>NC_080751.1:9375000-10000000 GCF_020826845.1 Diceros bicornis minor | reverse complement strand
CCTTAGGTCTGGGGGTAGCTCTTCACAGTTTGCTGATAGTATCCACCCCAGCATATTGTGGTGGCAAGGGAACTGGATGCCACTGGTAAAGCAAACAGCAACAACAAATAAAACAAAATAAACCTCCACTGAGAAAGGAGATGAGTAGGATAAGGAACACTGGTGTCACAGGGTGATAGTAGATATCACGTCTTTTGAACAGGAATATCAAGTACCTTACGACCTGCAAGAAAATTGAGATCCTTGGTCAGCCAAATTGACAGTACCCAATTCCACTTTTAGGATGGATCTCCTCTGTCCATTTTCTTCCATTGCCATACTTAAAAGGAACATTGAAGAGTATGTCCTTTCTAGTGATGGTCTGGCATTTGCACACCAGTCCCAACTGATACAGATTTGAGGGTGTGAGACCGTTCTGGCTTTGAACAATCAAAGATTATTTGGGGCCGGGTTTGGAATTTTCTTGGCAGCACATCTCCCTTAAAAAGTTAGTAGTTTTTGATCTTTTGCTTCCTAAAATTTGCAAGCATACACAGTAGTTTATCTGAGAAGTCTAATTCTGATTATTTCATTCTTTTAGCAACAAGATTCTGAGTATTGCCCATTCCCTTGGAAACTGAATGGCACCTTCATCTTGACCTCTGCCTTGGAGCAATTAAAAAAATAAACCTTAGGTGAAAGGACAACAAAACTTTCACAATTACCCCAGATTAAATTCCATCTGCACCTTCTCAGTGACGTGATTAACCACTTCATCAGCTGAAAATGCTTGGCAGAATTTGCTTGAGAGAGGTCTGAGGAGTTAGACTCATCTTGGCCCAATCTTGTCACCTTCTAGGTTTCCTCCCGTCTTGCTCTGTTAGCAAAACCCTTAGCTTGGGGATAGAAATTTGGCATTCTCAACCCTATCAAACTCTGTATTAAGCGGATTTGAAACGATTTGTATTTCAGTCAATGGGCAGAAAAGAATGGTATTTTCTTCCATTCTTCCTCTTCCCAGTTTTCAGAAAGTTCAATTTAAAGTAAGCCAATATCTATCTTGTAGACCTCACTAATGGCTGGAAGACTAATCCAACCCAGTTTGACATCCTTCTCAATCCCCTACATTTCACCTTCTGTGAGTACACGGTCTTTTCCTGTGGTAGGAGAGGTGTCGTTTTAGCCAACGTTTCTATAAGTACGTAACAAAGATCACCAATTTCCTAGTCCAGGAGGGAGAGATTCTTTCCACTGACCTCCTGCTTTGAGTCAGCACCACACACTTGTATCAAATTTTGTATCAGCTAGGATCACTATAGCTGCAAATAATGGAAAAATCAGGTCAAACTATCTTAAACAACAAGAAAAAAAATCAGATTACATAACTCAAAGTCCAGAGGTAGGATGGGCTTCACAAAGCCACCGTATCTTGCCTAGACTGACATGATATCCTGCTACCTTGTGTCTGTGCTTCTGAGTGGGTTCCCTAAGTCAATTCTCCATATAGTCGTTGCGGTGATTTGTTGAAAATTAAAATCAGATTATATCACTCCTCTGACCAAAACACTTCAATGGCTTTTCATCAGAATAAGAATAAAATCCCTAGTCCTTCACATAGCCTCAGAATCTCTGTATAATATGGCCCCTCTAGATCTCTCTGGCCCTATCTCCTGTCGCTCTTCTCTAACTCACTCCACTCCTGCCATACTATTCTATTTTGATGTTCCTTCAGTGTGACAAGCTTGTTCCTACCTCAGGACCTTGCCATTTGCTACTTCTTATGCCTAGAACTCTCCTAGATAAAGCCTTGCAAGCACTGCTCTGTGTCTTAGTGAGGGTTCTCTAGAGAAACAGAATCAACAAAGGATATATACATATGGAGGCTGGCAGGTCCAAAATCTGTAGTGTGGGCCCAGCAGTTTTGAGACCCAGGAGAGCTGATGGTGCAGATGAAGTCTGAAGGCAGTCTGCTGGAAAATTCCTTCTTTCTCTGGGAAGCTGGTCTTTTCGTTCTATTCAGCCCTTTAATTGATTGGATAAAGCCCACTCACATCATGAGGGGCAATCTTTTTACCTCAAAGTTCACTCTTTTAAATGCTAATCTTATCCAAAACACTCTCTATGTTGACACATAATTACCCATCACATTCACATACTTTTTCATAACTGTGTTCATCCATCACATTCTCAGACAGAGATTCTCTAGTGCTCCTATCAAAATGTGCTACCAATTCCTTGTCTCTCTTTATCACCTACTCATTTGTTGGATGCTTTTTATCTGTCTCCATTTCTAGAGTACCAATATTATTCTTATTTGCCACAGTTTCTATGGAATACAAACAATATTTCTTATATACTAGGTGCTTAACAAACTTGAGTCAGATTTTTATTCACCTGAAGGAACAAAAGCAAAGTCTTTCTTACTCAGAAGGAGATGACTTCTACACAGAAATAATTGTAAGACTCTTCTAAATCATATTGGCTGCACTGTATATTCGTCTATTGTCTCTTGCTCCATATCTTCTCTGCTCTGAAATGCTGGGGATAAGAATCTGCAAAGTACATTCTTTAGCCTTCCTTCGTAGCTGACCCTGCTTGGATTCTTCCAACAGAAGACACTGGTGAGGCATCAGATAGTTGGAGGAAGAGAGAGGCTCTTCTTCTTCTTTTCTCTTGCTCTTCCTCTGGATTTATTTTTGAACAACTGCATTCTTTCCATCCACCAGCAATCCAGCTTCAGCTTCAGTGGCCCCTCTTCTCTGTTTCCAGCACAAGCCACAGGCCCCTTTTCCATGGTTTCAGTGCCATCTAGACATCACCATAGCAGGGAAGCAGTGAGTGCTCTTCTGGGCTCTGATTATAACATCTTGTTCCTTTTGTTTTCCAAGACCTAGATGAAGTAGCCACTTTATCAATTACTAATCTGTGGTGTACCTCACCTTCATCCCTTTTTTTAATTTCCCTCAGACTTTCTAATAAATATGTAATGATATTCCTCAGTTAGAGCCCCAAATTAAAGTCCCTTGTTTGAAATCATTAGAGTGCTATCTGTTTTTTGGGTTCCAGGAAAAAGACTTCAAAGATGAGATTCTTGGGTTTGGTACTTTATAGAGCTTGACTATAATGATGACCTTACTGCCAGTAGAAATGGGTTACTGCTAATCCATGACATGCAGTAGCACTACATTTAACAAATTGTTATCTTTTGCTGCTTTAGATGAAAGGTCTACTGAAGGCAAAGCTCTAGGAAACCAAGTGGTTAATGCATTCAACTGCTATAGTAGTAATCATGACTCCAAAGGCTGTGGGGCAAGATATTTTTTTGAGACTGCACTTGATTGCTTATAGAAAGAAACTGACAAGCCCAGGGCTTTAATCTCTTCTTTCAAGGCAGTTCAGAGACTCATAGACGTTTTATTGTGCTCCTAAAATAATCTCTCATTTATTGTAGCTGCGGGGAAGATCCCAAATCTCATCCCAAATCTAAAGGTGAAAATTCCAGAATTACAATGTAAGTTGAATTCATTGCTTCACTAAGTATACTATGTGAAATTTAGAGCATTTATTGGAAAAGAATGGAACTCTGGGCCTTGAACATAGGGACATCTGGATAGACATGGAAGAATCTGAAGATCTTGAACCCACAAATCTCCTTGAACTTCCATTGCTAGCAGAAATAATTTCCCATATTGATGGCTATTCATCGTTTTCTGTTTGGAGACCTTGTAGTAACCTCCTGTAAGGAAGTTGTTCTGCGAAAGGATGCCTATTCCTAAGACTGATCTCCACCATGCCTCATCACCTTCAGAACTACAACTTGAGTCAGATTTTAGCATACATCATGGGACAAGTGCAAAATCTTATCAATGGGGACATAATTTACATACATAAAATAACTGTAAGATTATTTTTTACTCATATTAGCTTAAACTTGGGCAATATATGTGCGACTGGATTCTGAGGATTTTGGAACAAAGCACAATTTACAGAGATTCTGTATTCAATGTGCTATTTTAAGCAGATAAGAGTGGCTCAGCTGTGGACATATCAGACTCGAATGTGGCCTATATTCAATGACGTTGAGAGTGTACAACTGCCCTGGCATAATGAAGAAATATTCCAAAGCTGAGGGAGGTAGAAATAACAGAGTGTATTTATTATTTGTAACTTGGTTATCCCCCAATATGTTCCCCAGATGAGCCCAGAGAATACTCCATTCAGACATTGAGGAAAGTGCCAGAATGCTCAAAAACTGTGATTCAGGGAGTGGATACACGTATAGATGGAACAAGATTGATTATGAACTGATAATTATTGAAGCTGAGTGTTAGATAATAGTGGATTAATTATACTATTCCTCTTCATTTATATACATATTTTTAATTATCCATAATAACATTAAATAAAATGAGTTTTGTGGTGGCTGTCTTTTGTTGGCTGGGAATGGAGTTGCAAGAGGCCAACTTTGAAACAGGCTCCCTGATTTCCATGGAAATGATGAGATTCCTGAATGGCAGAAGCCAAGTGGCAGTGCTTAACTCCTGGAGAAAAGGTGTACACCATGACCTGGTCTGTGGTGCCATCCAGACAGCAATTTCCTAGCCTCTCCAGTGCTTGATTAATGGGCTCATGTGCAAAGTAGCACAGAGATTCTGCAAGAACCTCAACTATATGGACTTTCTTTTGCCAAGCTCTTAGACTACCATCCTTGCTGAGTGCACAGGAGACAACAGCAGAGGTCAAACTTAGACCCTAATATGGCACCATTCCTTGGGAAGACCAGCCCACCACCTGGTATCAGATTGATTGCTTTGGACTTCTTACAGCTTTAAACGGTAAACGATTTCACCCTCACTGGACTGAAACTTATTCTGGGTGTTGGATCTGCTTTTCCCGCTTCCAAAGCCTTTTGTAGCACCAACATTAGGGGGCTTTTGGAGTACCTTATTCCCATCAAGATATTCCTTACAATATTGCTTCTGACCAAAGAACTTATTAAAAAGCAAAAGAAGGGCAGCGATGGGGTCATACAATTCACTGATCTTACCACATACTTCTTGGCTTAGAAGCAGCTGCCTTGACAGAAACACAGACTGTCTTCCTGAAGTAATAGTACAGCGCCAGCTGAGAGACAATAATTTAAAAATGGGGGTGTTTTCCTACACCGCATAGTATCAGCCCCTACTAGATATTATATATGATATTGTTTTACCCTTAATCCATTAATTAAGAAGAGAAATGAGCCACTCACTGTTTTTTCTTTTCCACGCACACAGCTTTGGGCTCTGTTGGTTGAGAGGTCTTATTTCCGTGATGAAAACTGTTTTAACCAGGAGACATAGTTCTTTCATTGAAATAGAAGTTAAGTCTACCACTTAATCATTTGATGCTCCTCATTTCACTGAAACAACAAACAAATATGGAGTTACTGGGATTTCTGGAGTGATTGATCCTGTTTACCAAGAGGTAGGGTTGCTTCTCTGTCGTGGAGGCAGGCAGAATTATGTCTGGAGCTAAGGAGGTCTCCTGGAGTGCATCTTAGTACTTTAATGTTCAATAGGAAAATCAATGGAAGTCTATACAACCCAAACAGACAGCTCTAACAAGGACTCACACCCTCAAGAATGAAGATTTGGGTCACCCTCAGCAGGTAAAGGATGATATTAGCTAAGATTCTGGTTTGAGGCATAGTAAACATGGAATGGGGAGTAGATAAAGGAAGTTATTCATATAAGAGTTCTAGAGCATAGCATATATGCATATACCTTGAAATGTTAACTAATTTCCTTCTTTTCTTTTTATTAATATATGGAGTAATGATAGTGGCTAAATTTACAATTTAATCTTTAGGGTAAAGAATATCCAAGTGGACATGGACTTTGAAGGAAAACTCACAAATCAATATGTAAGTGATAGGATTTTGTGTTTTCCATTTTGGGGAAAAAGGTGAGAGTATCTTTCATTATGAAAAGAGTAGTTGTATCTTGATAAGAAGAAGCATCACATTACTGTTATTTTTGTTAGTTTTAATAAAACAACCTCCTCCCTTATGGTCCTTATCCTGGCACTACTAGATGTTTTCTGAAGTTCCTAATCTTTGATTTACTTCATTTTCTCTCTTTCACTCTCTCAATCTTTCCAACACCTGTATAATGAATTCCTTGTATTAAATCCTTTTTGTTTGAACTATCTGTAATAGTTTATTTTTTACTACCTAGACCTAAAAAGACTGTCATTTCCTTACTTTATACCCATATGCTATTTAAAATCTAAAGAAAAGTAGACATTTCTTCTATTAGCTCTCTTGAAAAGAAAGCTATTTCTCAGAAGCCATCAAAAACTTCTTTTTTTTCTTATATATGCAAATTCTATCATATGTCAATTCCTAAATCAAACTCTGTGGCTAGGGAATGAAGTGGGACAATGAGCTTAGGCCTGAACTTCTGAACCAATGCCTGTGACAAGGTCGATGGAATTCCCTTTAGACCAGGCCTGGTCTTGGAGCCAGAGGTGAGATTAATCTCAACCTAAAGTACCTGAGCTGCATGGTGGAGAGGTGTACAGCCCTTAGAATGGGAATAGAGAGGGGTGGATACTATATAAGCAATAAACAGTGTGCTTTGTAAGCTCTCATTACATTATATTACACTTATCACTTTGCTTGTGAGGTTGCTTCACTAAACTATGAGGTCATTGATGGTGCAAACTGCATCTTTTATTTAAACAATCAACATCGAGAATTGTGACTGTCACCTAATAGGCAAGTGTCAAAGTGTCTTGAATGGAGGAGTGAATCAATGTGTCAAAGCGTTTGAATATTTGTTCTTAACAAAGATGAGTTTGAGCCTTTAGTAAGAATATCATAATAATATACAATGCAAACAGGTACTTGGAACAATAGTATTTGTAGAATTAGAGCTCTGCTTGTTCAGCAGCCTTTACATTTTTTAATCAACAGAGCACTTTTTTAAACAAAATATTACAGGAAAGGAATATGTGCATGCACGTGTGTATTTGTATGTAGAACAAGGACTGTAGAAATTTCTCAGGTAGTTTAAATCTTCTTTGTTTGTTGGAGCATTTATTATTTTATTTTTTAAATTCCTAGAGCTCCTTCATAAAGTGCTTTTGTGCATGTGTTCCAAGTTAAAAAAGAAATGAATGTGCTTCAGCCACTTCAGAGCTGAAGGCAAAACTTAGTGTTCTGACTTGTAGGAAGGAGTTATTTTTCTTCCATCAATGGGGAGGTAGTAGAGCCCTGTGAAGAGCAGTGTGGACCCTGGAGCCAGACTGCATAAATTAAAAACTCAGCTCTACCACCTACCAACCCTATGACCTGGTATAAGAATTATACCCAGAGCCTTTCCTGTTATAGTCAGGGGGCAACACTTGTTAAAACACCCTGTGTTTCAGATTCCTCATTTTAAAAATGTGGATAATATGAGTAATCTTCTCATAAATTAATATCCGGAAAGCGCTCAATACAGTCCTTAACACTAGCAAATATTGTGTAAGTGATATCTATTATTACTGTGCATTATCAAATAGTACGTAGAAATCAAAAGAGGTAGAGAGAAGTGAGTCAGAAAATCCTATCCCAGTATTTTTTCATTGTGGTAATCAGGACTGTTTACTAAATATTTCAGGCTCCTTAACTTCCAGGCGCATGGTAGTTTTGCACTTCAAAACCCCTTGTAGTTACGTGGGCTATGTGACTAGTTTTGGATCCCATACACAAGTTATTCCTGGGCCAGACCAATTAATTGCTTTCTTTCCCTCTCTAATGAAGATGAATTAGATTCCATGTAGTGGCTGTGCAGTTAGCTGGGGTCTCAGAGAGAAAATCATGTAAAACAGAGCAACCACAAGACCCTCTGCGATCTGGGGGTTATTTGTTACCTTAGCATAACCTAGCCCAGATGATTCATGCAGCAATTGACCATGATTACGGGAGAGAAAGCACATCGAGTCTCAATTTCTCCATTTGCAAAATAAGGAGATTATATAGGGAAGATTATCACTGTCTCTTTGAGTTCCAAAATTATATGTTCTTTGATAAGAATAATAATGGCCATGAGGATCAGACATTTTTTAAATCAAGGAAGAACAGAAATAAGCTTATTAATAAGCTGTGAGAATCAAAGAACAGCAGAGTAAGGTGAAAACTGACGTCAGCTTCTCCCAAAGCATGTTCCTTAGAGCTCTCATCACCAGAGATGATTTGTGACAGAGGGTTCTCTGACCAAATAAGTATGGGAAACACTACCTACGATACCTTTCTCTTCAATAACCTTCATGCACATTATCATTTTCCGAATATTCATGAGGGAGACATTTAAGATACGTTTCACCCGGCATTTACCAATAAAATTTCATTGTGGAAATCACTTTTGAAATAACTTCATAGTGATGGACTGGGTAGCTACAATTTTGGTTTGTGCAGTATGCTTTCCTATGCCCTTCCTCAAAGTCTTTTTGGTAATTGCTCTTCCTTCCACACATGGTCACAGTAGTGGGCATAGAACCAGCATGTCCCATTCCTCTGGTCACAGTAATTGGTTCATATATGAACATAAGGCCCCAACAAGGCCAATCAGAGTGTTCACCACGATTAATATTTTTGATGACCCCCGGGATCTAGCTGAGCCTCACTGACACACATCTTAGACTTCCCAGATATGTGAGCCCAAATTTCCCTTTTGCTCAAACTAATTTAAACTGGATTGCAGTCACTTGCTGTCTAAAGAATTCAGACTGGAACTATTCCTCCTTAGAGCAGAGTTTGGAAAATATTGTTCCAGGGTAACAGTTGAGAGTAAAATTATATTTAAAATTTATTAAACACTAGCCACAGCTTTCTCTAAGAGAAGGTGGATTTATTAGGAAACCTGAAGATTGGAGTGACATATTTAGTATGAGAAGACATATTACAGGCTATTTTTTCTTTTTCTTTCTTTTTTTTTTTTTTTGCTGAGGAAAATTCTCCCTGAGGTAAAATCTGTGCCCATATTCCTGTGTTTTGTATGTGGGATGCTGTCACAGCATGGCTTGATGAGCAGTGCATAGGTCCATGCCCAGGATTCGAACCTGGGAACCCTGGACCACCAAAGTGGAGCGTGGGAACTTAACCACTACAGCACCGGGCTGGCCCCTCAATCTTCCTTTTTTTTGCTTGAGGAAGATTTGCCCTGAGTTAACACCTGTGCCAATCTTCCTCTATTTTGTATGTGGTTCGTCACCACAACATGGCCGCCCATGACTGATGTAGGTGCATACCTGGGAACTGAACCTGGGCCACCAAAGCCAAAACTAACCACCAGGCCACTGGGCTGGCCCCTATTTTTCTTCTTTAAAAGATCATTTGGAAATAAAAGATGATGAAAAGAGATCCAAAGTAATCAAAATATACTGAGGAATAATCCTATTTTAACATCTGGTTCATTTACTCACTCATAATTGAAATATTAATTAAAGAAGAATATAACATTTATTTATGGACAATAGTGTGCTGGAAACTTGACAAATATTATTTCACTTATTTTTCACAACAAAGTCAGGAAGATAGATAAAAATTGCCACCATTTTACAGACTGTGAAACTATGTCTTATAGACATTAAGTAACTTGTCCAATTTCATGAACTAGAATATGGTAACACTGGGATTTAAAGGCATTCATAAGTGCCATCTAGTGAAGGACCTCCTTTTTATTCTTTGCAGACAATGTAATTGATATGGAATCTCTACGTTTTAATTTTCTATCACTGCCTTAACAAATTCCCCCAACCTTAGCGGCTTAAAACAAAAATGTATTATCTCACAGCTCTGTATTTCAGAAAGTCTAGTGGGCTAGACTGGTTTCTCTGCCTAGAGTCTCAGAAGGCCAACATCAAAGTGTTGGCAGGTCTGTGTTCCTTTCTGGAGGCTCTGGTAACCAACTTGTTTCTAGGCTTGTTCAAGTTGTTGGCAGAAATCATTTCCATGTGGTTGTAGGACTGAGGGCTCTGTTTCCTTGCTGGCTGTTGGCCAGCGGTTGTTCTCAGCTTCTAGAGGCTGCCCTCGTTCTCTGGTTTATGGCCCCCTTCAAAGCCAAAAAACCATTAAAGTCAATCTCATGCTTAGAGTCTGACTCTTCTCCTTCTGCCTCATTTCTTTGATGCATCTCCTGACTTTAGCCAAGGAAAGATTCTCCTCTTTCAAGAGTACATGTGATTATATTGAGCCCATCTGGATAATCCTGGATAATCTGCCTTTCTCAAATTCTGTAACCTCAATCACATCTGCAAAATTCCTTTTGCCATGTAACCTAACATATTCACAGATTGGAGGGAGAAGGGCATGGAAATCTTTAGGGGTCCATTATTCTGCCTACCACATTCTGTCTATATAATGTTGCAGTCGAAATGTTTCAAAATACAAAAGGAAGAAATTTTATACACATGGCTCCTAAAACACTCATTATATTTACTTACAAACATAAAAATGGTGTATATATATATATATATATGTACATATATATATATATATATACCGTTACACTATACACATTCAATTATCTAGGGAAACAAATGAGAAATACGCCTGAAAAAAGGAAAGCTAGAGTTGATAGAGTAGGTAGAAAACAAGAATTCTAAAACAAGCTATTTAACGTTTTTTTAATAATGAAAGGAGTACATAAAAACAAGAAAAGTTAGAGTTTCATTGGCTGATAATTTTTAGACAAGTGAAGAAATCTGCTGTTAGATTTGTGAGAACAAGCTGAATCATGTAAGAAGAAATCCTGGAGTAGTACTCATGCAATAAATATCTTAACAGGCTCTGACATATTTAGGAGGCTCTGAAAAAGTGAAATTTCTTTATTCATAATTGCCAAAAGTTGGAAGCAACCAAGATGTCCTTTAGTAGCCGAATGGATAAACAAACTGTGGTGTAACCAGACAATGGAATATTATTCAGCACTAAGAGGAAATGAGCTATGAAGACACGAAAAGACATGGAGGAAACTTAGATGCATATTTCTAAGTGAAAGAAGCCAATGTGACAAGGCTACATACTGTATGATTCCAACAATATGACATTTAGGAAAAGGCAAAATTATGAATACAGTAAAAAGATCAGTGGTTGTCAGGGGTTAGGGGAAAAGAAAGGATGAATAGGCAGAGCATAGAGGATTTTTAGGGCCGTAAAACTATTCTGTTTGAATAGTGAAAACTATTCTGTATGACACTACAAGGGTGGATACTTGTCATTTATACATTTGTCAAAACCCATAGAATGTACAACAAGAGTGAAACTTAGTGTAAACTATGAACTTTGAGTGATAATGATGAGTCGTTGTGGGTTCATTGGTTGTAACAAATGTAACGCTGTGGTGCCATATGTCAATAGTAGGGGAGGTTTTGTCTGGGTGGTGGCAGGAGGTATATGGAAACTCTTAGCGCTTCTGCTCAATTTTGCTGTGAACCTAAAACTGCTGTAAAATATAAAGTCTATTAAAAAATAAATTGCTCAGGAGGACTTGACTGAGAAATTTCAGGAGCTGACAGACTGAATGAGGGTCCCAGTGTGTAGAGACCTGACATTTAAACGTATAAGCACTAGGGATAATTTTACTTAGGACTGCCAGTATTGATTTGGAGTCTGCCCTAAAAATCTAGATGTCATATTATTGCAGGTTAAATTGTATTTTAATTACATACAGTATTTTTTCCATTTGCACACAATAATGTACTTTTAACAATACTCTTTTTGTTTGTTATTTATGTTGGCATAAATCTTTAATATAAAGGAGGGAAGGGAAAAACTGCCTGTTTTTCTGAGGGCTATATATATTTATGTCATTGAAATGAAAGACAACACTTAAATCAAGAAAATCAAAAACAGCCGGAATCACAAGCAGTCTCAAAACTAAAGAAATAAAGGTAAGAAATGATCCCCTTGGTTTTGAAGGGGGACAAATAAAAGGATAGCTTTTCAGTACCCAGTGATGGCCATTATTTATACAAGGATGTTCAGACTGTTATCAGCGAGCAATAAATACAGCTAAAATAATACTCAATTTGAATATTTCCATAGGGTAGGTAGGGGCAGCGGTTCCACTTCATTCAAAACATAAAAGAGTTAGTAAATTCTTTGGAGGCAGGGAACAAAAATCTCAGCTGCCATTTTCCTGCTGGTGACTTAAATGCATTGCCTGAGTAATTTCTTATCACTATCTGATTGACAGACAACAGTTTGGCGCATTTTGAAGGAAGAGTGAGGGAGGCCAAGGGTCTGAGAAATAAGGGATAGCTTTGTGCTATTATTTTTTATTAACTTTAATTTAAAGCAATTGCATGGACAAAAACCTTACAAATATTTTACAAATGACTTTTAAAGGTCTTTCAATTACATCTAATAGTTTTGAAAGTCACTACACAATGAAAATGAGGGAAATATCATTTTGACAATACAGCACTTGGTCTACATTAGTTTTTTTTTTTTTTCCTGTCTGCTGCCAATTACAACATAGCATTATAAATTTAAGACTGCATTTAAAACAATGCACAAAGCTATAAATGAATCTTCTGAATGTTAAAGAGATTAAGTTGTCTGAAAACTCTTTGGCCTGTATTTTTTAGTTTAGTCCTCCAGCCTGACTAGAGAATGAAAAATCACAGTAATAACAAAAAGCCAATCCTTGAGAGAGTATTCTACCTCATTTAACTGGGACTACTTTACCCTTTCCACATTCTTGGACCATTTAAAATCAGAGGTGTCCTCTGCCTCCAGCAAGATACTGTGTAGCAGTAGCATGAAGTATCCCTTTGTTTATTCAGGCACTTCCCTGGCTAAACTACCCCCTCTTACCACGTTAGGGCCCCGTGATGCCTCCCTAAATCTTATCCATTCTTTCAAAGTAGCTGAAGGGCCTACTTACTTCCTACTTACTCCAGTCCACAGTACGCTCTTTTCTTTTTCCACTCTGTTCATACCTTTTGGCACAAATCATTTGGCGCTCCGCGTTTAGTTCTTGAAGCAAGACCTGTACCTTCTTTAGCTTCTCTCTCCTGTTTCTATAGGCTGAGCCTAGGGAAAAGGCTTGGTGGGAGGAGCATGTGGTGCTACTGTCCGTGGTCCTGAAATATCGTTGTTGGCTAAGAAAATTTTTCTTAAATCCACATCTGGTGATTTCTGTCCACTTCCTCCCAGGAATTTTTAAATTGGCAAAGTGGTGATGACAAGAAAAAGTAAGGCAAGAAGATATTGAGAGAGAAAGATAGAGGAAGGGACAGACGTAGAGTTCTCAAGTCATTGCCTGGAGAGAATAAGACACTTGGGTTTGACATCATTTTCAAACAATTGCAGATGCCAGCTTGGGAATGAGAGGGGGATGAACACCGCTGACATTGCCAGTGAAGGAGTGTAAAAAATACGTGCACCGGGTGATATAAAGCCGTACAAGTCTCGGCGGGAACAAACACAGTGATGCTGGTAGGCGGGGAGACCAGACGGGTAGCATGCAGCATCGCTTGTGTCATACCAAACAGCCATAGGTTTTCTTTGTCTTTAATTTTCTCTCTTGATTAAAAAAAAATGTGACTCGACACTGTAGCAGAACAAAGATAACTGTAACATGTCTCACGTTAGATGTAGTTGTGCACTTGCTTCCGTTCTAGCGCTTCTGTAGTTACATTCCAGCCCCAGCTGATGGTGATCGGCAGAGCATATACTCCTGCAATTTCTATGTAAGTTCCTGAACTAAAATATAACCTCTACGAGGACAAACGCCGGATTTTAAACATTTTTGAGTATCTCAAAACGCCTAAGAAGAGTGCCTGGCACAAATTAGGGGCTCAGTAATACTATTTGAATCAATAAAAGAATCACAATGTCTTCCACAGAGACAGCACTCAACAAAGGCTTGTTAAATGAGCAAATGCTCCATTTGTTTTAATACTTCCATCCTTTTCTAGGTCCTTTTAAAGTCCAATTCTCCTCCCCTTGGTACTCCAGGTCTCAACAAACGTCCCTCCCGCGTCAGTCTACCTTCCCTGCACAGGGGCTCCGCCCTCCTCCTGCCACGTGTCCGCGCCCTCCCGGGCTCACCCTTTCTTCCTACTCGGCAACTCCCATCCCCTTCTCCCCTCCAAGACCTCTCCCGCCCCGGGTCTCTGTCACCGGTCCTCGCGGCTTCCAGAGACTCAGCTCGGGTCCCCGCCCGCAGAGTAACGCGGTTGTCATGGACACGGCACCTGCGCCCTTCGGCGGTGCCACTTCGCCGCCGCCCCCTCCCCCCACCTGCGGCGCGGAGCCAGCCTCGCCTCCCCAGCTCCGCCCCCGCCCCGCCCGCTCGGCGCTCCCCAGGCCGCGCGCCCGCGTCCCCCCCTACCCCGTGCCTCCCCGAGCCCCGCGGAGCCACGGAGGCCGCGGAGGCGCGCGAGCGAGCAAGCGGCCGCGCCTGCGCACTGGCCGCCTCCCCTAGCGGCGATCCGGGCCGCTGCCGCTCGCGCTTGGGCAGGACGCGGGGCGGGCGGGGGGAGGGGGGAGCGGCTTCGCTTCCAGCCCCGAGTGAGGCGGAGACCCGGGCTGGCGGGCGGAGCAGGAGGTACCGCACCTCGGCCAGAGGCGGCTGCGGCAGCTGCTGCCCTCGTTCCCGCCGCCGCCTCTCCAGTTCCTTCTGTGATTATCCCTCCAGCTGCTGGGGAACCGGCGAGAAAGAGGAGGAGGCGAGAAACTCCCACCGACCCACAGAGGTGAGTCCCGGACAGAGCATCCTCCATCCTTGCCTCCCTCCCTCTCTGCCTCCCTCCCATCCTCTCTATCCTCCCCTCCCTCCCCGCTCCCCAACCCGCCCGCCCTCATCCTTCCCAACATCCCTCTCTCCGCTCCCCTCCTTTCTCCCTTCCAGCCTTTCTTTCATCCTTTTCTTCCTCTTTCCCAGCCCCACTTCCTTCCCACCCTTTCTTTCTTCCCTCTCTTCCTTTCAGCCACTCGCCCTAGAGCGCAGCTCTGCATCCCTTTCCTCTTGTCTCCATCTCTTTTTTTCCCCCTTCTTCACCCCTTCCCCGGTGGGAGATCCCTTGCCTGCTACAACTGTCCGGATTCAGGGGCTTCCAGAAAATTGGGCACGTATACTGAGAGACACACTCTTGCACAGCTGTTGCCCAGCAGGTCCCTAAATTATTTGGATTAAGGGTCAAGTTGGATAGAGTATTGGGAACTGGAAGGCGAAGAGGGTCGAGGAAGAATCTGTGGATTTGTGCTGTATTAGGGTGGGGGTGGGGAGGGTTGCCACTTAAACATGTTGCCAACACCCCCCACACGCCTCTTTAGCGGCTGCTTCTTTCCTCCTGGGAATTACATATTCCCAATGTGTGTCTCACTGATTTAAAATCTAGCTTTCCCTGCTTTGATTGTCTCTGTGAGAAGCCACAAGGAAAGAAGAGAAGAGAGGAAGAGGGGAGGGGAGAGGAAGGGTGGTGGCAGTGGATGTTTGTATCCTTTTCCCCTAGGCCTCTTTGGATTGATATTTTCAAACGACCCGCCTAATATTTGGCTTGGAATTGAACCCATGTGTCCGTAGTCTTGTCACTATCTACTTCAAAGGCAGAAACTCTCTAAACTTTAATGCGTGTGCTCTACAGCATTATTTATGGAATGTTTTGGTCAATATAGAAAACACTAAGGTAGACTGATTTGGGAAAACAGGAAGCAAAAGAGTGGAAGAGATGCACTTTTGTTCATTATGGGTTAACTTCTAAAGGAGGACAATGGATAGACAATTTTGGAGTAATGGGGTTATACTCCACAGGCTTATAAATATACCATTTTGATGGCATTAGCTGTATTATAGCCTTTCACAGGTATCCCTACCCCTTCTCATCCACCTTACAGGAATTTTGAAGATGTTGGAAGAGAAACATACTGTGTGATTCTGTTTGTGGTTTACACCAATGGAAAAATTGAATTAGCTCCAGGACCATTATCAACAATTTAAGATTTCAGTTGGTTTTGCACCACTTATTTTCACCAAGTGATATATTTTACTTTGCTTTCTTTAACTCATACTCTAAGCCCTTCTATTATACGTATTAATAGTAATTTGGCATTCTTCCTTTTTGAAAGCATTGCTGCTGAAAAGTTTATTTATACATGGCGTGACAGCCATGCCTCAGAATGTTTAGTGTGTTCATCATTTCAGAAAGGTCCAACAAACAGTTTAAGTATAAATCAGAAATGGAGTATTTAGAAGCCTGTATTTTGCCCTGTCTATATTCTGCTTTAAAAAAAAAACAACAAAAAACAAAAACTGTAATATCTATAGAATAGCTGTGTTTTATGTTTAATGAGTGCATGGGGAGGGACTGAACCTAATGGTGGATTTAGTGAAGCTGCCAGTAATAAACTATGCTGTGGAGCAAATTATTGACTTTTTTTCTTTTCATTTAAATTATTATACACCAGTAGTGCAATATGCACTGTTGCATTTTATGGGGATGTATAGTAGGAGTTGAGATGAAGAGAATTACCTTCCAAAGTGATTGAGTGCTGATTTGATGAAGAGCTGATACAATTAATCATCTGAATCAGTTTTTGGAAAGTGTGTGATGTTAGGAATGATGGACCCACCCCTTGCCCCAACTCCCCTTGGTAGGAATTTAATTCCATTAATGGCTTGGCTGACTTTTAAGCCATGTGGCAGAAGCTTGGTTAAATTATCAGTGTTACCAACATCCTGATGCAGAATTGCAATCAACCCTGTCTGTAGTTAAGTGGTGACATTACTTAATAGTGAACACAATTGTAGTAGGGGTGTTTGTTGTTGTTGTTGTTCCTTTTCCTGGAATGCCTGAAGCTAGTGAAAGCCTTTGGTAGTAATTATGTATGAATGTAATAAGTAAGTTTTATCCTAATTTACTTTCAAATGACTTTTTCCCTTCCAACATCTCTACTGATCATTTTTTGTGGGGCTTCGTAGTTGTAAGTGTGGGTAGGAGGCAGCTCAGTCCCTTTATTTATTTCAGTTTTGCTACACAGAGTGATGTGGGTGTATGCCTCAGTTTTTAATACTGTACTTACTATTGAAAGAAGGGTACCTTTTATTTGTCTCCTTTGTAAACATTTGTCCACTTAGTGAAAACAAAGTATACCAGGTAATTCAAGAATAGAAAATAAAATAACATTTGTTTACAGCACAATTTTGAGAGATGAGTAAAATTAATATGACATGAAATAAAAGAGGAATTAGTATCTTAAAAAAAGCAGCCTAATACTCTGACCATAATCCAGTTTACAGATAAAGACTGACTTCCTCTGAAGAATTTCATTTCTAGAAGCTTCTGCCTTTAATTGACTGAACCTTTAAGAATGTATGGTACAGATAAAGACCCAACAGAACATCTTATGGCCCCTTAGGAGATATTCTGGATACATTCTCCTGTGCCTTCCTCCCTCAGAGCTCTTAAAACCTGACCAACCCTACGCTAAGTGGGATGAGGTATTGGAAAGAAGTAAACTCACTCTCTGTGACGTTAGCTTACAGTCTAGTTGAGGAGAACAGGTATTTGCATGAGGTCATATTTCACAATGGCAAAGAACAAGATCTTTGGAGAGAGCTTTAGACTTGAGTGCATGCTCTACTTAAGAAGTAGAGTGTCGTGCCCTTGTGTGCTCTTGAAGTCTTTTTCCTCATCTACGAAATGGGAATTATGGTAGACTCTGATTCATGGGATTGCATTAAGGGTTAAATGTGTTAAGCATAGTACTTGGTACAAACATCGTATGTATTGGGTACCATTATTATAATTAGGAGAAATGATTTAAAAACAATCCAAGATAATATATGATTGTGTACTGGAAAGAAATGAAGAGCAAGTGTTAGAGGAATTCTGAAGAAGACAGATATCCATGTAGCCAGAGAAAGATTATATTCAGGAGTAGTACTGGAGCTTGCACAGAGACTCCTGGGAAGGGTTTCGTGTAGGGTGGGTACCACAGCTGGAACAAAAGCAGAAAGAGAATAGGAAGCCCAATGTGTTTGGGAAGACTGTGTACTGGGGTATTTGGTATACTGGTGAGTGTATTAAAAAGTATTAAACATATATAGTCAGAGTAATTAGACAGTCCCAAGTGATTGGACAGCTTGTTGTAGTGTGGGATCCATTTCATCACAGAACGTTCAGCTACCCAGAGGAGCTTGTCTTAGTTCTTTGTTTCACCGAAAGCCCCATCCCAAGACACAGAAGCCAAGGTCTCTGTCACAGTGAGGACCCAGAGTATTCTTTTTATCTCTTTTCTTTAAACTTTGAGCCAGAGAGAAAATTTGACCTTTCTCAACAACAAAAATTTAATATTGTGATTATCACAACTTTTTCTTATTTTGTCTGAAGCCACAAATATTCAAGGACTATATCTTGGAGAATAATAAGCAGGATTATTTTATTTTCACATATATGAAGCCAGTGATTGTTAGGGTAAGTGTATTTCCAGGGAGTTGATTTTTATTTCATTGTTGACTTTTCCTAATTATCACAGTTCATTTTTTTTGGTGTTCAAGATTGTTAATGATTGCAATTGGATTATGCTCTTTAAAGTGTTTTATTGGGAGACTAAAGTGTGATGACGCAGGGTCTGTTTGGGAATGTGCACTGAGCAAGTTAAATATCTGCCCAGTGTGGGGTGACAGTTGCTCACTGGCTGTCTGTTGGTACATCTTTATTTTTGGTTGGTGTTTGTTAACTATTTTGAAATATATATCCATTAATTATTTATCCAACAGCATAAGTGA
Source organism: Diceros bicornis minor (assembly GCF_020826845.1). Taxonomy (NCBI): domain Eukaryota; kingdom Metazoa; phylum Chordata; class Mammalia; order Perissodactyla; family Rhinocerotidae; genus Diceros; species Diceros bicornis. The sequence continues at coordinate 9,981,254 of NC_080751.1, read as the reverse complement.
TATGAATTGAGTTATTTTATTAAAAAAAAGGTTTCTAGAACATTTTACCTGCAACTTACAAGTGTCAGTATTTATGGGCTCATGTTTAATCCATTTTAAATGATACACACAATTTCATTGCTTTCTCCAAAATAGTAAAATACTCTTCTTATATTTATTTTTTTGTTGTTCTAATAATATACAAAATTGATCTTATGAATATTATCATAGAATATATAGTTATAAACAAGAATGTATTTCTAAAAGCTAGCAGTTTAACATACCATAAACTGTAGCATTTTTATTTTCTATTTTGAGATTTTTCTCAATATTCTGGTGTTCTAAAGATTCAGCAGATCTAAATAAAACATTTTCAAATGGCTCACTTTTACTCAGTTCCATATTAAAACACTGGTGATTTTTGACAAACTTTTCTTTTAGTCATTTGTATTTTCCTCATAAGTGAATTTTTACCTTGGAAATGAATTCTAACTCAACCACAAATATGCATTCTACAACTCATTGAGATTATTACTTGTAATACATTATAAAAAACACAAAGTGATAGTCTGACATTATAAAGCTTAATTTTATGGGGCTTTTATTCCTTTTTATTTAAAGGCTGTATCTGTGTATACAACTCTTAGCTATTATTTTTCAGATGTGAAGATAATGTGCGTTAACAGGAGTGAAAAAAGCAATTGCGTCCCCCATAAGTTAAGGTGGTGACCAAATGGAGAGACAAAATGAATTAATTTTGTTTCATCTATTGAGCTGAATAATTTATAGCTGCCTGTTCAGTTAGAGGTTTTCTATATTTTTGCTGTCATGCTGATACAATCCATGTTTTAGTTGTTTTAAACCATGTATATTTATGTGTATATATTTCAGTTAACAGTCTTTAAAACTGGATCGTGGATGAAAAAACATATTTGTAAAATCAGATGTTGGTTTTTCAGTATCTTGGTATTTTGTTTGCTTGGCTTTTTAGGGGGAGCCAAGTGATACAATACTTGTAGGAGTTTCCTGAGAGGATAGAGATCCAAACGAAGTAATATCCCAACTTGCCCCAGTGTTCCTACATGAAATGAATGGAGATGCCACCAAGGTTGGGGTAAAATGAATAATTTAAAATTTTAAGATCCCACGGGCTCTAGAACGGTAAAAGAAAATTAATAGGACACTTTTGATATGTTCATGTTGTATAAATTGGGCTTATGTTGTTCATTACATATCTGTAGTAAATCCAAGATCTTTTTTTATGGTGCCTTGATGTTTCACAACTAAAGCCTTGAACTCTTAGTGGAGATGTATCAGTTTTCCCACAACCTACCTAGAAATTGTTAATGATTGGGTAGGTTGATAATGACTCTGTAGATGACCGAAGGATCTGATGTTCATCTGATTTTAATTGTGATTAGACAAGGGTTTGGTGGGAATCCAGTCTTCCAAGTTTTTCTTAAATTCATAGGGCCTGAAGCAGTTGTTAAATATCATGAATCCATCTTTCAGTAATGAGGTAGAAGTGTCCATTCACTATCTCACAAAGAGCTAATTGTCCTCAACTATTTCTAGGAAAGAGTATCCCACAATTCTTGAGGGTTTACTACTTGTCTTCATTTTCTTTCATCAGGCATTAATACCTGCCAGAATAATTTCCCAAAATATGCTTTTTTCCCTCTAATATGCAGAGATGGTGTAAAGAAGTATATACAGAACTCATTGGAAAAAAATGTCTGCATCTAAATTTATCCTTCTATTAACTTATGCTTTCTATGTATTTTTTTAATCATATTACCTAGAATGAATTCATTCAAAAGGTATTTTTTTAAATACCTGATCTGTGCAGAGCATTGGGTTAGAGATTATAATTTTATAAAAACACTTAATCAGGAATCGGGACACCTAGGTTCTTCCTCCAGGTTTTCAACCAACCAACTAGTTAGTTACGTGACTAAACAAGCCTCAGACTCTCCAAGGCCTGTTTATTTAATCTGTATTTTCAGTGACTTGGACTAGATGATATATAGAGTGTCTTCTAACTATAAAATTCTATGATTCTACATGTGAGTTTCCCTTAAAATGTCAAAGCATAATGATTTATTTCTCACTGTGTCCCATTTGTTTTTTCCTTTGGAAAACATACACTGCTGCTACATGAGGGAAACCTTCACCATAAGTGGTATAGGCTTTACCTTTCCCAAGTAAATTGCAAATTTAGCTTTACAGAGTCTCTGGGCCAAGGGAGAACTAAGGAACATTTCCCTTTCTCACCTCTCCCTGTTTTTTTTCCTCTTTTTGGCGAGGAAGATGGTCCCTGAGCTAACATCTGTGCCAATCTTCCTCTATTTTTTGTATGTGGAATGCCGCCACAGCATGGTTTGATGAGCGGTGTGTAGGTCTGTGCCTGGGATCCAAAACCATGAACCCCAGGCTGCGGAAGTGGAGCGCGTGAACTTAACCACTATGCCACTGGCCCGGCCCTTCTCTCCTTTTTTAAAATCCTTCTTGGGCTGGAGGTACAAGTCAGTTGCTACCTCCATTTAGGGACTAGCCCAGTGCACAATCGGCTTGTTTGAGTAATACCACTGCCTTTGAAAGACTATATGGCATTTAGAATAAGATAATATTCATTTAAGAAGTTATACATACTCTAAGGTTCATATTTTTGCCTCAGGTGCAGCAAAGTCTTGCTTATACCCTAAATCCCACCCCATAGGACTGTGTGACCTCCAGTCTTTCTACTAATCTAGCTCCAAATTCCCATTAAAATTTTTTATAATCAAATTTGTTGAGGTATATTTTGTGTATAACAAAGTGCATCCATTTTAAGTGCTGTTGTGTGTTGACAAATATACTTCTGTAACCACCACTGCAATCAAGATATAGAATATTTCCATCGCCATAAAAAGTTTCCTTCTGCTTGATCTGCTTTCTGTCTCTATAGATTAGTTTTTCCTGTTCTAGAAATGGATATAGATTGAATCATAGAATATGTACTCATTTTGATCTCCTTCTTTCATTGAATATAATGTTTTTGAGATTTGTCTATGATTTTGAGTATATACACTTCTATAGGAGAAGAAAATATAGGAGAAAATCTCTGTGATATGGGGTTAGGCAAAGATGTCTGAGAGAGGACCCAAAAAAACACTAATTATAAATTTAAAAGAAAAAAAAAAACCTAAACTTTATCAAAAAAATAAAACTTTTGCTCTTCAAAAGGCACAAGATTTTCTAGATCTATATTTCTCTATTTCTATCTCTATATATCTGACAAAGGGCTAATAGTTCTAATTGTATATAGAACTCTTGCCTTTCAATAAGAACACAGAAATCTAACTAAAAAATGAACAAAATCTCTGAAGAGATATTTCACAAAAGAAGATATACAAATGGCCAATGAGCACATGAAAAGGTGTTTAACTCCATTATTCACCCAAATAACGAAATTTAAAGACCACAATATGATACCACTGTACAAACACTAGAGTGGTTACATTTGAAAAGACTGACAATACCAAGTTTTGAAGAGGATGTAAAGAAACTGAAACACTCATACATTGCTGGTGGGAGTGTAACACTTTGGGAAACAGTTTGGCAGTTTCTCTTAATGTTAAAAATAGTCTTAGCATACAGCCCTGAAATTCTGCTCCCAGGTGAAATGAAAACATGTGCACAAAGACTTTTACATGAAAGTTAATAGCAGCTTTGCTCATAATAGCTTCAAACTAAAAACAGCCCAAATATCCGTCAAATTCCCATTTTAAAGTTACTCTTTCGAAATAGAATACAAAGTGGCTGATATGTTTTTTTAGAGATGTACTGTTTACTATATAGAGATTGGCAGCAGAGAAAACTGAATACATTCAAAAAGATTTGTAAAAGCGACAAGAAATCCAGAGGATGGTCGGCTCCAGGTGTCGGACCAAGGCTTGGCTTCCCCTCAATGCCTTTCTCTCAACTCTGCCTCCTCTATGTCTAGACCTCATCCTCAGCAAGTGGTGTGATGGCTACTGCAGTTCTAAGCACACCGTCATGCAGCACAATGTCCCTTCCAGAGAAATGAGGAAACCTTTTCCAAAAGTCCTTCCTTACCTTTTCTCGCTGGCCAGCACTGGATCACATGGCCATGCCCAGTCTAGTCAATAGCAAGGGGAAAGGGAATACCATGTGTGATAGGCTTTGAGTAATCAGGATCCACTTTCTGGGGCTGGGGCTGGGGTCAACTTTCCCTGAAGCCCATGGCTGTGTGGAGGAAGTGACAGGGATAGATGAGTGGAATGGCAGTTCTGTTAAGAAAAGAGAAGGGGAAAATGAATGTCTGGTAAGCAAGCAGCAGTGTTTGTTACAGTTTGATTTAGAGGCCTGCCATGATGTTCTCAGTCTTGTGGGAAGGAGATTGAAGCAGAAAGCTAGGATTGTAGTCTCAGCTTGTTATTGTGGGAATGTGTGCAAAAACAGGTGACAGAGGGTACCCTAGGAAAAGAGGAAGAAGAAATTTAGTTCCTAGCCCACAGCATCAACAGGATGGGGAGGGATTCTAGATCCAAGGGAATTATTCAAAGTAGGCAAGTATACAAATAGTGACAAGCAGAGCCAGGAGCGCTGGGGCCCATGGAGTTGGGACAGGAGGCAAAAGGCAGTGCTGGCAGTGGTCTGGAATCCAGGCAGGCAGACTCGATTGCAGTTTGCCCATCTGTGAAATCAGGACCTCAGGCAAGATTTTCATGTTTTGCTTGTTAAGGCAGAAGTTAAAACAGTAATTATTCTCTTTTTTTTTTAAGGTGTTCTCAACCACTTTAGATTCTAACTATGTGAAGGAGAGGAGCCATGCCTTTGTTTTTTCTAATATTCCCCTGTTACAATACTGGGCCTGCATCGGTTCCTTAGTAAATCCTATCTGATTGAATTAAGTCTCTGAACTCATTCTATTTGAACAAATCCTACACATTTCTCGTTAAACAAATGTAGTGTTCATTCATCAAATACTTTCTTACAAGTTATTAAAGCCCCTGTTTTGGGGTGGATCCATATATGAGTAAGATAGTAGTACTTTACCTTGTGAGTTGACAATCTGGTAGGCAGTTTAATACCAGAAAGAATACGATAGAGTGTGTAGTACAGTGTGGTGCTGACTCCACAGTGTCATGGGTCAAAAGTTCAGGTGGACACAGAATCAGAAACATTGTTCTAGCAATGGGTGGGAGAGAGATGGAGGGGATGACCTTGTACTGTATTAGTACTTTTCAGTTCAGTCCTGCCTTGGTCTGGGAACTGGGACAGGGCTGAGCCCGCAGGGAGATGGTATCAATGTGCACAGCAGTGGGAGAGGTGAGGGCACATCCAGGAGAACTGAAGCTGGGATGCTGATCTCTGCTCAGTAGGCAGCTGAAAAGTGAGACTGCGGGGAAGGGGAGAGGCTGGGAGTAGAGAAATATTTTGGCATTATCTGGATAGAGATATCTCAAGAATGCAATAATAGAAGATACATCGTCGAAAAAAGAACATGTTTTGTCTTCTACGCTTGCAGCAATAGATGCCCATTGTACAACATCTAGAAAACAACCAGAAGAAAGAAACTTGAAAATAAAAATTACCGCCGTCCAATTGTCCAGTGAACATTTGGTGAATTTCTAGGTTTTTATACCCCATGAGTATATCTGAGTTTATCAAGTAGAGGTCTTTTTAAAGCATAGCTGAGATCATAGTGTATATAATTTTGTGTCCTGTTTTATTAACTAAACATATCTAAGGATTTCCTGGGATAATAAAAATTTTTCCTCCACATTAATTTCTATGTAATATACATTGATTGGAATTTAAGTTTCCAGTTATCTACAGAGATAAAATGTTTGCACTGATCTGCCTTCAAATTTGCGCTGTGTCTTGGCCAGGAGATTGACTTTGGGAGCCCCAGGAGAGTGCCTCAAAGATGTAGGTGGTCAATGTCTATATAGCGAGACATTTTTTTTTATATTTACTGAAATGGTAATGTGGTGTTCTATACCTCATTTTCACTTCACGTATAGTTTAGTTGGTAACATGAGTATATACACTATTATTTTTTAACTGCTGCCTATTATTTTATAGTGTGGTTGTACCGTGGTTTATTTAATCCCTACGTTTTCATAGACTTTGAGTTTGTTCTTGCTATTTTGCTATTTCACACAATGCTGTGGTGAACATCCTTATATAGGTTTCTTGTCCACATGTACTAGTATATTTTTTTCAAGGGTTGACTGATAATTGTAATTTTGCGGTCATGAAGTATGTGCATTTTTGATTTTAATAGTTGATGCCTAATTGTCCTTCAAAATGGTAGCACCAGTTTACATTCCACCAGCAGATATGAAAGTACATATTTCCTTACCATTTTGCTAACCCATGATAATTTTAAACTTGTAAAAGTTTACCATGAATAGGTGAGAATGATATTTCTCTGTTACATGAATTTGTTTCTCTGATTTCTAGATAGGTTGGTTATCTTTTCATTTGTGTTTTGGCCTAATGGCCTAATGTTTTGCTTCTGCTGTGATGAGTATGTTTTTATCTTTATCCATGTGCTTCTTCTGGATTATTTATCTTATTTTAATTTATGGGACTTATTTATATTCTCTGGGTATGAAGAAATGTGTTGTTGCTTCTGAACCAATGATATACTGTTATAAGTATTATAGCTTATAGAATGTTGTAATACCCAGTAGGTGATGATTTTTCATTTTCTGAAGTTCCTTATCTATTCTTCAGAGGGATATGATAGCAAGTTTATCAAATTTCATAAATAACACCCTTGGGTGTTATTTTAACTAGTATTTTATTTTAACTAGTATGGTATTTTAACTAGTATTGTATTTAATTTAAGATTATTTGATGGAGAAGTAATAGCTTTCATAATGTTTCCATTGGCATGTCTCCTCGTTTATTAAGGTCTTCTTTTTTATGTCCTTTAGTATAAAACATTGTTTTCTTCATAGAAGAAAGTCTTTCTCATTTCATGTTGAGTTTATTACCATCTTGTTTGTAGTTTCTATGGCTGTTGGGAAAGGGATTATTTTTCTTTTACATTTTCTAAAAGGTTATTGCTGACGTAGAAATTATTCCGTTTGATTTTTTATTTGGTCTTGTATCCAGTCACCTTGTTGAAATACTTTATTAGTTCAAAAAATTTGTTCTTTTTCTTGTATTTTTCTTACTTAGTATGTTAAGATAACAGTTTATGGTTCAATTATATATATATGAGAATGATAAAATATAATACTCATTTTTTTCTTTTAGTTTTCTTCTAATTTTAAATTAAAAGTATTTTTCTTGTAACTTAGATTTAGTGTGAAGAGTCATTCTTCATATATGAAATACACTATACTGTGGTCTAAACACACCTTTTGTTTTTAAAATTATTCTCAATATCTGTATCTCCCACAGTAACCCCAACACATTATTATATTTATACCAATATCACTATATTTGTAAACCTTTCTCTTTAGAGTAAGTGCAGTGTATCCATGGATTTCATACACTCACTTCCAAATATTTACTTGGCACTTTTCTAGGCCTTCATGAATATTTCATAGTGATGAATTATTTTTTTTATGTGACTCTTGAAAGGCATGGGCTATGTCTTTTCTAGATCTTGGATTAGTTGAGTGAGCAGTGTTCAGATGATGGTAACATGCTTATGATAATGCTCATGATATTAACTTTAAAAAATTTATCTAAATGACTTTATTCTTTGGCTGTCTGATACTTTACATATTGTTTTGTCATCATTTTGTATTGAAGCTGTTACGCTGCATACCATCTCCATCCTACATTCTGCATTGTTTTTTAGAATTGGGTAAGTACTAAGACAGCAGCCAGTTCAGCACCACTAAGAAGCTTTGAAAGTCCAGTTCTTGCCCAGAATTTAATTTTTTTGCACTAGATCTTTTTCAAACTTCAGGAGAAGCTTAACTTTGGTCTTATTATCGTGATCTTCTTTTATCATGAAAAATGGTTATTTTAAATGGAAACCTTTCACTAATTCTGCACATTGAGAAAATGGGCAAATTGCCTTCAGTTGTAATTATTCCTCTGGTCTAGGCTTTATGCATACATATCATTATTGATTTATCATTAATGAACCCATCACCTTAAAGTCCTGTGATCCACACTAAGATATTATAAGTAGATGATATAAATTTGCTATTGACAACAGAGATTTTTCTCTGTAGAATACTAATTGAGTATGGATGTGAAATTAGTAGCAAGTGGCAAGTCTTGATTTATAGAATTGTAAGATGTTTTATTATTGCTGAAACACCAAATCTAGTTTTTAAAAATGTGTTAACTTTATGATAGTTCTGTTTTTTCCTAAAGAATTACACAAATAAGAGTTACGATAATACTGATATCATAAGTCTGAATAAAGATATCAGTGAGCAGCATGTAGCTGTTTTTCGTTCTAGCTTACTTGAATAATATAAGTTAGATCTATTTATCTGATGAAATTTTCGTGATGCTTGGCCACCTTTGGAAAGAATTTTGTTTGCTGCTGCTGTTATGAATAGCTGACCTCTTAAATCCGGGTGTGTTACATTTTATTGTTGTTCTCATCTTATGTTGCAGAGTTGCTCTTAACTAAAACACGTTAACGTATAAAAATAAATACTCCTGTTTGAGTATTTATTTAAAATATTTTATATCGAAATTATAAATATGTGACGTTGCAAAAAGTTTTATCAGGTAGAATGTTAACTTTGAACAGATTTTATTTCTATTCTTATTATAATTATAAAACAACCTATACTGTTACTATTTTGCCTTTCATCCAAGAAAGTACAAATGTTTAGTAATGGAAAAATATCAGAGACTTGTATACTGCAAATTCCAAAGCATCATTGAAAGACATTAGAGACCTAAATACGTGCAAAGACATTCATGTTTACAGATGGGAATACTTAATATTGTTAAGATGGTAGTATTCCCCAAATTAATCTACAAATTCAATGCTATCACTATCAAAATCTCAGCGGCCTTTTTTGGTAAATTGACAAACTGATCCTAAAATTCATATGGAAAGAAAAAATAGCCATAAACAGTTTTCAAAAAGAACACACTTGGAGGATTCACACTTCTCAGTTTCAAAACTTACTACAAAAGGACAGTAATCAAGACTACCAGCTGCTGGCGTAAGCATAGACATGTAGAGCCGTGGAACAGAATTGAGCATCTGTAAATAAACCCATACATTTATGCCCAATTTATTTTTCAAGAAGGGTGACAAGGCAATTCAATTGGGGGTTAAGTAGTCTTTTCAACAAATGGTACTGTGGCAACTGAATGTTTACGTGCAAAAGAATGAATTTGGACCCCTATCTCACCCCGTGTAAAAGAATAACTCAAAATGCACCATAGACCCAAATGTAAGAACTAACTATAAAACTCTTAGAACAAAAGTTGGTATAAATCTTCTGACCTTGGATCAAGCAGTGGTTTCTTAGATATGAAACCAAAAGCAAAAGCAACAAAAGAAAAAAATAGATAAATTGGACTTCATTAAAATCAAAAACTTTTGTGCATCAAAAGATACCATCAAGAAAGTGAAAAGACAACTCACTAAATAGGAGAAAATATTTACAGTAAGAGTCTAGCATCCAGAATATCTAAAGAACTATTATAACTAAATAATGAAAAGATAAATACCTAAATAAAAAATGGGCGAAAGACTTGAATAGATATTTCTCCAAAGAATATATACAAATCACAAATAAGCACATGAAAAGATGCTCAGCGTCATTAATCACTAGGTAAATTCAAATCTAACCTGCACTGAGATACCTATTCATACCCACTAGGCTGGCTCTAATAAAAAAGAGAACACTAACAAATGTTGGTGAGGCTGTGGAGAAATTGAAATCTTCACAGATTGCTGGTGGAACTGTAAAATGGTGCAGCCACTTTGGAAAACAGTTTGGTACTTCCTCAAAAAGTTAGAGGGGCTAACTTTTTAGGGGGGCTGGCCCTCTGGCGTCATGGTTAGGTTCATGCGCTGCGCTTTGACCGCCCGTGGTTTGGCCGCCCTGGGTTCACAGGTTTGGATCCTGGGTGCGGACTGACGCACTGCTTGTCAAGCCATGCTGTGGCGGCGTCCCATATAAAGTAGAGGAAGAGGGACGTGGATGTTAGCCCAGGGCCAGTCTTCCTCAGCAAAAAGAGGAGGATTGGCAATGGATGTTAGCTCAGGGCTGATCTTCCTCACACACACACACACAAAGTTAAATACAGCGTTACCTATGACCCAACAATTCCACTCCTAGGTATATACCCCAGAGAAATGAAAACATCTATCCATACAAAACTCTGTACACTTATATTCATAGCAGCATTATTCATTATAGCCAAAAAGTGGAACAAACTGATGACTGTCAATTGAAGTATGGATAAACAGAATGTGATATATCCATACATTTGGATAATATTCAGTCAGAAATAGGAATAAGTACTGATACATGTGAAAATATGCATAACCTTGAAAACATTATGTTAAGTGAAAGAAGCAGGGCACAAAACATCACGTATTGTATGATTCCATTTATATAAAATGTCCAAAATAGGAAAATCTATGTAGGCAGAAAATAGAGTAGTAGTTACCAGAGTTGGGAGAAGGGAGTGGTGAGTGAATGCTAATGGGTGTGAGTTTTCATTTTCAGGTGATGAAACGTCTGGAATTAGATAGTGGTGATAGTTGCACATACTGATTGTGCATATACTAAAAAAAAATCACTGAATTGTATACGTTAAAATGGTGAATATTATGGCATGTGAATTGTATCTCAATAAAAAATGTAAGCAAGCAAATCAAATATTTGTGGTTTTGTTTGTTTTTCCATTTAGAAAGTAGAAATTATTCCTTGTCATAATTTTAAATCATATATTTTTCATAAGAGATGAACTGAAAGCTAATACACATTGTAGAGTAGAATTATACTGTGGTCATCTAATCGTGAAAACAAATATTTTACTTTAAAAAATGATATTTAATCTATTCTGCTCAGATCTAGCCGTACTATAGCTGAAAGACATTTTTAAATTGCCTGTCTTAGGTAAGGTGCTCTATTTAGAATACCAAGATAAGTGAGACCCGGTTTCTACTCTCAGGACATCTAAAGGTATAGTAGGAAAGGCGGACCATAAACAAATAATTAAAGAATATGAGAGGGAGTAGAGGTACAGACAAAATTCTAGATAGAAATAATGAAGGCGTATTTAAGGTCCAACAAAATTAGTAAAAGATCAAGAAGATTCATATTTGGATGGGAACTTGAAGAACATGTAGAAGTTTCTCATAAACAAAAATGAGGAAATAGCATTCCAGGCTAAAGAGAAAGCATGAAAGTAAGAATGTCACTGTGAATTTCGGGACCAACAAATAATACAGTTGCCAGTGTGCTTAGAGGAGGGATGATGCATGAGGAGGTGAGAAGGATGGAGACAACAGCACTGATTATGTAGGAGTTAGGGGACTTAGGAACCATCTGGATGTGAGAGACAGAACAGAGGCAAAGACAAGAGTAACTCTGATTTTTATCACCTGTCCTCCTGGTGTGAAACATGGTTTGGGAGTGAGCTGGTGTTTTGGCTTTGGTGATGTTAAATTGGAAGAGTTTACAGGAATTCCAGATGCAAGTTGTCAGTAGACATTTATGAATAATATCTGGACTTCTGTGTTGTTTGTTTTCAAATTAGAAATTTGGGAGCAACGATGGAGGTGACAGTTAAAACCACAGAAGTAGATGAAGTGTCCCAGAGGTTGCCTAAAGTGCTGTAAGAAGTATGGGATCTGCACCCTCAAGAACACCAACACTTAGGAGACAAACAAGGAATGAAAAACATTTGATGGGAATGAAAGTGAGGAGTCATATGAGGTATTTACCACTGAAGTCAAGGAAGTTAGCAAAGTGGAAAAATACAAAAACAAAAACGTGGCAGAGAGAGAAATGTTATTCTCACTTCAAACCCTTGTTTCAGATTTTTACCCAGAACATACGGAGGCCAAGAAAAACAGATAGTAAGATCAAATCTTGCATCTGTTTATTGCTTCCACCTATGAGGTCTCTGGGTTCTGACAGCCAATGGGAGGAAGGAGGGTGAGATAATGGCACAACCAGATGATGAAGGCTGAAGCCAGGGGGCTCTTCTGTGGCCATTGCTCTAGGATTGTAGCAGTCGTGCAGCCTGGTCTCAGGAGCCCCTGCAGCACAGCACAGCTGGTGATGATAAGAGACAGTGGGAAGTGGCCAGATCAGCAGCCAGACAGTGATCCCACAACCAATGCATGGTCTGGTTGGTATCTGGCCGGCTATGGTGGGAAGTTAGATTTGGTTTCTCTTCATCCTGATTTCTGATACTTGAGCCAGCAGAATTTTCCTTCTGGTTACATTTTTCATTTTACTACACTAATCGATTATTGGCGTGGGTAACATTTCAAAAATGAATCTTGCTAAACTAAACTGTAACTCTTGTGAGCTTAGTGGTTTGTGCAAAATATGCTTCCATTAAAAGAGGAAAAAGCCATATCTTTTGTTAACAGTGCACTTCGCATCTCCGGCAAAAACAAAGGTATTGAACCAACAGTGCCCGTACAACTAAGCAGAAATAGTTTATCAGTAAAGAGGAAACACGTCTCTATATAGCTGGCCCTGCCAAAGTGTTTTCGACCATTGTTCTGTGCACAGGCAGAGCAATCATGATTTTTTTTTTGAGGGCTGGAGAAAGGGGAGGCAAGTACTCCATTAGATGATTTTCTTCAGCTTTTTCTGAGGTGAGAAGAAAGAGTTTCCCAAGTTTCCAGAGGGGCCAGGTGATCACGAGATGCTGTTCAGAGATCAGGGAGGGTAAAGACTAGAGAGAAGTCACTGTATTTGTTAAATAAGAGGTGGATTCTGTGTTTTTCTTTGCTAAAGTAGCTTCAGGCAAGTGGTCAGCTCAGTAATCTGAAACAGTATTGAATTGAGGAGTGACGAGGAAGAGAGAAATTAAAAGCTGTGTGTTTCCAAATTTGTTTGGCAGAGTTGGATGCTGAAAGGCAAGGAAGGAGGGAGTATAGAGAGAAAGTTTAGTTTGCTTTGTTTTATATGGGGAAACATCCTGGGTACGGAGTTCATTGGAGAATCAGTGTCCTAGAGTAGGTGAAAGGAGTGGGTTTTAGAATTTTACCACTTTTTAAAATTTTGTGCTTCTTCTGCATAATTTCTATTATTTCTACCTTATTGCAAAGCCCAAATTAGATAAACTTGGTGGAGGGGAGGAAAGAAGATGTCAGTTATGCCTTGCATCATATAACCGATGGATTGCTAAAGTCCAGTTTTGTAATTATAATCACCTTTTGTAAATCATAACCATTAGAGAAGTTACAATTTAAAGAAATCCTTTGCAAAATTAATACCATGGTTTGTTTTTCTTTGTTTGTAAATAGATATTTTCATGTGTCTTGCTTAAGGAGAAGAATAAATGACTTACATGTGTTCCTTGTTCCATTCTTTCATTTCTCATGTGTACAGCAAATCGATTTATAAGCATTAAAATGCAAACAGGTTAAGTTCTTAATTCTTACTTTGAACAAAAGTGTTGAAAACGTGAGGAGTTTGTCCTTAGATGTGAATAACAGACTTGGTTGCCAAACTTGGGAAATAATCAAATGTTATGGTTTTGCACTTGTATACCTACTAATTAGGAAATCTAATGGTATTTCCCTAGCAACAGAAACAGTCTCTTTGCACGCTTGTTTTATGCCTGCAATAATACACAACAGGGTGTCAAGGAACAATAGCCTAAGGTCCGAGACAGGCTAGTTGTGTAAGTATTGGCACATAAGTATGCACACGGGGTGTTATTGGATTTCTAGACATGATATTTAAGTCCTAAAATCATATTAGTAAATGTTTTAGATATTAGCCCTCCAAATGAATCATTGTATTGAAAATACCTAAAGGACTTTCCTGAAATCTGTCATGTACGCTGGATTTGGTAAATGACTTCTGCAGTCTCAAGAATTTACCACCATGTCACGGTATGCTTGAAGATGCTGAGCTAACCAATTTCTGTTCCACTTCTTTTGAAATGGACAGAGTTAATGGATAAACTAATGTTGCTTTCTCAACCTGCTTCGTCTCAGGAAATAAAATTATAGAGGTAGATTCAAATCCCCAGGGAGTAATTTTGCCTTAGGGATTAAAGGAGTAACTTCATAAGATGCTTGAATAAGCTTTTTGGAGATTTCTGACCCCAGCGAGTTTGGGAGGGTGAGAAAGAATATTCTTTTGCCTATGTCCTTCTAGCTTTTGTGCCAAATGTGTATTATAATTGTGTTATTTTGCAATAGTACTACTGTGATAGAATTAAAATTTAAAGATGATTCTAGATGGATTCATTGAATGTACTTCAATACTTTAAAAATTTCCTTCCTGACTACATTTCTCTGGTTAAGTAATTGATTTTTGTTTATACCGTCATTGACTGTTCTTGACATATGAACTTTCTAAACTCCTTCTCTTGCTGGTTTCTGAGGACAGATTTTTGAACCATCCAAAACCTCTAGGCTGTTGCTTAATTCTGCACTGTTCTCCTGTCACATAATTTAATCTCTTCTCTCTCTCTTTTCCTGAGTGTGTCATTTCTCCAATGTTACATCCCCTAATCTTGACACACACCTGCACCAGATTAGTTTTTTGTAGTTCTAATTTTTCTTGCTGAAAAACATTTGGTGTGCTTCTGTGGCTACCAAATTAAATCTAAATGCCTTAGCCTGTCACTCAGAGCTCCCACAATCCAAACTCAAACTCATATTCCCAAAAGACATTCTCATGTTCTCTCCTATGTGAACCCTCTGCCCAGGCAAGTATGAAACATTGCTTCCCCAATATACCCTTTTTCTCCTTCACAGGTGTCTGTGATTCATTTTCCCCTGTCTACCTATTATGCATCCTCCCTTCTTGATGAACCTGTATCTGAGTCCTGAAAATGATTCCGTCTCACTCTCCTCCTAACTTCTGTGTTCTTTCATTTGTATCCCACTTATGTTATACCTTGTCTTAGAGTTCTTGGTGTCTTTGTTGCCCTGGCTCCATCTCCCACTACACAGCCTACACACTTGACTGTGAATGTCTTTAAAGCTGAGATAAGCTTTATTCATCTAAGTATCCCTTTCAATGTAAGTCATATAATTTAGTGTATGTTCAGTAAGTACGGGAGTAATTCAGTACACTTATTCAGTAAACTTATTCAATTTAAAGATATTAATCCCTTTAAGACATGAAGTAAACAGAAGGTTATATAAATTTGGGAGTATTTAGAAATGTCAATTTTATAATATTTAAATGTATGTTAAGACAATTGTTCTTTGAGAATTAGAAAAAACTCAGTTCCATGAGTTATCATATTGCATAGTCTTACATAATTTTTCTAAAATCATAACCTTTGCGTTTTATCAACCAGAGTATATTAAAGAATACACAATTTGGTAATTATGACATAGATTATGAGTGACAAAAGTGGCTCCTAAACTGATGAAGATCTTAAGGATGCCATGTGTTTGTAATGGCTTCAGAGTGTCCAGAGGAGAGTAATGAATGTGTCTTCTGTGAGATACTAGTCCTGACCAATGCTTCATATAAAGCAAGTTCTGTCAAAAAGTAAATGGGAAATGATGGTTTTTTGTTGTTGTTTTTTAATGGTGTTTGATAGTTTCTGCCACTAAACAGGAAAATAACCAGCCCCAAAAGCAAACAACAAAATACAGTTGAACTGTATTTAGATATCATACATCCAGATATCCTATATTCATTTGGCCAAAAAACTTCCACCAACCTGCTCTCCCATGCCCAACCCTGCTGGAATAACAACTGGCATCCTACAGAATACACCAGAAGGAAATACTGATCTGAAGCATTTATAAACCTATTAATTATTTCTATTGCAAAAATAATCTCATAGCCAAGGAAATTTTTCTAAAAAGAAATTTTAACCTTCTCGTCACCATTGTGGCATATGGGTTAAATTGTTTGTATTTCTGTGTTGCCTCTCAGGCTTGCTCATGCTCATTTTTAGCATGATCATAACCATAGCATGCATATGGTTTTGTGTTACTTCTAAAATTTACAAATAGTTTCCCATTGCTATATATATTTTATAATGATCATTGTATGGCTGCGTGTTTCATTGCATTTTTTAACATTTAGATTATTTCTGATTCTCATTTGTAAACAATTTAGAAAGGAACACCTTTGGGTGCATAACTTTCTATTAAAAAAGGAGCATAAAAATCCTGAGTACAGATACTGTGTTGAAGGATCTGGTGATTATGGCCATATTGTTCACCATAACTCTTGGATGAGTTTATATAGCTTCCTGCAGTATTTGATTATACACAGTCTCTCCATTGTCATGCTAGCAACAGATATTCTATTCAATTTAATTGACATGAAATAGAAACTTGTGAACAGGCATTTTTCTTCTACAAACTGAGACAGATGAAAATTAGTTTATTATAAAAAATGATTTACAGATAACTTTTGCTACTCTTAACCCATGGCCATCTAGACACAGATGCATTTGTTCTAGTGTTGATAGTGTTTTCATTCTGAGCCTGTCTTTTTCATTTTTGATATTGTGCTTGTTTTCTCCAATTTCTCAAATATAACATTGTTCATGACTTTGTGATAACTTGTCAATTATGTTTTAAGTGGCTTTCCATTTGTGTCATTACTGGCTCTTCTTTCAAAAATATCAAGTTTTGGAGAAATTTTTTTCTTATTTCTGAATTTTTCTATGTTATCTCATTATAGCCAATTAATTGATAAAAATTAATTGAAAAATTAATTTGTGAAAAACTCCTGCAAAAATAACCTAGGAAGAAGTATACATAAGTATTCAATTTGATATTGGGTAGGGAAGGCCTTTCCAAGCATAAAGAAGGAAGAAATTTAAAAGTAAACAACTGATAGATTAAATATGGCATATGTTTTTTAAATAGTAAAAAAAATGACAAAGTAGTAAACTATACATGCAAAAATTTTGAAATATGTGATGGACAAAGTTTTAATCTATTTCATAGTTAATGAACTATTACAAATCAGTAAACAAAAAGCCCCAAATATTGCTTTCAGAAAAAATGGATAAGCTTTTTTCAATGAACACATTTTGCTTTTATAATCAGGAAAAAATAAAATTTATAATCAGGAAAAAGTTGTGACAAATAGAACATACAACTGGGCGTTCTGCAGTTGGGCACCTTTCTAAGTCATTTATTCTTAGAGTTTTCCTTACTATCCAATGACATAATCTTATATATATTTACTTTTAAAATAAACAATAATTTATTATTAGATATAAATGCTAGCAGAGTTTGAGTTTCGAGAGAGATCAAATATGAAGAGAGAGAAAAACAAGGTGCTCAGAAGGTATTTCCAGAAAGAGTTACAGGTGGTGACAGTGTGTTAGTGAAGGTGTTTATTTTCTGTTTCTTCCAGGCTCCTGTGCGCCTGCACGTTGTCAGCTCTGTTGAAGAGCTGAGAAAACGTCCATGCAATTATCATGATTAGACCTTCCTTGCCATGAAATATCACCAATGTTGTTGAAATGTCTCAAAGGACACATAAGTGAATAGCTCTCAAATTCTCTCCTGATTTAGGCGTTATCATAACTAGATGGTACCCAGGCTTCTTAAAGAGAGGCAATGTGGATAGATAATTTTCAGAGGGGCCACACCTGGGATGACTGGTCCTAGGTGATAGGGCACTGAGCAGTGTCTACTGCAAGGGGAAGTGAAGTTGCCAAAAAGTCAGAGATACAAAAGAATAAATACTGTACCTGAAGTCACATCACTAGCCTCACTTTCCTGAGCAGATAGGTTTTTTGTAGTTTAATTTGTCAAGAGGTGAGTGGTGGAATTAATCAGGGGAAAGCATGATCAGTGTTCTGTTGCTTTTGATTAAATATTCATCACTATTAAGATGCAAACTCTGTGGTTTGTCACTATCCAGATTGGCAGGAAAAATGGGGGCAGATTCAATCAATCTAATTCCCCAAGAGACCATCCTAGCTGATATACAGCCCCATAGTGAAATGGTAAGATTCAAAGAGATCCACTTATTCCTGATACTGTAGTACCATTTTAAAATTCCAAAATTGACTTAAATATTTTTGACTAATAATATTGTTCAATATGGATAAAATTATAGCAAGGCTTTCTAAGTCATTAAATTAATATAAACACCTAAGTATCTCTAAGGAAGATGTGTGCATGTGTGTGGGGGGGAGGGTTTTATGTGCACACACGCACACATATGCTTTCAGCCTGTCCCCTCCTCCTCACGTTGGCCCCATGGATTATATTGGTAGTTACATCTGTGTCTCTTGGTCTTCCTGTTTGCCTTCTGTTCTTCACCTGGGGTTCTCATGTTGCTCACCTTACTTTGTCTTTGTTGGCTGAATTGGCCGTTCTCTCTCCTTTTCATGTGCATGTGGAGGGCTCAGAAAACCCCACTGAAAATAGTTCTGTTGGTGAATTGGGAAAATGACTTCCTAACTGAGTGATTTGACCTGCTTTACTCACCAGTCTGCCTTGCCATCAAATGACCACCATTTCTAGAAATTAGCAGTCCCTTGAACCAAATACTTTAATTTACTTTGTTTCTCAATGCTTTCTCCCAGATTTCTGCTCTCCTGGGATTTTGCCATCTCTTCTCTCAGAATACTCTGCTTCCTGCTCTTTTCCTGCCTTCTTGTCACTTCATGCTCTTTCTCATATCCTTGTATCACATTTAGTCCTTTTATCCTTTTGTTCTTGTGGTGCCAGTGTCTACGTTTGGGATTTTTTTCTACATCTTCCAGTCGTGGTGAGAGGAATCACTTATACGACCTTAGGAAAATCCAACTTGAGTAGAAGAGAGCTGGCTTCCTGGCAGGGCAGCTAAGGTGTTTTTACCTTAGGAACCAAATCAGTCTTGGTAATCAGGCATCATTATTGCTCAAATTCAAGGGTTCCCCGAGCAGCAAAGACTATTTGCTGCCCACGCCACATGAAAATAGAACTTGGGAACCATCAGAACCACTTTTACTCTTATACCATAAATACTCACCATGTCAGTTACATTTATATCCTAGAAGAATATAATAATGTATTCAACACACATTTATTCAATTACTCACGATATCTCTCTTTTCTTCTTAAGAGGAAGTTATGCATACAACTTACTCAGATACTAGTAAGGTTTTAGATAATGGAGTTTTATAATTTTATACTCCAAATTTGAAATCTAGGATCATTTTACATATGCATGGTTTATTTCAGCTTCCTTCAATAAGAGAATATAACAATTATTGATTCAACTTTTGGTAGAAAAAATGGGTGGCTATGTTCATGCCAAGAGAGACAATTGCTATTTAAACACCATTTACTCAATATACAGGTATAAGACCAGGGTCACAAAAGCATGCTTTAAAATACCAAGATAATTTATAAAAATCCAAGTAAGGGAGAACACAAATTAAAAAAAATATATTTTTCAAACTCTATAACCTAAAAATTGTGGACATAGCTTCTGGGAAGATGATGCTAGAGCAGTAGTTATATAACAATTAAAGAAGATTATTTGGACAAAGAAAAAAAACTTGTCAGAGTACACTTTTAACCACAATGTATCAGAAACAGTCATCTTTGAGACCCTTATACTTACTGTACTTTTATAGTCCAAAACTAGTATATTTTTTACTAATCCCCTATTTGTTTTTGTTTGTTTGTTTGAGAACTTGAGCAGGCCAGTCTTGGTTATTCCAGCCATGGTATTTAGTTATCCTTAGAATAGCTGAGGGACTACTGGATTAGAGTAATGATAAAAAATACTGTGGAAGCACAGAGGGTAGAAAGACATGCTGATTGGGGTGAATGGGAAAAATATGGAATATGGCCTTAATATTGAGAAGATTTTGAGAGCAGAAGTAGGGGGTAGGACTGGGAATGGTGGCATTCCAGAGGAATGGAGAGCATGAACAAAACCCAAGGAGCTCAGAGAATGTTGTGGAGAGGTCAGGAGTCTTGTGTGCTTTATATTTAGATCATATGGGATCTGAGTTTGGTGGGGAAAAAGTTGGGAGCAGACGATAGAGTTTTTTTAATGCTATTCTAAGGGATTTGGGCTTCATTTCTATGCAGTGGGAAGCTGTCTAATTAATGTGTTCTAATGTCTGAAGCGTGACATGATGACTGCAGAGAGAGGATCATAATTGGGAAAGGCGATGGCAGAGAAATCAATTAGGAGGCTCTTGCAGTAAGTCAGGTGAGGCCTTCTGAGGACCTGAATGAAGGCAGCATGCTTGAGAATGGAATAATCTAGAGAAGTGATCTGCTAAAATCAAAATCAGGATCAATAAGGTTAAATCCAAATTTCTCTTAAGCATGAAAACATGCAAATAATTGCACAGATACTGGGTAAGAAAAGACTAACCAGGCAGGCACAAGTACAGCAGACAGAGACCTGGGAGTCCAAGAGGACCATATGGTGAATGTGAGTCAGCAGTGTTGTGCTGTTATTAAAAAACAGAACCAACACTATGGGGAAATTTATTAATAGGAGTGAGGCATGCAAAAGGCGGGAAGTAGCCTTTCTGCTCTATTCGTAATTGTTCAAACTTTTACTTTGCTTGTGGACTCTGTTGGCCTTCATGTTTCACAACAGTGTTTAGAAAGTGCAAAGAGGCCTAGAGAAGGCCAGTTCAAACACTAGAGGTGGTAGAAGGTGATATTTGTGGTCCTGGATCCTTGGGATAAAGGTGTCAAGGCTAATTCACAGAAAACTTTCTTTGACCTAGTGAGGCCCTTTGGTGCCATGGAAGCAGCTAATGTGAATTCTAACGACTGAAGGAATTACGCTTTCACAAAAGTCCCTCTTCAGAGTCCAGCATTATTCATAATTCCCTCCCATTTTTGTCTGTATCATAATAAGTAGTGGAGGGCTTTCTTGGGAGAGACAGAAACAAGGAGGTCTGGAAATGCTGCCTTTACCCCCGCACTGGGCTGTCTTTGGCCCTCCATTGTTTAATCCTGTGATCTCATCATAGTTTTATGGACCCCTCAAGCCAGGCAGTATTTGCAAGTCCCTGAGATGTGGATTGGAGCGAGCTGTCCCATCACTCCCACATCAATAAACGAAGGTGGCCACAGCGGCATGGGAATTAGGGAGAATGTAAATTTCCTGCTCTTGCACTTCTTCATCCTTTTAATGACAGCATATTTAGAGCTCCTGCTTAGACTCACTTTTCGAGGAAAACTTCCCTGACTGCACAGGCCAGGTCAGGTTCCTTGTCATATGCTTTGAGAGAACCTGTGTTTTTCTCAGAGCACTTATCATGATTAGCAATTATACACTCTTGTGTGTAATTATTCCATGATGCCTGTCTTTCCCAGCAGACTGCAACCTCCATGAGACCAGGAACTACATCTACTTTTGCTTGCTGTTGTTTCCCAAAAGCTTATATAAATATTTGTTGCACGAAATAATAATGATACCTGTATCACAAAAGGAAATGAGTAAGATAAAGAGAAAATGCAGAAATGCCAGTCAAATCTTTGGGGCAGGTTTCCACAGTTCAAAGGGAGACGGCCCATCTTAGTGGGTAGGGGTGTGGACTGTAGGTCCAAATCCTGGCTCTGCCACTTATTAGCTTGGGCAAGTTACTGAACCTCTCTGTGCCTCGACTATCTCACCTATGAGAATCAGAAGACTGATATTTGTAAAGCATCTAAGACGGTATCTGGCACAGAGTAAGTGTAATATGCGCCCTTAAAATAAATAGAACAGAAGCAAAGTTTTGCTACTTGAGCTGCCTTCCTCTCTATTTGCACTATCCTTTCTGTAAATCTTCCCAGCCAGAAGTATCCTAATCTTCATTGCATTCTTATTGTAATCTTTTACACTGAAGTCTCCTAAAGTGTGGCATGAATGCCACTTGCTTTACACAGAGCAGCTTTCCATTATTTTAGCTGATTCACAGGATAAATGAATTTTTAAATAATAGTTATGTATTCATAACTAGTACATTAAATAGATGATTTCATTACAATGAAGCTAGAGCAAATATTTTTGTAGTAAATATGTAAGTGAATCATATGTGACTCAGTTTTCTTAAATATTAATGAAGTCACTGATAAATTTAAAAAAATATCTTTGATTCTGTGAGTTTGCTGTGTATGGTTTCTGGACACCATTTAACTCATTAATAATTTTTTTTATCTGAATACTTTTTAGTATTGACAATTTTTCCTACTTAGCACAGGTTTGACCAAAGAAGCTGCTTCAAGTCTGTTAATTCTGTCTGGAGAGTAGGAAATTGGTAGCTTTTACTGAATAGCTTTCTAATTGGTGTGATTAAATGTGTAATTTTCATGTTGTATTGATCAAGAGTTTTGGTTTGTTTGCTTGTGATTAGGCTTTTTTTTTGTTTTTTTGGTGAGGAAGATTGGGTCTGGACTAACATCTGTTGCCAGTCTTCCTCTTTTTGCTTAAGGGAGATTGTCCCTGACAATCTATGCCAGTCTTCCTCTATTTTGTATGTGGGATGCTGCCACAGCATGGCTTGATGAGCAGTGTGTAGGTCTGCACCTGAGATCCAAACCCACAAACCCCAGGCCACCAAAGCAGAGTGTGCAAACTTAACCACTATGCCACCAGGCTGGCTCAGATTTTGCATTTTGTACCTTGTAAAATGTCCATGAGACATGGTTTAAGGGAATATTTCTTTGTTAGATTTTAAGTTAAAAATTATAACTGTGCTTATTATCTATGTATGTTTTGTTGACATTTTCAACCTTGTAAGTTTATGATGAGGATAAACTTACATACTGGAGGATATGTTTAGTAACAGAGTGAATATTTTCACTATCCGGCCCAAATTGTTATGGCTTAGGAGGGGATTTAATAGATAATAGGGTGCCTAGTGCCTCAGCTTGCTACAATGTAGGTGTCTCTGACAACATCTGAAATTTGCATTTTCCCAATCTTCATAATTTTTATGGAATACTTGACCTGGCACTTGTGGTGATAGTTTTTCATAATGCTAGAAAACTAGTAATGCTATTCCCCTGAAAGCATTCTGGTCTTCTCGTTGTTTTCTTTAGCTTTTAAACAAACTGTACTTGATATTTCTACAAGTGAAATACACCTAGCCTTTTAGACTGAAAGTACCGTATATTGCATGAACATTCTCAGCGCTGTTAGACCTGCCATGATGACCTGAAGGGTTTTGTCTGCCTGTTGCAAATTCCTCAGGCCAGTATTAGCCCCCATTTTTCATCCCCCTGTGTGGGCTATTGTCATCAGCCTTGCAATGTCGAAAGAAAAAATTTTGTATTACAAAATGCACTGTTAGGTGATCGGATGGTAAAAGGAAAAGATTCATCCTAAAATAACTGTTCTACCTAGGATTCTTTATGTTAAGAGTTTTGCAAACATAAGCAGCAAAACTTACTTTTCCTTTTGTATTTATTATTTGACTTTTTTTATTCTCATGAATTAAAAGTATTGAAATTAAGTTGCAAACTTTTAAACAGAATATCTCTATTTTTTTGTATCTTGAGCTTTGGAGCAAAAACTACTATGTTTGAATCTTAGCTCCATTGCTCACTAGCACTGGACAGATTTAATGAGCATTTCTGAGCCGTAATTGACTTATCTGTAAAATGAGGTAGTACCAACCTGCAGAGTTGTCATAAGGATTAGAGATAATGCATATAAAATTCATAACATGGTACTTGAAACACTATCAGTAATTTATTATCTTACGAATGTTAGAATAGAATGTAGCTGTTTTAATTTTGGAAATCTTACACGCATTTATTTATTCTAATAAGACAATCTCATTATCTCCTAGTAAATTCTCCCAAATCGTCAAAACCAAACATTTCTTTTATATTTTAATGCCTTGTTTTTTTCATCATGATGCATTTCTGTCCTTAATGTACTGTTAAGAATTTTTATCAAATAATCAGAATAGGGAGCAGTTTAATAAACTTAGTGAATAGCAAAATCATTTTTATGTGTATTCTACCATTTTAAAAATAGAATTCCTATGTTTTTAAAAATTTCTAATTCCTTTTCAACCTTTTATAAATACTCTGTTTATCTTTTTGGGCAATGTTTTCATAAACTTTAGCTTACAATGCTAAATGAATAGTCTGAAACAAACCTGGCTGTTTTATGAACAATTGAAAAAAGTTGTATTCACTTTTTAAGTTGATTTTATATTTTAAAAATGATATTATATCTCTTATATCTACTTTTACTATTGAGTTACATATTCATATTTTTGCAATATACATATTTGTGAAGTTTTGGTAAAATATTTGTAAAGCTTCGTTAAAAAACTAAAAAACAAAAACCATGATATCCAAAAGGGAGAAAGAAGAGGTCATTATGGGTTAGATATCCTCTAAAAGATGATTAAGATTTTTTTTTTACTTTGAAATGTAAAGTCAAATTGTCATTTCAACAACCAAGTGTTATTGTACCTTTTTCTTAAGAAGACTGATATGCAAATTTTAGTGTTATTTTCTTCATTTGAATATTTATTGTTTTTAAAGGTAAAGTAGGCGTCTGTAGCTACCTAGTTATAAAATCAACAATGGGAAATAAAGATTTTTGACTCATTTATTATTTTGACTACATTGTTTTGACCATTTTCAATCTGCCAACTTGTTTTCAATAACTCAACTGCTTCCATCCACCTGGTTGGATCTTTTTTAATGCATTGGTTTTATACTTGACTAGCAAATGAACAGATCACCTTATTGATGACCGTATATGAAAATGCAATTTTATAATGGAAATGATTTTAGAAGCTACACAATATTGCAGAAGTATCTGGAAATAACATCTTATGCCTATCTGTTTTACCAGGTCCACCCTATACCTTGATCATGAAATCAAAACTTCATTAACATCAATTTGGAAATATTAAGGAATAAAAAAAGACTGCTTAATTTAAATTCCTTGTTATAAAAACATTAAAGTGGAAAAAAACAACTGTTATTTTTGGACCAGGGCGGAGTTAACAAAACTGGTCAGGAAGATCCAGGCCTGGGAATTTTTCTATGGATGGGGTAATAGTTGCAATATATCAGTTGAGTTATAGGTCAAGTCCAGAAATGTCAGTCTATAGCCTCTTAAGATTAAGAGATATCACACACTGTGACTTTCTTGGCATGAGAACCTATAAATATGACATTCTTTTTTGTAAGTGAAACAGTTGAAACAAATTGTTTTGGATAAAGGGAATGGGTCAAATTTGAATTTAGTAATTGCATCAAATGGGAAGATTTCTGAGATTAGATGATAACGCTACTAGTTCCTATGTTGGATGCCACTACAAAGAGGTCTTCTGTGGCATAGAAGATTTAGGAAAGTTCGCGTGGCTTTGTTGATAAGCAGTTTTTGATAGTTCAGGGACATAGCTAGACTAAGTTTCAGTGACTTAGTAGGAATGTATATAGCTTCAGAGCTATTTTATGGTGACACTAAGAATATGCATTTTTCAGGGGGCCCAGGATGGAGATGGATCACATCTTAAATTCTGTGGGTCACACAAGGAAAATGCTTAGCAGGTGTTTAGAGTCCAAGTGGCTGACCAGAAGTAGCTCCTTGGCATCCCTTGCTTGAGTTCTGGGTGGACTCCCAAGCTCAGATAGGCAGACATTGGAATAGGAAGCAAGTGGCTGTCAATTGGTGACTCCATTTGAAGGACATCAACATGCTCTGCAGGGAGGATCCCATTATACTCTAATTGCAGCATAACATAATAGTTCAATTTTATTAAAACCTGAGGGTAGCAGCAAGCCACGGCTATCCAGAAGGAAGATAAAAGGGAAGAGAATGACCCTATATTGAGTGCCTACTTGGGAATGGTTGCTTTGGTTACAATATGTCACTTAATCCTCTCAATAATGCTAGGAGGCTGGTAATTTCATCCCATGCCTTGATGAATATTATGATGTCACATATTGCAACACTGTAGCTAAGTTTCCGTTATAAATTCTTGTTTAACGTGCTAACATCAATATGAATCTTTTAGACCATGGAGACTCAGGTTTTTTCCTAGTTCCAAATAACTATGTAATATTTAAACTGAGCTTCACAAAATAGAACTGTTACAGAGACAGCATGTTAGCCCTCATACCCATTCTTACATTCTTTCTTTAGCTATAGAATCCCTGAATTGGGCATAGTCCAATACATATCCCAGCCTCCCTTGCAGCTAAATATGATCAGTGACTAAGTTATGTCCAACAAAATGTGAAGTGAGTGGTGTGTGCAACTTCCAGACCCTATACTTAGAGAGCAGGGCATGCATCCACTTCCCCTTCCCTGCTACCCACAGGCCGAAGTGAGTTATGCTAAGAGGATTTAGAGCACGAGATGGAAGCTGCCAATTGAGGATGCCAGAGCAATAAGATAGAAGGAGCCTAGGTCCATGACATGGAGTAACCATATCAAGTATGAACTGCTTACACTCCAACTGTTACATGAGAGAGAAAAAACTTGTTTAATCCCTTGTTCTGTTGGCTTTTGTCCTAGCAGCTGACCTGGTATCCAAACTACATTGAACACCTTAAATATCAATACACTAAAATGATGAAAACAACACTTTTGTGTAGTTGGGGAATATCTGTTCTTTTTAAAAATAATATTAAAAGTGGTTTATTGGGGGCTGGCCTGGTGGTGTAGCAGTTAAGTTCACCTGCTCCACTTTGGCAGCCTAGGGTTCGCAGGTTCAGATCCTGGGTGCAGACCGATGCACTGCTTGTCAAGTCATGCTGTGGCGGCGTCCCATATAAAGTAGAGGAAGATGGGCAGGATGTTAGCCCAGGGCTGGTCTTCCTCACACACAAAAAAAACGTGGTTTATTGAGCCTTAAAAGTAAATTTATACAACCACTAGAGGCAGGGATCTCCCAAGTTACTAGCTCCTGATTTAGGGAAAGGGGGAATACATGTGTGACTGGAAGTGAAGTGAAAACTCACTGAGATCCTATAAGTACTCAGGCAGGTTTAAATTAGGCATGGGCAATAATAATAACATTAATAAACACAAATTATATAAAAATAATAAAAAAATTTTATTAATAAAATATCAATAAAATAATAATAAATTAATATTAATAAACATTAAAAGTTTATGTAATTAATAATGTTAAATAAAATAATATTAAAAATAATATAATAGCTAGTAATTATAAAGCACTTAATATGTCTCAGGCACTATTCTAAGCTGTTTATCCACTTGCTCATTTAATACTCACAATAATCCTGTGGGATAAGTACTATTAGTATCCCTATTTAAGAAAGGAGGGTATGTGTAAATCAGGCACAGAGAAGCTAAGTAACAAGGCCAAGATCGCCCAGCTAGTTAGAGGAAGAGGTGGGGTTTCAACCTGGGCGGTCTAGACTCTTAACTATGTTTTCTTTGTGAAGACAAAAGACTAACTGAAGAAGAGGGGACAGCTTATGCAGTGTTGTGTTTATCACATGAGAACAATTACTATAAATATTGCCCAGGTACATGTTCCCACTCAAATGGGACCTTTCCCTGAACTGTCCAATATTTCCTCTGGATCCCAAATTACAGAGAATTACTGTGTTCTTAAATTCTCAGGAGCTTTTAAAACCGTGTCTCAGAGAGTAGCATTCTAACTGTGATCTAAAACAACTTAGAATTCACAGGGAGATTTCCTAGAAAGTTGTATCCAAGCTTCCTGACCTTAGAATAGACAAACTAGATGTCCTGTTTAGAATATTTAAAATTTTATTCAAGGTTATCATAGTGGTTCTGAATAAACTATAAAATGAAACTTTCTTATAATCCCTATATTTACTAAATTGCTTCTGTTCATTTATCTATAGATGTTTTTTCAGTTCTTGTCCATATGCAAATATATTTAAAATGTACACTAAGAGTAGTGTCAGTATGTTTCACTTTGATTGCTTTAATTTCCCTGCTGCTAACCAAAAGGTGGTTTTAGAGAAGACACATATAACAGATTAAAACCTATTAAGTATCCCAAAGGGGGAGCAGTCAAGTATAAACAATTGCATATTAACTCACTGGAATATTATTTCCCAACTTTTGTTGCCAGAACCATATACAATTTTTAGTCTTCTCAGCAGCAACATTCCCTACAGTAGCATTTTTATTTATTTATCTTTCTGAAGAAGATAATGAAGCTGAGTCATTTGTCAACAACAACTTGCCTACTTAATGGTTCCTCCTCAGATTTAAGCCTTACGGCTTGGTCAAGAATTCTACCAGACCAATTACTTTTGTAGGAATTTATTGAATTTTTGAAAAGAAGAAAATCTGAGGTATTTGTTTACTGAAATGTAGTGTGTGTGTGTGTGTTTCTCTCCAGGACCAGTTCTCTAGTGCACAGTAGGGGTAATAGCATGATTTAAAATATTTCTAGTTAGATGAAATTTACAAAGTTTCTCTCCAGAATGATTTCTTTGATGCAAAATAAAGTTATTGCTCTTGGTGACTAATTTTCCATATTAATATATTAATAAGTGTTTTCTCCGATGTGCCTCTCCTGATACCTAATAAGGTTAAAGTCATTAACAAGAATAAAATAAGTAGAGAGTTCTAGCTGAAGATAATTCCACATTGCTTACATTTATAGGCCTCTTTCAAGATATATTCTTTCATGCTTAATAAGATTATTCTTCTGGACAAAGGCTTTCCAACATTGATAATATTTATGTAGTTGTTCTCCATGTGAATTTTTTTTCCCCCCGAGGAAGGCTGGCCTTGAGCTAACATCTGTTGCCAGTCTTCCGCTTTTTGTATGTGGGTCACCAGCAGAGCATGGCTGATGAATGGTAAGGGTCCGTGCCTGGGAGGATCTGAACCCACAAACCCAGGCTGCTGAAGCAGAGTGTGCCACACTTTAACCACTACACTGTGGGGCCGGCCCCTCCATGTGAGTTTTTGATGCAAAATAAGGGCATAACTCTGGTTGAATAGTTTTCCATAATCATGACATTCGTATGATTTCTCTCCACTGTGGGTTCTCTGATGTTAGAAAAAGGCAAGGGTTTCAACTAAAGTATTTTCCACAATTTTTGCACTCATATGGCTTCATCCAGTTGTGAATTCTGTAATGCATGGTGCGATGAGATCTCTGGCTTTCAGACTTCCCACATGCATTGCATTCGTAGGGACGCCCTCTTATGTGAGTTCTCTGATACATAATGAGGTGGATGTTCTGTCTGAAAAATTTTCCACATTCAGGACTTTCATAAGGTTTCTCTGTGGTATGAGTTGTCTTATGTCTAATAAGCCTGTAGCTGTAAAAAATGCTTTTCCACACTGATTACATGTATACAGTTTGTCTCCAGTATGAGTTCTCCAACGTGCCAAAAAAGTGATAGAAGCAGCTAAAAGCTTTTCCACATTCTTTACATTCATAGGTTCTTCACCTGTGTGTTTTCTGTGATATTAATGTAGGGAGAACTCCAGCTGCATGTTCTTTACCTTCATAGGGTTTTTCTTTTTATTTATACTCTCAGATGTAGCAAGGGATGTACTATGAGTAAGAAAGTTATTGCTATCATTTGTAGAGTTTATATCCTGCTGGAGTTCTTGCAAATTGCATAAGGTGAAAGTTCTAACAAAGGATTTGACTACATTTATTACTCTTGCTTACATAGCTTTCCTGATGTTCACTAAGCTAAATTATATTTCAAACTTTTAACACATGAGTCATGTTTACAGAGATAGCCCCTAAGGCCCAGCTGAGCAGGAAGAATATGATCTCCTCAATGTTTACCATTTTCACAGACTCTCTCCTAAATAACTACTTTCTTTTGAGTGAATGCAACTTGCCTCAAATGTCTCTCCTCATTTTCCTGATAATTGTCCAACTTGTCTTTACATTTCCAGATTTTACTAACAGTTACCAGAAATCATTCCTTACCATTTCTTCCATTTTAATCTCATAGAATTGTTTATCTTCAGAAATGCTATTATTGGAAAGTGATGATAAGGTTAAAGCCATTTAGTTTCAACTACAGTCTCTGAATCTGGCCGGGTCTCAGTGAATTCCTTTCTCTACCAGCCCTGGTTATTCAGCCTTTTCCAACTAGAGGACTTACATCTGTGTGAAAAGCTGATGCCCCAGAAATCAAATTCTTATATTTCTCAAGCATCACATTTTTGTACAGGATCTGCTGACAGTGTACAGCAGCTTTTATTCCTCCTTGGTGTAGTTCACAACCACATCCTTGAAGGTCACCCATATCTGGAACTAGACAAGTTAGTAACTCAGCTTCTGTTCCCTCCTCTTTCTTGATAGTGATTTCCTAAGTGGAGAGACCTGAGAATGCAACAGTTCCTGTTGATCCAGGATCATTTTTGCTTGGGCTGCCCCCACAGCTCTTCACCTCTTGACTCACACGTGCGATGGGCCAGTTGCTGCAGCCTTCTCCATGTCACCCCCTAACCCCACTCCCTGAGCCATGCCCAGAGCTGCCAACCTGCATAGGAATGTCTTTTAAAGAAAAGGCTCTTCATTCTGAGGAAGATATGTTGTAATATAAAGATTATGTGTCCAGGGTCATGCAAAGTAATACTAATATTTCAGAACTCACACCTACTTCTGATTCCTCATCCCCAAACTAGGTAAGACTAAATTCTGTCCTAGTGATTTTAAATTCTCCTTTTTATACCTCACTTTACTCATCAAAAAAAAAAAAAAAGGATATTATAGCATAGAGATTAGAAACCTGGTTTGGCCAGCAGAGTGTTTTCTAAAACAATAGAACTTAGATTTGTTTTGGTGGAGCTTTATTATCCAGTTCCCATGGTTACCATCACTACCATGCCACTTGGCAGGTAGGTCAGGGCAGTATTCATAAGTGTGGAATATGCTGCCTGCAGAATCCGAAGCATTTTGTTTTTTTCTTGTTCATCTGGTCTGATTAACTTACTTTCATTGACATAATGGACAAATATGTTTCTCAGAACATCTAGGATGGATCAAGTCCCTTCAGACTTTAATGTGACAGAAGACAGGAGAGTTAACCCTAGTGCAGGACCATAAACATACGCTGTTTTCCTTCCCATGTAAATATGAACAGCTTCTGAATGTACTTCCTAGTAAAGTTAGAGAAGAATCTATGAACTAGCTCAGTGGCTGTGCACATGAGGCTGTGTTAGTCTGTTCTAGTAAAAATACCACATCTGACCCTGCAGCTGCAGTTGGGGTTGCATCTTCGTCAAGTGTGCGGTAGTTTACTGTCATCTTCTAGGACCCCTATGGTTGTTGTAGAGGCCACACTGGTGAATTAAATGGGAATATGATGAGGAAAGCCACTCCTTGATCCTTTAGATCTTTAAGCTTCACACTAATTTCTGCTATTTCCCCATTAGCAGATATTGTTTTTGATATACTACTTTGAAAGAACAAGGAGGAGGGCAGTATCCAAGACTTCTGCTTGACCTTCTCTTCTCTAATATTTTTACCTTAAAGGACAATGAGTCAAACTGCTATCTACAAATATGTCCATTTCAATTATACTTTCAAGGACCAGTAAAATGACCACTGGCTGGATCCATAGACCCAGTGGACCCACTATGAGCCAGACTTGGGCTGGAACTCCATTTATTACCTTATTCCCATATATCCCCACTCTAATGGGGGGAGGGCATAATGATGTTTTGAGTCTCTCAGTATCAACGTCAGTTCATACTCTGTGTGTAACAGTTCTCAAAATGTCTAGTTTTCACCTTTCTACACTGTGTTGCCTTTATAAATGACTGATCCTCAGTTGATCCGTTGGGAGCTCTAGAGTTGGAATGGTCCCTCAGAGTTGTTCAGTTTGAGGTAAAAGGATGAGATCTTTGGATGCCTAGATGGACCAGTCCCTAGATGCAGTCTCCCCTTGAGGAGAAGGCATGACCTTGGCAAGGCAAAAGCAATTTCCAGAGATGGACTCAGATGTAAGACACCAATAGACATCTCTCCTGGTATCTGGTGAAATGAGTATTTTGGTCCTAAAAAGGAGATCTAGGCAGCATACCACAGCATCCACTCTAAAAACCATAGCCAAATTGTGATAGTAGGATGTTATGAAATATAAGTAAATAAATAAGGTAGATGAGAAGGCCAGATATCAAAATTTTCAAATGTCACCCCTATAGTATCACCATAACATTATTGAACACAATATTCATTCATTCATTCATTCCTTCAGTAACTCTTTATACCAAATATCACACATTGTGAGCAAAGTTAGGGATCCTAGCATTGTTGGATCCTGACTGTGTACCTTTAGTCTTTACGGCATGAACTAAATGAGGCATATTCAGGTAAACTAATTTACCCACAGTCATTAGCCTATAAATGGGAGATTGACAGTTGGAACCTGGCTCTTCCTCCGAAGACTGCTGTGCACTTCTGTCTAACCCTAAAGGCCTTTATAGAGAATATTAACCATAGGTTCATTGCCTAAAAAGTAGAGGAATGGAGTACATTGGATCTGTAATAATGAGATCATGCAAGTCAATGAGGGACATTTAAAGGGATAGAAATTATTATTATTTTAGGAAATGAGAGAAATTTACGACTTGCTCTTATAGCTGTGCCTATTTTAGTATTTCATACTATTTGTCAGAATATATCTGCAAATAGATTTTGGTTGTTGAATGACTATGCTTGATCGGCTGTCTGATTCTTCAGTGTGTCATACTATTGACATAAAGCTTTTGCTACATTCAGCAAAGGTGGATGGAGAATTGCTTGTCAGTCATATGCTGGCCCCTCTTCATAAACACTAATGCCTGATGGTACGTGAAAGTTTGAGTGGCTGAGAATATATATTGGAAACAATATTAATAGCCTCATATATATTGAAGTGAAATGACACTGCAGTATCATCTAAGGAAAATCACTTAACATTAGTTTGCATTAATTGATGGAAATATCTCCTCTAAGATTGTTTAGAGGAAAAAAGTATGTATGAAGATCCTTAGCATTATGAGAGGACATACACTACATAATGTTAAAATATAATTTTGTACACTGTACTATGGAGAACACTGACATTAGCCCAGGGATAATTCTGAATATTACTTTCTAGTGGTATTGATGTATTTAATTATTAAGGTAGTTTTGACATACTAATTTCCAGTATCAAATAGGCTAGTGATTATGGATCCAACTTCTGTTAAATTGTCCAGGTTCCTACACGAATGTTTCTATAAAAAGTAAAAAATAGATCCTTAGGAAAGGAGACTCAGGTCTATTCATACAAAGCATCAGATTACACTAAAGGCACTCTCTTTATCTAAATTAATCTTCTCAAAATAGCTCCACAAAAATGGGGTTATTGTTCTTATTTCATAACTGAGGAAAATGGTGCTACTCCCATGGTCTTGGTTTTCTTCTTCTTTTTGCTTATTTTTCTTTGTGGCATTGCCTTGACTTGTCCAAAAGAGGCATGAAACAGAAAATCCAAAGAGCAAAATGGATATTAAACCTATTGATATTTAATATCAGAATGTTTTGAAGACCATTTAGAAATCATATAGTTGCATTTTCTCATTTTAGAGATGAAAACCAAGAGCCTGGAGAGGCTGAGGCCCAGGCTCGCCCAGCTGGTTAATAGTTTAGTAGAGGTTAGAGCAGATCTCAGACTCATAGCATAGTGCTCTTTTTGCCTTAGCGCCCATTCCTTTGTGAATCCTATTTTTGTATACAAATTGGACTGCAAGTAACACAATTCTTTAAGCTATGTAGGTGACAAAAACAAAAAAATCCTTCCTATCTCTTTTCTTCTTTTTTAGCAAATTTACTTTTGTCTTTTCAAAAGCAAATTGTGAAAAATGTTGTATAAAGGGATACATTGGAGTATAGAGTAGGTGAGAAAATGCCCTGCAGTTTGCACTCTGCGTCTTTCTCTCCTGAGTGTTCTTCTGAATGGAGAGGTGTTGAGTGCTGATAGGGAGAAGTCAGAGGGAAATTGACATCACACGAAGCACTGAAAGAAAGTTTTACTTCAAAAGCTCCCGTTCATGTTGAAGGTTTCAATAATTAATATGGGTTTATTACTAATTTAGAAGAGACAGTCAACCATCTCATTTAGGGAATTTCTTGTTTTAACATTTCATCTTCTCTATCTTATTTGAATTGGGTCTGAATATGTAATTTTGTTCTCAGATACTATTAAAAATATTGCTTTTCATGTAAGAAACAGATTTATATCAAACCGTATTCTATATTATGGACAAATTCTGACTAGAGCATTGAATTTCTTAGTTATGTGTCATTTCCACTTGGGCACAGTATTTCACGTTAGGTTTTGCCAAGGTCAACTAAGATAATATAATAATACTTGGAAAATAAGAGAAATGCTCATACTTCGAACACAACTCACTGTGTTATCCACTGACCTTGACTAAAGAAAAAGTTCATGCAACTCCTTTCAAACACAGAGCTCAGTTAGTAAACAAATGTGAAAAATGTAAATCTTTTCATTGGCACTTTTGAGAATTTAACTTTTCATTGAAATTTAAGAAATTCTCTTGCTCTGACACCTTCTTGCTTCTGTAAATTGGTCCATTACAATTTTTGCAAAGGTTTCTTTTTTGAATCCAATTATTGTCAAAACGCATTAACCTCAAGTTTCAAAGAGAATAAGACTCTCGTCCTTGCTTGTATTTTGATTTAATATTGCCTTATTTTTCTGATTAAGTAGTGCGTTATCCTTTCTATAAATAGAAAATTCTACTGACTCATCATTAATACAACAGGTTCTAGGAATTATTTTTCTAGTTATAATGATAGATGCTGTGGTCTGAATGTTTGTGTCTTCCCCAAATTCATATGTTGAAATCCTCTCCCCAATGTGATGATATCATGAGGTGGAGCCTTTGGGAGGTGATTAGGTCATGAGTGCAGAGCCCTCATGAATGGGATTAATGTCTTTATAAAAGAGGCTCCAGGCAGTGACGTCAGCATCATGGCAGAGTGAGCTTCCCCCATTGAACTCTCTCCCTCTAAGACACAACAAAAAGGACATTCATATTCCAATAGAAGCTATTCGCAGAACATGGGGAATGTCTGAGGCACCCAGGCAGCCGTACATCCAAGGACTGAGGTGCTGGAATCCTCAGAGGAAGTGGAAGGAAGTGGAAGGAGGTAAGAGGAGCTCCCTTCCTTCTCCAAGGACTGCAACCCAGAGAGTGAGACCACGTGGCTCTCAGCATGGGGGAGGGGTGGCTCGCTGCGTGAAAATCAGCGCTCTCCAAGACCCCTCACAGCCTGTGCGGATCACCCTACAGAGAGAGCGGAACTGTGGCGAGGGTACTTTCAACAAGCTAGCCCCTCAGGAGAGCAGAGAGGACAGCGAGGTGAGAAACCTCTGAGATCAGGGAGGCAAAAGTAAGCGCCCCTCCCCCACCCGCCCCACCCAGCCAGCGCTTCAGCACAGCAGCGCTTCAGCTCAGCCCAGTCCCCAGTGGCACTGGCCCCCAGTCGCCCGGGCTCCATCAGCAGGGTCAGCATGACCATGCCCCGCCCCCACAGGCAGTGGCCCCTGGGTGCCAGGGCCCCACCAGCATCAGGGTGAGCCTGCGTCCCCGACACCAGAGGCAGTGGCAGTTCAGGCCCCACCACACCACAGCCCCAGCTGCTCCAGCTGGAATAAGCCGTGGCCCCAGCTGCCGAGGCTCCACCATGCCACAGCCCCAGCTCCTTTGGCTTGGCTGTTCCCTGGCTCCAGCTGCATCAGCTCGACTGTGCCCTGCCTCCAGCTCCTTCAGCTTGACCGCCCTGCCCCCCTGGCTCAAGCTGCTTTGGATTGGCCTGTACTCAGGCTCCAGCTGACTTGGTGCCAGCAACTTCAGCCCAGTGCACTCCAGTTCCAGCTTCTTTGGCCCAGTGGTGCTCCAGCTCCTCCTTCTTCGGCCCAGTGCACTCTGGTTCTAGCTTCTTCGACCCAGCATTGCTCCAGCTCCTGGTTCATTGGCCCAGGGGCACTTCAGCTGCAGCTGCTTCAACCCACCCACACCCGAGCCCCAGCTGCTTCAGCCTAGCTGTGCTCCAGTCCCAGCTGTTTCCACACTTCACCCCCAGCAGCCTCTGCTCAGCCACGCTTCAGATCAGCAAGGGGCCGATGAGAGTGCCTGTGGATTGAGGCAGGCCAGAATACACAGCCCTTGACCCGCACCCAGCAGCAGCAAGAGGAAACTGCGATGATATATTTTCACTATGAGGAAAAGTAAGCCAACACCAACAGGTACTATGCAAAAATATATTAAATCTCTAGACCAAAAGGAAAATGACAAGCACCCAGAAGTCAACCCAGAAAGCACAGAAATGTATAGCCTTAATGACAGAATTCAAAATAGCCATCATAAAAAAGCTTAATGAAATATAAGAAAACACAGACAGACAATTCAATGAAATCAGGAGTTTTTTCACAAAAGACATTGAAACTATTAAAAAACCCAATAAACACAATAGAGGAGATAAAGACAAATCTGGAAGCCTTAAGCCTCAGAGCTGACAATATGGAGGAAAGAATTAGCAATACTGAGGATAGCAATGCAGAAATGCTCCAGATGGAGGAGGAAAGAGAGCTAGGACTAAAAAGAAATGAAGAAACTCTCCAAGACATATGTGACTCAATTAGGAAATCCAACATAAGGATTATAGGTGTTCCAGAGGGAGAAGAGAGGGTAAAAGGAGCAGAGAACTTCTTCTAAGAAATAATGGCTGAGAACATACCAAACCTGGGGAAGGAGCTGGAAATACCAGTGAATGAAATAAATAGATCTCCTAAATATATCAACGTGAAAAAGACCCTCTCCGAGGCATATAGTAGTAAAGCTGGCAAAAGTCAACAACAAAGAAAAAATATTAAAGGCAGCTAGACAACAAAAAATAACATACAAAAGATTTCCTGTCAGGATCTCAGCCGATTTCTCGACAGAAACTTTACAGGCTAGGAGAGAGTGGAATGATATAGTCAAAATTCTGAAGGACAAAAACTTTCAGCCAAGAATACTGTATCCAGCAAAAATATCCTTCAGATATGATGGAGAAATAATAACTATCCCAGATAAACAAAAGCTAAGGGAGTTCATTGCCACAAGACCCCCACTACAAGAAGTGCTCAAGGAGGCCCTCATCCCTGAGAAAAAAAAGAGAAAGCAGATTCAAAGTTTTGAACAAGGAGGAAAATAGGTCAACAAAACCAGAAAAATTGCAGTCCTCTATCAAAATAGATTAACAAACAATTATAAAACCAAAGATCAAGGGAAGGTAAGCACCAAGCATAAATATAACCTCATCATGTTAAACATGAACTCACAACACAAGAAGAAATAAGATGTGACAACAATAACTTAGAAGGGGAAGAGGAAAGGGATCGAATCGACTTAGCCTAAGGGAGTAAGAGGCCATCAAAAAACCTAAGGGAATAAGAGGCCATCAAAAAATGGACTATCACATCCACGATATTTTTTTATATAAACCTCATGGTAACCACTAACCGAATAATCAGAACAGAATCACACACTACAAAGAAAGAGAAAACTAAGATAACCCCCATACAGAACTACCAAACTGAATTGGTAGTCCAAAACACACGGGATGAGAAACAAAAGAAATGCAAATGAACCAGAAAAAGAGTGATAAAATAATAACAACAAGCCCCCAGATATCAATAATTATCCTAAATGTAAATGGACTGAACTCTCCAATCAAAAGACACAGAGTGGTGGATTAAAAACAAGACCCAACAATATGCTGCCTTCAGGAAACACATCTCAGCTCTAAAGACAAACACAAGCTCAGAGTGAAAGGACGGAAGACAATACTCCAAGCTAATGGCAAACAAAAGAAAGCAGGTGTTGCCGTACTTATATCAGACAAAGTTGACTTCCAGATAAAACAGGTAATGAGAGACAAAGATGGGCAATATGTAATGATAAAAGAGACACTCCACCAAGAAGATACATCACTTTTAAATATATATGCACCCAATACAGGAGCATCAAGGTACATAAAGCAACCACTAACAAACCTAAAAGGAGATATTAACAACAATACAATAATAGTAGGGTATCTTAACACCCCAGTCTCATCAATGGACAGATCATTCAGACAGAAAATCAATAAGGAAATAGTGAACTTAAATGAACAACTTGATGAGATGGACTTAATAGGTATATATAGAGCACTCCATCCAAACACAGCATATTACACATTCTTCTCAAGTGTGCATGGAACATTCTCAAGAATAGACCATATTTTGGGAAACAAGGCATGCTTATATAAAATTTAAGAAGATTGAAATTATAACAAGCATCTTTTCTGACCATAATGCCATGAAGCTAGAAATCAACTACGAGAAAAAAACCGGGAAAGTGACAAAGTTGTGGAGACTCAACAACATGCTCCTAAACAACCAATGGATCATTGATGAAATTAAAGGAGAAATCAGATCATATCTGGAGATAAATGAAAATGAAAATACACCATACCAACTCATATGGGATGCAGCAAAAGTCATCCTGAGAGGGAAACTCATAGCAATACAGGCCTACCTGAACAAACAAGAAAAAGCCCAAATAAGCAACCTCAAACTACGCCTAGCAGAATTAGGAAAAGAAGAACAAACAAAGCCTAAAGTCAGCAGGAGAGAAATAATAAAAATCAGAGCAGAAATAAATGAAATTGAAATCATAAAAGCAGTAGAAAGGATCGATGAAACAGAGCTGGTTCTTCCAGAAGATAAACAAAATTGACAAACCCTTAGCCAGACTCACCAAGAAAAAAAGAGAGAAAGCTCAAATAAATAAAATTAGAAATGAAAAAAGGAGAAATTATGACAGAAATACACACATACCACAGAAATACAAAAGATTATAAGAGATTACTATGAAAAACTGTATGCCAACAAATTGGACAATCTAGAAGAAATGGATAAATTCCTAGACTCATACAACCTCCCAAAACTGAATCAAGAAGAGATAGAGAACCTGAATAGACCAATCACAAGTAAAGAGATTGAAACAGTAATCAAAAACCTCCCAAAAAATAAAAATCCAGGACCAGATGGCCTCTCTGGAGAACTTTCCCAAACATTCAAAGAAAACTTAATACCTATCCTTCTCAAACTATTCCAAAAAATAGAGGAAGATGGAACACTTCCCAACACATTCTATGAGGCCAACATTGCCCTGATACCAAAGCCAGACAAAGACAATACTAAGAAGAAAACTACAGACCAATATCCCTGGTGAACATAGATGCAAAAATCCTCGACAAAATATTGGCAGACCGAATACAGCAATACATTAAAAAGATCATACATCATGATCAAGTGGGATTTATACCAGGGTCACAGGGATGGTTCCACATCCGCAAATCAATCAGTGTGATATACCACATTAACAAAACAAGGAATAGAAACCATATGATCATCTTAATAGATGCAGAGAAGTCTTTTGACAAGATCCAACATCCATTTATGATAAAAACTCTCAACCAAATGGGTATAGAATGAAAGTACCTTAACATAATAAAGGCCATATATGACAAACCCACAGCCAACATCATACTCAATGGGGAAAAACTGAAAGCCATCCCTCTGAAAACAAGAACAAGACAAGGGTGCCCACTCTTGCCACTCTTATTGAACACAGTACTGGAGGTTCTGGTCAGAGCAATTAGGCAAGAAAAAGGAATAAAAGGAATCCAAATAGCCAACAAAGAAGTGAAACTCTCACTGTTTGCAGATGACATGATCTTATATATAGAATATCCTAAAGAGTACACTGGAAAACTATTAGAAATAATCAACAACTACAGCCAAGTTGCAGGGTACAAAATCAACTTACAGAAATCAGTTGCATTTCTATGTACCTACAGCAGACTAATAGAAAGAGAACTCAAGAAGACAATCACATTTATAATTGCAACAAAAACAATAAAATATCTAGGAATAAATTTAACCAACGAAGTGAAAGACCTATACAATGAAAACTATAAGACATTATTGATTGAAATAGAAAAATATTCCATGCACTTGGATTGGAAGAATAAACATAGTTAAAATGTCCATACTACCTAAAGCAATCTACAGATTCAGTGCAATTCTGATTGGGATAATCAGAATCCCAAGGACATTCTTCACAGAAATAGAACAAAGAATACTAACGTTCATCTGGGGCAACAAAAGACCCCGAGTAGCTAAAGCAATCCTGAGAAAGAAGAACAAGGCTGGAGGCAGCATAATCCCTGACTTCAAAACATACTACAAAGCGATAATAATTAAAACAGTGTGGTACTGGTACAAAAACAGACACACAGATCAATGGAACAGAATTGAAAGTCCAGCTATAAGACCTCACATCTACAGGCAGCTAATCTTTGACAAAGGAGCTAAGGACATACAGTGGAGAAAGGAAAGTCTCTTCAATAAATGGTGCTGGGAAAACTGGACAACCACTTGCAAAAGAATGAAAATTGACCATCTTCTTTCACCATGCACAAAAATTAACTCAAAATGGATCAAAGTCCTGAAGGTGAGACCTGAAACTATAAAACTCCTGGAGGAAAATATAGGTAGTACACTACTCGTCATCAGCCATAAAGGGATCTTTTCGAATTCATGTCTATTCAGACAAGGGAAACAAAAGAAAAAATAGACAAGTGGGGCTTCATCAGATTAAAGAGCTTGTACAAGGCAAATGAAACCAGGATCAAAATGAATAGGGAACCCACCAGCTGGGAAAAAATATTTGCAAATCATATATCTGACAAGGGATTAATCTCCATAATATATAAAGAACTCACACAACTGAACAAGAAAAAAACAACCCGATCAAAAAATGGGCAGAGGAAATGAACAGACACTTCTCCAAAGAAGATATACTGATGGCCAATAGGCACATGAAAAGATGTTCAACATCAGTAATCATCAGGGAAATGCAAATCAAAACCACACTAAGATATCATCTTACACCTGTTAGAATGGCTATAATCACCAAGAGAAAAAACAACAAATGTTGGAGAGGCTGTAGAGAAATGAGAACCCTAATCCACTGCTGGTGGGAATGCAAACTAGTGCAGCCTCTATGGAAAACAGTATGGAGCTGCCTCAAGAAGTTAAAAATAGAAATACTTTATGATCCAGCTATCCCACTACTGAATATCTACCCAACAAACCTGAAATCAACAATCCAAAGAGGCTTATGCATCCCTATGTTCATCGCAGCATTATTCACTATAGCCAGGATATGGAAGCAACCCAAGTGTCCCTCGACTGATGATTGGATAAAGATGTGGTATATATATATATACCATGGAATAATACTCAGCCATAAAAAAAGACAAAATCGTCCCATTTGCAACAACATGGATGGACCTGGAGGGTATTATGTTAAGCAAAATAAGCCAGAAAGAGAAAGACAAGCAGTGCATGATTTCACTCATATGTGGAAGATAAACCAACACACAGACAGATAGAACTGTTTGGTGGTTACCAGGGGCTAGGGGGGTGAGGGGTGGGCACAAGGGGTGGAGGGATGCACTTATATGGTGACTGACAAACAATAATGTACAACAAAAATTTCACAATAAAAAAAAAAGAGGTATAAAAAAAGAGGCTCCAGAGAACTAGCTTTTACCTTCCATCATGCGAGGAAGCAAGAAGTTAGCAGTCTGCGACCTGGAAGAGGGCCTTCACCAGAAGCCGAGCGTGCTGGTGCTTCCAGCCTCCAGAACTGCGAGGAGTGAAATTCTGTTGTTTATAAGCTACCCGGTCTCTGGTATTCTGTTATAGCATCCTGAATGGACTAAGACAACAGGTTTATAATGAGCCCTCCTGAGTCTCTTATTTAACCTGCCACGGTTGTCAAGGTTTATGCATTTGCTGGGGAACTGGGCAGGGTTACAGATGAGCCTGTGGCTGAGGATCAGAGATTTTCCTCCATGTAATTCTATCTGGTTCACGGATTTGTAGTGGCAACCTTGACCTCCCCGAGCAGAATGCACCATTATGTGTACCCAACTAGCACTTTTATTCACTAAATCTGAAAAGTAGAAAGTATGACTGCGTTTTTGGTCTAAGGCATCTTCGAACATACGTAATGATAATGGCTTCTTGTGCTTGTCTTGAAACTAGTCTCCTGACATATTTGTAGCTACATTGCTATGCCCACACTGGGCACTGAAATCATGTGTGATGAGCGTGTGTTCAGAAGGTCTCTCGCGCTCAGACCTGCCTGTCTGAAACGCAGCCTCTGATACCTTAGCTACCTGCCAACGTAAAGAAAGCCAGTGTTAACGTCCCTTGTTTTCTTATATGTAAAAGAGTGCGATGAAATGGTATTTGAAGCCAGGCAAACCTAGCTTTAACTACTGACTCCCCTGATTATGTTAATTAGGTAACCTCTCTTTGAATTTCAGTTTTTAAATCTGGAAACTAGGGCTTATACATATCTCATAGACTAATTTTAAGGATTAAATGATAAAGCATATTTGGAAATGTTCATTTTTATTGGAGGCAGTCAATATAAGTTTTCTTGACTTACCTAGTTTTTAAGTATATAAAATAAAATCAGAAGGACCTCTGTGAGTCAATGAATTTACTTATCTCTATCTTCTGAGTGAAGTCACCCTACATGGGTGCAATCCATCTGATTCTTAAAGCCCTTCAGAGAAGGAAACTCGACAGCCTCTTTGGCAGACTATTCTAGAACCTGACAGCACTCATAGTCAGGGAACTCTGTCTCATATCTAACCTAAGTCTCTGCTGCTGCTGCTGCTGCTGAAGTGTAAGCTCGTGTTTCCTTGTGCTCTCCTGGGTGGAAGTAGAGAATAGGTGACTCTTATGTTTATTATGCTCATAGGAACCCTTGATAACACACGTTTAAATTACGGCTGAGTTTTCTTTGAGTTCTCTTTTCTTCATAACCTAAAACCTTTGCCTGTAAGGAGAGTTCAGGGCCTCGGGTGTCCCTCTTAATTTTGATGTATGTGTTATTTTCTTGATATGTGCTGTCCTTGGTCATTATCATTGAAAAGCGCTTTGTTTTGGAAACTGGGAACAGAATGTGATGGGTGAGCATTAGTGTTGGAATTTAAGTCAATATCCAAGAGAGATATCTTGGAGGAGCTAGTAGCAATGCACATTTAAAAATTAAATCTAATTCACTTTTTAGGTTTCTTTAGTTTAAAAAAATGACCTATGCTTATAATTTGCCTGTTTAGTTTTAAATTCATTGCCTTTCTAATGGTCTCGTTTGTATTCTTTTACCTAAAATGTGAATCACTTACTTCCTGAGTATGGAAGACTCGTATGGAAATTATTAAGCCCTTGGAAAATTGTGTTAAGTTCTTTAGTTCTGACTGTCTTTTTGCTTTCAAAATGGTGGCTTTGCTTATGATGGCATATTCCAGATGAACTAGTGTGACTATAAAATCTGTCATATAATTTATTTCTTCTCACCCTAGGTTCATGTGTATAGATTAACTGTTAGCTCTGCAGCTGTGTCTATATAGGGTTGGCTTCTTCAAATGGCATTCATACCTATTATTTGTCAGTGTACTACTGTGGTACTAAACCTAATTAAGTGAAAACTTCAGTTCAATAGAATTACCTGTTTAGTTGTGCGTAGGATTTTCCTGGTGAGGCTTAGGCTTGATTTTGTTTTGTTTTGTTTTTAAATTTGATGCTCGCTTCACGGCATTGCACAGAATCTCCAGAGTGTTTACATCTATATAGATAAACACATGTATAAACATTCACACAGAGACACTCCTACATTTCAGACCAGAATATACTTATTAGCATAATCTCGTTCTTTATAGGTTTTTCTCAAGAAATTAAGATAATATTCTTGGTATGTTTAGGTAGTTTCTTAGGCTAGTAAAAGCTTAATTCACAGCTAAATGTGCCCATAACTCTTGATAACTCACCAGTAAACATGACACTACCATGCAGACTGATTCAGCTACTTAATGATGAGAAAATGATTATATGTCCCAATATTAACTATAATCAGCTATCATTTTGTATTGATAATGTCATCTTAGCGCACATTTTTCATCTGATAAAGCTCTAAGAGATATCAGAATTCATATTTTATGAAAGTATTAGTTATTTATCTATGTTCATTAATTAAACTGTATTTTTGGTATACAGTAGGTGCTGTGAGGATTCAAGGAAAGATTCATTATGAATCCTACTCTAAAGGGGCTTGTGAAGTAGAAGAAAGATAACAAATGTAAAATATCGATTATATATGGTAGAGGCACTCAGTTCCACATAGAGCTGTAGAAGCTCAGAGTAACAGAAAGAACTACTTTACTGTTTGCAGAATTGGGATACTTAGGGCATGAAAGATGACCAGGATTTTGGCACAAGGAATTGGGACAGTATGGGGAGACGTTCTAGTCAGAGAGCAAACTCTAAGCCAAAATTTATATGCAGAAAGACTCAGAGTTTTTGTGGAAACTATGGGAACTATTCCTTTTGATTGCAACATGGGTAATGGTGGTAAATCGAGATGAAGCCCGACAGTGGAGGCTTTGAATGCCAAGCTAAGGAGAAAATAGTTCCATTTGTAGAGCCTTTGTTTGGCATGTTAGAGGTATTGAATAGATGCCTGTATTCGTTCTCTCTCTCTCTCTCCTCCCACCCCTGTCCCTCTCCCTCTTTCTTGCCATCTTTAGTTGTTTGCTCCTCAAAGATTTCATCATTGGTTTTCATGTATTCAGTACCTATATTGTAGGTACTGAACCAGATTTTTGTGAATGAATGTTGATTGAACTTTACTCTCTAGGTAGTAGGGAGGTAGAGCATGTTTTACAGTGGGACTTGGGAGGCTGACATTTTGGAAAATGTACCTGGCGTTATTGGGTAAGAAGAAAC
Organism: Diceros bicornis minor; assembly: GCF_020826845.1. Lineage (NCBI taxonomy): Eukaryota > Metazoa > Chordata > Mammalia > Perissodactyla > Rhinocerotidae > Diceros > Diceros bicornis. The sequence goes on along the minus strand of NC_080751.1, from coordinate 9,936,307 downwards.
CTTGAAAAGAGCTGATATATTGGAGTTAGGCTGTCTCAGGTTGTTTTCCTAGTAAATGCCATTGATTTCTACATCTGGCAGTTTATGCTAATCACCTGGAAACTTTTCAATCTGATTGATTTCTAGGCCTTACTTTTTGGACATTATGATTTATAAGTGTGAAGTGGTGCCAAAGATCTGGATTTTGATTGTGATATTCTGTCAGGTCTGGAACCACTACAGTAAGTGAGATATAATGAGAGCCTGGTCTCATTTCCCTGTGGAAATTGAGGACGGGGGATGCACTTAGGAAATGTTACAGAGATATAGTTGAGTAAACTTGGGAACAAATTCTTTTGTCTATTGTTTGTAATAGTAGGGAAGAGTTAAAGCTGACATCAGGCCTTCAAACCTGATGCTGAGAGGATGGTGATGTCATCCATGAAGTAGTGGTGTTTAGTGGTTGTTGACAGAGATGATTAACGGCACTTTGGATAGACTGAGCTAGTGGGCAGAAGTGGGAGGACATCCAGTATCTCAGTCCAGCAGAGGATTCCAAGGTTTCTTGGAAGAGCGGACAGGACAGAACTGGGGATAAAGAATTTAAAGTTGATTATTGTAAAAGAGAGTATAATAATAGTGATTATGATGATGATGAAAAAATAAAATCTCTAATCATTATAAAAACTATCATTTATGTGGCAGGCCGCTGCTGAGAAATTTACATTGATACAGTAATTAAATTTACATGATATTAAATTTACATGATATTTCATATCATTCTTACAAAAATGCTGAGAGATCCCCAGTTTACATAAAAAAATTGGGCCTCTGAGAAGTTAGTTTGCTTTTGATCAAACAACAAGTGAATGTGTGGTATGTATGTTTTGAGGACTCTAGCACCTGACTTACTACTCCAAGAAACCTTTGTGCCTTAGGGACAAAATAGCTGATAAAGATCAGCTATAGAATTTTTTTACTTAGTTGCAAGAGAAAATGACAACTTGGAGAAAGTGGGGTTTTTTAAATAGGATCAAATGCTTCAGAGAAGTACATTTGTGTCAGAAGTTGGGAAAATCTGCTGGCTTTGGCAATTTGGAGGTCATTAGCAACCTTTGAGGTTAGAATTTCCGTGAAATGGAGATGGAAGAAGAAAAATTACAAGGTATTAGTAGTTTGTTTTCAGAGACCATGAGAGGTTGAATGTTGCAGCTCTTTCAGCAGGTTGGTAGTTATGGGAAAAAAAAGAAGAGGGACCTGTGAATGTTCAGGGTGAAAATGTCTACATACTTTTAAAATACTGAAATAGACTTGGAAGAATCTGGGTGTTACATATAACTGTAAAATTGAAATTGGCTTTAATTCAGGTTGCTTTCTTCTAAGGGTAGGAAAAACAATTGGAGAATGTGGCAAGTGTGGATGGTTGGATGGATAATGTTGTGACTTTGTTTTATCTCTTGCTATTATGAAGAAAAAGAGGATGGATATTGGAAAGGCAAAAGAAGGCAGATCTCTTAAGCCCCTCAATTCCAGGGAATAGAGTGTGAATATGGTAGAAAAAGAATAGTAAGCACAAAGTGATCTAAAGAGTCACAGACAGAAGCTGAGTTGTGACTATATCCTAGAAGTGCCTTATCTAGAAGGAAATGCTCACAATGAGCTATTGACTCAGCCTCGGGGCTGGACACTCCTGGAGAAGCATCCCAGATTTCACCTTCTTGTGTTTTGTTCCAAATTTTATCATTTTAATTCTACTTTTCAATTTTTAAAAGTAAGATATAATTAACATACCATAAAATTCATTCTTTTAAAATGTACAGTACAGTAATTTTTAGAATATTTGTAAAGTTGTTGAACCATCACCACTATCTAATTTCAGAACAACTTCCTAACCCCCCAAAGGAGATTCTATACTCATTAACAATCGCTCTCCATTCTCCCCTCCAGCCAGCCCCACTCGCTGCATAGTGTTTCTACAGATTTGCCTATTCTAGACATTTTATATAAATGGAATCATGCAATATGTGACCTTTAGTATCTTATTTCTTTGGTTTCAAGGCTCATCCATATTGTAATATTTATCAGCACTTCATTTCTTTTTATGGCTGAATAATATTCCCGTTATATGGATATACCACACTTTATTTATCCTTTCTTCAGTTGATGGACATTTCGGTTGTTTCTACTTTTTGGTTATTATGAATAATGCTGCTATGAACATTAGTGTTCAAGTTTTTTGTGGCCATATGCTTTAATTTATCTTGGGCATATACCTAGGAGTGAAATTTTGGTCGTATGGTAATTCTATGTTTAACTTTTTGAACAACTGCCCAACGATTTTCTAAAGCATACACCATTTTACAATCTCTCCACAAGGGTATGAAAGTTCCACTTTCTTCACATCCTTGCTTACACTTGTTATTTTCCGTCTTTGTGACTATAGCCATCCTAGTGGGTGAGAAGAGTTATCTCATTGTGGTTTTGATTTGCATTACCCTACTGACTAATGATGTTGAGCATCTTTTTAAGTACTTATTAGCTATTGTATGTTTTCTTTGAGAAATGTCTATTCAAATCCTATGCCCATTTTTAATTGAGCTAGTTGTGTTTTTGTTATTGACTTGTAATAGATCTTTATATATTCTCAGTATTAGGTCTTTATCAGATATATGATCTGCAAATATTTCCTTCCATTCTGTGGATTATCTTTTCACTTTTGGTCATGTTCTTTGAAGCTCAAAAGTTTTTAATTTGGATGAAGTCAGATTTATCTGTTTTTTCTTTAGTTGCTTGCCCTTTTTGTGTCATATCTAAGAAACAGTTGCCTAACCTCAAATCACAAAGATTTCCATCTATGTTTACTTCCAAGAGTTTCATAGTTTTAATTTTTTTATTATTATTTTTGACAGAGATTGGCCCTGTGCTAACATCTGTTGGCAATCTTCCTCCTTTTCTTTTTTCTCCCCAAAGCCCCAGTACGTAGTTGTATATCATAGTTGTAGAGTTGTAGCTTTTCTATGTGGGACTCCGCCTCAGCATGGCTTGATGAGTGATGAGTAGGTCCGTGCCCAGGATCCGAACTGGTGAACCTCGGGCCACCAAAGCAGAACACACGAACTTAACCACCATGCCACCAGGCCCCCCATAGTTTTAATTTTTATATGTAGGTCTTTGATCCATTTGTAGTTAATTTCTCTATGTGGCATGAGATAGGGGTCCAACTGCATTCTTTTGCGTGTGGATATCCGTTGTTTTAGGACGATTTGTCTTCAAAAGTCAATTGAACATAAATCTAAGGGTCATTTCTGGACTTGCAATTCTATTTCATTAACCTAAATGTCTATCCTCATGCCAGTACCACACTGTTTTGATTACAGTAGCTTTGTAGTAAGTTTTGAAATAATATTACCTTTTAATATTAACTACCTTAACATTTGTGATTGCCAGTTTAAGGTTTGTGTTTTTGAATAATATAATTAGGTAGAATCATTTGCTAGTTTGTGTTCTTAGTCATCCAGGCTGAAAAGTTGTTTTTTTAGTCTCCATGGCTGAAAACTTGATAGAGCTTTACAGCCCCTAATTTCTCTGAATGGAGATAGAGTAAAAGTGCCTAGATGGAGACTACCAGTCTGAAGAGAAATTGATAGGTATGGTCATAGAGATTCTAGAAAAAATAAAACATTTAGCTGGCATTTCAATATGATTTGTTACTAATTGTACTATAAAGTTATTTTAACTTTAACATTTGTGGATTTTCTTTTGGAAAAACATGTGTAGAATGAAAAGAAAAGCTTTGGATATATATATATATATATATATATATTTAGCCACACTCACACAGTTATGCATATGTGAAACTCACTGTTGAGCAGCATGATATTACTTTCCTTTGTATTAATTTGAAAGAGTACATCTAGATAAATTGGAGTTAGATATTAAAAAAAACTGGAATCCTTGTTTGATGCTAAAATTGTGTTGTGTCTGTGTGTGTGTGACAGAGAGAGAAAGAGAGAATGAGAATACTAATGAACTTACTTTCTAAGGCATTGCTCTTTTCTAAGATATGAATGTAAGTAACAAAAATAGACAAACAACATGTGCACTCACATACCAAGATCGTGTTTATTTGTGGTATAGTACACTGAGTATGATGGGTGAAGTACAAATCCCATTGACATGCTCAGGTATGTGATTCATCATGTTATGCAGACATTGTTTTATTATGCATCTGGAGAAAAATCTCATAAGGATCTATTTATTCTTTCCTTTTCTCAATGTTGTTTCCTCTTCTGTGTATCACCCATTTATATATACATATACTTGTATGAAAAATATATTCATTATTCTCGTGTAATTTATGACGGGGTTCAGAGTTATTTGGTCTGGATAGACACCCACAAAGCTCTAGGTAATAACATGCCCTTTGTCTCCATAGGACAAAAATTGATTTTTTAAAAACAAAAGTCATATTGTACGTGTAACCATCAAGACCATACACTACAGTTAATTGGTTCTGTTTCAAATTTATTGTGTAGGGAAAGGTGTAGTTACACTGCTCAGATTGCATCTCTTTCTCTCAACATCATTTCTGGTCTCTAATGGGTTGTGGTCTATAAATCCAGGAGTAAGGGGTGGGTCAGGGCTCATGTTTGGTCAAAACAACCTTATTTTACTCTATGGGAAAAATAGGCGTATAAAATTTGGCACTAATTATGCAAATGGTTATTTCCACATATAATTTATGAGTTTGTTTTTTAAAATCCTGTGCAAAATATAGACAAGCCTTTGAATTAAGTATTGTTTTTTAAGCCAACTCATAATTATGCTACATGGAACTCTCCAAGTATACCGGTATAACATGTATTTAGTTTTCATTAATTTGGAAAGAGCTTGATTTGCTAAATTATACATTGGTAATTCAAAGTCATTATCTCAGATGCAATCAGAGCCTAGATTGAATGGTATGTTTCTGCTCCCAGGTTACAGTGTTTGTTGACATACGGCATGGTCAGTGCTCTTTTCCATCATCAAAATGGAGGCCATCTGCAGGAGGCACTCCTAGAGCCCAGTCTGACCAGAGTGCACCAGTGGGGATGGTGCAAGAGGCAGTCCTTTCCTGCCACCCCTATTTGGCTCTGCCACATATAGATTCATGTATATATCACCTACTTTCACCATCACCAAAATAGGAATGCAGCTACCCTGGTTATAGAGAGGTGATAAAAAATGCATGCTGAGCCAATGTTGTAAAAAATATCCTATTAAATTTCTTTTATTGTTTGTTACGTAATTTTGAAGGTTCAACTATTTTTTAAAAAGTAAAACGCCAATGGAAAACTCAGGTCCTAATTCTGTGCTACTTAATATTCCATTACATAACATATATGTTAGTAGAAGACAGTTTCTAAAAGGTGAGCTAACAATAGTCACAGCTCACAGACACATTTTTATAGAGGTTCCTTAGGAGAGAGACAGAATATTTTAAGCTGGGAGAGGAGAAGATGATTGAATTTACTTTTTAAATGGAGGAGCTTACACATTCTTAGCTTATTTTAGAAATCCTGCTCTGTGGACCATATATATTTGCATTAATTTTTGTAGGACAGAAGTGAAATTAATTCACACCTCACCACAGTGGTCTAGTTTATAACACCTTTGTATTGCACATTCAAGTTTTTTTTTTTTTTTTTGTGAGGAGATCAGCCCTGAGCTAACATCCGCCAATCCTCCTCTTTTTTTGCTGAGGAAGATGGCCCTGGGCTAACATCGGCGCCCATCTTCCTCCACTTTATATGGGACGCCGCCACAGCATGGCCTACCAAGCAGTACTTCGGTGCGCGCCCGGGATCCGAACCAGCGAACCCCGGGCCGCCGCAGCGGAGCGCGCGCACTTAACCGCTTGCGCCACCGGGCCGGCCCCAGCACATTCAAGTTTTTTAAAATGGTGAGCTCACACTTTTTTTCTCAAGTTTGGCTTATATGTGGGGCAAAGAGTAGAAAGAACACCCTGTCATGCTTCTCCGTTCCATACAACGTGTCTTAAATTTTTTTTTCTCTTTTGCTCTGGAGTTCAAGCATCATGCTAGTGATATTAACAGCCAGTAATATGTAGGTCCTTCCATCTCTTCCTGTATTTATTTTAGTTGAACTATTTTAATTAAGCACTATTTTATTTACTTGTTTTTTTGTTTATTTTCTGCCTTTCCCACTAAAATAGTAAACTCCATAAGGGCAAAGACTTGTAGTGATCATAGAGGACCTGGCAGACCATGCTCAAATGTAAACCTTTATTGTGGGTGGTGGGGGAGAGCAAAGATTTAAATGGGGGAATGACCTGATCAGATTTACATTTTAGTTTAAATACAGCTAGAGTTGGGAGAAGGATCTTGGTGATCTGGTGGTGGGGGCATATCTGGAGGCAGGAAGAGGACTTAGAAAGCTGATAGAATAAGAGATGATGATGGCCTGATTTAAGATATTGGTGGTAGGTTGGAAAGTCACGGAAGAATTTAAGTAATATTAAGGAGGTAGAGTCCATGGGGTTTGGAGCTTGACTGATGTAAGTGGTGAGTGAATGGAAGAGTCAAGAATCATTCTCAGGTTTCTTTTTATGGAACTGGTGGAGTCATGCATGAGGAGAAGCAAATATTTTTTATAAAACACAATGGGTTCAATTAGGATTTTGTTTTATGTGAAGTGCCTGAAGGCTGTCAAGAAGAAATACCCGGTAGATTGTTAGAGATATGAATCTAGAATTCAGGGGAGAGATCTGTGCTGGGGACAATAGAGTTTAAGTTTATCAGAGCATAAATGGCTATTGAAGCTGCAGTTAAGGAGATTTTCCAGGAAAAATATAAACAGAAGAATAGAGAACTGAGGGTAGAGCCCTGAGGATTGTTGACATTTATGGAATAAGCAGATGGAATAGCGCCCAAGAAGACAAAATGAGGAGCAGCCAGGGAGGTAGGCAGAGAACCAGGTGTGTGGGATGCCATGAGAAGAACATTCCAAGAAGTTTGTGGCCAACAGCGTAAGGTGAGGCAGAGGAAGCAAGGAGGAGGAGAAATCTGTTAGACATTCATTGAGACAGCATTTATCAGGGGCCTATGGTATGAGTGTGGTCTTCAAAAAGTCCCAGTTAATTCTAGCCACCAGCGTTCAAAGTATTCCATAAAAAAAATATCACCACAGTTAATTCCTAATAACCTAATACAGGTTGTGCCTTCTGACAATTTCCACTTTTTTTTTTTTTCTGTGAGGAAGATCAGCCCTGAGCTAACATCCGATGCCAATCTTCCTCTTTTTGCCGAGGAAGATTCACCCTGGGCTAACATCTGTGCCCGTCTTCCTCTGCTTTATATGGGACGCCGCCACAGCATGGATTGACAGGCGGTGCATCGGTGCACTGATGGGATCTGGGATCTGAACCTGCGAACCCCGGGCTGTCACAGTGGAGCACGCGCACTTAACCACTATACCACCAGGCCAGCCCCAACCATTTCAAGTTTTTAATATTTGAAGCTGCAAAGAGAGACCTTTCCAGTGTTGCAAAAATAAAATATATATATATATATGTATATGTTTATATACATATATATATATGTGTGTATATATATATATAAATGAAAGACCATCTCTTCTTTATTCAGGTCCAAATACATAATTCACAAGAAAACACATTCTTTTCTATGAAAAATAATTTCATTAAGAGAAAAATGGAAATTTTCATAATATTACCAGCCAAAGGGTTCTCAGCTTTTGTTTTCAGGGACACTGTCTGCTGCATTTTGAAATTGTATCTTGATATGCAGAAATCCAAATGATGAAATGCTGACAGACTTAAATGATTTGCTTCATTTTACTTTCTTAATGTTGGCTGTGCACATAAACAGGCAGATAGTCATATGAGATAGTTATGATTATTTGGATGAAAGAGAATATAATATTTTGCATAAAATGATGAGAAAATGTAACTGGAAAAACTGCAGGAAAAAAGCAAATCCATTCCTAGTATTATTTTCTTCTCTTTAATTTGATACTCAGTGTACAATTCATATGTGTCTGTTGTGATGAAATGAGATACTTGTAAGTTACATTGTATTTGGAAATTGAATCCTACTTTAACTTCTTGCCATTAGAATTCCTTCTCCACTTAAGGTTATTATGAAAACGATATGTTAAAAACAGGACTAAAATCTTTATGATTTGCTGTAATCAATGAAACACATGATAAAATGTCAAAGACTCAACATTGACAAGAATTTAAATGAAGTGAAGATGCTAGACCCAACAAATACACATTTGGATAAACATGTAGAAGAGGCATAACAAATTCAATAAAGAAGATATTTTTTAAACTGCAGTTGAGGAGGAAAATTATTCTTTTTGTAGATGAGAAAACTAAGTTGGAAAAAGGAAATTTATTTGACTTAAGTACCTTGACAAGTAACTCAGCTTTGAGATTGCATAAGGCCAGTTTCATGAAGTCCTGCTGTTTTTTTTTTAAGTTGTTATCATTTGTAACCTATTCTCTTTGCCAAAAGGATTTCATCTCTCTTTTCTCTAAAAGATGGAATTTTCCTTGATTTTCTTATAAACCTTAATTTGGCACTTTGAGGTATTTTACAACATATTTAATCTGTTTCCACACTTACTGGATATGTGATTGGGTGTGACTAAAGCAAGCTAATCTCCTTGACTTTACCTGAACAGGCCTTTCAATTTCACATTCTATGCTATTGCTCAAGCAGGAAGGCCTCTCTACCTCGAGTACCTTCCCCTTATTATTTCCACCTGCTCAGAAAGGTGAGGACCAACTCAAATGTTGTTGCCCCTGTATAGCCTTCACCTTTCAGCCCAGTCAGAATGAGTTCAACTTTCCTCTTTATTCTGGCTCGATCCTTCCCCCTTCCCAGTCAAGTGGAGGCAAAGATGTTGAATGAATTCTTTAGAATTGGAGCCTGAGGCTGGGTGGCCATTGATTTTGGGAAGGCCACAGAAGGTGGAGCCAAGGGATGTGTTCTACAATACAGCATCCTGTAAAGAAGCCAAAATCAGGCAATGACTCATCAGTCCTGAATGGTTAGGCTTTGAGGGACAGCGCAAAGTGGAGGCTCCAATCCGAATAGAACAAATGGTTTGAAATTGAGGAGAGAGATGGCATCTGAAAGAAAATCACTGAGGCAGAGAAGACTAGACTATTCTTAGAAGATGCCTGCAGACTTGGTGGGGCAGAAGGTAGGCATTAAACACCCTGACCTTACAGAGGACACCAGATCTTCCCTTTTTCAGACATCATATAGCAATTATAATATTCCATTTACATATAGTAGGTTGGTAAATTTTTATGTCATCTGATAAATTGTAAATGTCTTCATCGCCATGTTTTTGTTGTAGTCTTTTTATCTGTTCCTCACATAGTATAATGGGCACATCATAAATGCTAAATAAGTGTTTATTTCATTTGTTGAGTAAATGTTGAATCCATTTCGTATTTAAGTGTGACTTATTGACATTTCTAATTTTATGCCAAAAATGCATTCATTTAATCATTCATTTATTTAAAAAAGTAGCTACTTATATATGTCTTGGGCATCCTACAGAAAGCAAAATAATTGCTTATTTCACCATCTAGAGAAGGCAAACAGTAAATGTTAGTGGTAAGTATAACAGTGTAGGTGTGGTGAGAGGTTTATGCACAGTGCATTATGGGAGCCCTTATGGGCTACCCCCTTATGGGGGTAGCTATAGTCTCAGGGAGAGGTTAAGGAGTCCATTTTAGCTAAGTGGAAGAATGCGAAGGGGTCTGCCAGGAGTGTCCTGGGGATTGAGAAATGGTAGGAGAGAACAAATGTAGGGAGAAGTCAGATCGTAAAAGCATACCATGCTAAAGAATTTGAATTTTATTCTTTGTCTTGAGAAGCACTGAAGGATTTTTGAAGGGGTCCCAAGTGCATTTCTTTTGTTCTTCGCTGCTTCGTCTTTCACCTAATCTTTGATGTGCCGTCTCGTATGTGCTTCTAGGAATCTATTAGGTCTTACATTAAACCATTCAGGATTTAATGGAGGATTTGATTCCACTGCGACAAATATAATTACCAAAGTCACTTACTGGTTGTGTCTGCACTGGAAACTATTTCCCTATTTAATAACTCCTTTAGAAAATTTAAATTCAGTGTCAGGCTTAAACAACATATGTAGGCTGAGACTTTTGTTTTTAATCTATTAAGATAAAAATAAAACATTATAATTACTTCTCATGCCAAGCTCTTCCAGAATTGAATGTATTGATATTTATTGTGGGACTACCTAGGCTATAAATTCTAAAAACACAGTTTATTACTTTCTAAATTAACACAGCAGAACTAAAATGTGACCATGTTTTATAATGACTGGTTAAATTGCAATAATTTCCTCTTGCACACAGTAAATTGAAATCATTATGTGCAGTCCTCATGTTATAAAGCATTACCTTATAATACTTAGAGAATTTATTCTATATCTTGACTCCTAAATGTGTTAAAGCAAGACTTTTATGTGATGGATAAATTTATATGCACAAGCATCATGATATTGCTATTTTTGATTAAGAGCAGATCTTCAGGGTTTTCACAGTTATCATTTGCTTCTGAAATCTAAAGAAGGTTAGATTTACTTGAATGTTCACTGGTATTCTGCAGATTTTATTCTTCAGAAATTTTTAATGAGCTATAATTATATAAGAAACCTTGCGATTTTTGTTTTAAATTACTCTAGATGAATGTCTAAATAACCCAGAGCACATAGTTGACTATCCTGATCTATTATTTCTTGAAAGGTCTTCGGGAACATAACTCTATCACTCTCTTCAGTGGATCAATTCCGTATTCTATTCCTCTAGCGGTCAGTTTTCCTTCTGATGAGATAACTAGTATGTCTTAAATAGCGCTTGTGTAGGGACTTAATATCACAATTCCAGTACTTGCAGATACCCAGAAATAATTTTTCCTTTACACATTTATGGGGCATATGATGAGATACTCTGGTTGGAGACTTTGTAAACATGAAAAATAATTTCTTACAAATAATTGCTGTTTAAAAATTGTATCATCCAATTTGGATAATGGAATTAAGGACCTGGATGAAATTTACTGATGGTAGCCTGTTGATATAGGAGAGTATGACAGTAATTGTCAATCACACTGGGAATACTTGAGGCTAGATGTAGAATTCAAACCACTTTTATAAATGGAGAAAGAGATGGGAAATTTTCACAGTAAATTTCGTTGGGAGCACATTCAGGGAAGTACACTTCAGAATAATAATTAGCTATAAATTTATAAAATGAGAATTTCTCACTATATGTTTAATAAGTGAAAAAAGATCCAGAGATAATAGTGGACTAAAATTGAACATTAATTAGTCAACTCTTTTCTTTTGCATAAAATGTGTAGATTAAGTGCTGTGCAGAGTTATAAAGAAAATGAAACAATATAATGCTACCCTCAGGAGACCAATGAACTACTGAGAAAAATATGTAAATATAAAAGATCCAAACTACAAAGTATGTGTGCTGTTCTCATTCATACTCAGAGGTAATTTGCTTACTGTTGAGTATCTGTGTGACTGGTTGAAAGGACCTAATGTTAAATGATTTTGCACTATTTTATGTTGGCACTGATAACCCAGTTCGCTTTCTTCTGAGCTATCTCCTTGATGAATAGCCTGGGAAAATGTGGATCATTGAATCATTAGAAGCACTTGACTCGAGAGGATTAGACACCATAATATGCTACTTGATTTTTTTGGCTTAAATTATTTCAACATTTTAAAAGGAGTTGGGCCTGCTTTTTATTTCTCTCTTGGAATAGTCAATAATAGATCTCTCACCTTGGAAATTATATCCATCATTCTTGTAGTCGCCCAAGTTTAAACTCTTAATTTGTGTTTGGCTCCCCCCCCTACCACCCCTTATCAACATATTCAGTCTGTTACATAGAATTTTAATTTCAGAACTGCAAAGAAACCTTAGAGGTCATATAGTTCAATTATCATTTGAGATATGAATCCGCTTTACAAGATCTCTGCTAAATATCCAGACTGTGTTTCCAATACCTGGAATGACAAGTAACTTGCTCAGTCCTTTCAAATCTTCTTTCCTGATATTTTTATCTGTCCCTTTTTCCTTGTTCTCTCTGCTGTTAACCTGGTTTTGATCGTTATCATGCCTGGATGTCTGCAAATAGCCTCCTAACTGATCATTCTTCTCCAATTTTTCTTTCCTAGAATATCTTTCCACCCTGTCAGAATACAGTTCCTAAAACACTTTGATCATATTGCTACCTGAGTCAGAAACCTGCAGTAATTCCCTGTAGCCTGCAGGATAAAGTCGGAACTCATTAACTTGAAATAATCTGGCCCCGGCATATATTTCTTGGTTTCACTTCACCTTTTTCAGCTTCCACAGCCCACCCTTTGGGCTGTGGTGGTCTCCTCACTTGTATTAAAGTTATACTGTTCTTTCTTGTTCCAGTGCTGTTGCTGATGCTATTTCCCATACCTCTTCCTCTTTCACAACTACCTGCTTCTTATTTCAGCACATACTACCGAAATTTTACAACCCAAGTCAGCCCTTCTCTTTGGTACCTCCCTCCAGACCACTGGCAGTATGCTGTGATGTTTCCTTTTCTGAGCTCCTCGGGTGCCCATTTTCAGCCTCATTCATTTGGTGCTTAATCATAAGCTAACTAGTGACGGTTCTTATGTTGTTGTGTTGCACTGTAATCGGTCTTCTGCATTAATGTTTAATTTTTCACATTTTTAAACTTGGCTTTCTTCCAGATTTATTTTTTGAGATGACACAGTGCAGAACAGATGGTTTTCAAACTGTGTTCTGCTAAACCTTAGGGATTCCTGAAAATACGAGGGGGAAGAGAGAGTGAGTGCACTGGGACTTGGGGTCCCCAGCAGCTTCAACCTGCACATCTCTGCTTTGATCTGTTTTTTACACCAAACTTCTGCATTTGATTACTTTTGAGAAAATGTTGAGACTAAAGATATTTGAAAACTGTGGATGTGGAGGAGAGGAACCTAGACTTGGAGTAAAGAGACTGAGTTTTATGTTCAGTTTTATTCCTTCCTGCCCTGGGCTTTAGTTTCCTTATTTTTAAAATTATAAGATCTATATATTACCTCATATCCCTTCAACTGTAAAAGTCTCTGATGCTAAGAAAATTAGCTTTATTAAAGTAGAGTGACATTTAATTTTTTTAAATTTAAAAAAAAATTTTCTGGAAAGAGTGTGTTCATTTACAAATTCTCTTACCAAGTTGCTGCTGTTTTTAGTGCTGTTTAGGCCAGAAGGTTTCACATATGGTACCTTAATTACATGATAATTAAATATGAAAAATGAAAATTATATTTCACTGTTTCCTTTTGATCGAAGCATTATATATAGCATTTGTCTGCCTTTTGCTCCTCTATACCACTTGTGAATGCTTCATTAACATCACCCAGAAATCCATATGTAAACTTGAAAATACTAAGAACATTATCTTCAGAAACCACAGAATTTAAAGACAAAACAACTGTTGGGTATACAAGCCATCTAAAAACATGAAGGCTGAATCTGTGTAAACCGATGGAAGCCCATTCCTTAGATCAAACTGTTTTCCAATATCCCTTTCAAAGTAGGAGGCCCCATAAAGATAGGTAATGTTTGTTACTGCCGTCTGTAAGCAGACAAAAGATGCCTTGTTTTTTTTACTTGTCCTTAACCTCATTCCTACAAGTATTTAAGGACACTAGTAGTTGGCACTACAGGAGTATTCAGTTTGAAAAGTGGAAGAATTTAAAGCCTGAAATATACCTAGTCTGAGGTCTGAGGGAAGTTACAACTTGACTCAAATTGAAGCTGTAGTTAAATAGATCAAAACCTGAACTTCAGCAGATATTGGCAGTGTGTAATTCAGCAGGCTTCAGCCACAAACCAAAGTCTGCAGATGAGGGACTAAGATTTCCAAGAAGTTAAACACAGAATCAAGATTTTTCTAATTCCTGTTCTAAAACTTCTATTTAAAAAAAATGAAACAAACAAAAGCATTAAAAATGCAAAAAGATATTAGAATAGCAAGTCTTTTGTGCGTCACTGTAGCATAACCTTCTTAAAGTTGTGAAGAACAGTATCCTTCAAATCACGGAAAGCAAAGGCAGGTGTTTTCCGTGTTGAAAGTCCTGTGAAGTGGTGCTATAAGGGCTTCTGCTACTCGTCCTGGCATTTGTAACAGCAATATTCCAGTAGAAATTTTTGGACGTCTCTTAAGCAGTGCGGATCCCCTTCAAATTCTAACAAATAATCTTTGATGCTCACCATTTGCACTTTCTCCTTAAGCAAGTCTGTCTTGTTTAAGAAGACAATTATGGAGACGTTGCTGAAAACCTGATTATTGACGATCGTTTCAAAAATGCTCAGAGATTCTGTAAGACAGTTGATCAGTCAGTCTTCCACGTGCACTTTGTCAAAATTCACTTGAGGAAACAAGCATTGATGTCATATTCTGGAAGGAAGCATTCAAACCAACATTTCCTTTTTGATCTTTGACCACCTACATCAGACATCTTGAAAGGAATATATTAAATTTCAAAGTTGTATTTATGAATGCCTTTTGGTAGGTCTTCTGGCAAGCAGAATATCTTCTTGTGATGAAATGTAATCTAGCTCTCCATGCTTAACTGTTCTCAAGGAAATATTTTTACAGATTCACCTAGTTGAAATTATCGATGCTGGTCATAGGGATTCCGTATGCCTCTATCTGCTCATAATGCTCTTACAGCAGAAAGATATTGAAAAACAAAAACCTGGTGTTTTCACCATTCCCTGGGCCGTGGTGGGTGATCAGGTGTCAAATGCCATCATTTTTTCTCTTTTGAATTGGTTTTAATTACCTCCCCAAGGAATATGAAGCTTCTCTTGAAATCTACCAGCACCTCTATACCTTTGATCACCTTGCTGTAGAGAGTTGGGCGGAACACTTCACACGCCCTCCTCAGAGTCCTGCCCGTGGATGATCCACCTTGGCTTCAGGAAGGTGGACTTAAGGCTCTTGTCTATGCCCAGCAGCAGAATTTTCACGAACTGCTTCCAGTAGGTCCGACTTTTCCTGGGACAGGCATTTGTCCATGTCCTTGGACTTCTGCTGCTGCTCGGCCTTGCCTCCTGTCACCACACAGCTGAGTAAGTGTACTGACAGCATGGACAGAGAGACAGGAAGTCCTGATGTTTTATTTTTTACTCCAGACAATATTAACCACTGTACAGAGTCTGCTTGGAGCCTAGTACAAGAGCATCTGTTTTGGAGTAAAAGATCTGGCCTTGAATCCTGGCTCTACAAATGAAGAATCCTGGCCAAATTACTTAATTTTATTGAATCTCAATTTCCTCATTTCCAAAATAAAGATAACCATAGCTACCTCCCAGGGTTGCTGTGAACACCAAATGAGAACATTAATCTAAAGTGGTTAGCCCAGTGCTTGGCACTTAGGTATCTGGACTATGTCACCTCTCTTTTCTTCTCTGTAATTACCCTTTTTTAAGGCTTATTTGTGAATGACTTTGGACATTTTTTTTTCAATAATGAAACACTTAAAAGATGAAAGTTTGTCGCCATTCAGGCTCTGAAAACATTTCAGAATGAGTTTTAAAATTTGTTAGTAGTGGCAATTTCAATGCAATAAATTGCCAGTGAAAAGATACTTAGATGTCTAGTTCCATTTGCTTTGTTAAAAAAAAAATCAAACATATTTACCTGCGGGGAGCGAGAGTAATTTATTACCAAGGGAGAAAGGAGACTTTATGGGGGATGGACATTTTCTCTATTTTTCATATTTTGCTTGGGGTGGTGGTTATATTGGGGTATACAATTTTTACAGCTCAATAAAACAAATATCTGTGCTTTTTATTTATGTTGTTTATACCTCAGTTTAGAAAAGCACCCACATTACTTTGTTTATTGTTCAAAAAGGTTATACCTTCTAACTTTAGTTTGACTCCATGTAAAGAGTCCAGAACAAGAATCTCATCGCTTTGTTAGTCAAGGCTCATATGTTTATGGGTTGTTCATAAGACTGGATATTAGTACATCTGAAATTACATTTATGAGGTGTGCATGCTTATTAATAGACGACACCATTCATTTTTAGTGTTTGCTTTTCTCTTGTGCTTGAACCTACAACTTCAATGGGCGTTGAGCCTGTTGTAAAATATGTAGGTCAGTTATTTACAGAGTTTAAATAAAAAGGCTTATGCCTTTAAACTTGCTCTTAAAATAAATTATAGTATTTCATTCATAAATGAAGAAGATCAGAGATTTCCTTGTTCTCTCAAATGGAGTTACTTTATTATGCATCATTTAGGAAAGAAATCCCTACTAAAAACTATTAAAGCATAACTTCCACTTTAACTTAAGCTCATTTTACTTAAGTTAGTGAAAATGTGAAGCCATGTTCTTCATATAGGTTTTATATTATAGCTTTGAAGCCATGTTCTTCATACAGGTTTTATATTATAGCTTTCTTTAAGCTTGAATGAGTTCATTATTTTCCTGTTTGATATTAGTGCAGCTCAATTTAAAATGTTTGTGTGAGAACCATGGTTCACTTGCTTAAGGCCTGTGTTTAGATGATGTTAAGATGTTACAGTCACCTGGAAGTTCTTATAATTGAACTTCATTGTAGGATTGTTGCTTACCACCCACAAGAAGATTCAAAATATATAATGCTTTTTTCATTCTTTGAAGCAGTGATGTATTTTTGATTTAATTTCATTTTTTCTTAAATAAAATTTTCCAGTATTGCATTAAAAGATATTTAATTACATCAAAATTTATTTGGTAATTTTAATAAATACATGTTTATTTAGCCAAGTTTCATAAAAATATTGATTCATGTCAGACAAAGATGTAGTTTTCATTTAGAAATGTTATTTTAGGTCATTTTGCAATGATATGATGAGTTACTGGAAAATAAGTGACATTTGCCCTTTCAAGCTTGAGGCAGACTATTACAACTTATTTCAGGCTTAAAGAAGTTACAAAAATTAAGTAAATCATGTAATATTTTGATTAGTGGGAGAATTACTTTTATCTATTCTAAGTCATTTATTGTAGATAGCCTAAAAATTATTTTAAAACATTAATTAGTTTGATGCTTTAAAATAACTTTGACTGCTCCTCATGAGTTTGAAATCCAATTAGGTCAAGTGTATAAAAGCAAGTGTATTTTAAGGTGTTACCATTGCAAAGGTGCTGGCACTTTGCATGTGTTGATGACAGTTTTGCTTCATGTAATCACTCTGAGCTAAATATATTTGCTCTTCTAAAAATGGCAGAACCTAAGTTTAACTCAGTCCCTACGTTGTGTCCTTTTTATCTGATACTTTAATGTAAATTATCACTTTTTATAAATTCATTTGATAAATGAAAGTGAAAAATGTTTGGATAGATTATTTAAACAAAGCTCAGACAAACTAACATTGTCAGTGTCCTCAATAAGGAGTAGTAGTCCTTGAGTTGTGAATAGCTACTATGTGGAAATCCTTATGTGGAGTAGTGGGCACAGACTGCCAACATTTGAATGGATATTGTAAATGAATGAAAGATACCCCAACACTTAGCAGCAGCATCTCAGTCTCTCCATAACTAGAGGTACGTATTTCATTACTCATTTTCCTTTATAAACTTCCTGTTTCCATATTTGGGCCTTTTTTCTATTAGGCCATTTGTCTTTTTCTTATTAATATGTGGAATTTCATTAGATTTTCAAGATAGTATTTCTTTGTCTGTTGTATAACGGTAAATATTTTTCTTGGTGTGTATAGCCTGCCATTTTATTATTTAATGGGGTCTTTTGATGCTAACACTTTTAAGATAGTTAATTTGTCATATTTTTAACTTAGATTTTGTGGGTTTCTTTTTCAGGGGAGGGCATCTTGTTTAGGAATTCTTTTCTAATCTTAAAGGCAGAAAAATATTCTCCTATATTTTCTTCTTAAAGTTAAAAAATTTTCGTTTTCTAATCAGATCTATTCTTTGTCTAGAATATATTTTTTAGGTATGAGTCAGGTAAGAATCTATTTTGTTTTCATTGTATGGATAACCAGTTGTCCCAGTAGCATTTGTAATCTTTCTTCTCCCTGTGCATCTGCCATTCACCCCCTGCCTGCCGTTGATTTTCCATACAGCACAGGTCTGTTCCTTGGCTCTCTTCTGTCCTGGTCTGTTGCACAGTCTCCAAGTCAGTACGTTTTATCTTAATTGCCGATTTATGTTAAACCTTAATATCTAGCTAGGTAAATATTGTATCTAGTCTTCGCACCTGGTGCATATTTTCCTTCCTTTCAGTCTTTTTGTGTTTTAAGTGTGCCCTGCTTTTTATTTTGTTCTTAGAATTCTATTCATTTTGTAATCTGGTGCCAGGTCAGGTTCTAAGCCATGTGTAGTAATGCTGGTATGTCTTCAGGCCCTGGGTCTCCTTCCTGGCCACAGGGGTTCACTACTTTTTCAAGGTCTCATCAAAGATTTAATCCTGTGTTTTAAAGGTGCTTACAGGGCCCATTAGACATCTGAACTCCTCCACCAGTGGGATAGTATAATATAATCTTTCCTCACTCTTCGTTTTGTCATTCAAATTAAATATTTATAATGCCTACGCTTTTAAAATAGAATCCTATTTGTGTGGGGTGAAGTGAGGACAGTATGGTTTAATTTCCAAATCTTTGGCTGTTCTTCAGCACAAAAGAAGGATATTTTTTCTGAAGAAAGTTGCCACAAGCTTGTGGGCCATCTGACACTAAAAACAGAAAATGTAATGGCAAATGCTCTGCTCCCGGATGTTAGTACAGAATTTACCACTATTTCAGGAAAGGCAAGTAGGTGTGAACTGGACCTTTGGTCAAGAGACGCCCATTGTAGCAACCCCATCTCTTGGTTAGATTTTGGAAACCCATGTTTTTTAGGTTCTACTTCTTGATGTGAAAGATGGGGAAATTTCAGAAATCCACCAGTTCCTCTGTGACCTTTTTCTAGATACTCGTGAAATATATTTGTTTTATCTTTGAATTTATCAAATCCCAGTATCCAGAACTATGCCTGGCTTCCAGGAGTCGTTAAATAAATGTATGTTGAAAAAGTAAAAAGGGAGGTGGAATGGAGTGCTAACTGGAGGACATCTAAGTGACAGAAATTAGGCAGAACTGAAAATAGTTTCACCCTCCCACCTCTAGAGGGAGAAAAACACAACATGATAAAGGAATTTCATACATAAACCACTTTGGTAATTTCCAAGTGATGTAACTTTTAGGAACACACCCCTAATTTCATTCTTGGTGGCTGTTACTCTCATAGAAGGGATACCCTTAGAAACTGATGTTTTGATTTGCAAGATGCCAGAGGGATTGAACACTGGCAGCTGTGAAATATCTTTCATACCAGTTCAAGAGAATCTTAGCGGGCAGTGAATTTAGCAATAATTTCAATATTTCAAGACAGCTAGTGGCAGCTATACCTTTACATAGCATACACTTATGAGGATCAACTAAAGCAACAGTCTTCTTCATGTTTGTATGACATTTTGTAAGTGCAGCATGGTGATACTTAGGATTTTATGGTGATCAGAAGTTTAGAATTGACTACAATTACCCATGCCTTTGAATACTTTTTAAAGAGAATTAATTTGTTGAGTAATGCAGGTTGGTTAATGACTTCTTTATGGTTCTTAGTGAAAAGGCCTGGGAAAAATTCCATGGTTGAAATTGGCTTCACTATCCACTGCCTCCTTACCTGCTCTTAGTATTACCAGTTGCTTAATGAATGGAGCCAAGGCAAGGTTGTCTGAAAATTCACATTGACGAAGCAGAAATTTAATTCAAATTCTGATGTGTATCTGTACTATCAAAGAGTGCGGTAGGCAGAATAATGGTCCATCAAAGATGTCCACAATCTGATCCCCAGAACCTGTGAATATGTTCTCTTACATGGCAGAGGAGACTTTGCAGATGTGAGTGAGGTTAGGGACCATGAATTGAGGAAATAATCCTGGATTATATGGGTGAGCACAATCTAATCATGTGAGTCCTTAAAAGCTAAGAACTTTTCCTGATTGTCCTCAGAGAGAAATTTAATGATAGAAGGAGGTTCAAAGAGATGCAATGTGAGAAGGACTCCACCTGCCAGTTCTGGCTTTGAAAATGGAGGAAAGGCCATGGGCCAAGGAATGCAGTGGCCTATAAAAGCTGCGAACAGCCCTCAGCTGATAGCCAGCAAGAAAATACAGACGGTTCTACAACTTCTAGGAACTGAATTAGGGCAACAACCCAAATGAGCAAGGAAACAGATTCTCCCTTAGATGCATCTCTGGAAAGGATGCAACTCTGCTGACACCTTCATTTTTGTCTGTTGAGACTTGTGTTGGACTTGTGACCTACAATACTTTAAGATTATAAATTTGTCTTGCTTAACCTACTGAATTTGTGGTATTCTGTTATAGCAGTGATGGAAAACTAATATAAGGGATAACTAATTTTTTCCTTTTAACTGGTCATGGATACAAAGGAGAAATAAATAAAATTTATGAAGACTACTAGTTCTTAAATAAGAGATTTTTCATATTTGAAAAAACAAAGTGTTGGCTACCTATGTAATCTAAACTAAATAATCTTTTTCCTAGAGTGTATTTCCTGATGAATGGGTAATATTGACAAATTGCTACCTGGTGTATATGTACGAGGAAAAAAATCAGAATCCTTGATTCAAATCAAAATTCATGTAAAGTTTGAGTTTTGATGTGGAGTGACTTGATTTTACCAGTGTTTCCTTTTCTGTCAAAAAGGAGCTGTATTTAACTTCTCAAAAATGTTAGTTGGTTAACTTTTTCTTTTTTTTTTTTTGGTGAGGAAGATTGGCCCCTGAGCTAACATCTGTTGCCAATCTTCCTCTTTTTTCTTGAGGAAGATTGTCCCTGAGCTAACATGTGTGCCAATCTTCCTCTATTTTGTATGTGGGACGCTGCCAGAGCATGGCTTGACGAGTGATGTATGTCTGCACCCAGGATCCGAACCTGTGAACCCTGGGCTGCTGAAGCAGAGTGTGCGAACTTAACCACTACACCACCAGACTGGCCCCCTGGTTAACTTCTTGATAACCACTCTAAAAAGCAAGCTGCTGTTAGGATTGCCTCACATTATTCTCTAGATGAATAAGCTGAACTTTCTTGTGCAAATTAAATCCTTCCATAATCTTGTTAAATGTTCCTCTTGGAGGTGTTCCTCAGAGAAGGATCACACATACAGCCCTGTGGTTATTTCTAACTTCCTGCCAGTGAAGACAAATCCAAAAAAAGAAATGTTAGTCTCTGCCGTGACTTTGATTTTGCTAGATTTTGGAGTTTATAATTTTTCCCAAAGATAAAAAAGACAGAGAGAACTGAAAGTCCATGGGTTGACCAGTTCTTTGCCATCTCCCATTAAACTTGATAGTGATTAGCCATTTCTATACAAAAATATCTTACTAAATATTCATGAGCCTGTTTAGGATAGTTTTGTGGGTAGTATATCTCTTCATTATCAGTAATTGGAAGAGAAGGCAGATAGAAAAATGGAATGGAAGGTATGCCTATAAAACTGAAAAGGAACCAGTGGAGTCATCAGTTTTATCATTTAGTAAATCATTCTGGCAAAAAACACGTAATAGTTCAAATGTTATTATTATCTTCCAAATTATATCCTAAATTAACTTTCACATTTAGTTTCTTTCATAATCTAACTAGGTCTGTTGTTATGATTTAGAGAATTGCAGACAGTATGGTGTCTCTACTTTGGTGTGAAATTACAGAATTAAAAAAGTTATGAGAATGAAGATATATGGCTGAATGTGTCAACATGACAACCAAATTAAGAGAAATTACAAAGACTGACTGTAAGCAAACCTTGCAACGTGCATTACCATTTAGGAGTGGTTAAGAATGTAGGCTGAGCCTGCTTGCCTCTTGCTGACTACTTGATACTGGGAAATTTTTTTTGTTGTTGTGAGGAGATCAGCCCTGAGCTAACATCCGCCAATCCTCCTCTTTTTTTTTTTTTTTTTTGCTGAGGAAGACGGCCCTGGGCTAACATCGGTGCCCATCTTCCTCCACTTTATATGGGACGCCGCCACAGCATGGCTTACCAAGCAGTGCGTTGGTGTGCGCCTGGGATCCGAACCAGCGAACCCCGGGCCGCCGCAGCAGAGCGCGCGCACTTAACCGCTTGTGCCACCGGGCCGGCCCCGATATTGGGAAATTTTTAAAACTTTAGAGTATCTCAGTTTTCTCATGTGTGAAATGGGGCTTATAGCTGTACTTAGCTTTGTCATGAGCATTAAATGTGTCAATGCGTAAAGTACTTAAAACATTGCCAGGCACAGAATAAATGCTCAACAAATGTTTGCTGTTATAATTTTAATTTTTAATTATAAACATTTTAAAACATACACAAAATCGTGCTGTTTTGTGACTTTTTTTTGTAATTAATTGCCATGTATTCTTTACCTAGATGCTAGAATTATACAAACTTTGTCAGTTTTTAAACATCTCCCTTTTTTGGTCTCTTATTTTTTTCTGAATAATTGAAAGCATATCATTTCAACCCTACATGGTACTACGTGCATCTCTTAAAAATATGGAATATGGGCTTTAAAAAGAAAATAACCAGGATGTCACTATCTCACCTAACAAAATTAAAAATAATTTCTTGGTTGCGTCTAATACTCAAACCACAATTAGGTTTTCCAATTTGCTTTTAAAAAATGTGTTTTGTATTTATTTGTTTGAATCAGAATCCAAACAAATTCCACATGTTGCATTTGTTGTTGCGTCTCCTAGGCCCTTCTCCCTTACTCTCTGTCTCTTTTTAAGGTCAGGTTTTTTGAGGTGTAATTTACATTCAGTAAATTTTACTTTTAGATGTGCAGTGTTATCGATTTTGACAAATGTTTACAGTTGTGTAACCAGTACCATAATCAAGAAGTTCTCTCATGCTCCTTGTTGTCTGTTCCCTCCCCATTACCTTACTTCCTTGCAGCGACTGATCTTTTTTGCTGTCCCTATAGTCTTTTGTTTTCCAGAATATCATATAAGTGGAATCATGTAGTATATAGTCTTTGTGTCTGGTTCTGTCACTTAATATAATTATTTTTAAATTCTCTATGTTGTAGCCTTTATTGTTTGTCCCTTTTTCACTGCTGAACATTATTCCACCATAATTGCCACAATTTGTTTATCTAGTCACAAGATGATGGACATTTGGGATATTTTGTCATTTGGGTTTTTTTGGGTGATTATGAATAAATCTGATGTAGACATTTACATATAGGTTTTTGTATATAAGTGACATTTCTTTTGGGTAAATGTCTAGGAGTATTTACCTAGGTTGCTGAGTCGTGAGGTAAGTGTCGGTTTAGCTTTATACAAAACTGCAAACTGTTTTCCAGAGTCGTTGTACCATTTTGCATTTCCCAAAGCAATATGTGAGAATTCCAGTGGCTCCATGTATTTGCCAGCACTAGTTATTTTCAGTACTTTTTTAATATTATTTACCCATTCAAAAAGGTACAGAGTGGTATCCCACTGTAGTTTTAATTTCTATTTCCTAATTGCTAATGACCTTGAGAATCTTCAAATGCATTGTTTTTCTTACCCCTCTTTTAGTCAAGGCCAGCCTCTCTCCCACCCATTTTTGTGCTGTTGCCTTGACGGGTTGAGGAAACTAAAATGTCTTGTTTTTTGTTCTTCATTTTGTTGTTTAACTTGATCCCCAATCCTTCATCATTCCTATAAACTAGAAATTAGCTTGTAGAACTTGATTCGATTTCAAGTTTATTTTTTTGATGGAATGCTCCATGGGCTATCTCTCACATTGCATCACTTCAGGGGGCACATAACCTCTGATTGACATTGGGTTTGGATGTTGGCAGTGTTATCCTTCCGTTGTAAAGTAGCCCATCAAGTTTTCATCTAATGGTTTCATACATTTCCCTTTCCTGAATTAGTTATTTAATTAGATATTACAAAATAGTTACATATTCTAATTTTCCACTTCCTCTGGGTTTATCAGTTGGATTTCTTCTGTAAAGGAAGACTTTTCCTCATTTATTAGGGCTACCTGGTAACCCTAAAGTAGAGTTTATATAGAAAAGTTGGAATTGTTGACTTTCAGAGGAAGGAGTTAGTTTCCATGAAATTTCCACTGATAATGGGTGATGGTGGTGATAGTGAATTTTTTCTTTCTAATTGTTGTCTTTCTCTTTGAGTGTCATTATGAATTCATGGGTTTTATACATTCACTGTGTTTCAGTCGATTTCAGTGATTCCTATTTAGTTCAAATTCAGGCTATATTAATGTTATCAAAAAGGAAAACAAAGTATAGAAGTGCGTAGATTTTCATATGTACTTGAATCTCGTTTCTGAACATTTTTTTCTGGTTCTGTGGTGTGTCTGTGTATGCAACAGTCTCACATTCAGAAAATTATCTAGCTCTGAAAAAGAAAAATAACCTGGTGGTATTTCATGGGAATTGATATAAATTAATGTTAGGAGTAATTGTTATCATTATGATAATGTGTGTTTCTATTCAAGAACATGTAATTTCTTTCTCTTCTTTCAAGTCTATTTCTGATCTTTCAGGAGTGTTTAAATATTTTCCTCATTTAAGTTTTTCACATTACTAAGTAGTTTATCTTTTTGTTGCTATTATGTCATGCCTTTTGTTCCATTAGATTTTAAAATGTATATTTTTGTTTGTATGTATGAAGGCTGTTATTTTCTGCATGTTAATTTATGAATTTACTATTTTACCGATATCTCTTACTGTTTGCAGTAATTTTCCAGTTGATTTTCTTGATTTTCAAGATATTTATTTGCAATGAGAGATAATCCTGCCTCTTCTTTTATAATTCTTATGTCTCGAATTGCTTTGTCTTAACTGTGTTGTATAACACTTCCAAAACAATTTTAAATAAATAGTGGTGGCAGTAGTGCGCATGCTTTTCTTATTCCTGAGTTTACTGTCATTACTTCTGGCCTTTCTCCATTAAGTAAGACTTGGCTCTTATTGTTACATTACTGTAATATATAAAGAATGGAAACATGGGATTGGTATAATATATGGTTCTCTGTCTCAGAGCTAGCCAGCAACTATAAATGACATTTTATTGAGAAAATTCAGCAGTGATGTGATTTCTTCCTTTTCAATTCCTGGTCCAGCAAGGAATGTACCTGCACAGCGAGACGTACTTGCCTGATCTGGCTTGCACTCTATGCTGGCTACATCTGCTTCTTACTCCAGTCTCTACTCTGTCAGGCAACACGGCCAAACCTACTTTAGGAGTCAGTCCTCAGTTTCCCCTCCTGGTTCTCAGCCTATATTCTGTTTCTTTTTCCCTAAAAGAGATTCAGAAAATAGTGTATTTAAGTACATTTGTGACCTAAAACTCATTCAAAAACAAAAATATCAGTTTTAGAGTAAAAGGAACCCCTAGAGGGAAATGGAACTCTTGAGGTGATTGTCACCCTTCAGCATCCTGTGCACACACTGTCTCACTTGCTGTCTGCACAGGATGCTGAAGACCTGTAGCTGTCTGCACATCGCTGCCTTCTCTGCTGTGTAGTAAATCTTCAAATATTATCAAACTGTCAAGAGTGTAGCATTCTTTTGATTGTTTTCTGTCAAAAATGTCACCTCCTAACCCAGGCCTCCCTTCTTATTTATTATCGTCGGCACTGTCAGCTTTGCGGTCAGCTGCGTTATATTTTGCAGTCTGGTTCACTACTGCTTATTCCCCTCTTCAGCCTCAAGTTCCCTATTTTGTAACAGCATAACAGCATTTCACCCCTATTTTCATTGTTTATAGTTTTTCTTTTCCACAAAGCCTTCCTCTTTTTAGTTGTTTAGGGGTTTTTCTTTGCACTTTTCTTTTTTGTTCTTTTTGTGTTTTATTTAAATATTGAACTTCACTTGGACAAGCCTTCATTATCTTGTTCATCATCTTTTCTAATTCACTTCCTACCACTAAATTCTTGTAAGAGCAGATCTTTAGCTTTAGGTTGAGCTTTCTATTTCTAGCTAAAGATATATTTGCATTTATTTTAGCATTTTTATATTTAATTGTATCATAAAATATGTCTTGAGTTCCTGTTGTTCTCAAGCATCTTGCAACTAAATGAAATCTTTGAAGTTGATAATCCTTCCCAGAAATTGATAAAAGCATAGCCTCCTATAGAATAGAAAAAAAAAATGTTTTTTGATAGGTATATGGATTTTATGCAATAAATAATTGTACAGAAAATGTACTGGGAAAAATGTTGGATAACTACTGTGAGAGGAAAAGAGATGGGAAGCACCATCCATCCAACAAGTATTTAGAGTTTTCTGTACTAATGGAACACTTCGAACGTACAAGTCTTGAAGCCTCTCAGAGCAGTAGTAGAGTTAAGATTGACACACGAAATATTGGAAAACAGTATTGGTACTTATCTAATACCATACTTAGATACTTATCTAAATACAATTTGGGAGTACAGAGAATAACCTGTGTAGTCAGGTGGAGATAAGACCTTTTAGCCCCTTATGATTCAGATAAATTAATGAAGGGATGATGAAGCGAGAAAAGTAATAGTTCTTTCCTCATAGTGTATTTGGAGGGCTAAATGGGCAATGGGTGAGAGGGATCAGCCAAGTCCTAGCACATAGTAAATGCTCCATAAATGTTAGCAATTGGTATTAGTGGTGAGCAATGAGTTTGAGAGAGTCCTAGTTCTGTGATGTTAACTGTACACTTTAAACTGTTAGCTGGCAAGAATGACATTCTGTCCTGAAGATTGAGGAATCTGAGCAGGACACATGGCCGAGCCTCCAGCAAGCCAAGGCTTTTTTCTGGAAGTAATTTTGGGTCTCTGCCACTGCTTGGGAAGATGATTAGAGAGTCAGAGTTCTGCATAATAAAATAGATGTTCTATAATTTTAGCCTGTAAAAAATTATTTATCTTTTTTATTTTAAAAGAAATAATTGCTGTTTTCCTCATCACAATACCCATTGGTTTATAAATTAAAAGTGTGTGTTTTGTTTCCTAAATCTTTGTATACTCAAAATGATGTGAATTGTTTCCGCTAACTGTCCTTTTTTTTCCCCTTAACCCTCATTTACCCCCATTGCTATTTACAAGATAGGAGACATATTATTGGGAAGAACTGTGTTTCTCTAAGACTTTCTCTAAGCTAGGCTCAGCCAAGAAAATGAAAAGTTGGGAACTAGACTCAATATTATAAAGAAGGAAGTGAAATATGTGCTAAATAGCACTCCTGTTGATTAAGGCAAGAATGATGGTCATCCTGAGTCTTGGTTGTTTTACTGTGGCAATTTCCAGATATTTTTCCAGTTTACCCCTAAGAGTAGCAGGAAGGAGGGGGAACTTAGCAATGTCTGTTAAGGCTGACATCAAATTGACAGAGTTCACAGTCTCACTGAGCTGCAGGTGTCTTCTAACTCTCTAGGAATTTGAAGACTGATCTTGGTAGAACAAAAAATGTGTTCAGTCTTCCAATTTAATTAGAGAGCAAAGCTTGGAACTCCCTCTTGTAGGTATACAAAAAGTAAGTATTTTCACTATAGATGACACTTTGCTTTCTATAATTGTTGCTAGGATGTCCGATTACTTAACTCTTCAGACTGCCCCCCCCCAGTGTTTATTATTTATTACCAGATGGTACATTCCAGTATTTCCCTTAAGTTTGACTGCAAGGGAATAAAAAGGTAAAGATTTCTTTAAATCCTAATGAAAACAGGTTTAATTTGTTACACCTGCTGTAACTTCTCCTTTGAGGAGGCTTGTGTGCTTTTTTTCCCAGAGACTTTTTAAAAACATATGCTTAATCACACTGTGCTGGTCCATATTTTGCAAACATACACTTATATAAATATGTATATGAAAGGACTTCTTTTTTTGTTCCTGTTTTTTGTAGTACTTCTCAGGGAATGCAAAGATTTTTATATTTTAAAACAGTTCTTCAGCGTGTGTTCTTATTTCTTTAAATATGATGAAAACCTATCGCAGTTTAGCTTATTGAATGTCTTCAGATATTTAGGAGCCATTTGATATTTTCTAACTGATGGGGTGATGCTTAATATAAAATATTGGTATGGAGAACTTTGCATGCCAAAGGAATGACTGCAAAGTATCCTTCCTTTATTCTTTTCAATCATTTTCTCAATTTGAGATATTTCCATAAATACATTACACTTATATTTTAAAATTTATGCTTGTGTCTTTAAAAAAAACCTAACATTATATTTGCTTTTTCAGGGCAAGACCTTTTCTATGGCTGATAGAGACCTGTTTATCTGGAATATGTGACTCTTTTACTTTTTTCTTAATATAGAATAAGAAGAGCTGCAGTAAATGTTATTGTCTTGAAATATTGGTAGTTCACTTTTTTAAAACTTATCAGTTGAGGGAGAAAGCTACATTTTATCTGAATATTTAATGGAAAATGAGATATTATGTAAATCTTTTAACATACAAAAATAGCTTGTCTTAATTTTTGGTCATTTCGGATGAAAGTGACTCTTCCTGGATAATCAGTTTCACCGTTTTGTTTTGCTCTAAGCACAAGGACTAAATGTAAGGTGCTGTTTTATCTCCTGCTCCTTCTCTGTTCTCCTCTATGTATTTATATTGCTTTAGGAGACATGGAACATGTATTTACATTGGTATGTAAATTCAAAAGTTCAGCATAAAAATTGAATGTAAGTTAATAACCAAGGCTTTTATTGTTTATAAGAAGCAAACTATTAAAAATTCTACCATCAATAAATGTGGTAATTTGAATTTTTCCTGTGAAATTTTAATTTGAATTACCTCATATTGGATCATTTAATGTAGTTTTCTGGTTTGTACCAGAACACTATTTGGGAATGACTGGATCAAATAAGACAATTTAGGTGAAAATGGATTGTCAGTAGAATGTGTTCATAAATGCTATTTTGTGTTGTTTTTAACCATGACTTAGAAAAACAGTTTGAAACAAGTGGTATGATGGAATGTTTCTACTTGAATGCGTTATCACCCCTAGTGACATGGTTTACTATGTATTAGACACATTCATGGAGAAAGACTCATCCTGCAGGGGGCAAAACAGCAGAATGTGTCATAAGACTTGACTTTATTTAAACTTTGCATCATTGTTTAGCTTTGTATACAAAAATATTCCAATGACATTTCTTCTAATGAGTCCCTTCCCATCAAAATCATAGAAAAAACTCTGCTGATGACTGGTTGTCTGTGGATCAGGTCTCCATTTTATTTTAGCTTTGGCAGTCTTTCTGAGCCTAAAAGAGCAAAAGTTCTGAGGGGATATTGGTCTCCTGTAGAGTCTTATATTTTGAGAGAGAGAGAGAGAGAAAGAGAAGTACTGGTGTTGCTCTATGAAAACTAACGTGCATTTCATCTACGAGGAGCCTGTTCTTACGGTATGTTCCTGTAGAGAGTGTCTTGCTTTATTGGTTGTCTCTTTTGATATTGACTAACTTGTTTTTTCTCCTTTTTACTTCCTTTTTATTTTTTTTCCCCAAAGGTGATGATTAGAGCTGGTTTTAATCTATTTCTTCTCTGAATTAGAAAGTTAAATCATCTCACTTTCTTCCTCTCACTCACTCACTCTCACTTTCTTTTCTTCTCTCTCTCTAAAGGATGTCAACTGATGAGTTGCTTTTTCCAGTGGTACCAGACGAACAGCTGCTCATGTGCATGGGAAAGTTCCGTTGTTTTGGCGAGACCGTTTTGAGATTGGAGGGTTTTTTTTTATTTTTTAATTTTTTGTTTATTGCAGTAACATTGGTTTATAACATTGTATAAATTTCAGGTGTACATCATTATACTTCTATTTCTGCATAGATTACATCATGTTCACCACCCAAATACTAATTACAACCCATCACCACACACATGTGCCAAATTATCCCTTTCGCCAGCCTCCCTCCCCCCTTCCCCTCTGGTAACCACCAATCCAATCTCTGTCTCTATGTGTTTGTTTATTGTTGTTGTTATCTACTACTTAATGAAGGAAATCATACGGTATTTGACCTTCTCCCTCTGACTTATTTCACTTTGCATAATACCCTCAATGTCCATCCATGTTGTCACAAATGGCTGGATTTCATGGTTTCTTATGGCTGAGTAGCATTCCATTGTGTATATATACCACAGCTTCTTTATCCATTTGTCCCTTGAAGATATACAGATAGCCAACAGATACATGAAAAGATGTTCAACATCATTAACTATCAGGGAAATGCAAATCAAAACTACAATGAGATATCACCTCACGCCCCTCAGAATGGCTATAATTAACAAGACAGGAAACAACATGTGTTGGAGAGGATGTGGAGAGAAGGGAACTCTCATACACTGCTGGTGGGAGTGCAAACTGGTACAGCCACTATGGAAAACAGTATGGAGATTCCTCAAAAAATCAAGGATAGAAGTACCATATGATCCAGCTATTCCACTGCTGAGTATTTATCCAAAGAACTTGAAAACACCAATGCATAAAGATACATGCACCCCTGTGTTCATTGCAGCGTTATTCACAAAAGCCAAGCCTTGGAAGCAACATAAGTGCCCATCAAGGGAGGTTTTTTTTTTTCAATAGTTTGTTTAATTTATCCTGATCTTCTTCCAAGTTCAAAATGGTAGCACCTCACACACACACACACACACACACACACACTCCACAAATTCTTGCCTTTAAAAGTCAAAAATCTTATGTAATAATATGTAATGTTATGCTAATTTTTGTATGGATCCAAAGAAAAAGTTTATAACTTATGTAGCAAAAAGGAGATAATCAGTGATTGTCTCATGACACTCAGATGATCTGATTCTGCATGTAACTCATTTTTCTACCCGAGCCAAGTTCTCTCTGAGCCTCTTTTTTGATTTTCAAGTAGAATTGATGCCTAAAGGATCTTTTTCTAAGGAGCCCCTCAGAGGTAAATTCAGAGATGTGTTCAGCCCAGCAAGTATTTATTCAGTACTTACATAATATCCTCAGAATTATGTTAGGCTATGGAGAAGACAAACTGTGCATAGTTTTCTGTCCTTAAAGGAGATTATGTCCCATCTGGGCAAAGGAAGTAAATACAGGAGTAATTTAACAAGATGGAATTGTATTTTTTCACCTTTGTGTAAAATCCTTACCAAAACAGTCTAATTCCAGCTTAATTTCAGTCTGTCAGAACTCTCCCAAATTCATTTTCTCCCCTCCCCTGCCTGGACGTCATGGTTGAATGTTTCTACTGAGCACTCACCAGCACTTCACGTCCGCTGTCACCTTTTTCAGTATAATTTACTTAGATGTTCCTTACCCTTGAACAACACAACCTTTCACTTCACCTTCTCCTGAACCTGGGATACATGGCTACAGTTGTAGAACATGATGGGCACAGCTGGGACACTGTTGTAGAACATAAGGAGCAGTCTTGGGTTAACATAGAACTGTCAACACTAGATTTTGCTCACTTTCGGAATTCTCAAGTACAGCCTCTCGCTCTGATCACAGCCCTCGTTATTTGCAGTGAGTGCAGTGTGTCTTCACTCTCATTGCCCAGGCTTTTCTCCCTCAAGACATGATCCCTAGGCTATTAATCTTCTCACCCTATCATCCTGCTCTTGGTTTCTCTTCCTTTCTTAGTCCCTACTGACCCTCTCTCTGGCATTTTCATTGAATTGCTGACTCACCATCTTCCTCATGTCCATCACCTCCCCTACTTTTGTGTCTCGCCTGTTCAGCACAGTTCCAGCACCTCTCAGTCCTTCTTCTACCTTCTTGTTTCTTGGGCCCATGTGAAGAGCACTTCTGTCCAAATATCAGACAGCCATGCAGGTTGGCTTCACCACAGATCCTTAGTCATC
This sequence comes from Diceros bicornis minor, assembly GCF_020826845.1. NCBI lineage: Eukaryota > Metazoa > Chordata > Mammalia > Perissodactyla > Rhinocerotidae > Diceros > Diceros bicornis. The sequence goes on along the minus strand of NC_080751.1, from coordinate 9,904,356 downwards.
AACCACAGCTGAGCCCTAGTGTTATTTTTTTCTTTTTAGTTCTGAGACCTATTTGCTTTATTTTTATTTTTTTAATTTTATTTTATTGTGATAAGAACAAAAAATGAGATGTGCCTCTTAAATTTTTTAAATGTACAATACATTGTTATTGACTCTAGGTACAATGTTGTACAGCAGATCTCTAGAGCTTATTAATCTTGCTTTACTGAAACTTTATGCCCATGGATTAGTAACTCCCCATTTTCCCCTCCCCGTAGCCCCTGACAACCACTATTCCACTCTTTGATACTATGAATTTGATTATTTTAGATACCTCATATAAGTGGAATCATGCAGTATTTATCTTTCTGTGACTGGCTTATTTCTTTTAACATAATGTCCTCAAGATTCATCCATGTTGTCACATGTGGCGGAATCTCCTTCTTTTTAAAGGATGAATGGTATTCCATATCTTAGCTATTGTGAATAGTGCTGCAGTGAACATAGGAATGCTAATATCTCTTTGAGATTCTGATTTTAATTCTTTTTGATAAATACCCAAAAATGGTATTGCTGGGTCATATGGTATTTCTATTTTAAATTTTTTGAGGAACGTCTATACCATTTTCCATAGTGGCTGTGCCATTTTGCAATCCCACCAACAGTGCACAAGGGTTCAAATTTCTCCACATCCTTGACAACACTTGTCTTTTTTTTTTTTCTTTTTTCTTTTGATAATAGTTATTCTGACAGGTGTGTCATGATATCTTATTGTGGTTTAGATTTGCATTTCCCTGATGATTAGTGATGTTGAATATGTTTTAATGTGCCTGTTGGCCATTTGTGTGTCTTCTTTGAAGAAGTGTCTACTCTAGTCCTTAGCCCATTTTTCAGTCATGTTATTAATTTTTTTGTGCTATTGAGTTGTAGTAGTTCTTTATGTATTTTGGGTATTAACCCCTTAGCAGATAGATGGTTTGCAACTGTTTTCTTCCATTCTGTAGATTGCCTTTTCGTTCTGCTGGTTGTTTCCTTTGCTGTGCAGAAGCTTTTTAGTTTGATATAGTCCCACTTGTTTATTTTTGTTTTTGATGTCATATCCATGAAATCATTGCCAAGACCAATGTCGTGATGCTTTTCCTCTATGTTTTCTTCCAGGAGTTTTATAGTTTCAGGTCTTATGATTAAGTCTTTAATCCATTTTGTTCTTGTTTCTTTTATTTCTTCTTTATTGGTCTGTGCCAAATCATTTCCCATCACATTTATTTTTTCCAAATGCCTCTACTGATCCCCACCTCCTACTTGATACCTTCTTGTTTAGAGCAGCAGTATAGCATTAGTACTCACCATCTAGACTGGGTTCAAGCCTTTGCTCTGCAAATTATTTTGTGATACTGGCTAAGTAATTTAACTTCTCTTTGCCTCTGGTTCTTGATGTGTAAAATAGGGATAATAATGTTATCTATCTGATAGAGATGTTGTAAGGATTAAATAAGTTACTGTTAGTAAAACGACTTAAACTAGCACCTGACACATAGTAGAAAATATGTTAAGTGTTGGTTATTATTGCTTTTTTTTAATCACTAATAATATTGAGGCTTTTAGGCCTCATACACTGTTTCCATCCTCCATACCTATGATTTTGTCCACAACTCGTCCACTCTTATTGCATTATCTTCGTTCTCAGAAATGGCGTGTTAAAAGATCATTCTTCTTCCTGTTTCTTCCTGCCTCCAGCGTAGTTTCAGTTTATCTCTCTTTCTTCCACATCTTAAATCTATTCCTTGATAAGGACTCCGTACTCTGAGTCTATAAGCATACAGAAGTTTCTCCCATTCTAAAAACAATACAAACATCATCATCATCATCATCACCATCCTCATCAGAAACAACAAAAGAATAAAAAGGAATCTTCCTCCGATAATTTCTCATATACTTCCCCACGCTCTTTCTTCTCTTCTCTCATATAGATTTTTTTGGAAAGATTTGTCTTCTCTCCTTAATGCACTGCCTTCTGGCTCTAGCTGCAATTTGCTGATACTGAACAAGGAAACCAATGATTAGCTGGTTGTCACATTCAAAGATTTGCTCTTTGTCTGTAGTCCACTCTGATCCTCTTCTGGATTTCACACTGTTAGCCTGTTTTGATTTTCATGACATAAGTTCTCAGGCTCAGCCATCCCACTCTTACCTGATTCTGCGTCAGGCTCTGACTCTCTCCTTGTCTCCTTTCTTAGGTCTTCCTCCCATTTCCTAAATATATGCTTTGCCCACATCCCGTTTTTCTCCCTGATCCTTACTCTATATATATGTTCCCTGGATAATTTAATCTATTCCCATGATTTATATACTGTTTACCGGATGTGCCAGTGACTCACAAATCTCTATTTCTAGCCCCAAACTCTCTCCTGAGCTTTTAGACCTCTTTCCAACTCTTTCCTAGATGTGAACTCCCATAGGCATCTCAAATTCAGTACATCTAAAATTAAACTCATTATATTCCCAATTGTCACATTGCTTCTGTTTTTCTATCTCAGTGGATGCCTAAAGAGCCCAGGCCAGAAACCAGGTGTTCCTCTTAGAGTCCTTCCTCTCCTTAATGTTCAACATCTAAGCCTCTATTTGTACCACGATACTTAAAATTGTGTCTTACGTATCTCTCTTCCTCTCCGTCTGAACTCTCACTGCCTTACTTCAGGCCTTCATTTTCCTTTACCTAAGCTATTACAAGAACCTTTGAATGGCTTTTTCTCTAGATGTCACCTGCTATCCAGTCTATCTCATGAACAGTGGACAGGTATCCTTTCAGAACCTTAACCGGATCATGTACTGTTTTGCTTAACCTTCTTATATGGTTCCCCATTGCTTACATTGTATGATCTAGCTCTTGTGATGTGTGGTATTCACCATCCAGCCCCAACCATTTTTCCCAGCCTCAGTTCTTAATGAACAAATGGCACAGATCAATTCCTCCATATGACGCTCTTCTCTTTAATGCCTACCTGCCTTGTCTTTGTATGTGCTAGTCTTACCTATTCCTATTCTTTGGAAAACTTTTATTTATTCTTCTAGACCTAGCCCAATTTCTCTCTTTGGGGAACCTTTCACAAATCATTCATAAATTGTAAACATTCATTACTCTCTTTAACTTTTCACAGTGTTTTGTAGATAGTGGTTATCACACTGGCCTGGAACTCTTTGAATTGCTGAAGGGCTTTGTGCATCCCTGTATTCCTAACACCCAGGACACTGCCTAGAACTGAGTAGGTGCTTAGTAAATTTTACAACTAAGTATTTAAAAAAGATGGAAGAAATAGTTTGTCTCAGAATAGCTCAGATTAAAGATACGAAAAATGGTAGAGAAAGAAGGCTTCCAAAGAAAGAAAGAAAACTGTCATTAGACCAAATGATATAATATATAAGGTCCAAATGGAGACGAAGGGAAGAAAGCAGGAAGAAACAGATCTTTGGGTATAGGAACATTGAGAAAGGGCGCTAGAAAAAGAACGGGGCTATCATTGAACTGCTCCTGCGGTTTCAGTGCACCTGAAAAATGACAGGGAAGGGATGACAACAGAAGGAAAAGGGCAACCTTGTGAGAGAGAAAACCTTGAGTAGCAGAAATTGTCAGAGAGCATCTGCAGAAAAAAGAGGAGACCTTTCCTTGTAGCTGCTTTGCATGTTTCTGCTAACTAATGAGGCTAAAAAGCCATCTCCTTCTCTATTTTTCTCTAAAACATATGCTCAGAGAACCCTGAGCCCAAGCTGCATTCTCTGTAACCTGCTTTTAGCTATCTAGAAAACATCCTTTACCTACAGCCAGCCTCCTATGCAACAACCTTCCAGTGCTCTGCTATTCTCCAGGGCTTTCCTTGCAGAAAACCAGCAAACAAACAGCAAAGTGACATTCTGTGGAATTGTTGAGCATTATCCTTGTTCCTGAAGGGTACGAGGGAATGTAAATCTTGGAGAGTCATGAGACTCACTCTGCTCAGTGTTCATAAAGTGTAATTGGGCACTCCTGCCTTGCAAAGAGCGGCAGAGGACTTCCATTGTTTATGCTAATGGGGCGTCTGATGTATGGGTCAGTTAGAAACAATATCACATATTCATAAAATAAGCTGCATGTGTGTGAAGACCTGGAATACCCTACATTTTATTTTCTCCTTACAAACATTAGATGCCCCTGAGAGAGGTTCACAGGCAGAAGATATGCAAGAGTGGGACCCATGTTAGATCTGAAAACAAGACACTTGGGGCCTTAGGTTGGCTTTGTATTCTTTCATTGAAAGGGCCTCTGAATTTTTTTTTTAATAAATAAACTTTATTTTTTACAGCAGTTTTAGGTTCACCGAAAAATTAAGCAGAAGGTACAGAGATTTTCCTTATATCCCCTACCCCCACATATGTATAGCCTCCCCCTTTAACAACATCCCTCACCAGAGTGGTACGTTTGTTACAACTGATGAACCTGCATTGACACATAGTTATCACCCAAAGTCCATAGTTTAGATTCGGGTTCACTCTCGGTGTTGTACATTCACATTGGTGTTACGCATGGGTTTGTACAAATGTATAATGACATGTATCCACCATTATAGTATCATACAGCATAGTTTTACTGCCCTAAAAATTCTCTGTGCTCTGCCTATTCATTCCTCCATCTCTCCCAACCCCTGGCAACCACTGATCTTTTTATTGTCTCCATAGTTTTGCCTTTTCCAATGTCATATAGTTGGAATCATATGATATGGTAGTCTTTTCAGGTTGGCTTCTTTCACTTAGTAATGTGTATTCAAGGTTCCTCCACGTCTTTTCATGGCTTGATAGCTCATTTCTTTTAGTTCTCAATAATATTTCATTGTCTGGATGTATTACGGTTTGATATCCATTCACCTACTGAAGGGCACCTTGGTTACTTCCAAGTTTTTGCAGGTATGAATAAAGCTGCCATAAACATCTTTGTGCAAGTTTTTGTGTAGATATAAGTTTTCAACTCCTTTGGGTAAATACCTAGGAGGGTGATGGCTGGATGGTATGGTAAGAGTATATTTAGTTCTGTAAGAAACTGCCAAAATGTTTTCTAAAGAGGCTGTACCATTTTGCATTCCCACCAGCAATGAATAAGAGTTCCTGTTGCTTCACATCCTCTCCAGCATTTGGTGTTGTCAGTCTTCCAGATTTTGGCCATTCTAACAGGCCTTTACTGGTATCTCAGTGTTTTAATTTGCATTTCCCTGATGACATATGATGTGGAACATCTTTTCATTGCTTATTTACCATCTTTATTCCTTCTTTGGTGAGGCATCTAGTAAGCTCTTTGGCCTATTTGTTAATCAGGTTGTTAGTTTTCTTATTATTGAGTTTTAAGAGATTTTTTAATATATTTTGCATAATACTCTTTTATTGGATGTGTCTTTTGCAAATATTTTCTCCCGATTTGTGGCTTCTCTTCTCATTCTGTTGACATTGTCTTTCACAGAGCAGAAGGTTTTAATTTTAACGAAGTTCAGCTTATCCATTCTTTCTTTCGTGGATTATGCCTTTGGTATTGTATGTAAAAAGTCATCACCATATCCAAGGTCATCTAGGTTTTCTCGTATCTTATCTTCTAGGAGTTTTATAGTTTTTGAATTTTATATTTAGGTTTGTGATCCATTTTGAGTTAATATTTGTGAAAGGGTATAAAGTCTGTGACTGGATTTATTTATTTATTCTGTGTGGATGTCCAGTTGTTTCAGCACCAATTGTTGAAGAGACCATTTTTGCTCCATTGTGTTGCCTTTGATCTTTTATCAAAGGTCACTTAACTCTATTTATTAGAGTCCATTTCTGGGCTCTCTCTTCTGTTCCATTGATCTATTTGTCTATCCTGTCACCAATACCATGCCATCTTGATTATTGTAGCTTTATAGTAAGTCTTGAAGTTGGGTAATATCAGTCCTCCAACTTTGTTCTTCAAAATTGAGTTGGCTATTCTGGGTCTGAAATATTTTTTAAAAGTGTGTTATGATTATAAGCAAAAAAAAAAAACCTGTAAAATGTTAAGGACATGAACAGAGAAATATGACTATATATTTAGTCTGTTGTTATATGTATATTATACCATTGAATAAATAAATCTTGTGAATATTTTTTTTTTTCCGGTGAGGAAGATTGGCCCTGCGCTAGCATCTTTTGCCAAATTTCCTCTTTTTTTCCTTGAGGAAGATTGGCCCTCAGCTAACATCTGTGCCAGGCTTCCTCTATTTTATATGTGGGTTGCTACCACAGCATGGCTTGCTGAGTGGTGTAGGTCCATGCCTGGGATCTGAACCCGTGAACTTGAGCTGCTGAAGTGGAGTGTGCCAAGCTGAACTGCTAAGCCACCCAGCTGGCCCCCTGGATATTATTTTTATGAATAAATAATGCACAGCACTAAATTTCATTTTATTATTGATTATCTAAAGATTCTCGGTGACCTATTAATCTTATGATACTTAATATTATCTGCAGTAAGGCTGTTTTGGACATCATTGCTAAATGGAATTATGTATTTGAACTGAATGTCCTTCTGTAGCATTATTAAGTAAAATTGGAAGAATATATTAATTGTTAGAAATAGTGGGAATGGAAACTGTATCTGGATATTATAAGACACAGAAAATCAATCTAGAAAAATATAAGAATTTTTAAGTAGGCTATTTCAAAGAAATATTTGAAATAATGATTTTTCCTAATACTAAAGGAAAGTATCCTTTGGCAATTTTACTTTGACTTCTTGAAACAGCATTATCTTTTGAACCAGACTGACTAGATCTTGAAGAGATATTCACTGAATTCCTAACCATGTCTTGTGAGGAACAGTTGAAGGACTTAGGAATGTTTTGGCCTGGAGGAGAGAATTGAGGGAGTGGAGCACAGATTGAGGAAAGTGGTCTAAGTTTCTCCTCAGATCTGAAGAGTCATTGTGTGGAAGACAATTTAGACGAGTTTTGTGTTTCTTTCACAATATAGATTAAGAGCTAATTATCCATAATTCCCCATTTATAGGAAGGGAATGATAATAGTAAGATTTGCACATGCAGACTGAATTTAACTACTCCAAAGGTAGTGAGCTCCTCACCACTTGGTTGTTAACAGTAGGTGTGTGACTAGTTGTGTGGAATGATTCATGTAATAGGTGAAATTTTACTATATATACATGCCATATGCACACACACACACACACACACCCCTCTAATGTTAGTGAGGATGAGGATAAAGAATAACTCATATTGCTGATAGAGATATGAATTTGTCAACTTTTATGGAAAGAAATTTATCAAAAGCCTTAAAGTGTATTTTTCTAAAAAGGTACTTACTTATAGGAATACTCTTTGAGGTTGGGTTCCCAGAAACAGACCCTGAGATTAGGACTTCATGTGCATGTGATTTATTAAGGAATTGTTCCTTAGGTGATTAACAGGAGAATAGGAGAAGTATGATAGTTGAGGGGACGTGACCACTGTCCAAGTCCTACAAGAATGTGCCTTGGGAACTCTGGAATATGACTACCCCTCAGGATTGTCCTGATCAGAGACTAGAGAGCTTGGCTTTCATACTCTGTAACTGTCATTCATTGGGTAAGCAGTGGGGTCATGTAAAGTCATAGGAGTTCCATAACCTGAGAAAGAATCTACCAGAGAAGAGTTTTAGGTGACAGCTGTTAGAGGCAAAAGCTCCATTAAAACCACAAAATTGGAAAAAGTGGTTCAAGGATATCCAGGTGAAACACTGGCATTGACTAGTACAAATATTGATCATATGATAAATATCACATGATTTAAGAAAGCAAAGGGCCGGTCCCGCGGCATAGCGGTTAAGTGTGCACACTTTGCTGCTGGCGGCCCAGGTTTGGATCCCGGGAGTGCACGAATGCACCACTTGTCAAGCCATGCTGTGGCGGCGTCCCATATAAAGTGGAGGAAGATGGGCACAGATGTTAGCCCAGGGCCAGTCTTCCTCAGCAAAAAGAGGAGGATTGGCATAGATGTTAGCTCAGGGCTGATCTTCCTCACACACACACAAAAAAAATGAAAGCAAAAATGTTTAAAAATAAGTATTGAAAAACATGGTACTGGTAAAATATAAACATTTCAGCTATGTAGTAGTGTGACACAGAAGATTTCTCCATGGCATGGAAGCTGTCAGGTGGTAAACACTGTGCATAATATGATTCTAATTAAAAATATACTACATAGATAGATAGTTACATGTAGGGAAAATGGAAAGATATAAAGACCATGCAGGGTTTATCTCAGGAATGCAAGGTTGGTGTGATATTAGAAATGGTATTAACATAATTCATCACAGTAAAATATTGTTTGAAATGACAACATATAATCATCCTAACTATAGAAAACACCTGATAAAATTTAACCCCCACTCATGATTTAAAAAAGATATATTATATACAGTGTAACAAAGATCAGGATGATAGCACATTTCTCATTTGAAACAATACGAGAAAGAAGACAGTAGAATAATATCTTTAAAGTGCTGAAAGAAAAAAAAGGAATTCAACCTAGACTTTTATACCCAGCCAAGGTGTATTTTTTAAAATGAAGGCAAAATAAAGCCTTTTTCAAGACATACAAAAGCTGAAAGAAATCAGCAACAGTTGGCCAATCACTAAAAAACGTGTCAAATATGTACTTCAGGAAGAAAGAAAATGATATACCAGAAAAAAATATACACCAACATAAATGAACGGCAAGGGAAATGGTAGCTATAAGGATAAATACATCAGATATTTTTTCTTATTAAAGCTCTTCAAAATATCATTGAATGTTTAAATAAAAATAAGAAAGTGTAGTATAATTATTAAATGTGTGAAAGTAAAATGTATGCCAATAGCATAAAGTCCATGAAAGAAATGTAAGTATACTATTTTAAGATTGTTATACTATATGCAGAATAATATAGTATCACTTGAATGTGCACTGTTATAAATTAACAAAAAATACTGTAAATCCTAAAGCAACCACTAAAATAATCAAATAAACAGGGCTAACAAGCCAACAAAGAAAATAATGGAATCATAAAAAGTATTCAATGAATCCAAAAGAAGGCAGAAACACTATTCAGAAGGGAACAAAGAATGGATAAGATAAAGAGAAAATAAATAGCATGATGATAGACTTAAATTTAATCACATCAACAGTCATATTTAATATAAATGGTTTAAAACACCTCAGTTGAAAGGAAAAAACTATCAGATTGTATATAAAGGAAAGACCCAATTATGTGCTTCATATAAGAAACATAAAGCCATAACTATGTTAAGAGTAAAAGAATGGAAAAAAATATACCATGATAACACTAATCAAAAGAAAATTGGAATGACTATATTTATATCAGAAAAAATAGATTTCAAAGCCAATAATATTACCAGGGTAAAGAAGTTCATTTCGTAATGATATAGACTCAAAAGGGCATTGTAATACCAAATAACACCATAAATATGCATTAATAAAAGGGCATCATGAATAAAATCTAATGGAACTGCAAGAAGAAATCGACAAATCCACATCATAGTCAGAAATATCAGTACTTTAATGGAAAGAACAATAGAAAATCAGTAAGTACAGAAGACTTGAACAACAACATCAGCCAACTGGACCCAATTAACATTTATAGAATGCTTCGCACAACAACCGCAAGCTACACATTTTGTCCAGTGCACAAGGATCATTTACCAAGAGAGACCATATTGTGGTAAATAAAACACATCTCAAATTCAAAAGAATTCAAGGCATAAATAAATTAGTAAGTTAGTTAATAAATTGATAAGTATATTTCTGGCAACAATAGAATTAAATTAGAAATCAGTAACAGAAAGAAATCTGGAAAATCCCCAAATAGTGGGAGACTAATAATACATATCTAAATAATTCCTGTGTTAAAGGCAAACTTCTTAGGGAAATTATGAAGTGTTTTAAACTGAATGAACTGAAAATACAACATTAGGAAAATTTGTAGAATGCCTCTAAAGTCATATTTAGATGGGAAATTATCAGTACTCCGTATGTATAAGAAAAGAGAAATAAATTAACTACCACAGTTTTCACTTTAAGAAACTAGAAAAAAAGGGCAATTGAAACCCAATGTAAGCAAAAGTAATGAAATAATAAAAATGAGGGTGAAAATCAGTGAAATAGAAAACAAACATAGTAAAGAAAAATCAATGGAAACAGAAGCATGTTCTTTGAAAAATGTGATAAATTTGGCAAGTCTCTAGCCAGACTTAAAAAAAATAAAAGATATAAATTAGTTCAGCAGGCATGAGAGTGGTTTAATCACTAACAAGACTAAAGGTGTAAAAGGGTAATAAGCAAATATTTTGTGCAATTCTATGCCAATAAGGTGGACAACTTGGGTGAAATAGATAAATTCCATGAGGAACAATCTACCAAAGCTCACTTAAGAAGAAATAGATAACCCGAATAGCCCTGTATCTATTAAAAAATTGAATTTGTAGTTAGAAATATTCCCACAAAAAATCTCTAGGCCCTCTGGCTTCATCATTGAAGTCCACCAAAAATGTAACAAAGCTATATTACCAGCTCTACACAATTCTCCCAGAAAATTGAAGGGAGGGTAATAATTCCTATCTTATTCCATGTGGTCAGCATTAGCCTGATACTGAATTTTCAGACAAAAATATCACAAGGAAAAAAACAAAACAAACCAGAACAATATTTTTTTATGAACATAGATGCGAAATGCTAAACAACGTTTACCAAATTGAATTCAACCAAATATAAAAATGAGAATACATCATGACCCAGTAGGATTTATGCCAGCAATGCAAAAGTGCTGTACTATTCAGAAATCAATCAGTGTAATCATATTAATATACTGTTAAAGCAAAACCGTATGATCATCTCAATGGACATAGAAAAAGCATTTGAAAATTCACATCTATTTCTTATAAAACTCTCAGCAAACTAGGAATAGAGAGAAATTCCTCAACCTGATAAGGAGCAGCTACATAAATCCTATAGCTAACAACGCTTAATGGTAAAAGACCGATGAATACTTTTTCCTTAATATCAGGAACAAGACAACATGTCTGCTCTCACCACTTCTCTTTAACATTGTGCTGGAGGATCTAGCCAGTGTGATGAGGAAAGAAAAGGAAATAAAAGATATCCACATTGGAAGGGAAATTAATTTGGATAAAATGTGATTGTCTATGAAGAAAATATGATGGGATCTACAAAGAATCTACTAATAAGTGAGTTGAGCAAAGTTATATGATACAAAAAAAATTTACTAGCAATGAGAAATCAGAAAGTGATCTTTACAAAATAATATCATTTATAATAGCATCAAGACATATAATTTACTTAGAGGTAAATCTGACAAAGTGTGTGCATGACCTGTACAATAAAAACTACAAAACATTTATGAGAGAAACCAAAGAAGATCTAAGTAAATACAGAGATAAACTCCGTTCCTGGGTCAAAATACCCAATATTATTGAGATGTTAATTGTGCTCAAATTAAAGTTGCCAGAAAAAAATACAGGACACTCACTTAAATTTAAATTTCATGTAAAAATTTAAAAAGTTTTAGTATAAGTATATCCCTTTCTGTGTTTTTGTTTGCTAAATCTGTTAACCCTACCTCAAATTGATTCTATACAATCCCAGTCAAAATTCTAGTAGGATTTTTTTAAAAAATTGACAAGCTTATTCTAAAATTCACATGGAAATTCCAAGGATCTAGAAAAGCCAAAACAACTTTGAAAAGATAGAACAATGTTAGAGAAGTAACAATATGTCACTTCAACAAGTCTTATTATAAAGGTATAGTATTGAAGACGATACAGAATTGGCACCAAGACAGACAAATAAGTCAGAGTAAGAAAATAGAAATTTCAGAAATAGACCAACACCTACATGGTTAACTGGTTTTGACAAAGGTGCAAAGGCAGCTTTTTGTAGAATGGATGTTTTCTTCAACAAATGGTGCTGGAACATTTGGATATCTGTATACCAAAAAATGATCTTTAAAACATAATTCACACCATATAACAAAAATAACTCAAAATGGAATATAGTCTGAATATGAAACCTAAAAGTCTAAAACTTCCAGAAGGAAACATGGGAGAAAATCTTTGTGAATTTAGATACAACACAAAAAACACTCTCCATGAAAAAAAAATCAATAAATTGAACTTCATCAAAAATAAAATCTTTTTTTTTTTTTTCAGAAAGGCTTTGTTATGGTTACCAGCCACAGACTGGAAGGAAATCTTTGCAAAGTGTTCATCCGAGAATGGACTTGTACCCAGAATGTATAAGGGACTCTCAATAATAAGAAATAATAAGAAAACAAACAAACCAATTTAAAGTATGGACAAAAGAGTTGGACAGACTTCAGCAAAGAAGATAGAAGAATAGCAAATAAATGCATGAAAGTAATTTCAACATTATTTGTCGTTAGGGATACGCAAATTAGAATCACAGTGTGATATATACTATCCAAATAGCTAAAATTAAAAAGACTGATCATACCAAGTTTTTGTAAGGATGTGGAGCAACTGGAACTCACATACACTGTTGCTGCGAAAGTAGAATGGTAAAAACACTGAGATGCAGTTTGCCAGGTTCTAAAAAAGTTAAACATACACCTACCACATGTCTATGCAAAGACTTACGAATGAATGTTTATAGCAGCTTTTTATTTATGATAGCCAAAACTGGAAATAACTCTAATGTCTATCAACAGGTGAACAGATCAAGAAATTGTGGTGTATGCCTGTAATGGAATGCTACTCAGCAGTTATAATTAATGAACTGATAGAAACAACATGCATGAATCTCAAGATAATTATGTAGAGTGAAATAAGGCAGACAAGAAAGAGTACATACTGTATAATTTCATTTATATAAAATTTTAGATAATGTGACAGAAAGTTAATAACTGATTGTGTAGGTAGAGGGATGGGGTTGCAAGTGAGCGAGAGAGAGAGGAAATTATAAGAGTAGAGGAAAGTTTTGGGGGTAATAGATATCTTTATTATTTTTCTTGTGGTTATGGTTTCACATATGCCACAACTTAGCAAATTATACACTTCAATCATGTGCATTATAGCTAAATAAATCTGTTAAAAGTAAAATAGCATGCAAAATAGTGAATACAGTATGATTCTGAAGAACCTGCACACAAAACAATGAACTGGATCTATATGTATCCAACATAGATAAATCTTAAAAATATACTAGCAACTGCAAATGAATACATATAGTATACCATTTATGTAAAAGTTTTAATTATACGAAATGCTGGTATGCATGCCTAATGAATACATAGTGTCTGTTAAGTTCTGGAAATCATTTACTAGAAAACATGGGATTGATACATACTAACTGAAGAGAGTGTTTACTCTTGGAAAGGAGGGAGAAGAGATGGGATGAAACTTTGTTTCTAAATATTTCTTTTTTTTAATATATTTAAAAATTTGGCATACTGTTAATATCTGTTTTGAGAGTCAGAACATAGGCTTCTGTTATGTTAATTTCCATACTTTCTGTGTTCTTGACTCATTTCACATTTGAAGTCATCCCACAACTTATGTGAGTTGAATACCTATACAAGGAAGGCCCTTTGCTCAGAGCATTTGTACAAGAGAATAAGGGAGACATGGTCATCTAGGAGGTTGAAAGACATTAAGTACATTATTAAACAGACAACTATTCTGTTTAATTTGTGAAAAGTGCTATAAAGTGATGTTCAGGTGTCATGAGAACATATATTGGGGGTACCTAATGTCCAGGGGTCAAGAAAAGCTTCCATGAATAGGAAGAATGTCTACAGTGAGATACAGGGGAAGAGTCTTAGGCAATGGGGCTACAGTGAGATGGGCGGTTGTTTTGAAGAGAGTGTGTGAGAGGGAATCACAGTGTGTGTTCATTTACATAACCGTTTCCCAGTTAGTCTTTTTAAAAATAATTTAATTTATGGTAGTAGGAGAAACATAAACCTTGATATTTTTAAGAATGTATTTTCCTTTTCTGCGTTGAATTATACAAGTCAATGATATAAATAACTCTTCAGGCTTTTTTTTCTTTTTTCTTTTTTGGTGAGGGAGATTGGCCATGAGCTAACATCTGTTGCGAATCTTCCTCTTTTTGCTCAGGAAGATTGGCCCTGAGCTAACATCTGTGCCCATCCTCTTCTATTTTGTACATGGGATGCCACCATAGCATGGCCCGATGAGCGGTGCTTAGGTCCACGCCTGGGATCCCAGCCTGCGAACCCCGGGCCGCCAAAGCAGAGTGCGCAAACTTAACCACTATGCCACCGGGCCAGCCCCTATTCAAGCTTTTAAATTAATTCAGGTTTTTGTCATTATGAGTTGAATAAATGGTTTAAAAATCAGGGTATTGACATAGGAAGGCTGTTGTTTTAAGTGTCACTTCTCTGTTACCTCTCTCCCATCTAGTGGACCTCTTGTAGACACCACAGTTTAACTACGTTGCTAGAACCCTGCAGAATCTGTGAAGTTCTCACCTATACTGCACTAAATGTTAATCAGCACATTTTTCACTATGCCAATGTGGTGATCTTAGCAACTGTTTGATTATTTCAAACACCGTATTTATGGGTGAGTAGACAGTACTGGTAGAACAAATGAATCCTGTGTGTAATAGTCCATATGTCAGAGGCTGGCCAAAATGGTTGTTTTGCCCCAGCGTACCTTTTGAATACTCCAAATCAGACCACGATATACAAGGTAGCACACATTTCATATTTGCTTACTGGCAGCTAAGGGAAGGCTGGTTGAATTTTAATAAATGCTGACCTGATATACTTGTGAAGAACAGTTTCTAAATCAGAATCTCTGGCTTTGTCTTTTTGGGGAGTATGAATGTTTTGTTATTCATATTGTTAGACTATTTTAATAACAAACCAGCTTATGAGCATCTGCTTTATAATTCTTGCCTTGTTAATATAGAGACAACCCACATTTTGTAACACCAATGAATAACTATGATAATATAATACAGTACACTCTTTAAAAAATTATTTCTTTTGCATGAGTGAGGATTGCACATCGAATGTTAACATATAATTGTTTTGGGGAAAAAAATACAGATTACTCTTGAGCAAGTTCTGTTGCTTGACTTAAGTTAGTAGGGATGAGAGCATGGGAGAAAGAGAGCATTTGTAGGACATGATTTTTAAAAAATAATTTAGGCCTAATATTAAAAAGAAAAATAACCTAGCAATTTAAAGAATAAATTAAAGTTGGAAAATGTTAAGAAAACCTGATATGGATTACCCATTTTAACTGTTGCCATAGAAAACTATGATTTGGGTTCTCTTATGTTACATTTGCTGTGAAGCATTTAAATTGGAAAAATTATAGCTTAGGATTCATAAAAATGAAAATTTAAATCCCTGGATCAGAGACATTAATCTTCATATTCTTGTTAAGAATTTGTGAGAATGGCATATTTTTGTTTATATGATTTGTGCAGTATTGTTTTCATAAATTTGTAAGCATGGCAAAAGAGTGTAAAATGCAGTATCCACATTTATGAAACCTTTCGTAAAAATTAATAAATTTCAGTGGATTACAATGGCATTTTTTTAGTAATTAAAATTAATTTTGCATCATTGTGCATATTTAAACCATCATGGTATAATATTCTTTTTGCTTGGGAGTTGACTTCAATAGATTTCTTCACAAATAATTTCTGAAAGCAATTTTGGTAACGCTGGACTTGGCCAACCAATTTTGCTAAGATGAAAACCTCCACCATTATATTAACACTGACTGATGTACAGGGCAAAAAATGCTTGTTTACACACATGCTGAGTCATCTCTCCTTGTAAAAATTAAAATGTGGGATTAGTTATCACCAGGCTGTTTTCAGTTAGACTATTTCCAAAGTTTCAGAATGTGGACATATTCTTTGTTTGGGATGTCACCGTCCTTTTTTTTTTTTAATAGGAAGAGACAGCTACAAGTTTTAGGAGTTCTACTATTCATATTCAAGAGCCTGTAATTTTTTATGTAAAGTAATACTATTACCACTAATAAAGTAGCAATGATTGAATCAAATCTACTGTGTTCAAAACAAACTTCCTCTACCTGCTTCTCTGTATTTCACGTAATGGCTCCTATGGTTGGCTTTTTACCTTAAATACTTTAGATAACAAAGACCAAACGATAGAGAGGGATTATTACTGATAGTAATAAAAGGTAACATTTATGGAGGATACTATGTACATATTCTTTTTTAAGCAATGTGCATGGAATATCTAGTTTGATCTCCACAACAGTCTCGTGATGTTGGCACTATTATTGTCACTCTCATTTTATCGTTGGGAAATGAAATACAGTCAGGTTAAATAACTTGCTCCAGGTCAGTGACCCACCACGTGCGTGATCTGGATTCAAACGAGAGCAGGCAGTCTGATTCCACAGCCTGCCCTCTTACCACTAGGTTCTCCTGCTGCTCATCAGTAACTTGGTTTCATATAGCTCTAGCGTTCTGCAAATTGAGATGTTCTTCTACAAATATACTGAGCTTTATCAAATATACATTATTGTAATAGAGATGAGCTGGTTGCTAGATGTGCGCTAAATCCCACTTTTCACCTCTTCATATTTTTGCATTTTTAATAGGAAGTACAGGATAGAGAATCCCATTTACTCTAAACTTGGGGAAAATAGAATGAACAAACTAGAAAGATACTAAATTTAATTCAGCAAACAATCTGCTTTTGAAAATGTTGTATTGGGAGACCTGGGGGATTCTTCCAGAAGATCTGGCCAAAGAGATAATGCACAGAGATTGAAAATGAAGTACATAATCGTGTAATTGTGAGACTGATGGTGGATGTATACCCTTGAAAAGTAAGATAAACATTAAAAGCAATGTCTTCTCTACTTCTATTTTATGTGTTGTGTTCTTTATTTTTGCTTAGACACGGTGTAAGAATAACTTGGTTTTGGAAAACAAGAAGGTCACAATAAATTTCATAGGTAGTTTTGCATGTTTATTAATTGGACTGACTATAAAGTGCTTTGGATTATGTTATACATATTCATTGTTCTGAAATTTTGTCCCAAGTTCTTGATCTAAAGATATAAAAATCTTATTTCGATACTTGCAAGCTTATTTTTCTAGGAGGTCAGTGGTTATAATCAGAGAAAGATCCAGGTTTTATGGGGCCTAGAAAATAGTCAATTTGGTGCCCTTGGTAAGAAAATTAATAAGAATTAGGAATAGGAAAATAGGTAGAAATATGGATATTTATTTAGAATGAGAAAAAGTCACAACAAAAACAAATTTTAGAAGACTGATAAACACCACAGATGTCACAAAATTCAGAAAACTAAGTAATATTCATATTAACTACCTAATTTATGACTGTTACGGTTTTTTCCTACAGTTTTTGGCTGCATACCCTTTGATCACCTCTTCATGTGGAAAATTGTGTGACATTTTCCGTAGGAAAAGTAGAATGATAATTCAGTCTTTCCTATAGCATTGTTGATTGAAGTGTGTGTGTGTGTTTAATTATTACCAGTTTAGAAAACTATCTTTTAGCTTTACAACTCAATATTGATAATATTATGTAAATTATGAGGTTGTTTTCAAATTTAGGCAAACCTCTGTCAAGTTTCTTTCATGTATGAGCTGTTGGATTTCAGGGAATTTCAAGGTTTCCTGAACAGTGACTAATCCTAAATACTCTCAATTTGTGATGCTTGTTAGCCAGTTTGTGGTTGAAGAGAAAGCATCTCTAGTGTTCCTTGGTAGATTCGTTGATGTCAGTATTGTGTAAAATCATCAAGAAATTTAACATTTTTCCAGCATGTCCACATAATTCGTTCCTCTTCTTTAATTGGATTATGAAATACAATACCTGTTAATTACTTTGATTTCAAAAATACTTTTTTCTCTTAGTAAATTCAGCTTTTGGTATAATCTGACAAAAAGTTTGGTATAATTTATTTCTATATGTCAGAATAATTTCTTTTGACTTGATTTCGTTGCTTATATTTATCACGTTTGTCTCATACTCATTGAGTTTTCACTGAGATATTCCAAAATTTCATTTACAATGGAATACTTGAGCTTTATTAAATATTTTATTTCTATCAAAAAAGTAATAAAAATATAGCGTGTTTTTAATTATACATTCTGTGTTATAGAGTATATTCTTGACAAGAGAGAACTGTTTTGAGAAGGTGGAAATGAAAAATCCTCTATGTAGAGTTTTACACATCTGATGTCTGAAGGAATTTTCTCCAGAAGTTTATACTTGTTAAACTTTGTTTCTCCTCCACTATACACATATATACACTTCTACACTACACGCGTGTACACTTCTGAGTGCTATACATATGCATCTGTAAGGTACATTCATATCACTATAAGACCTCTGGCCATGCACCTTCCTGTCTTGGTGCCAATTGAGTTCACTGAGTGAGTGGAAGGAGAATTTTTCATTTCTACACCATGAAGGGTGGGAGGACAATGTTTAACTCAGGAACTCAGTGACACACACAGGTAACTGTGAACTATGTAAATAATCCTATAATCCCCAAACTAAAACTATCCCTAACACAACTCCCCCTTAGCCACATGCCAAAAACACTGCAGCCTTGGCATGCCCCTGCTAGGAAGAGAAGTGTGACAAAGGGAGGGGAGAGCTGAGTGGAAAGAGACATATTGACTGTCGCTACATTCATGCCACAGTACCACAGTTGAAAAGTTGCAACCAAGACCTATGTCTCACAAAGTTGAAAATATTTACTATCTGGACTTTTACAGAAGAAGTTAGGCGACCCTGCTCTAAACTTGGCACTCATTAAAAATAATAAAATAGAATGGTATTGTGGACTTGTAAATATATCTTTGATATATTGTTAGATTAAGAGAAGCAAGTACCTGAATAATATGCCTAATAGGAACATTTTGGAACACTCCCTTCGTTCAAAAATCATTGTGCATTTGTAATTGTATAAGGAGACAATATAATGTCTCCTCTCCAATACAAATTGTATAAGGAGGCAACAGGTCTGGAAGGATATACAACAGAATGTTAACAGTGATGATTTGTGGGCATGAAATTTAAAGAATGGCAGGCACTTTTTATTAACTCTTTAGTTTTTGAACGCAATGATCATTGTGTTCAATGTTTAGCTTTTGTCTCTATGAACATACGTTACTATTAAAATTTAAAAATAAATTAGAATAGATTAAAAAAATAAAAACAAGTAATAAAGAAAATAAAATAAAGAGGATAAATCTTACCATTGTGAAAAGCAACAACAACAAAACTGTTGCTCTCCTCCTTCTCTACCGTCTATCTACCCATCATCTACTTATCCGCTTACTCATGTCTGCCTACATTTCATTGTTTCTTGCATCCCAAACCTTCCTCTTGGTTCTCTTTTCTTCTTACCTAATAGATATATCAGTGAGAGTCTTTGTATTTCCAAAAAGGCTTTATGTTTGCCCTCACTCTTAAATGAGAATTTAACTGATTAATCGCATTCTAGATTTATGGTTATATCTGCTATGCGATTTGTAATTATTATTCTGTTGTCTTATAGAATCTGTCATTTCTTCCCACTCCCTTCTACAATAGTATCTAATATTTTTCTTTTTTCCTTGATATTCTGAAGTTCCCATATCCTCTGTCTAGGAAGGAAAATATTTTTATTCTCAATATATTATAGTAAATCAGTAAAATTCTCAGCCATTATCTCTTCAGGAAGCACCTCACCAATATGTCTTTCTTTCTTAGTTTTTGGAATTCCTTTTGGGCTTATATCGGAGCTACTTAATTTATTGTCTTTCAACTTCTCTTTCTTATTGTTCATAGATTAATCTTTCTATGCTATTTCCTGGATTATTTTCATTCAGATTCTCTTTAGTTTAGTATTTATCCCGTCTACTTCTGTAATGGTTACATTTTTTATTTTCAGATTTCTATTTGGTTGTGTTTAGTATACAACTATATCTGATTCATATTCACCATTTTGTTACATAATTCCTTGGTTTTGCTTTATGAATATCATTCCTTCCTTTATGTTTCTGAAGGCTTTGAACATACTGTATAAGTTTGGATGCATTTACAAATAACAAAGAACTTGACTAATAGTGATAAAATCATGAAGCTTTACTGTTTATGAATGAGAAGTCTGGAGGAAAGAGGCCAGGTTTGGTGAGGGACTCCATGTGGCCATCAGGGGCCCAGCTTCCTTTTTTCCTACTTTCATCACTTCAGAGCGTTGGTTCCTCTTATGGGTCAAAAAATGCCTGTCTCAGCTCTTCTCCTGTTCTCATATGAGAGTTGGTTTCAAAGCAGTAAGTAAGGAGGATGGTGTCGAAAAGGATTTCCTCTTCCTGTCAGAGAGGAAAACCTCTCCCATTAGGCCCCAGTAAATCCTCTCTCATATCCCTTTGATCAGAGCTGAGCCATGCCCACACCATAAACACACACACACACCCTTAGACCAATGATAGGCAAACAGGAATGGGTTAGGGAAGCCTTAAGCCTTGAGGGATGTGCCAAGGCAGGATACTGATGCCTGGGGCATGGAGGAAGGGGTGTGTCTTTTGGGCTGCAACCAACTATGTCTGCCATGTGCTTGTTTTAAAATCTTTTTCAGAAGATCCGATTTTGTTTGAATTTCCTCAGGGGTGAGTTTTTTTAATGTGTATTAATTTTTTTGTTTATAATTTTGTCATATTTCCTTTCCCTTCAAGCAGTTTTCTTTTTATGATAGTGTTAGGGCTGCCTCCATCTGGCCCAGTGTTGATGGTTTGGGGTTACTTTTGAGATATTAGAATTTAATTCCTATGCTAGTGAGAGGTTTAGTTTGCTGATGATAAAAAAAGAAAAAATGCCTGAGATAAGCCTCTTAAACTCTGAAAATAGTGTATGCTCTTGTGTCCTTTAATGTAAGTTCTGTAACTTATGTTCCCCAAGTGGGTCCCTCATCTTCCACTCTTATTTTTCTTCCCCAAGGCCCTAGGACATAGATCTCTATTCCCCTCTTATTTCTGGATTCCAAAATTGCCATTCAGCAAATGAAACTGTGAAGTAAATTGGAGCAAGAGTGCATATAAGGCCCCACCCGTGTGTTAAACACTAGGAAAGCTTCTGGTTGTCTCAGTCCTGAGCTAGGCTTCCAGAGGCTCAGTTTGCAGTTGGAGAGAAGGGATGTGCACACAAACATACTTATAGGAGTTTCATATTAAGAGTGCTGGCCACTGTACTCTTATCAGTTCTTTGAAGAGACTGAGCATAGTCTCTCCTTACCTGGTGATGAAAATTTAAAAAGAAGGGCCGTACAGTGGCAGATCCTATACCAAGAGTGATAATTGGATATTAGCTCCACCTGTCCAAGGTTGTGCCCAAAATAGCAATGCTCACACAACATCAGATCACACTGCTTTAATAATTCCTGGAGAACAGATTGTTTAACCTTGGCTGCAGCGGGCCCTGCTGACATTATTTATTGTAGTTTTCTAATTTTGTTACTTGCCTATTTTCCAAATGGTGATTTTCACTTTACACCTTGAGTTGTTTTGACACAAGATTTGAATTTCAAGATTTTAAAACACTTTCTTTGAAGCTCTTTAATATTGTGGGTGAATGGTTGTCATTAAGAAAGTGTTTGAATATAGCATCATATTTCAATAGGTGTGTCATGAAAAATACCCCTGCCGCTATTGCTACTCCGCTCATATTAAGTGGCTCAGACAGATTCTGCATCTCATAATCTCACTGACTTAAAAGCAGATGCATCTCATGTGAAAGCCAGAAAATTTGCTCAGTGATACAGCACTTAAAACCAGACTTTAATGTTTTCTTCATTGCAGCTAAGAGGTCTACTTACAAAGAAAGGAACATAAAATTCTCTTTTTTTACTGACTCACTTGATTTGCAGATTTTTTAAAGCTTTTTTTTGCAATTTAAATTGTAACAATCTACAATAAGTAACATGAGTAAGATGCTGTACTGTGTGATTTTTTTTCTTAGTAAGCGAAAAATATTCTCAGTGTGATGGGTTCTAAGTTGGTTTTGTCGCGGTCTATGAGGCTATAGTCACAGCAGCAAAATGTTTGTAGCCGGAATTTACAGAAAATCTATTTATGTCACTATATGGCTTAATATTCTTCAATAGCTTCCATCACCCATTGATAATTTCCAAACTCTTGGTCACAGCCTATGAAGCCCATTCATTCTAGCCCCTTACACTTCTCCAACTTCCCCTCCCTCTGCTTCACGATATGGGCCCCATTCGTGAACTCCTTCCAGTTCTTAAACACAATGTGCTCACTGCTGCTTCTGTACCTTTGGAGTGCTCTTTGCTCTCTGAAACATCCTTGTCCTGCTCACTTTTCACCTGGGGAATTCCTACATGCCCATCAAGACAGTGGAAATGTCACCTTATATGTGAAACCTTCTACACTCCACCCTCTCCTCTCATGCATTTTTGTGTCTGACACCCATAGTAGAATGTAGCTTACTTAGGGGTAAGGGCCTAAGTCTTATTCATCTCAGTGCCCAATGTTCCCCTAACAGGGTACCGGAACAGATAGACATGCCCAGTAAATATGAAAAGGAACAGAAATAGGCTGGTTGTTAAGAACTCTGAGCCGCGACTATTCCTGTAGCAAAGGACCAGACTGAAAGAGGTACTGTGTACCCTCAAGGGAGGGAGGGTCCAGTGGCAAAATCAATTTGAAGCAATCTGAAGGTTAGAGTCTATCATTTTGCTGCCCATGGGAAGCCATGGACACTGTAATGGAGGAAGGCATTCACATGGGGGCAAGTTGAGAGCATCAGTTGGGAGCCAGACTTAGACAATATCAAAATTTGGGCTATAAAAAGTTGAGGAGGGTGTTAAAAATTAACTTTTGTGCACATGACGTGGTATAACAAGCAGGTCGGTTGATCAGAGTGGATGACAAATAACTAGTGTACAGACTTCGCAGGAGTGGATCTGGGAAGCCCCTCCCCATAACCGCCTTTCCTTAAAATAGTGAAGTATAATATCAGCCACTGTGGTGACACTCAATGACTGCCCTAAGTTTTCTACTTTTGTGGGTAAAAGTGACTATTGTGAAGTTTCCCTGTGAGATGGTGAATGTGTTTAAGAAATGAATAGGCTCACCCCATTTTTATAAAGAATCTTATGCTCCACTTTCCAACCCTGTTTGGAGAGCATAATGTCAGAAATTTTTAAAAGGAAGAGAATGAAAAGGGAAGGGGAAGGAGTTGGAGTTCAGGGAAGGGTGAAAGGAAGGCCTGTCAGAGGCTGCTGAGTGACGGACAGATTCGCCTCTGTTAAACCAAGGTAATGGCTGTGTCTTTGTCCCTGACCCAGGCCCTCCTTGAAGGCTGTGGCCACAGAGACTGCATGAGGCCACTGAAGCACAGTGCTGTTGCAGTGCCTACCAAATACATATTGCTTGTCTGTTGCATTGCAAATTATGGGATGAGCAGGGAATATTTGCTTCACTAGATTTTTTTATCATGATTAGACTGGGGTTATGGGTTTTGGTGAGGAAGACCACAGATAGATAAGAGTCAGGATAAAATCATGTTTCCTTAATGTAGATGCAGGTGGTTACATATAGAAATATTTATAGATATATGTATATAAGTGGATTAGTATACACCCATATTTTTCTGTGCTCTGCTAGCTGAGAGGGCTTACGAGCAATAAGCACACCCAGCACTCAGAACTTGATTTCTAATACCATTCTGCAATAAAAGGAACTAGGGCACCTTGGAGAAGTGGCTGATTCTAGGGTTGAGCCCAGAAATATACAACATGAGCCTAGAGCACCCAGTACCACCAGAAAGTAAGGAAATAATCAAACAGAAACACAACAATGGGGGCATATGTGAAAGGGACACAGGAGTCAGTTGAAAGAGCTCCCTGTGGCCAAAGCTGGGACAATTTGAGCTACAAAATTGGATAGTAGTATTGGATTATAACATGAAGCATAAAATAAATCTCCATAAGTCCATACTGATAGAAGTACATGATTGAATAAATGAATAAATGGAGGAGAACAGACAAATTTACCATCCAGAAGAATTTCCAATAATTTATGTAGCATAACTTTCTACTCCTTAAGCATGGGCTACACATAGTGAGTTCTTGCTAATGACTACAGTATGGAAGAGGAGAGTAACTTTACAGTGGGGAAACTTGCCAAACACTACCTCCGCCAGATGATCAAGTTTAACATCAATAGTGATGTCAGTAGTGTTGATAGAAAGATGCTTTGAGAGATGCTTTTTGAGAGAATGATGCTTTACATTTGTGGTCTTCTTCTCAAAAACCCATAACCCCAGTCTAATTATAAGAAAACATCAGACAAATCTTAAATAAGGGGCATTCTATAAAATACCAGACCAGTACTCCTCAAAACTGTCAGGGTCATCAAAAACAAGGAACATCTGAGAAGCTGTCGTGGCCCAGAGGAGTGTAAGGAGGTTTGACAACTAAATGTAATGTGTTGTCCTGGATGGGATCCTGGAACTGAAAGACAACAA
The DNA here is from genome assembly GCF_020826845.1 of Diceros bicornis minor. NCBI lineage: Eukaryota > Metazoa > Chordata > Mammalia > Perissodactyla > Rhinocerotidae > Diceros > Diceros bicornis. The sequence continues at coordinate 9,879,795 of NC_080751.1, read as the reverse complement.
TAGGTAAAAACTGAGGAAATCTGAATAAAGTATGTACTTCAGTTGAAACAAACAAAAAAGCCTCCTTAAGAATGGCAAAGTCTTTTTTAATTCACTCCAATCTTCACCAACGCCCAATATGAATTTGAAGAATAAATCTACCTCAGTATTTAAGAAATGAGTAATGATGCAGTGGCTAGAATTTCTTTTATTTTCTTAACTTTCCTCTTTTGTTTATGAAATTTCCCTGTGTATTCCTCCCTTTTTGATTTGCTGAAACTTTCAGTCCTTCCAAGCTGGATGCATTAGACTCTGAAAACACCATACAGAAGGAAGATAGAAGGAAAAAGACTTTATTTCATGATCATTTAAACTGTGATGAAAATATGAATGTTTTATAAATGACATTTTTAACATCCCTACTAGCAAAAACAATTCATCCAAATAATAATGATAAGAAAACAGTATTTTTCAACTGGTGTATTAGTTCGAGAAAGCTGAATGCTTAATAAACATTCTCCCACTCTTCGTTTCAGTATATTTCGGTGCAGGCAGAGTTCAACAAAAGCATTTCTATTTGGAGGACTGTTTATCAGGGTGACTCAGAGACCTATACACTTTGTATCTCATGGCTCAGCCATCTCCTAGGGCTTTGGAGTTCTTTCTTTCCAGCCTCTCAGAGACACACACACACACACACACACACACACACACACACAGAAAGGACAATGATGGAGACTTTTTGGTAGCCAGGTCTGTAGAGAATACCTCAGTCCCACTCATATATAAACTAAAAACACTTCCTTGAATAATAGCAGGAAACTGATTTTTAATGAGACGTTATCCTTTCTTATAATAGCATCTCTTTTTATCTGCCCACTAATTCTGTAAGTCACCAACGACTGACTAAGAGCTGGGACTAACACTAGAGTTCAAGAAATATTGTTGCAAAACCATCTTAGTGGGTTTTTATTGTTTTGAAACAAATAAGCCTTTTAGGGGTGATTGTGGGAGCTAGAGGTTCATGAATCATAGTCTATCAGAGTTTTGTTGTTGTTACAAGAAAAGCGTTTGGTTGTCCTAGAGCTAATAATGGTGTGTTAGCTATTGTATACAAAGAGAATATTCTAAACCTTGTGTGTGTACTTGACATTTTTCTGATGATAGGAGAAATTTGTGCTCATTCATTTCCTGTGTAATGGTGATTATGGCATTTCCTGAGAGACTTGCCAGCATTATCCATACAGACTGGAGCATATATACCTGCAAAGGCAAGTAGCCCATGAAGAGTTTTACCCAGTGACTTAGGAGAGAAAACAGTGAGCCAGGGTAATCAGCCTTCTGTGCTTCCAGACTCTTGTAAGAGTCCTAGCCCAACCCACCCATTCCTTCCTATCCCAACCCACCCATTCCTTCCTATCCCAACCCACCCATTCCTTCCTATCCCAACCCACCCATTCCTTCCTATCCCAACCCACCCATTCCTTCCTATCCCAACCCACCCATTCCTTCCTATCCCAACCCACCCATTCCTTCCTATCCCAACCCACCCATTCCTTCCTATCCCAACCCACCCATTCCTTCCTATCCCAACCCACCCATTCCTTCCTATCCCAACCCACCCATTCCTTCCATTCCAAGAAAAAGCTGATGAGACTGTCATTCTGATGTACCACAAGCCTGAAATTTGCATGATCTGGACATAAAAAATCTTATAATCATTACAGACTTAACAAGTTCTGTCTTTTATATGTGCTTCTTAGATTCAATATTAAGAATAGGGAAAATTATTATTAAAATTAGAATTATGATAATGTAGACTTTTGATCTTAAGTAACTCATTTTCACTATTGTAGAAAAGCATTCAAAAAATCGGATTTATACATTCTATAAATATTGTTTTTATGCAAGTCAAACTTTTTGTGATTGATAATAAATGGAAGAAAAGGAAAATGAGTTTAGGTTGAAAAATATCTGAAAGGGCTGGAAGACGAATTTCACCATGTTTTTACTTTGTTTCAAATTTTGCAATAAAGGTTATTAGAGCTTTGACAGAAACTGGACCAGTCTGTCGTCTCAGGCACATTCTTAGTAGTATCTCCATAATTTGACTTGCATCAGTTATGAAAGAATTCTTAGGCCATAAGGAAGAGATCTCTTTCTCTCTCTCCCATCTCCCCCTCTCCCTCTCTCCATCTCTCTCTCTCTCTCTCCTATTCTCCTCACCTGCCCCCTTCCTGTTTTCCTTACTTTTCTTCTACTTTTCAGGGGAACTCCCAAAATATGTTTTAGTTTTTTTTTCCATAGCAAATATGAGGGAAGATCTAGGCAAGTCTAGTTTAAAAAAAGAAAAGATTATTCCCTGATTTCTGGGGGAGGATAGACAGTTTTAAACAGAAACAAGAAAGAGATTGGGGATTCAGCTGGATATGAAAATAGCTATATTCATTAAGTAGAGCTATGCAAACAGCTGTAAATTTGGATAATAAGCAAGGAAAGATATTTGAATTTCATTAGGCTTTTTTCCTCTACAGTTAGCAAATACCTCACCTTCTAAACTTACTTCGATTGTGATTCACCACAATAAGCATGTAATTAAAATTGAAGAATGTTTACCAGGTGAGGGAAGTTGATGAAACGAGCTGGGAGAAGGGCTGGAAAAATAGGAAAAGAAGAGAAACTCAGGGAACACACTATAGTTTGGAAGATATTTTAGAAAAGGTGATGTGATTTCAATCAAGTAGGTGCTGCTGGTTCAAGATTGCACATAGAAGCTAAGTCACCAGGGTGTTTTTGGTGGTGAGCATTAATCAGTTAATTGATTAAATCAATATTGATTGAAAACCTATTGTGCTTTGACTTCTCCCAGGTCCTAGGAGGATAATTGCTGGGAACACAGTTTCTGTACTCATAGAGTTTATACTCCAGAAGGGGAGATAGAAATAAAACATAAAAACTATAGTTATGGTGAGAACTGTGGAGTACTGTGGAGCATTACTGTGTGGGTATGCGTGTGGGGTAGGGGAAGGGATTTCTAACCCAGGCTGAGCATGGGGTCAGCTATATGGCCCTTGTTCTTGCTTCAGGAGCCAGGTATGTAAGCAATTACAGTGGAGCATAATTATTGTTCTTATGGCAATGTGCCAGCTGCCCTGAGAGTATAGTAGCAGTCCTCAGTTCATTCTAGATGGATGTGTTAGGGAAAGCACACACAAGGAGAAGTAGAAACCAAGTCCAGAAGGGTTAGCAAAAGTCTACAGGGGCTGGCCCGGTGGCGCAAGAGGTTAAGTGCGCGCACTCTGCTGCAGTGGCCCAGGGTTTGCCGGTTCGGATCCTGGGCGCACACCGACACATCGCTCATCAAGCCATGCTGTGGTGACGTCCCATATAAAGTAGAGGAAGATGGGCATGGATGTTGGCCCAGGGCCAGTCTTCCTCAGCAAAAAATCAGGAAGATGGGCAGATGTTAGCACAGGGCTGATCTTCCTCACTAAATAAATAAATAAATAAATAAATAAATAAATAAATAAATAATACTACAAATTGACATATTTGGGGAGACAATCCACAATTCTTTTGACTAGACTATCAAAAGATAGGAAAGAACTTTAAATAAATTCAGCATTGCGCGAGTTTAACTGTTGGTGGAATGATATTATAGAATGAGATACACAGAAAAAGAGAGGCTGATCAGCAAAGGACCCTTTGGATCATGTAATAGAGACTTAATTGATATTGTTTGATGAGTGAGTAATGAATTGTGATATGATAATTGGTATAATTGAGAACTGGAAGATTATGGCTCTTAATAGTTATAAATAAAATATAATTACACCTCTTGAAGAAAAAGCATCTAACTGAGAGAGTAGATCCATATTAGTGGGCTGTGAAATTAATATACTGAGGCCTGATGAATGATTAAGAAATGGAATAAAATAGAAAAGAGCATCTGAAAAAGTAGGTACTGTGAAACTTTTATTTCGAGTATATAGATATGTGTTTGTGTGCCTCGGGTGGAGATGGAAAATTGGAAGTGTATTTCTTACTCTGGGTTGGTGTCAGAGTCCTGAGTGTCACTGTGATGGAGAGAGCCAGTTTCCCAGGCATGTGTACATGCTGAGAAGGAACCTGGAGAAGCATGAAGAGTCCAGCACCTGGAGACACTTGGCTGTCTTGCTCCTGAGCCTGAAGAAAAAACCATCAGCATCAGGGCCAAACAGACGCGTATAGTGGCAATGCTGACACCTTACCTTCAGTCCTAAGGTGACAACAATCTCAAATCCTCCAGGTACTTCCTGAGTGTTGTGATATAGATAAATTGAAAGTAATGGTTAGGCAGAGTAAGTATTTGCCTTTTGCAAATGGTTAATTAATGAGCTAAATTTTCTAATTAGGAAACTTTCAAAGGTTCTCGTTGGCTCTCTAACAAGTTTGGAGATTTCTGGGCTTCTTGGATGAGATCTATATTCTTCCTGGCCCAGGTTAGGGGAATTCGAGAATGGTTGGTGGTATGTGTGTGTTAGGAGGGACATTTCACTAGTTCTCTGCTTCATCTGCTTTGATTATGAAATGATGAGACAACAAATCTCCTATGAGAGCTACATCCTTTTTTTTGTCTGTTAGCAGAAGGTTAATCTCAGCAATCAATTCTTCAAGCAGCATTTTATACAAGGTAGTGAGTGGCCCTTCTGAGGTGGCCTTCCTGTCTTCATTGTGATAGAATGTGCTTCGTGCTTAGATATAGGAAGCACATAGGGGAAGCAGCAATCCCAGAACCGGGACTTCAGGTGAGGCTTTTCAGGATAAGAGATGTATAAATTTGATGTTAAACCATAATTAGAAGTTAGCTCAGGGAGTAGAGTATGGAGTGCAGTAAGTAAAACGCACATATGTTAGAGAAAAGAACTACATATGCACAGGACTGGTAAAATTTGCACATGGGAAGTTCAAGAGGTTGAGAATGGCTTTACTATTACAGAGAAATATCTGACTGATGATATAAGTGAGATATCTGGCTGACGGTATAAATTAGGGGCCAGTCATGACAGGCATATGAGCAATGGTAAGGAATTTCGACTTTATCCTAAGAACAATGAGAAGCCATTAAAATGTTTTAAGAAGCAAAATGAGATAATCATATTTGAATTTTACAAAGCTCCCTCCAGCTGTAACATTGAGAATACATTAAAGGTTGCAGATTGTAAAAAAGAGACCTGTTAGGGGATTTTAGAAGAAATCAGAGCACAGGAGAATAGAGGAGTAGACCAGTAATTTTAACAGGAATAATGAACGTATTTTTAAATGAATATTGTCTTTATTTTCACATATTTTTTGGTGTGGCAGTCTCACTTCTGGGAGTGTATCCCATAGAAATAAGAAAAGATCTTCAATAATGCTTTTTACAGCATTGTTTGTGATAGCACAACCTGAAAGCTAGAATGTCCGTCAGCAGAATGTTTGGATACACTGTAGCACATCCAAACTGTAGAATGTTATGTAGTGTATTAGTTTTCTATTGCTGTGTAACAATATTGTGACAAATGTAGTGGTTCAAAAACATGAACGTTTATTGTCTCACAGTTTCTGTAGATCAGGAGTGCAGTCATGGCTTAGCTGGATTTCTGTTCCAAAGTCTCACAAGCCTCCAATCAAGGTGTCAACTGGAGCTCTTTCTCATCAGATGGGCAAGGATTCACTTCCAAGCTTACATGTTTGTTGGCAGCATGTGTTTCCATGCAGGATACCAGACAGAGGGCCTCCATTTTTTGCAGGCTATCAGTCAAGGTGGGCCCTCAGCTCCTTGCTGCATGGCCCTCTCTATAGCACAGCTCACAACAAGGCAGCTTGCTTCTTCAAAGCCTATTGTGTTGCCTGGAAGCAAGTCATGTCCTGCTTACATTCAAGCGAAGTGATTATATAATATAATGTATGACCACCAGGAGGCAGGAGTCTGTCCATCACATAGATCTAAGTCTTTATCTATTGGCTTGTAAGGGGGAGATTATACATTGTTAAATTGCAGAGTACTTACTCTGTGCAGTGTGATCTCATTTTTATTAAAAAAAGCAAACAAAATTATATCAATAAATACACATTGTTTATGTTTGTATATGCTGGGAAAGACAATGGAAGAGTGTAATTGATTTAGTTTCCAACCATGGATTAATTTTTTAATTTTAAAAATGGTTAAAAAATTAAAATACAATTGCAAACTCCAGGGCAACCACTGAAAAAAAGTGAAAAAAAATGTATAACTGATATGCTAAGAAAAGAGAGAAACTAGAATCCTATAAAATGCGCAATTAAAACTACAAAAAGCAGAAAAGGAGTGGAATACAAAAATAGGAACCAAGAACAAGGGCAACAAGTACGAAACGTTAATGAGTATGGTAGATATTAATCCAGCTATATCAACATTCATTTTTAATGTCAGTGGTCAAAATGCACCATTTAAAAGACAGAGATTGTCAGAATGGATCAAAAAACAACCCAACTATATGTTGTCTACAAGAAATCAACTTTAAATATAAAGACACATATAGATTAAAAGTAAATGGGTGGAGAAAAATATACCATGCTAGCACCAATCAAAAGAAAGCAGGAGCAGCTATATTATTTCAGATAGAGTAGACTTCAAAATAAGAAAAGTTGTTAGGGTTAAAGAAGGGCGTTATATAATGATAAAGGAGTCTGTTTTCCAAGAAGACATAATAATTCTTAACATGTATGCACCTAACAACAGAGAGTCAAACTATGTGAGGCAAAAACTGATAGAACTGCGAGGAGAAATAGATGAATTCACTATCATAGTTGGAGAATTCAACGCTCCTCTGTCAGAAATGGACAGATACAGCAGGCAAAAAATCAGTAAGAAAATGGTAGAACTCAACAACACCATCAATTAACTGGATATAATTGTCATCTATAGACTGCTTCATCATACAACAGCAGAATACACATTTTCCTCAAGCTTACAGGGGATATTCACTAACATAGACCACATTCTGGGTCATAATACACACCTTAACAAATTTAAAAGAAGAGAAATCATAGTGTCTAGTCTCAGACCACAGTGGAATTAAATAAGAAATCAATAACAGAAAGATAACCAAACGATCACAAAATATGTGGAAATTAAGCAATACACTTCTAGGTGACACATGGGTCAAAGAAGAATTCTCGAGAAATTTTAACATATTTTGAATTAAATTAAAATGAAAATACAATTTATCAAAATTTATGGGATGGAGTGAAAGCAGTGCTTTGAGGGAAATTTATAGCATTAAATGCATATATTAGAAAAGAACAAAGATCTAAAATAAATCACTTAGATTTCCACCTTAGGAAGCTAGAAGAGTAAATTAAATCCAAAGTAAGCAAAAGAAAAGAAATAGTAAGAATTAGAGCAGAAATGAATGAAATTAAAAACAGAAAATTGATAGACAAAAGCAATGAAACCAAAAGTTGGTTCTTTGAAAAGATTAATAAAATCGGTAAGTCCCTAGCCAGGATGACTAAGAAAAACAGAGAAGACACAAATTACTAATAACAGAAATGAAGGAGGGCACATCACTACAGATCCCATGGAAATTGAAAGGATAATAAAGGAATATTATGAACAACTCTGTGCCCATAAATTTGATAACTTAGATGAAATGGACAAATTTCTTGGAAGACACCATTTGCCAAAAATCACACAAGAAGAAATAGATGATCTGAATAAGTTTATATCTAATTAAAATTTTGAATAAAAAATTAATAATGTTCCAAAACAGAAAGCACCAGCCCCACATGTGTTCACTGGTGAATTCTACCAAATATTTAAGGAAGAAATTATACCAATTCTCTACAATTTCTTTCAGAGGATACAAGCAGAGGAAATACCTCCTAACTAATTCTATGAGATCAGCATTTTTCTAATACAAAACCAGACAAAGATATTACCAGAGAACTATGGACAGTTGTCTCTCATGAAAATAGATGCAAAAATTCTCAGCACACTATTAGCAAATTGAATCCAAAAAAGTATCAAAAGAATTATACACCATAGCCAAATGGGATTTATCCCAGGTATGCAAGGCTGGTTCAATATTTCAAAACTCAAATAATGTAATCCATCATATCAGCAGACTGAAAAAGAAAAATCACGTGATCATATCAATAGATGCAGAAAAGCATTTGAGAAAATCCAATACCCATTCATGAGAAAACTTTCCACAAACTAGGAATAGACAGGAACTTCATAAACTTGGTAAACAATACAAAAAAAATCAACAGTTGACATCATACCTAATAGTGAGAAAATCAAAGCTTTCCCACTAAGATCAGGTAGAAGGCAAGGATGTAACTTCTTACCACTCCTTTTCAACATCATAGTGGAATATCATGCTAATGCAATAAGACAAGGAAAGGAAATAAAAGGTATACAGATTGGAAAGGAAGACATAAAACTGTCTTTGCAAATAACCATCATCTGTGTAGAAAATTCAAAATAATCGACAAAAAAACTCCTGGAACTAATAAATGATTATAACAAGGTTGCAGAATACAATGTTAATATACACAAATCATTTGCTTTCCAGAATATATGCTAACAATGAACATGTGGAATCTAAAATTAAAAACACAATATCATTTACATCTGTACCCAACAAAATTAAATGCTTAGATATAAGTCTAACAAAATACTTTTAGATCAATGTGAGGAAAACTACAAAACTCTGATGAACAAAATCAAAGAGCTATATAACTGGAGAGATATGCCAAGTTCATGGGTAGGGAAAGTCAATATTGTCAACATGTCAGTTCTTGCCTGTTTGATCTATAGACTCAATGCAATCTCAATCAAAATCCCAGCAAATTATTTTATGGATATTTGGAACTGATTTTAAAGTTTGTGTGAAGAGGCAAAAGGCTCAGAATAGCCAACACAATATTGATGGAGTAGAACAAAGTTAGAGGACTGACTCTATCCAACTTTAAGACTTACTGTAAAGCTACAATAATCAAGACAGTGTGGTATTGGTCAAAGACTAGACAAATAGATCAATGGAACAGAATAGAGAGCCCAGAAATACACTGCCATAAATATACTCAACTGATCTTTGACAAAGGAGCAAAAGATAGTCTTGGATAGTCACAATGGAGAAAAGATAGTCTCTTCAACAAATGGTGCTTGAACAACAGGACATCCACATGCAAAAAAATGAATCTAGACACAAACTTGATAACCTTTGCAAAAATTAACTCAAAATGAATCATAGACCTAAATGTAAAACACAAAACTATAAAACTCCTAGACGATAACAGGAGTAAACCTAGATGACCTTGGGTATGGTGATAACTTTTGAGATATGACACCAAAGGCACATCCATGAGAGAAAGAAATAAGTTGGGATTCATTAAAATTAAACAACTTCTGCTCTGTAAAAGACAATATTAAGAAAATTGGAAGATAAGCCACTGACTGGGGGAAATACTTGCAGAAGACACATCTGATAAAGGAGTGTTATCCAAAATATGCAAAGAACCCTTAAAGCTCAACAATAAGAAAACAAACAACCCAGTTAAAAAATGGGCGAAAAACCTTAAGAGATGTCTCACCAAAGAAGATATATAGATGGTAAATAAATATATGAAAAGATACTTCACATCATATGTTGTCAGGGAAATGCAAGTTAAAAAAACAATGAGATACCCCTACATACCTATTAGAATGGCCAAAATCTGGAAGACTGAAAACACCAAATACTGGTGAGGATATGGAACAATAGGAACTCTCATTCATTGCTGGTGGGAATGCAAAATAGTGTAGCCACTTCGGAAGACAGTTTGGCAGTTTCTTAAAAAATTAAACATACTCTTATCATATGATCCAGCCATTGCACTCCTTGGTATTTATGCAAAGGAGTTGAGAACTTGTATCTACACAAACCCTGTGCAAGGATGTTTATAGCAGCCTCATTCATAATTGCCAAATCTCAGAAGCAACCAAGGTGCCCTTCAGTGGATGAATGGATAAATAAAATGGGGTACATCCAGACAATGGAATATCAGTGCTAAAAAGAAATGAGCTATTAAGCCGTGAAAGGACCTGGAGGAACCTTAAATGCATATCGCTAAGTGAAAGAAGCTCGTCTGAAAAGACTACATACTGTACGATTATAACTATATGACATTCTGGAAAGGGCAAAACTATGGAGACAATAAAAAGATCAGTGGTTGCCAAGGGGAGTGGGGGAGGGGTGAAGAGATGAATAGGCAGAGCACAGAGAGTATTTAGGGCAATGAAAATACTCTGTATGATGTTGTAATGATGGATTTATGTCATTATACATTTGTGCAAACAGATAGAATGTACAACACCAAGAGTGAACCCTAAGGTAAACTATGAACTTTGGATTTTTATGATGAATCAATGTAGTTTAATCCCTGGTAAAAAATGTACCATTCTGGTAAGTAATGTTGATAAAGGGGGAGGCTGTGCATATGTGGGCACTGGGGGATATAGCAAATACCTGTACCTCCCTCTCAATTTTGTTATGCAGTTAAAACTGCTAAAAAAATAAAGTCTAAATTAACAAGTTAAAATATTAGTTAAAAATTAAAATTAAAGCTAAACAAAGAAAAATTACACCTTTCCTTAAAACTCTAAGGTTGTCAATATTCTCCTGATATTATTATACAACTAATAATGCAAGATGAATGCAGTCTTCTTTTCTTTTTCTCTTTTAAGTATCTGTGAGATGTGAACGTCCAGGGCATAAGAATTGTCTCTTATTTGCTGCTTAGTGGGAAATGCTGTCATCTTCCAGTGAAATAGAGATGTTTTAATTTGCATCATTTCCCAATTTGTAAGCATATTTAAATGCAGAATAAATAGAAATGAATTTTTCAAGTTCATAAATACATGTATGCACTGAATTATTGATTTAATTGATACATTGTTTTAATAGTCTCCTGTACAACAGGCGCTATGCTGCTTCTGGGAGCGTGAAGATGAAGGAGACTCTGCCTATTTGAGGGAGGAACATATAGACACATAATTAAAATAAAAAGTAAGTTGTTGTGCCAGTTATTCACATCTCTCCCTAGAGTGGTATGTGAACCAAAAAACACAGAAGACAGAAGATATCATGCTTTTGTTGACACATGAAAGATCAGTGGGAGTTTGTCTGCTAGGCAAGAGAGAGGCACACACAGGGAACAGTTTTGCATAACCCTATATGTGTAGATGGCCATGTGTCCTAGGAACAGCAAGTTGGTGTGTGTGTGTGTGTGTGTGTGTGTGTGTATGTGTATTTGGAGTCCCGAGCAGAGGGGAAAGGTGTAGAAAGTGAATGTAAATCTGGAAAGTGTGATGAGGAGGCATGAGGCGCATTGTGGACAGCTAAGCAGGACTAGATACTAAACCACCTTGTGCATTTGGAGATGATGGCAAATCATTGAAGGATTTTAGATAGGAAGACAACATTGGATTGTAGTTTAGAACACTTGCTCTGGGGCCAGTGAGGTGAGTTTTCTGGAGAAGTCTGAGATGGGGGCAGGGAGATGGAGATTATTACAGTAAGGAAATTTTCCAGAACACTTATAGAAATATTATATAAATAAAAATTTTAAATATGCAATAATTTTTGGTTACGTGCTGAATGTTGATTCTGAGTTTGGTAAAGATGTGTAGTTAGATGCAGGTTTTCCAAGGTCTCCTGACCCTGGGTCTTACCTTCTGTGTAACCGCTTCTCTTCAGGACTGCTTCTACAGCAGGAGTTTTAGGGGCTGTAGCTCTAGGAATATATTTTGGCTTTATTATCTTATGAGGTCACCACTCAGACATGAAGGGAAGAGTTACAAACTTGTTTCTAAAGATATAGATGGCTTTGCCATCAAACAAAGAATGTGTTGTTTCAAAAAACCAGGTATCTTCCAGCTCCGAAAGCCTGTGGTTCTTAGTTATTTCAGCAATGGCTTTCTGTTTTCCCATAAACTATGAAAACAAGTTAGCATATGAATCCAAGGAGTGAAGAAGCTCCCAGAGTTGCTTGAAATATGCCAAGGAGGGTTTGACATGCACAATTATAGGTTACACGTCCACGTTCTCAGAGCTGCTTTAAGGGAAGTTTGTGGGAAGATTATCATCCTGTGAATCCCCTGTACATTGCTGCTTGCGGTCTCTTCCCGGCAGGAGGTTTCCCATGGGTGTGTGACGAATCTGGTAGAACAGATAAAATGCAGTTTCATTATTTCGGGCTGGTTATATCTTAACTGCGATTACATCACAGGTTAAATTCTGTCTCCATGAACATATGGTCCACCTTCCTTGTTATATCATGATGTTTCTCTATTAAATCTTACTTTCCGTTGTTTGGGTCAAAATGGAATTCCACTATAGTGTATTCTGACAGTTAATCTTTTGTACTTCAAATGGGTTAGAATTTTTTCACATAAGTAACTCCTGGTCCAAAAATATTCAATTGATGATTTATTTTTTCAATCTATTGTTAATGTATTTATCATTTAACTACACATCATGCAAGTATTAACATTTCTTTCAAGGTTTTTGATACTTGATGTCTTAAAAACATGCTTTTTAAATCAGATATTCTACTTAATGAGGGGAAACAGACTGTTCCTTGAATAGCCTTGACACTGTGCCAAATCATAAAGATGTTATAATATGGAATGATGAATTCTTTGCTTAATAGATTGAATACATATTGGTATAGTATAGATTCATTAAAAATAGAATATTTGTGATTTTAAGTCGTTCTTGGGAAGGTCCTGGTAAAACTTAGTTGATATTTTGACCTAGGTTTTTCCTATTTTAAAAAACACATTAAAAAAATTAACTATCTAAAATTGGTGAAGTTGGTGAAGTTGTCAATTGTGGAACAACTGAATTTTTTCTTTATAAAAATTGTATTGAAAATCTAAGTATTTATGCTCTTAAAGAATTAATAACGTTTCTCTTGAGTGTGGTTCAGACTGAATTATTTTTTGTTCCGTAGAAGCAATTCAGATTATTCCTGCTGGTTTCTCATTTCAGCCATGAATATCACCTAATTTGTCATTAAGATATTTTCCCCGATGGAAATTTTCTCCTGTAGATTTTAGATAATCTCTGACTTACTTTTTCCCACCTTTACCAACTTCTTTATTAACTTTATTTTCTTCAACTTCACAATATTATTCTTATCCTTTTAGGTTTTTTTCGTGAGTTTTTACTCTCTTGTCTCATAGGCAGCAGCTTCGTCTTCTTTCTCACTATTCACAGCTGTGCCCTTCGGACATATTTTTCTGAAACGTAACAACTCTGCCTTTGCAGCAGTCGTGTGCATGGTGAAGGATATAATAAAAATTGACGTAAGCTGATTGCTGAAAACCCCACACTTGTTTCCTTTTTTTTTTTTTTTTTTTTTTTTTGTGAGGAGATCAGCCCTGTGCTAACATCTGCCAATCCTCCTCTTTTTTGCTGAGGAAGACTGTCCCTGGGCTAACATCCGTGCCCATCTTCCTCCACTTTATATGGGATGCCGCCACAGCATGTCCTGGCAAGCGGTGCGTTGGTGCATGCCCGGGATCCGAACCGGTGAACCCCGGGCCGCCACAGTGGAGCGCACACACTTAACCACTTGCGCCTTTTCACTGAGAATAAAGTCCAGATTTTTGTCCTTGTCCTGCCCTCGTGTGACCTGTCCCCTTCCCTGTTCTCAAATTCCATCTTCCCCTTCACTCTTCCTCTATGTTCCAGCCACATTGGACTTTGCGCAGTTGCCCAAATATTATGAGAACGTAAACAGAATGAGAATCATGAGACTCATGTTTTATAAGTTGATAAAACTTATACTGTGAGATATGTGGTAAATAAACTGATAAAGTAAGATAAATTACTAGAAGTTGAATTTCAGAGGTAAAAGATATGAAAATTAAAAATTTTAATTCAAAAAGTAAGAGTACCAACTTCCCTTCAAAACAACTGTCTGTGCAGAAGAGTGAAGAGTCCTTGTTTCTCAAACATGTGTTGATGCTGTTTCAGACATTTCGACCTGGGCACATTTTGGCAATCTTTTTTAAGATTAGGAGAACCTAGTGTGGAGTTGATTAATTATTTTTAAATTAGCATTAGAGCTCCCAGCACTGCCTTTTGGAGGTGGTGATGGTTCTGATGATTACGAGGCCGAAGAAGTGGTTATGGGAATTGGTGGCTGAGATGGAGAGAAGGAAAAGTAAGAGACATGATAGGTTGAGCAATTAGATGGTTTAGACACAAGGACTTCAAGGTCATCCAGAAAAATAGCAGAGGCTGGGGTAAAGAAGAATGGGAGCCGGGTGCTGACGGCATCGATGGTCTAGATGGATTGAACCCAAGTGTCTTAACAGATGATGGAAGGAGGAGAGCCTGCTGAGGGGCACGTGTTGGTATGGGTGTATTAATCGTGTTTTTTATTTTCTTATTTTATGCTGTTTTGACATCTTGGTGCCTTGCTAGTCCTGGAGAGACTGCCCCTCCCAGGGCTAGCTAATTCCTAAAGATAGTAAACAGCTTGCCTGGGAATGTGCCCTTTATATGTAAACCAACCAATCTAAGGCCCATATCAGCAACCACCTCCATCTAACTCTCACACACCAAGCTAATATTTCTTCTGCCCTAAATCACCCCAGGGCCAGGTACCAGACAACTAGGGACCACCCCTGTAGTTCATTCAGAGCCCACTAAAATTATTCAAACTATTCAATCCTAAACTTATTTAAACTTACCTATCCTGCCTCACACATTCCTTCCCCTGGAAACCACAATAAAAACTCTGGGCTGTGGTCTCCCCTCATCCTCCTTTGCTGACTAACCCTGGCACTTCCCCATCTGGCCCTATAATGTGTTGCATGTGTCTATCTCTTGGAAACTATGAGTATTAAGCTTCTTTCAATAACATCGACCTCTCCATGTCATAATTCAGTTACTTCTATGAATTAAATCCCAGGCACATTTACGACAGTGAGGAGACACTATGTATTTCTAACCACAAGTAATTGGGTAGGAAAATTAAATAAAATGGCCTACCATGCAGCAGTTTATACACAGAAACACATTAACATTGAAGATTGGTTTACTCTGTAAAAAAAACAACAAACAAAGCAGGTTGTTTAAAACAACGTACGTGCTGGACCCAATTTTAAAGAAAAATTTTCAATATATGTAATGTGAAACACAGAAACACATAGCTTTTGGTATAAAATATTTCATAGTGTTGAGTGGAATTTGAGGTAACTTTTCTTTCTGTTTATCTATATTTTCTAATTCTTTTCCAATTATGATGATTCATTTTGTGTAATAAAAAGTCTAGTTTAAAAGTGGTGTCACTTACATAACTTTTGCCCCTTTGGGCATTAGAATGGTTGCCATGGTGACATGGAAGCCACTGATTCCAGGTACACATATTAAACAATGCTATGTGGGTACGCCTTCAACTTCTTTCTACAACCAAATATATATATATATATATTTTTTGGAAATGGCTGAGCGTGTCTCTAAACTGAGAATTATGTACATTTTACTGTACGTATGAATAGACAAAATATGAATAATCTATAGTGTATTTGGATAACAATTTCTACTTTTTCCTCACTGAAAACTGGTTAAACCTCTTCATTGCACGGGCTGTGTTCCTGGCTGTGTTCTTCTCTCCTAGGTTGTGGGACCCTGTTTTGTGTGTCCCATGGCAGCTTTTTTGTCTTTTTCTGCTGCATTTTGTCAGGGCCCTGAGTTTCTCCGGTGTGTTTTCTCAGCATTCTCTCTAAGCACGGTAATTCCTGTATGCTGTACTCATAATGCTGACTGCCTTATGTGTTAATGCCTAATTTTGCTTGTATCTGTCTGTTCAGCCAAATAGCTCTGTTTACTTGAGTGCACAGTCCTGCGTGTATTCTCTCTGCTGACTACACGCTTGTTAGGCTCAGTGTCCTGTACACCCGGGAGAGGCGTATTTTACACACATTCTGTGTGGGTAGGGTCGTTCATACTTGAGGTCCAAGCTGAAATGACTTTCCCACTGCCTGTGTCTCAGAACCGCTGCCTGTCTCCCAGGCAGCAGTACCTTAGCGATGTTTGCTGTCTAACTAGGGGGTTATTACATAGCAAGTCATTTTCATTTGTACAGTGCAACCATTTTAGATAGTAGAGTTGGTGGCACTTCTTTCTTGAATACTTAGGAGAGTTTTCAGTAGTTTTGTTCTATAAATATACAGGAAATCCCAACTTTCAAAGGACATGAAGAGATTTAGTAAACTGGGAGAATATTTGTGACATATAAAGTTCAAAGCACCCTGATGCCTTCCTCTTATTGCCTTGTATATTCTGCAAATCAGAAAAAAACAGTAGGCTTAAATCTGAAAAACTGAAGGGCTATTTGTTTATTTTCTAAAGGTCTGAATCACTTATTCCTTCATCCTCCTGTCTTCCTGAAGCAGTGTCTCAGCCTGGTTTTTCTAGTTGTTAGTTCTGCAGTCTCTTGATTGAAATAACAATTTTAGGTGAATTATGATTTCTAGGACCTGTGGTATATTCCACTGAGGATAGATTTGTTTTCTGTCCCTTGAATTGTTTTTTTTTGTGTGTGTGAGGAAGATTAGCCCTGAACTAACACCTGTTGCCAATCCTCCTCCTTTTTTTTTGCTGAGGAAGATTGTCCCTGGGCTAACATCTGTGCCTGTCATCCCCTATTTTATGTGGGATGCCTGCCATAGCGTGGCTTGATGAGCAGTGCGTAGGTCCATGCCTGGGATCCGAAGCTGCGAACCCCGGGCTGCCAGAAGCGGAGCATATGAACCTACACCACTACACTACTGGGCCAGCCCCCCTTGAATTGTTTTTATGAATGCAATTCACATATTTTTAAACCCCTAAAATTTTCATGTTTCTGCTGACTATATATAGTTAAGGGTATATATTTCTTAATTTTGAAACCCTTGCAATGGTTTAGATGCGTGTTTTCTTTCAAATTCAGATCTCTATAGTGAAGCTAATTTAGTTCCTTCCAATGAAATATTTTAAGGTCTTCTTATTAAAGCAGGAATTAGAATAATTATCATTATTTATAAAACACTTCTTAATAGAAAAGGAACGCCAAAGAAATTATAATCACTCTGTAAAATTGAAAGTAGAAAGCACTTAAAAATTCATGAGTATAAAATAAAATATGCTTCAATAAAATTTGCATGCAGAGCCAGCTTATATTTTAGAACAGAACTTGGAATGTGGTGTTTACATCTGAACAAGCCCCCAAAACAGAAAATTCTAATTAAAAAAATATCCCCAAAGTAATGATAAATATGTTTCCTCTAATCAACAAATATCTAATGAGGATCAATAGTGTCTTCAGTACTATGCCTCTAGTTTGCTGTTTATCTATTCTGGTAAATCCACCAAACTTGTTGTGGTAGATGAAATGTGAGAAACAATTCATGTGGCCCAAGACATGACATACAGTTAAGTCAAGGGTTATTATAGTAAGCATGAGTAGTGTTTCTCAACAGGATCACTAATGGCATTTTGAGTGGGGGACTTTGCACAACATTCAACAACCCTGGCTCTATAGAACTTCACAAAGACATCCTACGTGGCCCCTGGAAATAATATCTGAGTGATACAGCCCCAAAGTGAGATCTACTGGTATTGAATAGGGGATGGCAAACTTGTTCTCAAAGGGGCCAGATACTAAATATTTTCAGATGTGGGCCATACAGTCTCTGCTACAACTACTCAATTCTGCTATTATAGCAGGCAAGCAACCATAGACAATACAAAAAAGAGTGGCTGTGTTCCAATAAAACTTTATTTACAAAAGCAGGAGGTGGCTGCAGGCTGTAGTTTACTCACCTACAAGTTCATCTATGTGTGTACCACAAGTTCACCAATTTCAACACAAGGAATGCTATTTGAAACAGTCAGTAGTAGTATGTCAGTTAGGATTTGGGGCTGCAAATAATATGAAATCATATCTATTGTTTCTAAAGGCAGGATGGTTTTGGTCTTGGCTAATTGAATGTATTATTGTCATAAAAGACCAAAGTACCTTCCTTCTACTCTGTTATCCTCTGCTGTTGTCATTATCTCCTCTCATTGTCACAAATAGATGCATGGTGTCACATGTAGTTACAGTAGTGCACAGGGGAGAAAAACATGTCTGTCTATTCTCCAGGAAAACCTTTCCCAGAAGTCCCCAGCTAACTTGCAGTCAGATCTCATTTGGGGACAAAACCCCAAACTTGAACCAAGAAATGGCAATGTGGAAATTCAAGTTATGTAGAATTCCACATAATTGCCATAGAATAGCTATGATTTTTTTCCTTGGGCTGAAGAAGGATCCAGCCAAACCTAACCCAAACCTAAGGATACGCAATATTTGAATGATTTGAGATTGTGTTTAAGAGAAAGAGCGTCAGGCTTTGAGGAGTTAGTGGAGGAAGATGTCTGTGAGATGCAGTATTTTCCATATTAGTTCTATTATACTTTAAATATAATTCTGTCTTTAATGCCATTTGAGACCATTTGTTTTCCTCTGTTTCCCATCTAGTCAAAGGGAGCATTTCATACATACCTGTCTTTGGTCAGAGGAGAAGAAGGAGCATGGACCAAGGTTCTACCCATTGACTATAGATAATCTCTCTTTAGTGTTGAAGAGCCAGTCTAGAGCCATGTCTTCCTGTTGTGAGGTCAGTAATACCAGTATGTGAAAGACAATATTTAAATTTGGTTAACAAAGATTACTTAGTAGTCCTTAAGGAATCTCTTAAATAAGCCCCCAGATAATCATACATAGTTGGTATATCTTCTGGTTTGTACTATAAGAACTGAAAATAATTTATGAAAAGCTTTCTCACTGAGATGTTATAATTATTTGTTTTAGTGCTAAAGGGAATAGGGAAGACCATCTGGTTCTTTCAGGCTCAAAAAGGTGCTTCCCTGCACTTTCAGATGAAGCAGGTGATTTGCCAAGAGAATAATTTGGGAGGCTGGGAAGTAAAGATACAACTAGAAACTGGTTTTCCCACTTCAGGTGCTGTGTTCTCTGCATTACATCATGGCATTCCTGAGGCAAAGTGCTTGCTCAGAAGACGTTATGCTTGTCGGTCAAGTTCTGAATTTTTTCCTGGAGCTCTTCCTGAATTTTGAGCTCTTGAAGCTGTCAGTATTGAGGTTGAGCAAATATCCTTATGTTTACTTTAGTGACTTTTAAAGAATGACACTGTAATATTTTGGGAGTATATTTGTTTAAGAGACCTTGTTTTGCATCTCCCTCATATCACATCAGCTGGGGAGTGGCTGCCTCTTTTATGCCAATCATTTACTTATGTGTTTATTCAAAAAATAGTAAATTAACACTCCTGTCCTCAAGGTTCTCAACATTCTAATGTGAAAGAGACGAATGAACAGTTAAAATAGATCTGATTTATAGCACAGTAGAGGGAAGCACAATGTGCTCTCAGAGCAGGAGTGGATCTGAGCAGATCAAGAACTGATGACTGAGCTGAGTCTCAAAGGATAACTGAGAGAAAGTCAAGTAAAGAAAGCAGGGAAGGAGCTTTCCTATAGATGGAGTGACAATGCTCAAGGGCTTAGAGGCAACACAGAATGTGGAAAGTTTGGAGAACAGCTAGCATTTCACTAAGTCTAGAGTTTTACAAAGACTTAAGATGGAAGGTGGATGAATGCTGAGTAGTAAGTCTATACTGGTGGACTTTATCCTGAGGCAATGGAAGTCATCAAAGCCTTTTCAACAGAGAGTGACATGATGTAATTTACATTTTGGAAAAACCACTAAGACTGTAGAATAGAGGAGGGATTAGAATGGGGCTAAGACTGAGGGCAACATGACCAGTCGTGAGGCTGTTTCAACAATATAAGGAAGAAATGATGAGAGTCTTGATTGAGGCAGGTGTGATAAAGAAAAAAAAAGTGATGTTTGTGAAATATTGGAGATAGAATTGATTAGAGTTGATGTAGGAGTTAAGAGAAAAGAAAGGAATCAAAAATAACTGCTACGTTTCTGACAGGGCTTGAAAGATAGTGGTTTTACTTATTGACATGTAAATTCAGGAGCTGGACCAATTTGAGGTGAAAGATGATGAGTTCACTTTTAAGCATGTTGATTTTGAAGTGTTTGAAAACCTAGTAATAGTTGCCTATAGGAGACTGGAACACAGGCAGGAGCCCTGAGCTAGAGAAATAGATTTGGGAGTTTTCAGCATAATGTAAACCACTGACATGAATGAGACCACCCAGAGGCTGGGTGTAGAGCAGGGAGAGACAAGGGACAAGGATGGAATTCAAGGTACCAACATAAAGGGCATGGGTGTAGAAGAGGAGGCCACCAAGAAGACTAAGAACAGGATGCCAAGAGGGTAGAGGAAGACCAGGAGAGAGTGATGTCTTTGAAGCCAACGAAAGAGAACAGTGTTAATATTGTCAAATACTGCTGAGAGGTCAAATAAGATAAGAACTGAAAAGGAGCCACTGGATATTTTGAGGTGATATATTTATTTATTTTTATTTAGATAAGGAATATGTGATCATTATGTAAGTTGAATATATATATATATATATATATATGTATACACACACATATATAACTATATGAGGTGAAAAATATATGCAGTTATGTGTAATTTAAGAATTTCCCCAAATCTCACCACCCAGCATAACTACTGTTAAAATTTTGATGTATATCTTTCCAGACTTTTTCTATATGCAAATATATTCTCTATATCTAGATATATATCTATATATAACAAAATGAATTCCTCCTAAAAAATATGAGACAGTGCATGAATTTGCTTGTCATTCTTGCCCAGAGATCATGATAATCTTTTCCACATCTTTCCAATTTTAGTATGTAAGTTGGCAAAGCACATGATGTCCATTGAATTAAGCAACCAGGAGAGGATTTGTAACTTTGCAAGGCTAATTTCAGTGAAATGCTGAGGGCAGTAGCCAGATTGTTGTGGGATGGGGAATGGGGAGGTAGTGAGGAAACAGAACGAACATTATAGGCCACCCTTTCAAGAAGCCAGGCTGTGAAGGGAAATATAGTATGTCAAGAGAGGAGTAGGATGGAGAGGGTTGTGTTTTTTTGTGTTATCATTTTTTAGTTGGACAAGACTTTCCATTGACTAGAAGGAGCCAGAAAAGGAGGATAAATTGAGGATACAAAGAGTCTGTGACTGATGGCGTGAGGCCTTAGGAAGCAGGAAAGGATGGGGTGTAGGAAAGCAGAAACAAGCCCCATCTTCCAATAAGGTAATTGGGAAGGAGATAAGGGTGGAAAAAGATACTAATAAGTTTGTGGATGGTCACCTGAGGTGATTCTGGTCACCTTGGAATGAAGATGGTTGATACTCACATGTATTCAGTTATTTGATGAAGGGTTTGTGAACTTGCATAAAACAAGGAACTGCCATATTGGATCAGATCCATTATCTGTTCACTTGCATCTTGAGAGTGGTGCCAAGAGATGCCTATTAGAAAGGTATAGTCTTCTCTGACAAACGGAAAGGTCAGGAACAGCCCCAAATGCTGTAGTTACCTGAAATAATCCATTAGGGATTTATTATCCACATACTTCTGTGAAGCTACTTGAAGCTGTGTATTTTCTTAACTTGTCTGCCCCCTGAGACTTCCTACCTGAGAAGGAAAGTATTTAACCCAGGGAAGTTGCGTTGTATGTTGAGGGAAAAACACAGATTTGGAATAAATCTTGGTTGAATTCCATTAACCTTGGGAAAGTGACTTAACATCCTTGTGCTTTAGTTCCCTTATCTGTAAAATTGAGATGCAATCATATTGACCTCAAAGCAATGAGAAGATAGCATAAGGTGATGTATGTAAAGTGCCTGAACAGCAACTGCTCAGAGTGAGTGGCAGCATGCACTGGTCTCCTCGTGCATTACATTTCACTTGTCACTCTCCATGATCAAGGGCTCTCATTCACTCCAGCACATCAGGGTTTGATGATAGGTATATAAAACTGTTAATAATCATAATAGACTTTGACCAGTGACCAGGAGTGTTTAGTGAAATCTTTGCTGTTGTGAAATGTAAATATCATGAACTTAATGGAAAGGACTACTCCCTTGGAATGTACAGACTTAGCAGTTCCATTTGCATTTCCTAAATGCCATGGTACGTTTTATTTTTGTATTTACAAAAGCATATCACCTGAGGTATTTTTTGGCTCATAAGCACAAAATTAAATGCCACAGATGGCCAAAAAGAAACTTGGGTTATGGTTTCTGTTTTTCATATATGATTTTCTATATCCACAAGCTTATAAGGTGATTTACCAGGAGGCATATATGCTGAGTACTACTGGTGCTGAAATATCAATCCTCATTATAGAAGACTTCTAAGCAAATGTAATTGCTGTAATGTGTTATAACTTTTCAAGGCTGGTAATTCAGTTGAAAGGGGCAGGGATAACTATGCAGATGAATTATCTTCGTTCACTGTAACCACCATCAGATGCACAGCAGTACCTGGTTATGTTAGACCTGGTGAATAAGCTGCTATAAGATGGGAAACTGAAAGAGGCAGGGGAATTAGGCTGAAATCATTCCTCTATGAGTTTCTGCAACTTAATTCCTTATTAACTCACCAGCACATGTGTGGATTTAACTTTGACTTCTAAAATAATAACCCACTAGAGCTTGCTTAAAAAATACAAGTCCTGAAGTACTAATTAAGTATTCTTATAATCACTTAACAGTTTAAAATAGCTCTTACCTAAATATCCGCATTTATTTCTTTATATCATGTCTTAATATTATGATTACTTTGTCTTCTTGACTCTCCATCGTGGGGTTACTTGAATGCTTTTTCATAATCTTACTCATTTTTAGTTTCAGCATTTTTCTGGCAGCAATTCAAAAGGGCATTGAGTATTTCCCCTAATTCTGTTGCAAAAAGTACTGCATATTGCTCCATCAATACATGCAAAATTTGGAGGTGCTGTTGGTTGCCTCTCTATCACCTGATCTAAGTGCCCAGTTGAAATGGAAAGATAATGGCCCTACAGATTCCCCTCCCAAGCTGAGCTCACTCTCTGAGCACTCCTTTCTTGGTGAATGGTTCCTGTTTTTACAATCTGATGAGTCAGAGCAAGTCTCATCCCACCAATCAGCATTAAGCAAGTCTGATACACCTTGATGTTTCCCACAGCACCATGTACACATTGGGTGGTTAGTACATATACTTTGCATGAGTGAATGGATGGATAAAAGAAAGAAGGAAGGAAGAATGGGGGCCTGTGGGATTTGATTACTTTGCTAAAATATTGAAGGCATTCTGAGGGAGGAAAACCACTTTTTTGTTTTTGTTTTTTTTTTCCCCCAAAGCCCCAGTAGATAGTTGTATGTCGTAGTTGTACATCCTTCTAGTTGCTGTATGTGGGACGCGGCCTCAGCATGGCCCGACAAGCATTGCGTCGGTGCGCACCCAGGATCCGAACCCGGGCCGCCAGTAGCGGAGCGCGCGCACTTAACCGCTAAGCCATCACGTTTTGGTTTTTTTGGTCATGTAAGTGGCATCTAAAATGGTACATTCTGAGTTGAAAACTCTTTTCTGCAGAAGAGCATTGGTATTGTATTTTAACTATAGTCATTGTATGTGTGATTGTGAGACTTGAACTTGGCAAAAAATCAAGTTCACGAGTACTCCTAACATTTTTACTAAATGCCCAACACTATGCTAATCATTGTGAAGGAGGCAGAGTCCCTGTCCCTAAGTGTATGAGAGAGGACAAAACTTATATAAAAGAAGTAGAGAGTAACACAGGCAATTTGTATTTAAATTAAATATTACGTAGCAGTCATTCTAATTACATGGAATACCGTTGGAATTCATAGAAAGGAAAAGTCACTGGGCCTTGGGGACGAAAGACCATTTGGGTCAATGAGGAGAAGGAAGATGTCTTGCGGACCAATTTGCAGAACTCGTACAATCCTTTGCAAAAAGTTCCTCATGTAGACCTTGGCAGTGAATCAAATGTCAGAGCAGACCTCACTAGTTTGATGAAGGAAGCCCTGAGAGTACTTTTTTCTTGAACAAAACTGACACCTGGTTTTAAAACATAATAACTAAAAACTAGTAATCCACTTAAAATAATAACTGAAACTATATATTTTTTAAAATATGTAAATAAAAAGAAACCTGAATATGAATTGTTCTCTAAACAATACCAAAATATCATTTGTTTTTGGGTGTCTAGTAAGTACTGAACAAAGAATATGTCTAAAAATATGTCTGAAGATATTTTAAAAACTATTACTCTCTAGGAAATGGACTCCACTATTGAAAATATTAAAAATTGATACTTGAAAAAAATTAGATAAATATTTGGATTTTATTTTATATGTGCATACTTAATCAAATATTTACAAAAGACCTAGACCCAACATCCTATTACATTCTATGGATCATAGAAAAGAAGTAAAAACTTGATTTGTGCACTAATGAGTTTGTAATCAAGTGGGTTATGTAAAACTAATGTCAATTTCTTAACAATAAGCCAGTTAAGAAAAAAGTAAGATTCACTGTTACTGACTATAAATCCAGTAGCAATTTAGGGGTTATGGAGAAGATGCAGCATGAGGATATCAATATTTGGATGTTGGAAGATGAGAAGGAACGTGTTCCAGGTGGGGCTTTGGGAAGGGGTATGAATCATGTGTTATAATGTGGTGCAAACCTGATTGGAGTAGAAGACTTATGTGAAAGAAATAAGATCCCATAGACAAACCATAGTGAGAAAGTGGAGTGCCAGCCTTGTCACAAAGAGGACTTGTGACTTGGAGAAGAGAGTTAAGTAGTCGTTTTGGTCCCCTAGAAAAGGAATGTTTCAGATGATTAGTTTGGAGTGAATTATACAGCAAGACTAAAGATAAGGAGAGCAGTTTGATGGTTATTTTGCTCTAATCTGAATATGAAATGTTGAGAGTCTGGTGAAGATTAGAGTTACATAATCATTGCATATGGAATTCTAATTTGCAGGAGGTTAGAAGAACACAGAGTAAATTAATTGCCAAAGAAGCTGTGTTCCTTTTAAATAATTTGAAGTTACTTTTGGGCTATAAAGATAATTCTTCAAAATATGTTATCTGAAACATTAACAGTTCTTACTTTTAGTTTTTGAAATCTACTGCCCAAATCTGAATCGCAGTGTTAATGAAGGATAAAAAACAGGTACAACAATGTTAACCTTTGGTCAGGTATATTTTATTCAGAAAAACTGAGTTTTTGTTGGAACTTTGGAAACTTAACGTAGCGTATAGTGTAAGCACTGCCTACCTGGATATCACATATGTTCACACCCAAATGGAAAACAAGCCATAATTTAGGAGTAGATTGAGTCTGTTTATGCTCCAAAATGAATTTAAATGGTGAGACTGTGAATGTAGTGAAAAGCAAGAGAATTAATTTGAAAGATACTACCTTTCACTTTGAAGTTCAGATTACGGGCTTTCTATTAGCATACTCTAGGAGTAGTGAATTTCTATTAAGATGGCACATAGTTTTAAATTTTATGAGTATGCTATTGTAAGTATAAAAACCCATTTCAGTGAGATATGGATGTGGTTATTTCTTTTTTAATCAGCAAGCTCTAGGCTATATATTATTAGTCTAAACTTATCATCCTGCAAGTCTTGAGGCTGTGGATCTTTCTTTGCATATTCCCCTTTTTGGTGAAATTTTGTTTATGTTGATAGAAGAAATAAGAGGCTCTGAAGAAGATAATAGTTTGATATTTATTTAATGTGTGTTTTAAAAAAATATTAAAGTATTCTTTAGTAGGCATTTATGCTTAGACATGAAATGTTATTACAGCCTTTTGAAATAATTAGAATGATATTTTTGTTCAGCAGCGTTTCTTTGGAGGTTTTGTTGAAAGGTATAGGTTTACCGTAAATAGAGGTCTTGCAAATATTGTCATACTTGAGGATAGTGTTAAATGTTGCTTTAACAGAAGAGATAACTGCCCCGCCCTCTTCCTCTGCAAATAGCAAAGAACAGTTAGAAATTACATATCACTTCAATTTTGAATAAAAATGGTGAAAGATCCTATAATCACAGCAGCGACTTTCATCTTGGGTCACTTTTAGGTTCACTGAGCCGGGGCTTTGAATGGTTATTCTGCAGAGGACAGGGATGAGTGATATGCTGCCTGCTTCTAGTCAAAGTAAAAGGAAATAAGCTTAAATTGAGCAAAGTTAATGGAGGAAAATAAGAAGCAGAACTTTCACATAGCGAGGCCACTAGGCCAGACCATTTCTATACCCAGTGTACCACCAGGAAGAGTACTGAATATCCGTCTCCCCTGCCTCCATTTAGAACTGGTTCTGTTGCAGTGGAGTATATTCTGGTGGGAATCAGGGTGCCTTTTACTCTCTAGGGGTATTTGAAGGATAATCAAATGCCTCCTTCTTTGTTTTTGTTTCTCAACTTCTACTCTTGCCTGTGATACATACATACACACATACTCTCCTCACCTCCAGGAATAGGGGTGCCTTACCATAGGGTGCCTGGATATTAGAGGTACCTTCCTTTATCAACAACAGAAAATTAGAATTACTACTGTATTTCAAATAGTGTATTTGGAAGACTTATTTTTATAGCCCTCAAATAACTTCAAATTATTTTAGGAGCACAGTTTCTTTGGAAACATTTATTCTCTATTAAGCAAGTATTTCTTGACTTTCATTTCTGCTTCCAGTAAACTGAGGGGTGTGACTGTCTCCCTCTGTTACTTTACATTCTTCACAGCGATGACTAATTCAGCAGTGCTTCTACCAAAAAAGGGTTTCCCAGGGGAGCTCTTGGAACTTTGGGGGAGATTTGGGGTTGGTGCATATATGGTTTGAAAAACTTGTGTGATTCTGGTATGGCATTCCACTTCCCCACTGAGAATCACTTGAAGGCATTGGATTCCCTAAAAAGCGTAAATACTTTTCAGAAAGTATAATAATTATTACAGTATAATTGTAATAATAACAGCAGTGTTATTATTACTGGTCCCAAGGTCTCTACAGAGATGTCCCATATCTTCCTGATCACTGCTTCCCTGCTGCCACGCATGGCCAAGGTCTGGTTACAACAACAGTGGTTCTCCAAGTATGGTTCCTGGGCCATCAGCATTATCTAGGAAATTGTTATAAAAGCAAAAAACAAACAAACAAATTCTCAGACCTAATGACTTTGAAACTCTCTGGGTGGGTCCCAGCAGTTTGTGTATGAACACACTGTCTGGGTGATTGTGATGTACACAAAAATTTGAGAGCCACCTGTGTTAGTTTCCTATTGCTGCCATAAAAATTCGCCACAAACTTAGCAGCTGAAAGCAACACAAATTTATTATCTCATAGTCTCAGAAGGTCAGAAGCCTGGATGGACTTGGCTGGGTCCTCTGCTTAGCATCTCACAATGTGGTTTCTGCTTAGCTGAAACCAAGGTGTTGACTGGGCTGTGTTCCTTACTGGAGGCTCTGGGGAAGAATTCGCTTCCAGCCTCATTCAGGCATTGGGGTGCATTCAGTACCTGGTGGTTGTAGAGCTGAGGTCTCTTTTGCCTTGCTGGCTGTGTCATCCAAGGCCTGCTCTTAGCTCCTGGAACCTACCCACTTTCCTCTTCATGCTTTCATGTGGCCACCTCTAGCAACAGTAGGTCGAGTCCCTCTCACACTTTGAGTCCCTCTGCCTTCCTCTTCTGTCCCACTTGACATCCTTGTCTGCTGCATCTCTATGACTGCCTCTTTTACCCACAGCTAGGAAAAAGCTGTTTTTAAGGACCCAACTTTACACTGGGCCTACCTGGATAATCCAGGATCATCTCCCTATTTTAAGGTCCAGTGATTATTAACCTTAATTTTATCTGCAGAGTCCCCTTTACCATGTAATGTAACATATTCACAAGTGTAACACAAGGGGGCCAAGGTTATGGGGGCCAAAATTCTGTTTAATGGCATAACTCATCATAGGGTCTTTCTCTTGGCTTTCCAAGGTGCTGTGTTGCTCACTAGCTGGCCCAGCCTTACCAGCAGCATACCATTCTCGCCACATGGGACCAAAGGTGCCTGCAAGAAACTGAATTCAGGACCTGCCCTGTCTCACCAGGAAGTGAAACCACATTTTCCATAAGGCCCATAGGTGTATCAGAGCACCTGCCATTTGTGTCTCCCTTATCTTGTCTAACATTCCTTTGTGTCCTTCCTCTTCCCCGCCCTCTCGCACTCTCCAGAAGAGGCCGGCGCCTAGTTTTTCCATTCCTGGCCATATCTCTATCTTCCTCCCATGATTTAGAAGGGCCATGGGGATGCTGGCATAAGCCTAAGCCTTGGAATTCTTTTTTAGAAGCAGTAAAGCATAGTCGTTATGAGTACAGACTCTAAAGCCAGGCAGTTTAGGTACAAATTTTGTAACCTTGGGCAACTTTCTTAACTGTTTCATACCTCAGTTTCCCTATCTATTAATAGGAGATAATAATAATGCCAGGTCATTAGCCAGTATTCTTATTACTCATGGAAGAAACAGTATGGTTCAGAGTTTCCAGGCTTGATTCTGAAATGCTGAAGAAATTTAGAAAAATCTCTCACTTTTTCATATCTCTCACTTTCTCAGCAAAGCTTTGTTTTTAAGCACCTCGCCTTACAGGATCTGCATTGGCCCCTACCCCAGTGGATGTCTTGAACTGGCTTAGTTGATTGTCACACAGACAACATTACAAAGAAGTAAAACCATCACTTTTTGCATATGCACCTATTTCATTGACTTTTAGGACAAATCCACAAATTATATAAGGTTATTACCATCCTTTTTTTTTTTTTTACAAATGATGAAACTGAAGCTTAAGTTAAGTAACTGACTCAACAGCTTACGTGTGGAGATAGGTGAATAAACCCGCTATTAGTCATTAACTTCTTAATTTGCCTGTCAACAAAAGCTAGCCTTCATCCAATAAAGACTCACAGAGTTTGTTTACGGTACTGCTCAGTATTGGTGAAGAGAAAAATTTGTGAAGAGAATCTGAAGCTAGAGCTCGATGGAGGGAAGGAGGTTTGGGTGGCCTCTTGGGCAACTAGAAAGCTTCCTGGACCATCACTTTACAAAAGAACAGTAGAAGGGGTGGTGAGAATGCAGAAAGGTGAGGCAGAGGGTTCAAAAGACATTTTCCGGGAACATGTGGAAAGAGGAATTTCTGCAGTGAATTATGCACTGCATTAACATATTTGTTATTTGAAGGCATTCCTTGGGATAACCAACCTCGAGAGATTTTCTGTATATCAGGACACTGTCCAATGAAACAAGACACTTGACCCTTGGCTGCTCATAAGGGAGCTTGTTTACTCTGGCTTGTTTTTTTGTCAGGCTTTGCTTGTTCTGTTGTGAGTGACAAATGGCTGCTAGCATCCTGACCCATGCTTCTTCCTTACCCTGATGGAGAGTCTGAAATATCTAAGGTATTACCATGTAGGCCATGTTAGCACGTTTCCTGGGTATGCAGTTTGATACTTTTCAAGAAGGAAATCTTCTCAGAGATTAAATAAATTGCTAAGAGCTTGTTCTTGAGTTTGTAAAATTGTGATGTATAGAAGAAGACAACCTTGTTGTCTTTTATTATTTACAACCCTTGTGTTTCACTCTTTCACTGTGT
Source organism: Diceros bicornis minor (assembly GCF_020826845.1). Classification (NCBI taxonomy): domain Eukaryota; kingdom Metazoa; phylum Chordata; class Mammalia; order Perissodactyla; family Rhinocerotidae; genus Diceros; species Diceros bicornis. The sequence goes on along the minus strand of NC_080751.1, from coordinate 9,850,126 downwards.
CCAGTCAATATTCTAAGTCTCCCTACCAAAAGCAAGTAAAATGACTGTCTTTTTCCTTTGAATTTAAATCATTGAAAAAAATTTATTTGCTTTACATAGAATCACTTTTGTGGGCAAAACAGACTGCATTAATTGTACAGATGTGTTGTGTAGATTTAAGTCAATGTGTCATTCCATTCTTAGAAAAATGAAAGGCTGGTGTGACTACACACTTCATTTGTTCTCTTCTCATTTGAGTCAATTTGGTTGTTCTACACAGAGGAGTGTCAATCTGGATCTCTCTTTTTGATGGGTGCTTCCTTATTCCTCCTATGGATAAAGAATTTCAAAAAAAGATACTTAAATTTTGGAAAATAATAGCAATAACAATATTAACTAATATTTCCAGAAATGTTTTCTTTCCACTGTTATTTAATCCTCACAATAACCCTATAAAATACTTATCCTAATTTTTTGTCATGAGGAAACTGAGGCTCGGAAAGGGTAGGTAATTTGGACAACATCTCAGAGTTGATAAATTGTAGGGCTTCAATTCAAACAAAAGTCTGTTTGCCACCATTCTGTTAGCTATTGCTGAATAGCAGTTAATGACAAAATCTCAGTGACATACAATAGCCAGCATTTATGTTTTGGTCCTTTGTCTGTGGTTTGATGGGGAGTTGGCTGACCAGACTTGGCTCAGCTGCGCTCGGCTCCAGCCACAGCTTGGATTCAGGTTTGCTCTATATGTCTTTCTTCCTTTTGTGGACCAGTGGGCTATACATGACTATCATGGCAGAAGGTGGAAACACAAGAGGACAAGACTGACGAAACAAGCACATTTTGAAGGTCTACTCACATCATATTTCCTAATGTTCCATTGGCCAAAGCCCAATATCGATGGGGTGGGAAGTATTCTTTTCTCATGGAGTTGAGGGATAGAGGAGGGACTAACTATTTATTTACTGAATAATCATCCAATTGACCTTAAAAGCCTATGTGTTTTCTTTGCCCTTCAGAATGTACAAATATTGAAAGTACAAGTAGGATGACATTCTCGGTTGAGAGTCAGCCATCTTGTGTTTGCTTGTCATGGGTGCCACATACAAAACTGTCATTCCTACTTACTGACTACAGTTGCCCCATTTGTTTGCTCTAGAGGATGTTTGACTCTTTTTCTCTTCTCTACTGTCATTTTCTTTACTAGCACTGGGGGCGAAGATCATCAATAGGTGAATCTTGAAGACTATAGTTATGATCATTAACCTGGAATAGAATCAGTTTTTTTTGTTTTTATGCAATTTCAATTGGCTGAGGGTTTTGATGGAGAAATGTTTTTAATACAAGGTCTAGTACATACAGCAGAAAGCAATCAAGTGTGCCCAAAATAGGAGGACACAAACACTTCTAGAAACAACAGATTATAAGGATTATACCAGCTCAAATATTGTAGCCAAAGAAGCTTCTTACCTTCCTCTGCCTCATGCTCAATAGCTGACTTGAAGCCAAGATGCTCCTCAGAGGCAATTCAATGGGAATCTTAGATATCAACCTCCTGGGTTTAGAGGTTGAGATTTTGCAGTCCCCCTGACTTACCTTTGGTGCTTGCTATTTTGGGTATTAAACCAAATTGTGAAAATAAGTGGAGTAGAGACAAAATTCCTAGTTTTAATCCAAATCATATCAAAAACTGCATGACTGGTAAAAGAGCATTTAAAGTTTTCCCCTTCAACAAATTAATACCATATAACCTTTTTTGGCTTTTGCTAGTAAATGTCACCCGTGTCACAAGAAGTGGTGGAAAAGATTGACCCCCAAAGGAATAAATTAAGTCAAGTGATATGCCTGGTAACGCTTGTTCTTCCATTTTCAGATTTAGGAGGCCTCTGTGGCCTTCAGGACTCAAGGCTCGGTCTAACTTTGCTTCTTGGCTCACCGTTGGCTTGAGATCTTCGTTCAGCCTCTCCCACTGCTGCTTTATGCATGCCAAATTAATGTCTCTGGTGCGATTGTCCCAGCATTTTGGTTTCTCACCTCTGCATTTTTTGAGTGTCATTTCTTTACAGTTATGCCTTGGAGCATCCATAAAAGATTTTGTGTGCCTTCCTTGGTCCACCAGTTTCTATGCTCAAGCATGCCAAATAACGGCAATTCTCTACACAGTCTCACTCAGTACCTTTCACTATCATGTTAATATGACTTCACTACTAGTTATCCAGCTTTCCTACAGGACTTTCTTGTGCATCATTATTATGTCACTTATTATTCCATCAGAGCTTAAAAAAGGTTTTCAGGGAACTTCTCCAGAAACTTACAATAACTATGTCATAAATGCTGGCCCAATATCACTTAGGTAGATCTGGTTTCAGTAGGGATGAAGCTCTTCTGCGTATGTAGAAAGCATCTGGCATCTTCATCCTTCCACAGTGCAAGAAGGTATGCTGCCCAGCAGCAGAATTCCGTGCATGTCAGAGCTGCTATGTGGCATTTGGTGGTGTGAATGGGAAATGTGTAAAGTGTTTTTAGATTTTTGGAGGATAGATAGCATTTCAGTGCCAAATTTTGTTGTTGTAAAGAAACCCAAACCTCAGTCGGTCTTATGGTTGGATTACTATGCTTAGTTTATTTAAAACATGGCATTTGGAGAAAGGTAAAATACCAGCACACTGTGTCTTCACCATTTTTTTTTTCCTGAAGCAAATTTGTTGGGTCTATTTGCAAAAGGATTAGCTGTAAGAGAGCAGTAAAGAGGCTTGCACCTGTTGTGATCAGCCTTCTTTGTGGTGTTAATTCTAATAAAAATAATCATCTGCATTGATTTATAAGGATGGAATTGAGTGGGGACGTTGATTCAAAAGAAGAGAACAGCTGTGAACAGTTTGATTTATGGTGGTATTAAAGCAAATGATTCAGATTCAGTTTGTACAATCTAAGGTTGCTTGTCCAGTGGTTAGTTGTCGAAATACATTCAGCAAAGAGCAGCCAATTTCTCGTTGAGAAGCACACCCCTGATAGAATGTATAATTTATTTTATTGAGGCCAGGACCATATTGTGTGCTTGATATGTGGGTGGCTGCTACCTGCACATCAGAGGTTCTTAGGTAGGAGAGGATTGCTTTAGAATGAAATAAGCTTTTCAGACACTAATTTTATGGGACATGAGTGTAAATGCAGTGATTAATCAGAGTGTTTTCAGAACTGTTGCTACTCAGTTTGTAGGATACCTTTCCTATTTAAGAGAATGAAACTCAGCTGCCACAGGGAGTATAATACCCTCAGTGGTCAGTTATGATGTGAAGAAAACAAGGTAGCCTTTTGTTATGACATGGGGTTCCTCACCTGGTGATCATGATGGATTTACTCTGCTTCCTGAAAGTCTTTGTTGATCTCCCCAGACTGACTTTGGTGTCCTTTCCTCAGTTCTCCCATAGCCTGCTCTGTATTCTTTGATCACATGTGTCACACCAAAGTGTAGTTGTTGCCTACCTTGGCTTTCTCTACTTTGAAACTATAAGGTACTCATGGGCAAGGTCCAGCTCTTTCCCAGCATATAGCAGATGGGTATGTGTACTAAATATTGAGTGAGTGAAATATTTCAGCGTCAGCTGGGTCCCAAGAGTTTGTCTAATGTATACAGGTATCCTCAGGTTCCCTCAGTTTTTAATGTGATTCCAACATCACCACCTCCCACAGTTCTGGGTCTGATTTCCCCATTCCTAATGATGATGATGTTGGGCCAGACAGATGATCTTCAAGTATGTTCTAAGTTTTGGTGATTTATTCATTTAGAACCCTCAAGGTAATGGATTATTTCAGTGATCATTATTTCTAACTGATAATATGTGTTTCTGTAGGGAGAATGACTTCGGCAACTTCACCTATCATTTTAAAATGGGACCCCAAAAGTTTGGAAATCCGGACACTAACAGTGGAGAGGCTTTTGGAGCCACTTGTTACACAGGTAAGGGATACTTTGAAACACTTTGTTACATGTGTATGTTCCTATTATGATTATGTCCTGACTCTCCAAATAACTTAGAAATCCTTAAGAGTGAATAAATCATGCTTTGATGCTGATTACTGAATATATATTACTGCCTGAACTATGGACAGTTTTATTGCCCAATGAGATTTGTGTGCCTTTTAAAAAACTCTTCATATGATTTTTGAAATTAAGTTGATGAGATAATTAAAGAGGGGGCATTGGTGAGGGGGCTCTCATTTGCAGTAATGGACTCAAAGTCTAAATAAACCATTCCTAGCTCACTTTCAGATGCTAATGCACAGTTAGGAAGAACTGTATTGACTGTTTAAGAGCAAAGTGTATTTATTGAATTACTTTTTCTTTAGTTTACAAGGGAGAATTCATCCTATTGGAATGATGAAATGTTCCATTTTTTTGTTGTCACAGTTGTCACATTTCTACAAGGTGACTGTCAACAGAAAAACATATCCTCAGGATTTTTAAGTTTTGAAAGTTAATTTTTCGTGTCTTTTAAAAGATATTCTTTGATATATTGACTAAGAATTTCATAGAATATGAAAATTCAAGATTTTTATGCTATATTTGTAGAGAAATATTATACCATAAGTAGAGGGCCTTCATATTGGTTTCCTATAGATGCTATAGCAAATTACCATAAACTTAGTGGCTTAAAGCGTCACAAATTTATTCTCTTATGGTTCTGGGGATCAGAAGTCCTAAAGTCAAGGTATTGGCAGAGCTGCATTCCTTCTAGCGGCTCTGGCAGAAAATCATTTCCTTGCATTTTCCATCTTCTAGAGGCCAGTTCCCTTCTTTGGCCCCTTCCTCCATACTCAAAGCCAGCAATGTAGCATCTTCAAATCTCTCTCTTGACTCTGACCTCTGTTCTTATCCTCATATCTCCTTCTGCCTCCCTCTTATAAGGACCATCATGATTACATTGAGCCCACTCAAATACTCCAGAATAATCTCATAATCTCAAGATCTTTAACCAAATCACATCTGAAAAGTCTCTTTTGCCATTTAAGGTAACATAGTCAGTTTCCAGGGATTTAGGACATGGACATCTTTAGAAGTCATTATTTAGCTTACTGCAGTCTGCCTTCCGGCCATGCTTCCCCCCAATTTCACATCCTTCCTACATGCAAAACACATCCACCACGTTCCCAGATCCCGAAAAGTCTCAACCGATTATAGTATCATCTCAAGTCCAAAATCTCATCTAAAATTTGTCAGCTGAAAAATTCCAAATCTCATCATCTAAATCATCTATATTAGGTATGGGTAAGGTTCTGATTATAATCCATCCTTTAGCAAAATTCCTCTCTGTCTGTGTACGTGTGAAACTAGAAAACAAATTGTGTGCTTCCAAAATGCATTGGTGGGACAAGCATAAGATAACAGTTATAAACATTTCCATTTAAAAAGTGAGAAAGTGGAAGGAAAAAAGGTTTACCAGTCTTAAGCAATTTAGGAATAATCCAACTGGGGAAGCTCCATCAGATTTCAAAGCCTGGTAATAAACCTCTGTGGCTTGAGGCTCTGCCTTCTGGGCCTGGTTCTTCACTCTAAGATTCATTATTCCTTTTTCATGAAGGGTAGCACATAGTTTCAGGTAAGTATTTTTATCAGCCCATTTCCTAACTGTAAAATTTTGAAAGTCCAACAGCCTTTTTGAATTTCATCCTTTCGGTCTAAACTGATACTGTTTCTACTGATATAACATTCTAAAGAAACTTGTGGTTCTCCTTTGTATATCTCTGGGATTCTCATTATTAGAAAACAGGCTACTTTGCAGATCTTTCCTGGATAATTCCATCTCCATCCGTCTCTGCTGAAATGGCTGAGGGGATCCATGAGTCACATGCCCATTCTCTTCAACAACTCTCTGTGTAACTGAATATTCTGAGCTTTTAATCCTTCCAAGGCACTAGCCAAAGGTTATCCGGACAACAATTGGCTTTCTCTCTAAAGCATGCTTTCCTGAAAGTGAGTGTTCTAATTTTAGTGCCTTTTGCAATCTGCATAGGCTGAGAATTTTCCAAATCATCAAGTCCTGGTTCCTTTTAGCTTAACAGTTCTTCCCTCAATTTATTTCTTTCTTCTCATGTTTTACTGTAAGCAGGAAGAAGAAACTAGGTCGCTCCTTCAACACTTTGAGTGGAAATCTCCTCAGCTAAATATTCAAGTTCATCACTTACAATTCTGATTTCCACATAATTGTAGGAGATAATTCAGCTAAGCTTTCGTCCACTTTATAACAAAGATTCCCTTTCTTCCGATTTCCTATAACATGTTCCTCATTTCCTTCTGCACCCTCACCAGCATCTCCTTCAATGTCCATATTTCTGCTAACAGTCTGTTTATAATGATTTAGATATTCTCTAAGATGATATAGGCTTTCTTTACCATACTCCACACTTCCTTCTGAGTCCTTTTTAGCAGGACCTTTAACATCCATATTTTTACTAACAATCTGTTCAAGGCAATCTAGGACTTTTCTATCATGCTTCTCAAAATTTTTCCGGCCTCTGTCCATTATCAATTCCAAAGCCACTTCCACATTTTTAGCTATTTTTTATAATAGTACCCTACTTCCCAGAACCAAAATCTGTATGTTTCCAGTTGCTACTATAACAAATCATCACAATCGTAATAGCTTAAGACAACACAAGCTTATTATCACATAGTTCTAGGGGTCAGAAGTCCTAAAATCAACTTGTTAATAGGGCTGTGTTCCTTAAGACCTCCCGTTTTTAGCATCTGGGATGCATCTGCATTTCTTGCTTGTGGTACTTTCCTCCACCTTTAAAGCCAGCAGCACAGCACCTTCAAATCTTTCTCTCTGACTTCAGCTTCTACCATCACATCTCCTCCTCTGACTCTAACCCTCCTGCCTCTCTCTTATGAGGACCCTAATGATTACATTGGGACCACGCAGATAGTCTAAGATGATCTCTCCATCTTGAGATCTTTAACCTAATCACATCTATAAAGTCCCTTTTGCCTTTGAGGTAACACATTCACAAGTTCTGGGGATTAGGAAGTAGACATCTTTGTATTTAGTTGTTGAAACATTTTGTTAGGTTTATGCACATTTTCCATTTGATCATGATTCTTGTAAGCTCTATAAAAATTTCTTCAAGAAATACCTAATACTGATAGGCTCTTAGATTTAGGAGTTTGTTGGCTACTCAGATTGTGGTCTATGGACTAAGGCTGATCCATGAATTGTTTGTTATTGATCTGCAATAAGCACAAAAATTGAGAGTAAGTGTTTTGGAAATTTTATGGCAATTTTATAGAGTAATTTTATGTTTGTTGAATCTAATAATAAAATTTGGATTTGTATTTTTTATCTTTTAAATTTTTTTAATTATTCATTTCATTGTATTTTACAAAAGCTTTAGTTTGTGAGCTATTGGAATAACAAAAATATGGCCTTTTGTCATGGATAGCTGGAGAAAAACTAGTTTAGGAGATATTTTGGAGTCAGAACAATCTGGTCTGAAATGTAGTTCTGTCAGCTCAGTTAAAAGCAGACTACCTTTTCCTAGCCTTGGAATTTTTGCTTCAGATTACATATCAATATATTTAATCCTTATTATACAAATTAAGTGAAACACAATAATTAGAACATAGTGCCTGGTATAAAGTAAATGTTGATTAAATGTAGTTCACATTTTTCTTTTTTTGCCTATATATATTGTCAAATATATAGTCAAAAGTATGTGTATATATATAAATATATTTTGCTATATATTCAGGCTCAAACTAGTCATAAACCAATACTGTGTAAATCAAGGAGAAGGATATGAGTGATTCTGTCATGGGCAGGCACAATATTACATATAAGCTGTCTTTTATTTCTTAAAATTTTCATATATTTATGTTTTGCTCTTGCACTTGACTTATCTGAAGAATGGCACATCTAAGATTATAGTGAAAAATTGTCTTTTCTATATATCTTTCAGTCAATTATCTAAAATTCTTCTGTCAGATAAAGGTAATGCATTAAAAATATTTATTAAAAATAAGAACAGTTAACTGTGTAGTTCATATTTGTTCACTTAATAAAGTAGAATACTTAAAACTTTTGTTGAATTTCACTCAGTGACTTAGCACTATAACTAGTCTTAACATCCCTCCAGTATCTCCTAATATCTAAATGGTTTATCTTTCTTCTTAGTGTTCCTACCTTGATTTAAAGAAAAAAATGATTCTCTCAAAAATGTGACTTTTAAGATAGGCTTTTTTGTATATTATTTCCTCATAATATTATGACTCTGTTATCAAGGCTAACCATTCCCTCCCCTGGAATGAAATCTTAATAATAGGACTGATGTGACTGTTGACCCTTGGAGGATATATGAATAAGTAAGGAGAGATAAGAATATATTAGATATAAACTCCATGCTCAACATTTAAAGCAAAAGGTAGAACTGAGAGACAAAATTAAACCAAGGCCCCATTTGTATCAAACACATAACTTTATGAATTGAATAAAGTTCACAGCAATATTCAGTGACACGGTATGCCCATGGCTGCCCTACAGTTTCTAATAAGGGTGGATAAGAGATGAAATAAATGCCAGAAGTTAAGGGATTATCAGTAAAATTCATTCACTGTCATAAGAAAAATGACATTAAGAATTTACTGTTGATAACTATTTAAAATGTTCTACAAAACTTTACCTCATTTCAATCATAACGTATATGAGGTTGCATATATATCTTACAATGTTGAAATGGCGGGATTCCTTTTGGAGAATTTTTACATTATAGAAATCATGCAATTTCAAATGAGAAAGAATTCATCTTAGGAAGCGTAGTCCTAATAATTATTTCCACACCATTGAAGTAGAGATTATGTACACACAGGCTTTGGAATCAAGGAGGCTTGATTATGAGTCAGGTATTCACTCAGATACCTTGAATAGGTTACTTAATCTCTCCTCAAATATAAATTATAGATAATAATAATTTGTACCTCATAGGATTGTTGAAGGGATACATGAAATGGTGCATTAAAGCGATTAGTGAAGTGTCTGATACCATGCTTATAATAGTAATACAGGTTTGCTCTTAATGCTGTGTTCTTCACTACTTGATAGTAATAGCTTTCCAGTTATTAGAAAATGGGTACCATGTATAAAATAGGGATTCATTGGATATTTTCTATAGAAAAAAAGAATTTTTAATAGAGATTTAGAAAAAGAATGATTTGTGTATTGCATTTAATCAATGATAACTACGGCAGAAACCTCTGAAGTTACTGGCAATTCAACCTTCACCATTTCAGTAAGGTAGTGAAGCTCAGGCCATCACAACAGAACAGAATGAAATTTGCTAGAATTTTACTCCTTATTTTGTTGTAGAAAGATGAATATGCAACTTAAAAAATAACACTAAGCATCCGATAAAAGGATACTATTGATGTTTAATGAGCTATTCTAAATTGGCCTGGTGGGGGAAGAACCTCCTAAGAAGAGGAGCTCTCTTTAATCATTTCCAATATTATTTTGGGTAATGTCCGTGGGGCCCTATTAGGTTAGGCTCTAGTTGACTTCTTTAGTTAGGATCTTTTTAAATTTTACTAAAAAAGTTAATACTTATCTCAAAAGCTGTATAATTAGAACGTCATATACTTAAAAATATTGTTTTAAAATTTAAAAATTCAATTTTATACTTTAAAAAATACTTGATTTTCTCCCATTTTTGATATTAAGTCCTTATGAAAGGAGTTACTTTTGTGTGACTCACGATAGGAGTTAAATCTCTTGGTGCATTTAAAATCAGGGTATCAGGAGATTTAGATTTTAAATCAGGGGATTTAAAGCTGAAAATGATTCCAGAAATAAACTGACACTGAGAAATGAAATAACTTCTGAGAATTAAGCCAATGTGTGCCTTTTTATGCTATATCATACATTCTCTTACACAGTTTACAAAATAGAGTATTTTGTGTATGAATTTTCCAAAAGAATCAAAGTATAAAATGAGGTCTCATTGTACTCTTTGTCCATCTGTCCAGAGAATATCATTTTTGAGAACTGCCTTAATTTGTGGTTTATTCATGAGATTCAAAGATTAATACATTTGGGTGGTTTTCATAGTGACACTACAGTGTTACAATAAGTTGTTCGTGCAGCTTTGTCAAAGGATTGAAATTGTATGAAAAGTAAAGGATATGCTAAAAGCAAATGATGTAAACTCCAATAAGCTTGTTTATTTCTTTGATGAATTTTATGTATTGCATGATTAACCTGTTTCCAAGTATTTTTCCAATTTTTATCTAATTATTTTCTTACCAATTCCCATTTTAATTTTTGGATGATATTTTTCTTGCCTCAGAAAGTGTTTCACTTCGTCTGTCTTTAATCAAACTTTTTTATGTGAATGAACTGCCTAAAATATCATAGCTTTATTTAAAACCTCTGCATCTTTCCTATTAAAGAAAAAAACATGTTAAAAGTAAGATTTGAATACAAGTAATGAGGTTTTGATTTAGAACTTTACCTTTATCACATATATTAATATTTAATTGAAAGACTATAAAATATTTTTACTGTTTTATAAATATTGTTTCATCTGTTAATATTAACATTTCTTGAATTGCTTTTTTTTTTAACTGTAGATATATGTACCTAAAGTAGTTAATTATGTTGCAAGTACTTCTTTGAATTGTTGAATTGGGATCATATGGTAGATTGCTTTGCAGTTGTGTTCGCCACTTCTGAAATAGGAGTTTAATTGACTAGTATATAGTCTGGAGTTAGATTAATTTCTGTTTTGGGATTATGTTCAAAATTTTGATGTCTGCCACCAGATGGGAGTGATGTTCTTTTTGTTATAAGGCCAGCTGTGTTGGCCATGTTTTGAAACTTGAGTAATGTATGGAGCCCTTTTAAACAGAAAACAAAAACAAAAACAGAAAAATCCTCCCAAATCCTAGAATGGACTTAAAATAGTATAAACATGGAATTATGTATTCACATATGTTTATTCATAAAGAAATTTACAAAATAAGTACCAGAAACAAAAATTGAAATTAATGTTAATTTGATGGATGATATTGTTTTGCTGGAATTAAATCATTGCATGTGACATAAATGTTGTGGTGACCACTCTAGCTCTTGGTCTTTTGTGTTTGGCGAACACTCACCACCATGTGCCATGGGATAAGTCAATTCTGCCCCCACTTTTAGGACCAACTACTGCAAATGACAACTATTAGGTTCACCATGGCATCATTTCACCTTTGTTTAGCATAAATATCCTCACAGTTATCAGGCAGTGTCTGTCTCAGTTCCCTTCTCATTAGTCTAGAACGATAAAAGTTAAGTAGTAAGACATTATTACAGTTTTAGAATACATCAGGAAGGGGAAAATTCCTCCCTCTACCCTTTTTAAGTTCTTATGGCTGGACTAGTAATGAAATTGACACAAGACCAGATTAAGAGGAGGAAAAAACCCAATTTAATATGTATGTATGGGAGATCATCATAAAAAATGATGCTCAGAGAGTGAACAAAGCAGGCAGTATATATCTCTTTTTGCACAAAGAAACAATAAATTTGTGAGGATTTGATAGGACTAAGAAAATCAGGTGTAGAGTACGTAATTAGTGAGGAATTTGAGCAGAGTTTAGGCTTGAGGTAGTAAATTAGGAAAAGTACAAGGTTTGTTTATCCAGGCGTCTTGGCCTTGAGTTCCCTAGCTCTGGTGATAAGGATGTCTCTTTCTCCTGGTGCGGGGAGGGGACCTTTCACATGGAAGATTTATTTCCTGTTTTCAGGGAGAACAGAGAGAGGAGGGTCAAAACTTTAAGTCAAAACAAGTAACTTTATTTTGAAATAATCAATATGCCATTGTGAGATATTTGGGGTGGCCTGCCCTGGGCCCCGACAAATACAAGCTAACTATATTAAGAATGACACTACTAACTTATCTTCCACCAAAATATTTACTTTCAGTAATTTGTAGTTCAAACACAGTGATTATTTTATAAATACCAATAAAAGAAATTCCGTTTAGCAGAGAACAAAAGTTTTAGTTACTATGAAATGAATGTTCTACATACTACCTCAATGTATTAATTTCTTGTTCTTAATGAAAAAGGAGGTTTTGGGGGTTTTCCCTCACATTTTACTAAGGCCCAGCTCATTAATCCTGGTTTCTTTTACATGTAAGTCTTTGAGGCTCACCCAAAGGGGTGATCCAAGCTGCTGAACTAAAGTAAATTTTCTAGGTTACTTTCATTAGAATCTTGTCTTGTCTTTGAGCAGTCCTTACTGCTGTGGTCTTAGTTGGAGCTCTTCTCCATTAGTATGGAACTGACTGCAGGTAATCCAGAGCCTCTAAAGGGAAAAGAGGGAAAAGCCTGAGAGTTTCTTGTGTAGTTACTACGTGCCTGCTACAATCCTTGGTATTTCCAGGAGTTTCCATTACTCTTTACATCAACTTGGTAAAATCAGTATTATTTTCTCCATTTTACAGATGAAAAAAGAGAGACTTAGATCACATGATAAAAGGCCTAAGGTGAGTTAGACTGAGCACGTCTGCAGCTCCTAAGGGAAACATGGACTGAAAATACTGAAATGTAAGTTGCTAGTACATCAACCACGGAGAATGTGTAGGGTGAAAAGGGAAAAGAGTAAAGGAATAAATTGCAGGTGTGGAAGGGGAGAACTTCCAACATTAAGCAGAGGGAAAGGAGCAAGAAAAAGAGAACCAAACACATTCTTACAGTCAGGTGTTAGGTCTCTTTCTTGTTTGCATCACCTAATTCTTCCCCAAACCAGCTGTTTGCTGACATGCAAACACGACCTAAACAAATTGCTTAACACTCAAATGAATAAGTTAAACTAAAAACCTATTTTCCCTCTTAAATGGTTAGTGCATGTGAATACCCAAACTTAGCAATAACTCTTTCTTTTATTCTTTTGGCAATAACTTCAAGCCTTGAAAGTACTTTTTCTTGGGGGCCGGTGGCGCAAGCGGTTAAGTGCGCGCGCTCCGCTGCTGCGGCCCGGGGTTCACTGGCCCGGATCCCGGGTGCGCACCAACACACCGCTTGGCAAGCCATGCTGTGGCAGTGTCCCATGTAAAGTGGAGGAAGATGCGCATGGATGTTAGCCCAGGGCCAGTCTTCCTCAGCAAAATGAGGAAGATTGGCAGATGTTAGCCCGGGGCCGATCGTCCTCACACACACACAAAAAAGTACTTTTTCTCTTGTATTTTCCATTTCAGTGTATACTTAAAACTATTTTAAATGAGAAAAATGAAATTTCAAACTAAAGTTAAAAATTAATGTCAGAGAAGAATAATACTTTTTTATGTGCTTGAAATAGGACAATTAAAATCTTATGCATACTAATTCAAGAATTTTATGGGAGAAATTGTGGGGGTTAGCTAACAAAATTGTTTATAACTATTTTGGACAGTATAGAAACGTTATCTGAGCTGGAGACCAAAAAATCCATTACACCAAGCATGAGAATGCCTACAAAGTGACAGAATTGCATTCACTCAGGAAGCCCTCAACTAGCAAACTAATTAAAGCTTGTCAGAGATTTGAGATAAAGGATTGGGGCATGTCAACACACCTGCTTTTCCGTTTCTTGTCATCCTGTTGAATGTACAAAAAATATGCTGTGTTTTCACACAATTAAGAAAGAAGGAAGGCCAGGAAAAGTAATGGAAAATCTAACCAGCTATTTTTCTTTCGTTCTGACATAACTCTCAGTCCTTGTAACACCGACTTCTTAGCTCTGGTGGCTGTGCCTTCTCAGTCTTTGCTTTTTCTTGTTTCCCTACCTCGGCTTTAAATGTCCCTGTTTTCCAAGTCTTGGCTATTGTGAATAACGCTGCAATGAACACAGGGGTGCATGTATCTTTACGCATTGGTGTTTTCAAGTTCTTTGGATAAGAAACGATGAAATCTAGCCATTTGTGACAACATGGATGGACAGTGAGGGTATTATGCAAAGTGAAATAAGTCAGAGGGAGAAAGTCAAATACCGTATGATTTCCTTCATTTAGTAGTAGATAATAACAACAATAAACAAACACATAGAGACAGAGATTGGATTGGTGGTTACCAGAGGGAAAGCGGGGAGGGAGGAGGGCGAAAGGGATAATTCGGCACATGTATGTGCCGGGTGATGGGTTGTAATTAGTATTTGGGTGGTGAACATGATGTAATCTATGCAGAAATAGAAGTATAATGATGTACACCTGAAATTTATACAATGTTATAAACCAATGTTACTGCAATAAACAACAAATTAAAAAATAAATAAATGAATGTGCCTGTTTTTCAGGACTTAGACTTGAGACTCCTCTTTTCTTTCTTCCACGTTTTCTACCTGGGTGATTCTGCCCATTCCTACGGCCTTAAGTATTATCAGTCCTCTGACAACACTCAGATTTGTGTCTTCAGCCCACACCTTTTCAGGAGCCATATTCTCACACCCAAGAATTCTCCGTGGTTTGTCTTTCCTCAGATTTGCCCACCTCTCTCCAACTCTGCTGCTGAAGTCTTGGTTCCAAACCCAAGTCCTTTTTCACTATGACCAATGGAGTCACTTCTAAGTAATCCACCACCTCCACCTTTGCTCACTTCCTACACATTCTTTAAACAGCAATCAGAGTGATCATTGAAAACAGTGTATAATGTGATCATGTCATTCCTCTGCTTAAGACCATGCAATTGTTTTCATTGCATTTTAGGATAAAATAAAAACTCCTAAGCGTGTCTTGATTTGTCCCCTGCTACAAACTAGTGCTACAAGCTACTACATCTAGTGCTGGTGGCCCTTTAATTGCCATGCTCAAGCCACAGAGCCCTTCTTTCAATTTCTTGAATGCACTGAGTTCTTCTTTGCCTCAGGGCCTTTACACATGCTTTTCCCTCTGCACAGAATGATGCTAGCCTTCTACTATGTGACTTCTACTCCCTCGCATCTTTCAGCTCCTATCTTATCATTTCCTTGATGTCACAGAGGACTTTCCTGACTGCTTTTTTTTTTTTTTTTTAAGGTACAAGCCTCTTGTCCCCCACTTTATGTTTCTTTCTTTCAGGGCACTTATCACCATCTGTAATTGTCTTATGTGTTTGTTTGTGTGTATTTTGTTGAACTCCTCCACTAGGTGGAAAACTCCATGAAGATAGAGCTGATGTCACTTTTGTTCACACAGAGTCCCAGTACCTTGGACATAGAAATTGTTTGATAAATATTCATTGAATGATTAAATAAACACTCCTCCTTTAAAAAATTGTAGTTTGTATGTTTTTCTTTTTGTCTCTCCTTCCAAAATTAGTAGTAAAACATAATTATATGTTGCAGTAGTTGTTTTATGAAGATGTTGACAATTATAATAATTGTTTGTTGTTATGGGATTTCAAGGATGAAAATAGTCATTAGCTTTTTAAGAGTGTGTATCAATGTTTTGATACCTGGTGACCAAACTAAGAAATAATGTTTTGTTTTTGATACTGAAGCAAGTGGGCTCACTTCCTGGTGAGTTAAATAAGACTACACCAGTGGAAGTTGTCTCACAAAGTAAAGTGTATTTGCAGCGAGTAGGAGGCCATGAGGAATCATTTCCAAAGTCATGGCATCCCTGAACAAAAGGAAGCAGAAATTTTTATTTCAGTTGGGGAATGAATATTCAAAAGGGAGAAGCAAGTACACTGCAGATCATGGTAATGAGGCTTAATCTCCTTCACATTAAAAATAAGGCACGCTCATGGGCATAGCTCTTATAGGGAGGCTTGGTTAGCTTCAGGGTGGTTGCTGGTTGTGTCTCCTTAACATAAAAAAACAACTTGGAAAAACAGTTAAATGCTTCCAAACCCACCCTTGAGTTCCTTGGGGCACTAGTTGGTGTCAATTTCATATATTGAAATCTGTAATATTTTATCTTCGTAATAAAAGGCATAGTATAGATATATATATAGCGTATATGTTTCATATGTATATTTGTACATGTACATGTAGAAAAATTAGTATCTTTTCACTTTGCCTATAAATAATCTTTATATTTCCTTTAGAAGAATAATTTTGCTTGACCTTGTGTTCAATTAAACCCTCTCTCTCAGTTATCAATGTTCAAAGGGATTTATGGGCTTTAAATATTAAGTTGGGCAAAATAATCTTCATTAAAGTTTCTCAAAACATTACAAAGTTCCTGCTATTCAAACTGGCATTAGAATATAGGTACCGTACACAGCCATTATCACTCTTGTGACACTTAATTGACTATCCAAATAAGTCCTCCCTGACTGCCTGTTGATTGTGGTTGCCAGATTTAATAAATAAAAATTCAGGACACCCAGGTACATTTGAATTTCAGATAAACAACAAATCATTGTGTAATATAAGTATGTCCTATGCAATATTTAAGATGTACTTATATTAAAAATATTTGTTGTTATTATTGTTTTAGCTGTGAAATGAGAATTGATTTCATTGTTAGTTTGTAAATTCTAGGTAATGTCAAATTTAGTATCTCAAGTGATTATGTTAGCAGTGTAGGAAAGAATAAGCAGAGATTGGCAATAATGTTTTTCTAGAGAAAGTTGTGACCACTTCACTTTCAATTAAGTACAAATTCTTCTGCAAGACCTTTCCTCATTTGTCTTTCTTTTTGCTCTGTTTCTTGTTACTCTGTCTTGATTTCTACCCTCAATCCAGCAAGAACTTCTTTCTGTCTCTGGAACTCTATGGTGTCTCATTTCACATATGCTTGGAAATTCTCTTCTCTTTCTCTTTTCCTTAGAGTGGCCAGTACCCATACATCCTTCAGCTCTTATCTTAGATGCTGCCTTCATCAGTTTTTTTGACACTCACAAAACTAGGCCTGGTCTCCACTGTGTTCCCAGAGCATCCTGTACTTTCCCTGCCATGTACCATTCTGCAACGTTATGAATCCTGGTTTTAAGTATGTGTGTGTGTGTATTTTAGTATGCATGCATGCTTGTGTGTATTGTCTTTGTTACCCACAAGACTATAAATTCCATTCTCTGGATATCCTTTTGTTGGCCTGGCATGCAATAGTGATTTGGTAAATTGCTATTGAATTACTAGAAGAATGATGATCTCTTTATTGGCATAGTAAGTGCCCTCTTTACTTAATAAGAATCTCTCTCTCTCTTTCTTTCTTGTTCTCTCTCTCTCGCTCTTTACTAAGGCAAGACTCCAAGCTAAGCAGAGCTAAGATACAGTTTTCTGGAGCAACTCAATTATAATTATTTATTAGGTTATACTGTCTTTAAAAAGGATATTTAAAAAAAAATTAATGGGCTTAGGAGAATGTCATTTCTACTGGTCAGTCTTTTTACTAGTAATTTTGTGCTTTATCATCCCCCATTGATAATTGTTGCCACATTATTATCTGGGCTTTGAAAAATGAAAAGGAGAGTAGGAAATATTCTTGATTTTTTTTTAAGACCTCCTGCAGCATGTTAGTTAAATTTAAAAATGAAAAAAAGTGTATAAATTACTTGAATATGATGTTGTTACAAAATATAGCTATTATTGTAAATGTACTGTGGAGGCCTGTGGTAATGGCTGAGATGGTAATTTCATTCTAAACGGCAGTTTTCAATGGCTTATTTAACACGAACTCCCAGTTTACACTGTTGACTGAAACTTTTCAAGCTTGTTTTCATCCCCAAGGGGAATTTTATAAAGAAATGAGACAAAAGTCCCTTTGTCTGACTTATTCAAGCATGACTTTCACCCAACTATTAAAATTTTCAGAATTTTTTTGTAGCTTGCACATTTTTAAGTGGTTTCCAAATTTTATCCTTCACATAAGCATGTTTCTCCAGAAAGGACAGGCACAAGTATTAAACAGGTAGTTTAATAAAGTATTCAAAAATTTAAAATAGCTAAGCATTGTAGAAAATTGAAATTTAGTTGTGCAGAATATTTTCTTATTCAGTGTGGTTCATATCAGACCACTTTAGTAGACAGACACTAAAAGGATACCAATTTTGGTTTATTTTCTTTTGCAAACTACTGTATATCATTAAGTATTGGGTTTGTGTATAGCAGAACTAGTAACTGATTTTGACTTCTTAGAACTATTCTTAGTATTCTCAATTGAATTTTTTGTCTTCATTTTATTCATTATCAGCTTTTTGCTAATCATAAGTATCTGGTTATTGTACTCTGTGCTGCCTGGAATTGTCATCACTATTCAGAAAGTAAGTCATAGATGATTAACCACATACATATGAATGATACTCGAGAACTGCTGATATAGGAGATTTTCAGATGTTGCTGCAAAATTCTTTACATCAAGACTGAGCTGAGTAGCAAGGTGGCTAATTTATTGTATATTACAAGATATGGCTGGAAAGGAGGTAAATTTAGAAATAAGAAATACTAGATAATAGAATAAAAAAAGATCTACTTTGTGAAGAGAGTCTCTAAAATTGCTCTGGTGTGATTTGAATGCCATGGCAGAGTACCAGGGAACTGTTTACACACCTGTTTCTTCTTCTCTGTGTGCTCAAAACTTGACTACTCTCCTCAACCTCACTTGTAGGTAGGTGAGGATATGGAACATGAGTGGAAGAGATACACGCCACTTCCAGTCCTGGCCCAGCAGAGCCTCCCCTATGTCTCTGTGACTTTTTCCCTTTCCAAGACTTGATGCAGATGAGTGATGGTAGAAACCACACGTGGAAGCTGGTGGAGCCAGAAGATGGAAGGATCCTGGAACTCTGACTCATTGCTGGGAGTACCCACTCCAAACAGTGGTCCTGGATATAAAACAGGAAGGGACATCATTTTGGACTTTATGTCCAAAATTCTATTGTGTTAAGCCACCAAAATTTTGAGGATATTTGTTATAACAGCTAGCATTAGCTACCCTAACTTCCTCAGTGCTATAATATACACCAGAATAGTAGTTTCTTATTTAAGGTAGAAATTTATTTCTTACTTATGTCAAAGTCAAAAGTGGGCCACCCAGGAGGGACATTATCCTGATTCACAAGATAGTTCAGAGATTCAGGGATTTATCATGTTGCTCAGATATCTTGCCATGTGTCATTCCCTATGGTTTGCTCTTTATGGTTCAGGTTCGCTCATCACCACCATATTCATGTCTCAGCTACTCAAAGGGGAGTAAAAAAGAGATATAGAGTATACTCCTTTCTTTTAAGGGTAAGATCTGGATATCACATACATCCCTTCCACTTACGTCTCATTAGCAAGAACATAGTCACATAGCCGTACCTCCCTGCAAGAAAGGCGTGAACTAGATTGTTTTATTGCTGCAAGGAAGAAGGGCAGAATGGATGTTGTGGGATGATTAGCAGTCTCTGGTGCATACCTTTTTTAAATTAACTTTTGGTGTGTATCTGAGGACCTACCACCTGTGAATGGATGGAATCAAACTTTTCTTGGGTCACTGAGGCACAAGGCACATTCCATCATAGTGGTACCTCACTACCCACCTTCACTTCAGTTTAGATTTTACTCCCATGTTGAGATTATCAGTGACCCAGCTGTGGCTATGCATAGAAAGCAAATACCTCCGCAAAATTTAAAATCCTACCTTAAAGCATATATGGGGAGAATTATTTACCCCAGACCAGAAACATACTTACAACCTGTAAAAATGTATTCTTGTGGTCGCCCTCTACACGTTCACTTGTCTCCTGAAACTAGCTGAAGCAGTTTGGAGAGGGTCTGAGGGTGAGGATTTTTTTTTGAGGGTACACTCTAGGGTTAAGCTTATTTTTTTCTGTTAAGGATATTTATTAATTTCATATAATTTGTAACACTCAAAGAAGAAGAGAATGAAAAATTGCGATTTCTCAGGATTAAACTTTTTTTCATATGTTGGCCACCTAGATTTAGGCTTCCTCAATCTGAATGAAAAAGGAGGATTCATTTAACTCTTTCATTTTGTAGATATTTCTAAAGGATCTGAAACTGATAACATGATGAGTAGTATAAGCCTGGTGGAAAGGAAATGCCGTGGGAACACAGAGGAGGGAGGTGGATATTTGTTCTAGGCCTGATTTAGAGCAGGAAGAGTTTTAAGGATGCCTTTGATCTGGTGTTCAGTGATGGTTTCATGGGCCTTATCTCTTCGAGCAGAAATATTATTCTATCCCAATTTAGGATTGATAGTTTAGATATTTTATTCTTGAATTTGGTACTATGAATTGGAATTATAACTCCATTTTTTGAAAGAGCACCTGTATGAAAGTCTGTGTGATCACTCCATTTCTAGTCTTTGTTCGTGTTTGGCCGGTTTGCTTTACTCCGTTTAATATGCTTTTCCTTTCCACAGCCGTGTGTTATAATTCAGCATATTTTAGAACCCCATCTGTGGGGATGGCTTCTTAACTGCAATCCAGATCCTGATGACCACTGCTGCTCCAATTTTCCCAAAGCACGATCCTCCCTTCCCATTGTAATCCCATTTGATGTTCTGTAAACAGCCATAGGGAGATGCTAAAATTCAGCGAGTCTGTTCATGGTAAATCATTTTTTTCTGAAACATAGTTGTGTAGATAAGATGATGAACTGTGTTTTGTTCAATTGGAGACATCCAAGCCAGGTCACAGAATGTTCTGGAGAGATGCTCCAGAGGAGCATCATCATAGGTCTTTATTTTTATATACATCATAGGTCTTTGTTTTCATTCTCTGGTAATAATTTGTGAGCTTTGGGAAAATACTCAGGGTTTTTATATAAAATGAGAATACAGTCATGCACCGCATGATGATGTTTCAGTCAACAATGGACTGCATATATGACGGTGGTCCCGTTAAGATGAGTACCATATATCCTAGCTGTGTAGTAGGCTATACCAACTAGGTTTAGGAAAGTACACTCTACAATGTTCACTCAATGACAAAATTGTCTAACAACAGATTTCTCAGAACTTATCCCTGTTGTGAAGTGATGCATGACAGTATAATGTATTTCCCATGTTTTATCCTGCAGTTCCTTCCTATTTGAAGCAGAATGATTCCTTTAAAATACCCTAGAGCTGTCAGCCCAGTGGCATAGTGGTTAAGTTCACACACTCTACTTCAGCAACCCGGGGTTCACGGGTTCAGATCCTGGGCACAGACCTACACATCACTTGTCAAGCCATGCCGTGGCGGCATCCTGCATACAAGGTAGAGGAAGATTGGCACAGGTGTTAGCTCAGGGACAGTCTTCCTCAAGTAAAAAAGGACGATTGGCAATAGATGTTAACTCAGAGCTAAACTTCCTCACCAAAAACAATAAATAAATAAATAAATAATAAAATAAAATATAATAAAATACCCTAGATCTAAGACACCTATAAATGTGGGTAGTTTAAAAAACTGAGTGAACTCTGTTGTAGGTATTTTCTAGAATGTGTGGAGTGGACAACGTCATAATTAATCTTATACTCCTGAATTCTGTTACTGAAGTTTCCCATTTCCAAAATTATTCTGTCTCTGGATTTTGGTTGAGGAAACTCACTTATATGGACTCTAGTTGTCTGTTACCAACACAAGCTACACATACCTGACATCCTGTTCTCCTGGGTGCTATGGATACTCCCCTAAAATAGAGATAGACAGGTTGTATCTTTGTCTAGCCTGGGTTGCATTAGAGACTTCCAGATCTTTACTTCTGTGATTCTGGCATGTCATTAGAACGTCACAAAATGCAGAAATTCTGGAGATTTCTGGGAAGCAAAAATCAACTACGAACAACGTGGCATTCAGTAACCAGAAACAGGAGGGCTCATTTTGCACCATGGCATCATGTGCTCAAATGGAGAAGAGGCCACCAACACTAGCATTTGTAACAAACTCCCAGTAAATTGCAGGTTTGGCAATTCGCAGAGTAAAAAGGATACAAGACGACTCTGTGTTTTCAGTCACCCTTAGATTTGTGGAAAATCATCCTGAAGATCATCATTTTTGATGATGAGAAAACAATTGAAAAAGAAAAGAAATTGGATAGCAATTTCAAATGATAGTCCTGTGAAAAGGAGAAATAAAGATTAATGTGGGAAAAGAAAGTGGAATCATTGGGATTAGGTCTTGTTAGGGGACAACAGAACATATTACGAAACAAGTTATTACTAAAGAGAAAGTGAAAGAAGTGACAAAAACGTTTGGGAAATTTGTGAAGAATTATTGTGCGTGGGAAAGAAGCATGCAGAGGGTAAACTTGTAAATGAGAGGAGTTCATGGTCTCTTCTTGGAAACTTGAAAGATGATGACAGCCCAAATTAAAAAATGGTCATTAAAAAATAAAAAATAAAAGGCAACTAAGTCTTAGCTAGAAAGACATATATTTTACCTGTCTGTGTTACATGACGCATGGTAACTGGGAAGGAATTCTCTAATGTAGGCTCTTGAGGGACGCCTTTCTTACCAAGAGGAGCCTTTTGTGATGATAGTTATTTTATTTATTTTTTAAGGTGTAGAGAAGGCTAGGGAACAAGAATACAATATTTCTGGTATTAGAAAATTTGCTTTGAGAAGGCTTTCCACTAAAGCCATGTTGTCAAAGGAACTTTTCTTTATTTCTCTCTTTTTTTTCTAACTTCTAGTCATCTCCAGAGTGTTATCAGTGCAGTTTGCTTATTCAAACTCTACAAATTCAGTTCTTGTTTGTGTGGTGCTTTCATCATAATGGATAAGCAAGATCACCAGGGCTAAAGAGTCCTAAACGGTTTCCATTGTCAAATTAATTAAGAGCTGTGGCTGAGAGTAGCAGAATACCCAACTGAAAGTGGCTTATGCAAGAGGAGTTTGTTCTGTACCCGTGAACATCGGTGGGCTTCGCAGCTGAGCAAGGTCAGGGCTCAGGGTCATATCTCCCCTTTGCGTGGCCTAATCCTCGTGGTCACAGAATTCCTGCCTCTCAAGAATGATGTTCTCCTACAGGAACCTCCAGAGATGGAGGGGAAGACAGAGACCCATCTTCAGCTTGTAAGTCTCTTTTTAATCAGGAGGGTCTCAAGGAGGATTCTGAGGGAAGATGCCAAGACTCTTAAAACTATCAAGGTCACTCTTCCACTTCTTTGTCCTGCAAACCCTAAAGCAGAGTTCTTCAAATGCAATTTAAATCACTTAGAAGATACTAAAACCAACTTGACCAAGGTTTAATATCTGGATTTCTCTTAAAGAGAAGGTAACCATCTCTGGTAAATCTGATGATTTACACAAGAGTAGCTCAAAATGTACTAGGTCTGGTGGCAGCTTTCATGTTTTTGAGCAGTTCCTCTTGGGCATTTAGAAATGTTTTGGCTTTTCGTGTGCCTGTGGGAGGTCGTTAAGGCAGGAACATTTGACATTTTCTTTCTTTTTTTGTGTTTTTTTTTTTTCCTGGTGTATCTTTGTATTCATGCTCAGAGAATTAGAGTCTTTATATTTCAAATGAATTTCCAATAATTTGCCTTTCCTAGGGGGCTGTATTTTTTTTTTTTTTTGTCCTTTAGCATTTCTTTGGAGTTCTTTTGAGTAAATAGTCCTCCAGTTTATACATTGGGAGCTTGTTGAATTGTTTGTTTTTATGTAAGTGAGAATCTGTAGTTTTATACCTAATATAATCTGGCAGGAATAGATTAAGTCCTAAATCTTTATGATGGAAGGCGTACAAAAGGTAAATTCTTGAAATGGATTTACGGTTTACCATTCATGCCATATTATTCTATAATATGAAAATGAATTGCACTTTTGTATGCTAATAGCGAGATCTTTTGTTACTAGCTATTCATGCAGAAGCATAATCAATCTTAGCATACTGAGTGGTTACTGGATATTGAGTTATTTCCAGAAGACATATATTAATGTATTCAGGTTTGCAAAGCAAATTAAATACATCCATGGAAACTATAGAAAAGAGTGATTAAACTTTAATGCATAATTTGTAGTATTTTAATTAACCATACATTATTCTGAAATCCTTCACCAACAAAAATTCATAATAGTAAAACTTTGAACATCTTTCTCTTTTCTGTCATTTTGGAAAATCATGGAATTTCTTTCCCGCGTTTGTTTCTAGCCAGGTGAACTTTTAATAGTTTAGTGATTTAAGCCCTTTCAGATGAGTGCATTTGTTAATTCATTTCCCTTGTGTGTTTTTAAAATCTGTTAATTTTTTTTTTTTTTTTGTGAGGAGATCAGCCCTGAGCTAACATCCGCCAATCCTCCTCTTTTTTTTTTTTTTTTTTTTGCTGAGGAAGACGGCCCTGGGCTAACATCGGTGCCTATCTTCCTCCACTTTATATGGGACGCCGCCACAGCATGGCTTACCAAGCAGTGCGTCGGTGCGCGCCCGGGATCCGAACCAGCGAACCCCGGGCCGCCGCAGCGGAGCGCGCACACTTAACCGCTTGCGCCACCGGGCCGGCCCCTAAAATCTGTTAATTTTTTGAACCCTCCCTAGCTTTTCTATTTATGCAGCTGTGGGGGATCAGAATTTGCCACCCCAAAATGTGTCTCTGTGGCTTGATTATTTTTAAGAACAAAGACTCGGGAAGAAACTTTAACCTTCCCCCTAACTGCCTAAAGGAACTTAAGATAGAAGGCCTATTCCAGGAAAGAGCTCATACCGTAAGATAACTGTAGTATAATATAAACTAGATGTGATAGACAGGGAGGAACCTAGCAGGGGCCATTTAATCAAAGTCCTCTCTAACTCTCATTGTCTTTGAAAGGCATGGTCAACACTTGTTTACCAAACATTTGTTTTTCTATCTCCAGGTGAATTACCTTCCTCCCCTTTGAAGTCCCCGAACCACTACCCCCAACATCTTCCTTTGTCCTTAGCCAAAGATGGTATGTAAGGTAGTGGCTTCTGCCATTTTGGTGAGTTACTCAGATTTTCTGGGTTTCTCCCATGTATACATGTTATTAACATTTGTTTGATTTTCTCCTGTTATTCTGACACATGTCAATTTAATTCTTAGACCAGCCAGAAGAACCTAGAGGGTAGAGGGATAGTTCTTCGTTCCCTACACATCTCTATCAGTGAATAATAGTATCAAGTTTCTCATTAACATTCAGCATGGCTTTGAATCCAGGTTAGGGAATGAGAACCAGCTCCTTGAATATTCCTTTCTTTTCTCAAGAAAGTGTTTCATTTACTTTTCTCATGAAGGATGTACACTTTTTGGAACTAGCGAGCCTTCCCATTATTACCATATTATCCTTCCCATGATTTCACCTTCTCATTAAAAAAATAAATAAAAACTGTTGCCATTGAAAGTAAGCCTCACAATATTACCAAGTTAAGTGACAGAAACATTGATGAAAAAATACCTGCCGTTTCAGAATATAGATACAGCCACAATCTGTAGATCATGGATTTTTTTTTGGAGCATAAGACGTAGCAGCTTGGTATCATTACTTGCTGTGCTGTTCTAGATTTGTAAATAGTCAGTATTGTATGATCATTTAGGCCAGAAGTTCCAGTGAAGTGGAGGAAGAGAGGCAGAAGGTCTAACCAGAAGCATTAGATCCCAGTCATGTACAGATTGGGAAAGGGGGATGTAACTGTTTACAACGCCCGCCTTCACCAGATGAGGTAATCTCAGCACACCAGATGAGGTGTGTAAGTGGTATCTGACGTGGAGATCTTACAGGTAAGACCTTGAGATCTGCTGACAGGTTCTGATTCCATTTGGAAGTATTAATAAGTTTTGAAATATTTAATTTTATGGTATCTTAGATATAGCCTCACTTTTGGAATATTGTTAAGCATGACATAATGAGAGCAGTGTGATAGTAGTTTTTAAGCTTATTAAATGAAGAATAACAGCAGAATTGTTGGTAACACAGGATCAGTCAAATATCTGATAGTTGAAACCACCAAATGCAAATGTTTTAAGCTTGCCCCCACTGCCACCTTCCCCTCTAAAATAGCATGTTGAAAGGAAATAAAATTTCATCTTTTGAGTTAGTTGATCTTTTAATGGCCTGAATACATGTATAGATAAATGTAGTCCCTTTATAGTAATTGTGGCTTACCAATTTTGATGTCTTACTTTTCCCACTTCTGAGTTCCTTACTGGATTTTTAAAAAAATTTTCTCTGTATCTGCATAATCTTAAATTTTAAAATAGTAATATCTATTTCTTTTTCAGTAAAAACAATACTTGGACACAATGGTTTTTGACAATTTGAGTTTGATTAATTGAAGCCATGTTTTGTGGTTAATGCTTTTCTCTTTGAATCATGTATTTATTTTTGTCTCTGTCATGTTCTCTTTGCTTACATTTTGGAGGTTAATTTTGATTTCAAGATGTTTCATTTTTACTTCCAGCCTTACTTTGTAATTCATATTTCCTTTTCTCCCCTCAACATCAAGACTGTAAACAAGTTTTCTCACATTTTTGACCAATATTTTAAAATACGTATCAATAGATAAAGCTGAAAATTGGAATATGTGTAAGTGAAATCTGCTCATACTCCTAAGAAGGCAAGAACTTTCCTGCTAACTGCTCACAACACAGACTGAGGTAGTGAATGCACAGGGCTGTGGTAAGCATGTGCATGAGATGGTGCCTCACGAGATGCTGCCCTGTGGGGTCTGTGCTTTGGGAGTGGATGTGGTTGGCTGGCTGATAACCTCTTCTTTACATTTACTGTGTTAAAATGCTACAAGGAGCAGGAAGCAGAATGGAGTGAAGTCCCCACTGTGGGCCAAGGCTGGACTACACGAAGAGAAGTTTGGCTAGCTTCAGCTCAGCATAGCTCAGATAAGTGATAGTGTGAAAGCATTCTGTGTGTTCACACTAGTCCCGTATTCAAGTTACTGGGTACTTTTTTCCCATATGTTCTGCCTGTGGAGACTGCCTATTACCCCTCTCCATCCATTTTTCTATCTTGAAAAAGGTCTGAGAAGATGATGATAAGCTCCGATCAATAAATCATATAGTTTTGAGCTAAATATTTTCAAAGAGGTGACAAAATTCTGAAGAAAGCAGGAAATCAAGGTTAAATTTTAAAATTTATCTTTAAAAAAGGAATTAATTTTCAACTCTTTTAAGGACCAGAAGAAGCAGTGAGAAACAAATGAGATAATGCCTTGGAACTTTTTCGTGCTTGGCACAAAGTGAATTCTTAATATTTTTTTGCTGCTATTAGGAAAAGAAATGCCAAGTGATTTCTAGTGTACATTTAGAATAAATGAGATCCAAAGGCAACGTAAGAGTCACCGAGTTTTCACAAATCTGATCCCTGGATTACTGTCCTTTTAGCCATAGAGAGATGGAACTTCACATTGTGTGTGGATCACATGTCATAGGTGATTCTATCCTATGAAGACAAAATGCTTTCTTTTTTGTAGGCAAACTAACCATGTATAGTGGAAGATAAATGAGCACAAGCCTGGTGAGTTAATTTAGAGCTCAAAAGAGCAAGTTCAGTTTTCTGTACATATACATTTTATGACCTAAACCGATACTTATTTTCTATAACAAAAGGTTCTTTTAAAAAATGTTTTAAAAGTTGATGGGCATCAAAAGCCTCTGGCCAAGGTTATATTCTTTGAAGGTTAATAAAATCCCTGACTCCTAGTTGGGTTCTTGAAGTAAGCAGTTATTCAGCCATCATTTTAATATATCTATTAGCCTTGGCACTGTGAAAAGTTAATAGGAAATATATGTCTGTAGAAAAAAAAAAACCAGAATTTTAGAAATCACTCACTCTTGATCATTAACAATAATCACCAAAATTAAATCAAATTTAATCAAGTTAAATAGAATAAAACAAAACATGAATAGAAAAAGTCCAATTATTCTATTTTAATTAGTTCTAAGAAAACTCCCGTTTTTATAGAAATATCATGAAAAAGGAAAAATCTCACAATAGAAAATGAACTATTTATATTTATAAATAGAGTATTATCATCTTGTATTTTTATATATTTGTTCTTGTCAGCCTATAAGTAAATGTACATTTCAGAAAAGTTGAAAATCCAAAAAAAGTCACTAAGAAGATGATAGAAAATAGAGAAAAATACCTGAAATGTTGATGTTTTCTAATATTTTCCTATATAAAATGTTCAACATGATTGAGGTAAAAAAAATAATTTGCTTAAATCATGAATATTTACCCGTGTAATTAAATATTCATTTCTATGGCTTTTCATGGCTGCATGTTATATTGGGTTGTTCTTTGACAATTTTGCTTAACCAGTTTTTTATTGTTTGGATATTTAGGTTTTTCTTAGTCTTTCTCTACTACAAATTATTAAACTGTTTTAACAACATATTGTTTTGTGTTGTGGTTGGTTGACTTTACAGCACAATAATACACCTTATGATTCTTTGTTTGCATCCCTTAAAAGTTACTAGTTTCTTTTTAAGGATAAAAATACTGATATTTTAAAAATAACTTAAAGTAAAAGGTTGCCTTTGTCCTATATTTTCTTAGTATAAACCTAGATTCCCATGTATTTGTATGGTTTAAAGTACAAAAATAAATTATAGCTATTTAGGGGGATCAAGTTAAATATACTATATGAATAGTATAAAGGATGTCAAGGAAATGCAAATCAAAACCACTATGAAATATTACCTTACACACCTTAGGATGGCTATTATCAAAAAAATAAGATAACAAGTGTTCGTGAGGATGTGGAGAAAAGGGAACCCTTGTACACTGTTGGTAGGAATGTAAATTGGTACAGGCACTATGGAGAACAGTATGGTGGTTCCTCAAAAAATTAAAAATTGAACTGCTATATTATCCAGCAATCCCTCTCTCGATATATATCCATAGAAAATGAAATTAGTACCTCAAAGAGATATCTTCACTCTTATGTTCATTGCAGGATTATTCACAATAGCCAAGATATGGAAACAACCTAAGTGTCTGTCAATGAATGAATGGATAAAGTAGACTGGTAGATATATACAATGGAATGTTATTCGGCCTTAAAAAAAGAGGGAGATCCTGCCATTTGTGACAACATGTATGCACCTGGAGGACATTATGCTAAGTGAAATAAGCCAGACAAAGAGAGAAAAAATGCTACACGATCTCACTTATATGTGGAATCTAAAAACGTTGAATACATGGAGGAGAGTATGGAATGGTGGTTATCAGGGGCAGGGAGGTAGGGGAAATGGGGGGATGGTCGTCAAAGAATACAAAGTTGCAGTTATGTTGGATGAATAAATTCTAGGGATTTAATGTACAACATGATTATACTTAATAATACTGTATTTTGTGTTGGAAATTTGCTAAGAGAGTAAATTTCAGGTGCTGTAAGCACACACACACACAAAAGTAAATGTATGAGGAGATAGATATGTTAATTTAATTAGCTTGACTGTAATAATCATTTTATTATGTATATGTATCCAAACATCATGTTGTACACCTCAAATATACATAATTTTTATTCGGAAAAAAGTAAAATAAAGGGTGTCAGGAAAGAAAACTTCTAGTGATTTTGTTCTTTAAAAAATTGACCTTGGCTGGAAAGAACTGTTTTGTTTGTTTTCCCCTGTGAATACAAAATAAGGAAATATTTTCTTCACTCGCTTTTTCAACATTTTTAGGCAGAGTAATAGTTTTTGTGAATCTGTAAATGAAGGAATGACTATTTGTCTTTTATAATAGAAAATGCTCATCTTTTATCCTGTTTTCTCTTTCTGTCTGTGTGCGTGTGTATGTGTATGTATGTGTTTCAGCATTTCTTTTGAGTATCTGATTACTTCTGTGGTCTTTTTTTAGTGTGCTTGCAATCACTTTCATTTTAATATGGTTACTTTTTCTGTTCCTTTAGACCGAGTCTGTCTCTGTTTGGTGTTTCATTTCCTAATAAGCCACATTCAAACTTTATGCTCGTGTTTTCCCCTTTTGAATATATTCTTCTCTCCTATGGCCCCAAATTCTAATTCAGCCACTATTTATTGAACTATGTGGTATGTTGGAAGCTATGGTTGGAAGCAGGGGTTCTTAAACTTTAGTATGTAGGGGAATCATTCTGCGAAATCATTTAACTGGAGATTGCAGGATACCATTTCCTGAGCTTCAGATTTGGTAGATCTGAGGTGATACCTGGAAATTTGTGTTTTTAAAAACTGCCCTATGTGATCTGATGCATATGGTTCCTGAATCACTCACTGACAAATGGTATATTCAAGTGAATATGACATCTTACCTTCCACCTAGTTGTTAGAATGTCAATGGCCTATTTTGGAGAAGCTTCTTGAAGCAAGTAAATATTGAGCAGGGCCTTGAGGGTAGAATTTGGTTTATTTGAGAGAAGGCAACAGTTAATTTCAAGGAGAAACATTCTGTTCCAAACCCCTCTCATCTGCTGCTTGGTGCCACCACGGCATTTTTGATTTATGTGCATCATATTGATTGCCTTTGTCTGCTGTTGGCTAGCTCTTTAATGTGCCACTTTTCAAAGAACTCACAAGACAGAAAAGAATAGATAAGAAATTGTAAAGTGGCATGGCCCCATAGTAAATCATCATAAAAATTAGAACACTGTATTCGATAAATAGGGAACATTTTTAAAATAGGTTCTCTAGGCTCCCTAGCCTATGGTTGCACCCATTTCTGATTGTGCCCTGATCTCCTATTTACTTTTAATACGGGAGATGAAAGATATATAGGGAAATAGCTAATGAGAGAAGACTTGAAGGTGGTCATTGCCACCAAAATACCTGTTGAGTAGACCAAGCTGTTTTCACTTGACATTTTTTATTATTGACAACCTCAACTGACATTCAAGAAACAAGCCCCAGTCTCTAAAAGCACTTGGTTCTGAGAGCTGTTTTCCAGAGTTTCTGTGTTTTATTGCCAGTTAAATTTAAGTGCCATCTAGAATTACCTCAAGAAATTTTTATCAGGTGCCTTTTGCTAATGCTACTTTGGATAATTCTAGTTGTTAACAGAATATATTGACATTAGCTTTCTTATTTTTAAGGATCGTGTATGGGCCGGTAGTTGTATGTTTAAAAAATAACAAGCTGGGCTATTATTACTGAGTTGTTTTTAGTTGTATGTCTTTTGGATTAGCTGAAATAGTGAGCACCTATACTGTGATGTAAAATGTGGTAATGCAATAAATGTCATGAATTTAAATATCTGAACTGAATTGATTTCTTCACAATTTACTTTTAGCTGAAGAAAAATGGAAGAAATAGTTACCTAATGCTTGAATAGAAGCCATTGTAATAATAAAGAGAATTGGAGGGGTATAATTGGTATTGATTCAGACTGTAAGAATCCAATATCACCTAATTTTATGGCTGTGGATAATGCATATTTCTTCTTAGAATATTAAGGGGCTTAGGAATTCTAGTCAAGAGGGTGACGAAAGCATCTAGGTAAAGCTGAAATAAGGCATTTAGTCTTCTATTAAGAAAAGACATAGTCTGTACATGACTTGGAAAAGCTGTTTGGGGCTTAGGAATTACGTCATTACTTGGAAACTTAAAAAAACAAATATGTGGCCTTATCTGATTGCTGAAACATGTGCATAGAATGCAACTTTACCTAGATAAAGTCAAATTATTTTTAAACATTAAGTATTTCTTCTTTATAAAAATATTGAATTATGTTGTGAAAGACAAGGTACTTCTTGGGATTCATTAATAAAGAAACTGAATGGAAGTCCAAGAGATTTGGATGTATGTCTGTTTCATCATACTGTCTTTAGGGCCTAGAACAGTGTTTGGTGCATAGTAGTTACTCAATAAAAATTTTTAGGATGAATGAATTGATGAATATTTCTGACTCTGTTACCTTTACAAGGATATAAAAAATGCAACCTCATTTTTGTATAACTCAATTTGACTTTTACCTTAAGCCCTTATTCTGTTGGGGAGGAAGAAAGATATTCTCAATCAACTTCTAGGTTCCTCCTGTGTTCCACTGGAGTTACATCTGAGTTCTAGGGGTGTTATGTAATGCCAGGATATTGGGTCAGCTATCTTACCTTCAGGGTCATCTGTATGTGAGGGTCCCCTGAGAGATGCCCATTGACCCAGCTGGTCTCCAGCCCTCAGGGCATTCAGTTCCCTGCTGAGTTAGCCCCTTGGCTTTCTTTCCCAATGGCAGATTAAGCACATGTTGCAGCCTCCCTCTCCTGCATCAAAATCCTGGAAATGATAGACAAGATATTTTCAGCAAATAAATAACAGAGATAATCAAATAGCTGAACTCAAAAGCATGTTTGAAAACTTTTGGTAGAGCAAGAGTTATAAAGAATCCACAAAAGATAGGACTGATGGAGGAAGGAAACTGTAGCTCAGGACTTCTGTGGGTCCTGCTGCTGGAGAACATGGAAGCAGCACTGAATTCACGTCCAGAAATGGGTAAAACTGAGAGCAGGGTGGTAGCCTAGGCCAGGGGTGACAAAAGGCTGATTCATGGGAATAGGAAGCCAGTTCACACTCCAGACCTCCCACTTCTCCCTGGGCCTGGCGTACTAACTGTGGTTTCTATGTCTAGTTGAGAGCAACAAGTGTGGGAGCTTGATTTCAGGGAGCCGGGTGGATATCTGGGGAGGCTGGATACAAGCTGGAAGAATGTGGTGCATCCAGGCCCAGGTGAAAAGCTTTAGGAGTGTCTGCCAGCAGCACCGCTCCACCACTGTCACTGAAGGCTCTGTCCAGACACCAACTAAAGTCTCTGCCCCACGCACAGATCCACACACAGTGCAAAAGAGGATTTCAACTGTAAATATGGGCACATGATCAAGACTCAGGAAACATTTGAGGAAAGACTACACTATAAAGTATAAAGAAATAAAAATGATCAAGTCTGAAATAAGAAACTCAGAGCCACTCTGGAGTGGAAGGGATTCATTCTGAGATGTGAGAAACCCTGAAAAGCTTTATAAATATGTCAGCTACCTAGGCTCATTGCTTGTTAAGGATCTTGCTCTTTCCCTAGGGCTTTGCTCAGAAGAGAACGCAGGTTCCTTCTGCCTTACATGGAAGGTTCTATCACCTTTTCATCCCCAAAGCTGGGGTGACCCTCCGTCAGGTTCGCCCAGTACAGTCTGAGTTTACACCTGTTTTTCAGGTGTAAGTATTCATAGTGTCCCTTGAATAGTAAATGAAATGATTTTTTACTCTACTCAAGGATTATCTGGGGAGCAGGAGACAGGATCCAGGATCTCTTTCCTCAGGGGCCTGTGACAGTCCACATACCCACTGCCTCCTCTTCAACCTCTCTGCCTTCCTCCAAGCTCTAGAGTTGTGTGGGAGATGATTAGACTAGTGATGGGTAGCCTAGTTCTTCTTCATCAGGTAATCTGCCAAGTCTGTCTGTTTCCTGAGTCCTTTCCTGGGACACTTTTTCCTCCTCTATTTTCTGCTAACGCTTTCTTAATCTTAAGCACTAAATCCGAATGGTCCAGGTGGTCCACATGGGAAGAGCAAACAGGTAAAAGGAAGACTGGGATCAGCCCTGATGGCCTAGTGGTTAAGTTCGGCGCGATCCTCTTCGGTGGCCCGACTTTGGTTCCCAGGTGCGGACCTACACCACTCGTCAGTGGCCATGCTGTGGCGGTGGCCCACATACAAAATAGAGGAAGATTGCTGCCAGATGTTAGCTCAGGGAGAATCTGCCTCAGCGAGAAAAAAAAAAGAAAGAGTGGTAATAAGCCACATACACACGCTTATACACACTTGCACTTTCACATACACATGCACTTACACACGCACTTTCACATGCACTTAAACACACACACTCACATGCACAGGTTAATATTCTAAACACTATCCCATGACATCACTAAGTAGACTTGTGACCTTTGGGAAAATCATTTAACTACTCTGAGCCTTTGTTTCCTAATCTGAGAAGTCCCAGAACTCTGAAGATTTTTCCTAACTCTCGCGATAAAATCATTAAGCTTAGCGTATGAAGGAACTTTGGGTATCAGTTAGCCCAAATTTCCACCACATGTAGACCTTCTTTCCAAATATCTTTGCCATGTGATTGTCCAACCACTATAAGAATATTTTAAGAAATAGAATAAATGGAGGAGATAAGAATAACAATAACTTCTAAAAATTAAGTTCAAAAGATACGTTTGACAGAAAAAGAATGGAAAGGAATTCAGAAGCCACTGAATGTTGTAGAAAATGACAAAGTGCCACTAAGTAACCACATTTTTTGGACACATATAACATGGCATCCTGTCCTCAGGAAGGACATTTAAGATTTACTGCAGCTCAATGAAGAATAGATAAAAATTCAAAAAAACATAAGTGAAAACTTGGTGTGGTGCTGGCCCGGTGGCGTAGCAGTTAAGTTTGCGTGTTCTGCTTCAGCGGCCCAGGGCTCGCAGGTTCGGATCCCAGGCACGGACCAACGCACTGCTTGTCAGGCCATGCTGTGGTGGCGTCCTGTATGAAGTAGAGGAAGATGGGCGCGAATGTTAGCCCAGGGCCAGTCTTCCTCAGCAAAAAGAGGAGGATTGGCAACAGATTTAGCTCAGAGTTGACCTTCCTCACACACATACACACAAAAACTTGGCCCGGTATTTGACTAATAGTAAGTTCATAGTAAATAACTGTTTTTATTTGTGGCTGTGGTGGTGATGGGTGTGATGGTCCTTGAGGATCTGGGATGGAAATTGTCTACAGAAAGCAGATAGAGAAGGCAGAAAGTTATTTACAGAATCTACTACGTTGTACCCAAAGCTCTCCCCTGCGTCACCTGGTTATGAGACAACAGTTCCCAGCTGATCAACTCCCAATTTTAACGCTCCATTTCCAGCATCATCTTTAAGGTCACAAGCCTCTATCCCCGTAATTCTTTACTCGTAAGCCCTAGTGATTGCCATGTCCCTGCCTGAGTCCCCAAACCCTTGGGTTCCTTTTTCCATCTTGCTCCAGCTGCAGATTCCTCCCTATCTGACTGGGGACCTCTTAAGGAGTCTTCAACCTCTACCTCCTGGATTCTTTGCATCTTTCAAGGCTGAATTGTGGCCTCAATTATCTTGGGGTCATGTTGGATTGCATTTTCCAAATTTTCCAAACTTCATATTTTTCTTCAACCTTTGGGTCTTTGTGAAAATACCCACTTGCTCTCTCTCCTCCATTATAAATGCAAAAGCTTCTGTCTTAAAGGCAACATATAAATCACAATGTACAGTTCATTAAAATCTATAGATATTCCCCAATTCTTTCTGCTTCTACACAGCATGGCTTCTGCCACCACTGCCTTCGTGGCTCTCCCTCTACTGTTCAGGGTTTTTTTTCTGTTCAGTTGTATTTGTATGTGTGTGTGTGTGAGTGTGTATATTTACATATACATATTTTTGTGTGTGTGTGTGTGTGTGTGTGTGTGTGAGGAAGATCAGCCCTGAGCTAACATCCATGCCAATCCTCCTCTTTTTGCTGAGGAAGACCGGCCCTGAGCCAACATTCATGCCCATCTTCCTCCACTTTATGTGGGACACCACCACAGCATGGCCTGACAAGCAGTGCCTTGGTGTGCACCCGGGATCCGAACCCGGGTCACCAGCAGCGGAGCGTGCGCACCTAACCGCTATGCCCCAGGGCCGGCCCCTACATATACATGTTTTTATATATATATATATATAAAATAACCTATTCCTGACTGGCCTACTTTTGCAGAAAATTAAGACACAGAATTTCATACTTATGAAACAAATAATTTAGGAAGTGATTACCAGCATTATAAAAGAGTGTTTTTTGCTTCCCAGCACATTTGTTGTAATTTACTTTTAACAGTGTGTTTCCCTGGCGTATTTAAAATATCGTTTAACTTTTTTTAAATGATTGGTTTTACACCTAGAAAATAATATATTGAATGAATATAATGAATTTTTTCCAGATGGGCACATATTCCCCAGGCCATAACCTCCTGAGAGAGAGAACTGACGGTGGGTGTTAATAATAAAGCCCCCATTGGTGGATGAGTTGGCATCCCGCCTTGCTCCTCACTCCATCACCCCTCCCTACCACAACCCCAAGCCCTTTCCTTGGCAGATGGAGGTGAATCACATGTTCACAGTGGCAGTCATTGAAGACCTCCAGCTCTGGGGCCTCCGCCCCTGATCCCATTCTTCCTGCCACTCTGCGGGCAGCTGTAAACCTCACCATGCTGGAGTTCTCTGTGGTCCTTGGCAAACCTCCCTTGTGCTGTGCATCCTTGTGAGTTTTGTTTCTGCTCTGTGACAGCTGACACTGCCCTGGCCATTTAGGGTATTTATTTGCTTCATTAATGTCTTCTGATTTTCCTAGTGCTTTAACTCTTTCAATGTCCTACAGCCTCTCCCTCCTACTTCATGGCAGATCTGCAAAACCTCCCTTTGAAGTGTGTGGAGGGAAGTTGGGAGGGGACAGTGAGTGTTTAACCTCTTCTCCTTCTGGGTGGGCTCCCTGTCAGGGGATCCAGGGAGGTTTTCTTACATCTTCTCCACCCAACACAGATCATTTCGGGGCAGCACTCCTAGGCCCACTTTGCAGCTTTTGCATCCAGATTAGACTGTTTCTACACCAGCTGTTAAAACTTGGAGATTCCTCCAGGTATCATCTCAGGAACTGGAAGTGTTTTGTAGCAAATTGGGAAAAGAGATGAGCAGCAAAAGTGGAAGAGAAAGCAATACTAAAACATCCCTACTTTGGAAAGTTTGATTTTCAATTCTTATTTTTGGACTGACCCTCATTGCCACCTGGCAGCCACTTGTGCCTTGAAAGTTCTTGGTTTAGGTGTTGTTTTAAACTAGGCAGCAAATGAAGGAAACAAAGTCTCAGGGATTTCGAGATTTACCTTCTCTTATGATCTCTGTCTTTTCATGAACATTTACACTATGGATCCAGCTCATTCCTTTATCCTGGAAGGATAGGTTATTTGAATGTTATTTTTACTTTGAGGCCAATCAACAGAGGACATTTCCTACTGTAGATGTTCCTGCTCTGCTAGCGACCTCACGGAAGAGGAGGGGATGGTCTTACTGATGAACTTGTATTTTTTATCTTATTTCCCACATTGAAAAGAGTTCACAGAAGTACTAAAAAACTATTTTGAAAAAGACCAAAAAAAAAATGGACTGTATACATAAAACGAAGACTTGTCCTTGAATGTAGCATAGTGAGATTCTAAGGTACTGGGAGCAGGACCTTGTCTCCGGAGCCTTTTGAATTTTTGTAGACCATTAGGCATCAGGGAGGCACTAATATAGATTTCATCAAATACATGTTATTGATTCAAAAGAGTTCTAGGAAGACTTAATATTGGGAGATTCTTGATGTAACTATTTCCTCTAAAGTGTTTTCAGTAATGTGAAAAGTCAACATGAAGGTGAAGTGTTATTACTGCTGCTGCTATCTCCAGAGCATCATTGTAAAACTCTGGAAAGAGGGAAACTGGCTTTTGATCCAGGCAAAGCTTTGCATGTGTAATCACACTCATGCCCTGTTCTGAGTGGCTGCTGCAGTGCAGAGCTGGGACCGCAGGCAATAGGAGACGGAAATAACTAAAGAAGTTAAAAAAAGAAAAAAGCAAGTATGATTCTCATATCATCCCATCTAACACTTTTCTGTCACTTTTTTAAATGGTATTATTTTCTCCTGCCTTTTGCCTCAATACACAGTCCTTAAAGACGTTTCTTTCTGAAGATTTCCTCACTTTTATAAAGCTTTTCTTTCTGTAATTAGAGGGACCTCCGACTAGACCACATCAGCATAGCCAAGTCTACAGCTTTTGGGGTCACACTGACATGTGTTGAAATCCAAGCGCTGCCACTTCCAAGCCCTCGATTTCTGCACCAGTTACTTAATCTTTCTAGGGCTCTCTCACCTTTCCTGTCACATGGGGGTGATGGTAGTAATGATATAGATCACTGGGTTTTGGGAGAGTTAAATGAGATAAGCACAATGAACAGCGCCTATCCATGAATGTCCCCGCGTCTTGTTTGTTAGTATATTGTTAGCAAAATGAAACATTGAACTGATCTATTCAGAAAAGTCATCTTCACACATGTATCAAAATCCTTTGCTTCAAATTTCATGTCATCTCAGATGAAAGCCTCTCACAGGACATAATTACACCGTTCTGAACCTTCATTTTCTTCATTTAGGATCATTAATATAGATATGGTTTGCATGCAAATGAGTAGGCCCAATATGTACAGGTAACGTGAAATGTAGTATGGAAAAATTAACTGCTTCTGAAGGAAAAAGATTTTGTTGGGAGTCATATCCTGCTTGACCGCGTCATCACTGGATAATTGTCTGGCTATTTGGACTGCTTGTCCTGAAGATTCCAAATGGTATTGGTTGTGGCAGTACTGAGAGAAAAATTCCTAAAACGCCCATCAGGGGATTCCAAAAGGTATCTTTGAGTATAACAAGAGATATTTGTTAGTGATGAATTACACTTTAAATTTGGTTTTTCTTCCTGGGAAGTGGCATTGGCCCTCTATTTTATAAGATTCAGATTAATAAATTCAGAAGAGCAAAAATGTTTGAGGACTGGATTTCTCTGGATTAACATCTGCTTTCTGTTTGTCAAGTGAAACAATTTTTCTTTAAAATTTTTAGGCCAAATGTTTATAGCTAAGAATTTGCATAAAAAATCCAAAACTAAATTGGTTTGGATTGAAGTAATCTGATTCCATTCTTTTGTCAAGACTCAGATTTAAAGCCTGAACAAAAGGCCCTGCAGCTTTCACAATTTAAAAAATGCTCATAAAACCCACAACATAAATAAAACATTTAAAAATGTTTCAGTGATCTAGAATTATAAATGAGTCATGACGTATAAGAGGGAGAATTCATATAGAGATTCAGACTTGAACCTTCTTAAGGTTTGTCAGAGATGAGTTAAATAATTTAAAACAGAGCTTATAAAGTTTGTGCTTCTGTGTTTTTTGTTTGTGTTTGGTATATGAAAATTTAGATATGTATATACATTTTGTGATTTTTGATTGTTCATTTACATCTCCGTAAATTATCGTAAACTGTCTGTGGCTATGTGCCTAAGCCTTACATTAAAGAAAAAACAAGCTTTGGCTTTACTAGTAAGAGAAATACTGCTTTTCTTTCTTGTGATAATATAAATATTCTATTATTTGTTTATAACTATCCACGTGGTTTCATAAGAAGTTGCTGTAGAAATTATAAAAAGTCAAATAGTATAAATGGTATTCATTAACAGAGAAGCATTAGACTAAGGTCTATACCTGTAGGTGTGTGATTTTTGGAATGACTTGGTTGGCTCTTCACAATTCAGTGATTTTGTCATTACTTAACTGCATTTTTGTGGAAAATGCAGCGCTGAAACTAAACGTCCTCTGTGGGAGTCAGACCTGCAGGGCACACTCCCTGCCTGCCTAGGACCAGGCCCATCACCCACACCCCAGGTAACGCTGGTGCTGGTACTCAGGGCCCTTCTTTGAGGAAGTCTAGTTCAGAGATGAGATCCACTAATCTCCTTAGGTTCTTCTTGCTTCTCTCTCTCCTGGGAATAGGTTATTTAGAATTATAGTTGTATGACTTAAATATGCAGAAACAGTAACAATATATTTTTGTCTTGCTTCAATTTCCCTAAAGCAATGAGTCTTCAGTAGCCAAAGATAAAATAATGTGCAATACCAGGTTGGTGTAAGCACCAAAGCATCTACTGCCTCCTTTTGCTTAGAAGTTGTGTTTGCATCAAATATGACTGTTCTCCAGACATCATCTAGTGGGGAATATTCTATGAGTTTTCCTCCCTTTAATGCTAAGTAGATCATTGGCACATATTAGCCTGAGAAGGCTTCCTCCAAATTGCTAAGTGTCTCCACTCACCAGAGGCCCTTACTTGGACATGTCAGTTTCTGTCATTCACCTCTGTCACTCCCAATCTAGTGGCTGACTTTTGGAGTTGAAGTATACACACCTGGAGAGATTTCCTACTGGTTGCAGGTACTGCAGGTGCTGGGGGAAATGCGCCTGCAACCCAGACACATAAAGTCAAGGTGGCATGGTGGGTGGGAGAACCAGGGTCAGATTTAAAAACGCTTTGAGTTCTGTGTTCCCAGACACACAACTTGAATCCCCATTTCTATATTGGGGGGAGGGGAGCAGTAGGCGGCCCCAGAAAAATGGAACTTGCTGTCACTGAAGGAGAGTCTTCCTTGTAGCACTCTGCCCCAAAGCCAATCTCCTACTCCAAACCACTCAAGGAGAGGGGACAATCTGCATCCAGCATGTAACAGTCCAGGATAATGAGCAAATAAGAGCACACTGAAACTGTGAGGTCACTGGGCCTCTGGCTATGCACCTAAGAGTAGAGGTACTATAGAATGATGTATTTCCAACTTTTTTTGGAGCAATCTACACATACACATATGTAACCAAAGTAAAGGTTTCCGTGAAACATTATGCATACTCCCTCCACTGCTGTCTGCTGTTTCCTTCTGCCCTGCCCTATTATAGTATAATTTAGTCTATACGACTTTTAAAATAAATGTCTGACCTCACATCATTTAATTGATTTTGCAACCCACTACTGGGTCATGATGTAGTTTAAAAAACCATTAATTTTAACATATTTATATCATAGTTAAATAAAAATAATGTAAATCAACACTGACGATAGGGGTCTACTAAATTGTTTTTAAACAAATTTCAGAGATAATATGCATAAAAGGCTTAGCAAATAGTCTGATATACAGTACAAAGTCATTTACAATTGGCTATTATTTTTGTATGTAAGCTGAGACGGTTATTTGCTTGAATATTTCCAATACTTTATTGAATTATTTGAAAAACAAAAACAATAACAGCAACAACTGTGACAAGTACAGTAGTTGTTTTGGATAAACTGCGTGCAGGAATTTGGTCCATGGTCCGTTGAATAGTATGTGCTGCTTTTTTTGCCATGAAATGAAGATACACATTTTCTTTCCTCTTTGTCAATAGATGAGACTGAAGGTTTGTCAAAGTTCCCTTTAAATGTTTTGCTTTCTTTCTCCCTCCTGAGCTGGACTCTTTCCTAGCCTTTCTTCTGGGCTCTGTGAGCTCAACCCTCCTGCCCAGTTCCTCCTGAGCTGGAGGATGTTGACATTAATGCTGATGGAGGAG
The DNA here is from genome assembly GCF_020826845.1 of Diceros bicornis minor. Taxonomy (NCBI): domain Eukaryota; kingdom Metazoa; phylum Chordata; class Mammalia; order Perissodactyla; family Rhinocerotidae; genus Diceros; species Diceros bicornis. The sequence continues at coordinate 9,809,110 of NC_080751.1, read as the reverse complement.
ACAGTGCATCACTTCCTGAGAGAAAATTACTTTCTCCCTTTTGATCCAAGTTTTCAGCCTCATGGCGATTATATTTTCCTTATACTTTGATTAATAGAATGATATTAATAGGTATACTGTTATTAAATATTCTTATACTCTGTAATTAAATATATTTATTCCTATTAATTTATCCTTAAAAATACTACTTGATTCATTATGCTACCATTTTATTTGGAACTTTTGAAATTATATTCATAAGTTAGGTTAGTATATGATTTTAGATTCTTGGAGTTCATTCATTTATTAATTTGTGTGTCATTAAATAGGTATGAATTGAGTGTCTGACCTTGTGGAATTTATAGTCCAATAACAGATACATGCAAGTATCCTTGAAGAAATGATATCTAAGTTGACCTCTGTATTAGTGAGCTAGGCCTTTATAACACAGAGATTCGATTGTCTTAACTGACTCAAATAAGAGGTATAATTTTATTTCTTTCTCACACGGCATTCTGGAGTGAGGAGTACAGGTCTAGTAGGGTGTTTATACCAACTTCAACATGTGTTTTCCAGGTTTAGCCCCAGTCATCACCCTCTCCTAGCCATCAAGAAGATGTATACAGAATCCAGGACAAGTGATCTTATGGAGATGACCCGAAAGTTGCACACAAGCCTTCTACTCACATCCGATAGCCACATTTAATTGCAAGGGAGGGTGGGGAATATATGGGACAAACAGATACCCAGCTAAACTGTGGGTGCTACAAGGAAGAAAGGAAGAATAGATTAAAGAATGAGGTTAGCATTCTCTGCCAAAACATCTAAAGGAGTTAATAGTAATTAGTCAGCTGACGGATGCAGGGAGTAAGAATTAGTGTTCTAGTTAACTTGCAGTCCATAGAAGGATACGCAGAAGCAAACAGGCACTTTTGTAATGAAATATTGAAAATGCAATGGGAGGACAAGCACAGAACACTGACCACTGAAGTACTACATGTGAGCGGCATCTAACCCAAGCTTGGAAGGCAGAGTGAGAGAGGCTTTTCTATCTAGGTGGAGATCTGAAGATTGAAGTTAACTACCAGATGGTAGCTGGAAGGGGTGTTCAAGGCAGAGGAAGCATGAATTTCAAAGAACATGAGAATGAGCGTGGAGTAATTAAGAAACTGAAAGAATTTCAGTCTGGTAGGCAGGCACATTACAGGGCAAGGTGTGACCAAAAATGAGGCTCTGCGAGGTGAGCTGGAGGCAGATCATGCTTTACTCCATGTTTAGGAGATTGAACTTTATTCTAAAGGCAAGAGGAAACTTTTGAAGAGTTTGGGTAAGGAGATGGATGAATGCCATCTATTATTCCAAACCCAGCTTGAATTACAGCTGCCACACTAATTCCTGAAGCCGAAGGAGGAAGCGAAATATGAAAACTTCTGCTCAATCATTGAGAATAAAGCTAATTTAAATGTTTACAATATAGCTTAGTTTGGCTTTCATATAGACTATTTAGCTGTAAAATACTTTATTTAGGTAATGATAATTGAGTTTCCACTCTACTTCTTACTCGTCGATCAAACTGGGTAATGCTTATACCCTGAGAAACAAACAAAAAACATCATTCTACAATGACCACGAAATAGAATTCTTCAGCATTATGAACAGATTGATCAGCAGAATGGGAAAGAGAAGTAAGAACCAGAAAAGGAAGTACAGTAGTCATTAAAAAACCTAACCAAATGAACAATGGAAGACATGAATGTGGAAGTGGTCCTTGATGGTAACATCTTAGCATTGGATCACCAGCTTTGCCACCAAAGGGGTCCTGGGGGTCTGGTGATTAAGCTTCATGTGGTTGGTAGCAAGTGGCAAATTTCTTAGAAATCTCAATTTTAGTTTTAAGATGAATATAAATTTTGTAGAAGATATTTGTGCTTCTTTTAATTAAAAAATTGTGTCTTTTCCTCTATTGTTTCTGTTAAATATTGTTCCAGGAAGGTGTCCTGTATTAGTCTTAAGACTTTTCACATATCTTGGTACAGTACCCCTGATACTGTATCCTGGTTTGAAAAATACTGATCTGGTCAATGCCTGGAGTGAGAGGGGACTGAGAGATAATTAAAATTCATGGATGACCTAGGGAGACACCTAAAATGCCACTCCATTAGTTTAGTGAGAAACAAATGGTTACACCCAGCGGAAATGTTCCTGTCAGCATAATCAGCTTATGTTGCTCTTTAATTGCTCTATAAGGGAAGCCAAATCATAGTCAGACATCACTTTATTGATTTAATGAGAGAAATCACTGTAACCCAGACTAGACATTGTGCTGTCAGCATGATCAACATATTCTCTGCTCAGAGACAGGGTTATGTGGGAATCAGGAGTTGGCTTGGTGAGCATGGAATGACGACTGTTAGGTGAATAAAATATGAGGGCACCCTGTTGGGAGAATGTGATGCCCCTGGCTCATTTCAGATCCCACTGAAGGTTTTCTGTGTTAAATTTTAGTTTAACTTTGAAAAAGTCATCTTGTATCTCTTATTTCCAAGTTCTTAGGGGTACAGTAGCCCTCCAATGCTTGTGAATGTGCAAAAGGGAATTTGAGTTAAGAACAAAAATATTTTAGATGTTGTGATAGTTTTAAGCAGCAGCAATAACCATAACAGGTTATTGGGGCCCACTTTTGTAATTTCAGGTAATTTTTCTGCACTGGCCAGAGAGCACAGACTGGCATCCCTCAGGGCTGAAACCACCTTGTTTTGTTTGCTTTGCAATGCATCTTTTTAACTGGGTTTATCATATGAAAATCTGGATTTCTGGTTAACATCATCCTGAAAGAATGTACAGGGTAGGCTGATTATCTGTGTGACTCTTTTAATAAAAATAACTAAAAAGCTAGATGAAATATAAAGCATTCTTTGAATGTATTGTGATCTGGGAAAACAGTAACAAATCTCAAAATGCTAAAAATGAAGAGAAAATGGCAAGCTTGAAAGATAAGTGCCAAAACTGGATTTTACCCTTAGGTTATCTGGCAAGGCCTGATTCAGTTTTCTGTTGAAGGGTGCATAGTCCAGAGTAGACAGGATATAAAGTCTAGATTGTGCTGGAGATGGAGATATGAATAGGAGACTCCCCTCCCAGACTGGGAATACCAAGGGACAACGGCAAACTATTAATAAACTCAATCCACAAAGAGTGAAACCATCTTGTCTTTGTTAACCTGGGCATGAGTGGAGGAAAAAAAGTTTCCCTTGAAAATTTGAGTTGGCCTTCAACAGGTTTTGCAGCCAAAATTGATGATATCTGTGTGGTGAAACTCCAAATGCAGAATTTAATGTAAGATGCTCCCAGGATGATAGTGAACTAAGCAATTGGTAGAAACAGATTTTCTGGAAATGTGAAGCTTCATATAAAATATAAATAATTTCCAAAATATTTTTCAAGAAATAATGTGCTTAAGGCAAAAAAAAAAAAAAAAAATCAATATGTACCATAAGCGAGAGCCAGTGGAACAAACAGAAAAACACAGGAGAATAACATTCATTAAAGCTACAGATATTAGAATTATAAGAAATAAATATAAAATATAATTTTGTGTAATATGTTTTAAGAATTGAGGGGCTTTTAAATGTTAGCAATGAAAAAGGTATTAAAAACAACACAATTAAAAATGACCTGAGTAGGACTTTTGGAAATTACAAATATATGTGGGTGTATGTATGTGTAATGATTTAAATTAAAATTCAATGGAGTGAGTTGACATTTGCTCCCAAAAGGGAGAATTAAATGGTTTCAGATGAACCCTCCCAACCAAGAATAACTAAAACATGGAAAGTACTAGGTGAGCAAGCTCTTGAGCAGTCAAGATTTTGGAAAGAGAAGAAATCCAGAAGTATGAATGTCTGCCAACTACAAAGCAATGTATAAGATGATGAGGAGCTGAGAAGAGCTTTTGGCAGTTTCACTGGTCTGGGGGGACAAAAATTGAAGTTCAGGATCAAAAGGTCTGGAAGGCACCTGTTCCAGTTACTATTGCTGCATACAAATCACCCCAAATGTAGTGTTGTGGAGCAACTATTTTATTGTACTCAGAGATTCTGTGGTTCATGGATTTAGTGAGGTTACAGCAGCAGAGTGCCTTATCTCTGTTCCACAGTGTTTGAAGCTTCAACTGGAAATATTCAAAGACTGGGAGTAACATGATGTCTGGGGACTGGAATCCTTGGGAGGAGTCTTCATGCATACGTGTAGGACTTAATGCTTGTTGTCAGCTGGAAGCTCTGCTAAGGATGTCATCCCAAACACAAGATGTGGCTTGTTCATTTAGTGTCTCCAAATTGTCTAGTGTGGGCTTCCTCACAGCATTGTGGCTGGCTTTCAAGAATGAGAATCCCAAGTAAAGAGAGGCAAAAGTACAAGGCATTTTTGTGGTCTTTACTCAAAAATCACATGCTAGGATTTCTGTCCTACTATATTGATAAGGTTGTCACAGAGACAGGCCCAGGATCAAAAGAAATAGATTGTTAAAACCATCTTAGGAGAATATAACCTGCCACAACACCCCATGTTTTATCTGGGACTCCAGAATGGGTGAATTATAGAAATCAGACATTACAAAGACTAAAGCCCGGTTAAAATCAGCTCAGTCTCTTACCAGATTAAGATGATCTTTCTCTACCACAATATTCCACTCAAAACCAAACTGATTTCTCTCTGGTAGAAGATATCATCATCTATAACTTCTTATATATTCTACAGTTAATAACTTAGGTTAGTGTATGTTAAAGGTTGTGACATTAAATAAAAAATAACAAGGCATGAAAACAAACCAATATTGGCTGAAACAAAGATGAAAACGTAACAAAAAAGTAATCCGCAAAAGGTGTAAATATTGGAATTATCAGGGATATTAAAATACTGTAGGTTAATGTGTTTAGGAAATGAAATGACAAGATGGAGAATTATAGCAGAGGCAGGGAGCCATAAAGAAGAAGAAGAGAAATTCTATAATTGAAAGTTACAATAATTAAAATACATTTAATGAATGGCTTTAATAGCAGATTAGACAAAACTGAAGAAAGGATTTATGAGCTGAAAGATGTCAAAATTAATATCCAGAATAAAACAAAGACAAAAAGATGAAAAACACAGGAAAAACTATGAGAGGTGGGGCATAGTAAAAAACATAAAACGTATACATACCTAGATTCCCAGAAGTAGAAAAGATAAAGACAATCAATATATAATTGTTAAGAACTGTCCAAGACTGATGAAAGACATTAAACCACAGATTCAAGAAGTGCTGTGCACTTGAAGAAAACTGCATGTGGTTGTTTCGTAATAAAACATGGAAAATCAAAATTAAAGAGAAAATTTTCTAGCACTCAGAGAAAAAAGACATCTCACCTGTAAGGGATCAAAATAGCAGAGACAACTGACTTTTTATTAGTAACAATGAAAGCCAAAATCAATAGAATGAACTAATTAGAATACTGAAAGAAACTGCTATCCTATAATTTTTATACCAATAAAATGTTATTCAAAAATAAAGTTGAAATAAAGACATTTTCATATGAACTAAAACTGAGAATTTATCACCAGCGTATACACATTGAGGGAAATACTTGAGTGTTCTTCATACAGAGGGAAAATGATCCTGACTGGAAACACAGAGATAAAGAAAAGAATGCAGAGCAAAGAGTAAATATATGGGTAAATCCAAAGGAATGTTGACTATGTAAAACTATAATAATAATATCTTTTGAGGTGAAATATGTAAAGAATTAAAATATATGAAAATAATAGTGCACACACACCACAAACAAGGGTGGAATCAGCAGTAAGTAGAAGCTAACTAGTCTAAGATGATTGCATTGTCCAGGCTGTGATAAAAGTAGTGATTCATTCTATGTTCCTTTTCCTTTTTTTTCCACTTGCTTTCTTTTGTAGTGTTTAATTATTTTTAGTCAGTTATCCCTATGTTAGCTTGTTAGTTATACATTGTTTCACTACTCTTTTAATGTGTTCCTTAGAGATTATCACGTGCAGTCTACTACATAGAGCAAATATGCAGATGTATACTAGTAAGGGTATAACAGTAGTAATTTAATGTAAACAGACTAAATACTCCAATTAAAAGACAAATATTTGCAGACTGGATTAAAAAAAAAACCTATATGCTATTTATGAGACGACTTAATTAAAGATACAGAAAGTTTGAACATAAAGAAATGGGAAAAGACGTCTCATGCTATCTCCTGATATAAACCTTTTAGAATGAAGAAGTGGAATTAAAGTCAAAACATAGGCAGTGTTTTGTAGGAGTATGGGAAACAAAGAAATGGGTGGTACTAGAAGTGGATGATGTATTTTTTCTTAAGTTGGGAGAAATTAGACTCTAATTTTTTTATAATATTTTATTATAGAAATTTTCCAACTATATAGGAAAGTTGAAAGAGTTGAATGTCCATTGAGCTACCACCTAGATTCTGTGCATTTTGCTGCCTTTGCTTTGTTGCATATCTATTCACTTATCCGGTTATCATTTAATTTAATTTTTTTATTAATTTAAAACTAAGCTGCCAACATCAGTGAATACAGTATGTTTTTATACCAACAAGAATGATTTAGAAGAGAGAAAAAATTTTGATGATTCCAGGAGAGAGTAGGATAATTGCTGGGACAATGTCCTCAAATAGTCAAAGATGGGTTGGGATCAAGTGAGAAAACAAAGCTGTTTCTTAGCATTAGGTGGGAACATGGGGACTTTATCAGGAAGGCAGTTCCACAGGAAGAAAGTCAGAGTACTCAGTACAGGGGCAAATGGTTGGTAGAGGTGAGAGTGGGGTATTTATGTATAAGTTCTCTTCTCATCACTTCTGTTTTTTCCAGAAATATTAAACAAGATCCAAGGAGGTTATCAGCTGAGAATGAAGTTGGAGAAGACAGAATTGGTTTGAGGATTGAAGAAAAGATAGGAAGTAATCATTAGGATGAATGAGAGTAGGATTTTAGGACATCCCTACGGTCCTGCCGTAGGTAAACCTACGTTTACCATAAACCTGAGGTTTATGGTTATGAATATTTTCTGGTTATGAATATCAATGTGGAGGGGTAGGAAGACTTGAGAGCAATGTTTTTTCCAGATGTTATCATATTATTCATGTAGAGTTTTCACATACCAATATGAATAGCCTAATAGTCATAAATTTTAGTGAACATTATTCAAAGGCATGGACAAGGAGCCTCTTCACAGGCAGACGACTGCACAGCAACCACAAACTTAATGTTTTTTTATAGTGCTGTCAGACTGCCTAGCCTAACTCAGAAATGTTACACTTAAAACTTCAATTTTAAAGATTCAATTTGAAGGAAGACATTAAATGGCTGTGAGGCAGGAAAACTATTCATAACATTTTTTATGCAAAGTAAAGTTTAGAAAGAAAAATTTTTAGACTATCCAACAAAGAAAAAACATTATGAAAGAAAACATTCAACCATTTAATTTTCTGGCATTGGTGTTTGGACAGCATTATCATTGCAACAAAATTCCAGCTTTATGTTTTAGAAGAATTTATTTTTAACTGAGGTAGGGTGAGGAATGTATTGCACTTTATTTTTGGTCAACCCTTAGAATAGCTCTGTACATTCTATAAAATCTAGTGTTTAAGTCTCATTTCTATCCTTTACGTTGGGAAATGATTTCACGTGTGAATAGAGGATGTTGGAGAAGTAACAAATTATAAACCTCGAGGCATAACTAGTAATTCTCTGAGGGCTGGGTGTTAGTGAAGATTTTTTGAGGAGACTCTGTTTTCTATTGTGTCAGTTTAAATCAGTCGTTCTGAATTCTGTCATGTTCCCACATAAAGTACAAAGAGGAATTTTAATAGAAAGTATTTTTGACAACAAATGGCTTTCTTAAAACTCATTCTACCTTTAAGAACTAGTGAATTGAGACTGGCAAGGAGTCAAGAAAGGAACACATTTTCATTTACTTTGTTGTGAATTCTGTAGTGATTCATGGCAAACTCAAGAAATAAAACACAAGGCATCTGTTGTTGTTAAAGGAAAATTACCCATTTTATACCAGCCTAAAGCAGCATCATTTAGTAGGATCTTCAGGGCCGTATTAAACCATGCTTTACTTCTTTGGTAATTTAGCCACAAAAAAAAAAAAAAAAAAAAAATCCGCTTTTTCTATATTGCCTTTTTTTTTTTTTTTTAGGAAATATTGCCTTTGTAAAGCACTAAATACATTTAGAATTTTAACAACTGCTAAGCTCAATTCTGTTATGTTTTGAAGGTCATGGATTCATTCCCATTTATTTACAGGTGCTTGGGGTTAGGGCAGAGTCGTCATCTTGACCATATTTTAGTATATGTATGACTGACCTGTATAATGTAGAATAATCCTAGAACCAAACGTAAATCCTTAGAATTACGTTTTGTAGGAAGACTTTTCTTCCATAACTTAATTTTGGCAAATCAGTATGGTCTTAGAGCTAAGAAAAGCAGGTTTCAACAGAGCTCAGATTTCTCTGCAGTTAGCTAAGCACTCAAGATATGTTGATTCCTCTCTCTTCTAAGTCATCTCATATGTAAGATCACAGATATAAAAATTATAGAGTTGGAAGGTCAGAGATGGTCAAGTCTAAACCCTCATTTTACAAATGAGGAAATTTGGTCAGAGAGAACTGGTTTGCCCACGGTCACATTGCCCATTAGTGGATTTTTAGTCATTTTTGGAACACTGGGATATATCAATATGTCTTAACAATTTAAATAGAACTTAGTGAGTTTCATCTGAAACCTAATTTAAAAAATCTAGACTCACAAAGATGTTAGTTTAATTGGAGTATGAAAATAGTTTCCCCACAGTTATGCAATGTCATTCCCGACAAACTTTGTAGAGTACAGTCTGAAGTCAATCACTGCTACTCTAAACTTCCATGCATAAAAGCAGAACCAGTGATGCATTTCCATTTCTTGTACATTATACTCCCACATTTGCTTCTGGAAACTCTGCCTATGGTTCTGACACTCTGTCAACACAACCAGTCAAGTTCATTTCTTTGTAGTTTCCTGGATATCAAGCATATGTAACTATAAATTACCTCTTTGACTTGCCTTTTCAAATGTGTTAAGAAGAGAATACTAGGATAGTCTTCAGGTGTGTGATTTAAGTGTTTGATCTTGTTGCAGGCCTCTTTGCCTGGCCTTATGGATGGTAATCTTTTTTGGCATAAAGCCAAGAGTGCCAGGCGTGACTTCATGCTCAATCACAGCTCCCCGTCCTTGAAAGCATCTGCAGCTTTGTCAATAATGAACCATTCCTTTAGTTCCTAAAGTAGGCCCTTTTAATATTCCAGAGTATGCTGTTAAAACAAATTAGTACTTCACATTGTTATACTAATTTACAAGTTATACAGCACTTTCACATGGTATTTCATTTGAAACTCGTCAAATAGATTTTCTTTAGAATCAGTGGTGTACCAAGAGGATGGTGGCGAGAGGAGTCTATCCCAGGTACCAGTGTTAAGGGGGTGCAATCTAGAGAATTTTAAAACAGTGATAAAACCATACAAAGTTGGTCTGCTTTTCATTATTGCCATGTTATATTAATTCTAAACAGTCTTAGTGATAAAATATTCCTTACGAGAAGACTTTTTTTTTTTTTGGTGGAGATTCTAAAAAGATGTTGAGTTACAATAATATGTATATAAATTTACAATTAGTATATTTTATATTTTAGGCATTATATTTCATATGTAAGTTAATTTGGATAATTCCCAATTATACAGTTGGTTCTTAGACTTTGTGTTCACGAGTAAGGTTAAGTTCTTAACATTTTGGGATTGTTCAAATTCTCTTGGGATATAGTTCATGTCTTGAGAACCTGTGATTTACATTCAAACAGCAAATTGAAAGTACAGGGATTGTAAAGATGAAGGAATAGAAGGTTAGTCACTTCAGTTATTTCATTATATGTTATACTTTGGAGTTTTATTTGTATTTAAAATTTTATATAACAACACAGAGTATGGACTGCGAGATGTAATATTTTCATTTGATAAGAGTGAATTTTTAAATGGTCATACATGAAGTATAGTTGTTTGGAACAGAGGGGGTGTCTGTTGCATAGATCAAACTAAGTTTGCCCCTCTTAGGAGGAATAATATTTGAAAGTAATTCTCTCCCAATATATTAGTAGGGATTATTTGATAGTTCACTCAGCACATGGTTCTTTGGGAATAAGATAAGAAATAAGAAGCCGAGAGCAAGATACTGAAAGGGTATGTGTGCGTGTGTGTACATATGTGAGTCTGTGTGCATATATGAATGTGCATGCCTGGTGTGTATGTGGTCTTGACATAAATGTAGCTAATTTTACACTTTGGTCCTGATAAACATAATCTCCATTTTGGGGAAAGGAAGCTAAGAACAGACTGGCTAAAAAGACTTCCCTGAGGATATTTATCTCAGCAATACAATGGCAAAGGGCAGTTTTCTACTAGTCGGTTGCATTTGCTGTGTGCACATTTGCAAAAGTTTGTCAAAACTGAGTAGAAAGCATATAATTCTATTTGATCCTCTTATGTGAATAAATTGAGTAGTGAATAGAATTTTTGTGTGGACTGATACATTTTCTGCACTTATTTGCAAGGCTGTGATTTGGTTCAGTACCTTACATAAAGTTTGTGCTGAAAAATGTGCTACGAAAAAAGAAACTAAAAAAAGTCACCTCTCCAATATGCCCGTAGGGCATAGTGACAAGGTAATATTTGTAAGGTTTCCTGATTAAAATCGTAATAAAAAATGAATGGAATTAGTAAAGTAGGAAACTGTATAGACTCGTGAGCATTAATGAGATCTGTCATTTACCTGCTCTATGACCTTGGGTAAGTCACTTCACTTTTCTGTTTCTGTTTCCTCATCTGTAAGATGAGGATAATAAAAACACAGACCTCATTCTTTTTGTTATAATGAATAAATTATAGATAGACAGTTATATAGATAGATGGTGGCATATAGTAGGGGCTCAATAAATGTTAGCTTATAGTTGTAAACAACATTATGTTGAAATCTGTTTTTAAATTCAAGACCAAAGGTCTATATACAAAAATCTATACAAAGATCTGTATTCATAGCATGCTAGTATTTCTGACTTTAAAAGGATGAGACAGTGAGGTATTTCTATACTGAGCTAACTTTGCAAAGTTGTTTTTTATTCAAATGTAATTAGTAACCAATTTATGTCTATTTGCAATAGTTACGATTGACTAATATGGCTAGTAAGAATTTCAATGTAGCTGGTTATGTACGTGATGTATCTGTGCAGTAATTATTCGTCATAGTATCGTAGGTGTAGGTAGTATTACACTCATCATAAAATCTATTTTGAAATGTTAACAATAAGGATTGCATTTTTCATTCCTATGGCCCATGGGAGTAATAAGGTTTAAGCTCATAGCACTTCTGATGCTGATACCATTCTGTTCAGCCACAATCACAGCCCAAGAGGGAGAGAGGGATAGGGCATGTAAGACAATGGGGCTGCCATGAGAGCCAGGTGTCGATAGTCAGTCAGCATGTGGAACTGGCATCTCCAGTCCCTTCTTGCCCAATATCAGCAATGGGAATTTCACCCTTCTAGGAGCAAGTGGCCTATGGACAGCCATGCTATATGCCCTCCTTAGAATGGAAAATAAAGCTGGAGAGAGATTGGGATGCCACAAGAGTGAGTACAAGGTGGCAAGATCTGTAAAACACCATGATAAAATGTTAAGGACACCTTCAATTTGAAGCACCTCTTGTTTGTCACAGCTCTTGTCTGTTGCCACCTCTCAGGGAATTGAGGTAACAGAGGTGGTGGAGGAAAGTTTAAGCTGTGATATAGAGAAGGCAACTATCCTTCTTATCTCTTTTTGCTAAGGCTATCCGACTGAATCATCAGTCCTGAGCCTTCAGTCAGCCACTTAGAATATTTTGGTACCACGTGGGACATCTGACTCTTTCTGTCTCTCTCTCTCTCTCTGTCTCTCCCTCTCTCAATCTCTCTTTCTTATGTGTGTGTGTGTATATAATTCTAGATGTTTGTGTATCTGTAGACTATCTCTGAGGATAAATTTGTTTTTTATTCTTGGTTCCAATTTTCCTAATCAGATTGGTTCTTCTTGGCACAAAGGTTTTGTTTAGTGAGTCAATATATTTATTGATGAAAAACAAAATATGGGTTCTCATTTTTAGTCTTTGGAGTCCATAAGGATAGATTCCTTTCTGGCTGATGTCTGTACTAATAATAGCTGTGCTTTATTGATAGCTTGTTGTGTGTCAAGCACTCTGTTCCACTAGTGTGAACGCATTTAGTTCTTATGAAATAGTGCCATTTGCATCCCTTACATGAGAAAATTGTGGTATAGAACACTTTAGCCGCCTGCCCAGGTCACACAACTAGTGATGGTGGATCCAGGGCTTAGACAGCTTCGATGTCAGGACCTACTCTGCTAGTCACTATACCATACTAGTAGCTGCATCTGAATAGCGATTCATTCATCCGACCTTGTCTTTGCAGAAAGCCCTCCAACACCCCAGTGCCTAGTCTAACCTAGGTTAACTTGTCATCCTAATGTTCTTCAGATTCTACCTTCAGCCATTTATTCAATCAATATTTACTCAGCACCAACTTAGTGCCTAGACACAGGAGATATACAATTCAGCAATTCAGACCAGCCTGTACTGGGTCTAGGACTAGGCACAATATTACTAGTCCTGTGATGTAAAAATCTAGTGTGTCATGGGGCTTATAGAAGGAGCATAAAGCCCAGAGACGAGGACTTTAGGAAGACATCTCAGAGAAATGGAAAGGTGAATGGTGAGCAGACGTTAAGTTTGTCAAAGAAGGATATGGAGAGAGTGTTGCTAGAGAAGGAACAAGTGCAAAGCCTTTGATGCCAAAAAGAGCACAGCAGATGTGGAGTACTTAAAATATTTTATTCTATGGAATCATAGACTGTGACTGAGTGAGTTAGAGGCTATAGAGGTGCCTAGATGGACAAACTATGGCTTGTGGACCAAATCCAGACCACTGTCTGTTTTTGTATGGCCCCCCTGTTTTCACATTTTTAAATGGTTTAAAAAAATCAAAAGATGAACTATATTCTGTGATGTGAAAATTATATGAAATTCAAATTTCAGTGCCCATAAATAAAGTTTTATTGGTGCTCTTTTTTTTTTTTTTAACATACTGACTATGAATGCTTTCACACTACAACAGCAGAGCTGAGTAGTTGCATATGAAAGGCCATATGGTCTACAGGGCCTAAAATATTTACTATCTGGGCTTTTACAGAAAAAGCTTGCTGACCACTGCTGTAGAGGATGAGGTGAGATGAGTGAGGAGAGGTTAGTATGGAGTCAGATCATGAAGGTTCCTGCAGTTCGCATTAAGGGATTTCAGTTTTTATTCTGAAAGGCAATGGGGAACAACTAAAGGGTTTTAAAGATTTCAATATTTGTTAACTTGAATCTTAGTTGATTTGCTTCATTTCATATTTTCTTGTCTTAGCTTCCTGGAGAAATGCATTTACTATGATAATTTTCTTAGTTTTTAGACTATTTCTGGAGTTTTTTCAAGTTAGTAATCTAATCATAGCATTTCTAGATTGCGTTCATAGTGTAGGACTTGTCTAAAATGAGTGGCTTTCCATTTACAAGTGGGGCTAGGAATCAGCATTCTCCACTTTAGACCTTTATCTTACCTCTGCTTCTGAGTCTAAACTGCATTCAATAGTGATGTTAACTGAAGATTCCTAGGAACTGGGGTCCCCTTTCTTTTCCTCAACACTGTGCACACGCACACACAGCAGAGGTCAGTAGGTATCACTGGTCAAGCGTTACCTTTAGAGAAAACACTCCATTTAGAGGAAGCATTGGTGAAATAAAAGCAGAGACACAGGCTGAGAACAGCTGTGTCCAGACATCTAGATTCTAAACATTGAAAAGAAATCTGGAGAGCTTGTCATAACTCTGTAAGGACAATTCGTCTTTCTCCAACTTCGCAGAGAGGCTGTTTTCTGCTGCATTTGACAGGTGGATGAGTTCTAATCTGCATGTCTATTTTGAAACATGGCTTACCCAAGGATTAAACATCTGGTTGAAAACACAGACAGGCAGTGGTTCAAAAACCTATTACTTGATATCAGTAGCTTAAAAGAGTATAACTGATCATTTGTTGTTTTCAAACTTGGAATAAGGTGATTGTAATCAGTTAAAGAGATGGGTCTTTCAATTTCCTCTTGTATGTTAATGTTTCTGAATTGTGTCTTATCGCTTACCTTTGGATAAGACACAATTATCCTTCCTTCTAATACCCACTCATATGCTCTGGGTCACCGTAGAATAGAGAAAAACTTAATGTGGGTGCAAGTATTGGTATTTGCTTTGCTTTTTACTGTTAGAATTTTAAGTTGAACTCTCTTCTCAGAATTTTTTATCTGTTGCCTACAAATTAGGTACATCTGCCAATCCTGCTGTGTTATGTTAATTTTTAATTCTTGTTCTTCAGAATTATTAAATATGAGGTAATTTTAACTGAATATTTGTATTGATTTGAATGTAGGCTAAGTTTTTAATTTAAAAGCTACTTGTAAGTATTAGTGAACAGTTTTAAGGACTTTGCATTAAAATCTCTCGTATTCTGGTGACACAGAAAATCAATGATTATAGCTTTTAACATTTTAGATAAGGTAGTCTAAATTCTAGTGAATGAATGAATATCTATGTATTCCTAGTAATAATTCCATTATACATTTACATATATAATTTTGTTTTTAAATTCATAAGTGATAAATTTTCAATCACGTTTGTAGTTAAGTTTATAATTAATAGGAAGTTCATATACACTTGTTAAAAGAAATTATATATGACATATATGTGCATACAGATATATACATGGGGATATACTTACACATACATATATACATATGTACATATATGTTCATCATTGTATCCTAGTGTTAAGCAACTATTATGTAAGAGGCATTAATTCAGTATTTGTTGCATGAATAAAGAACAGTTCTTAAGTGCAACATAAATTTTGGAGAAGTGAAATCCTTTCTTGGGTCTGTCTTTACGAGGTTCATTGCCTGATGGATCTTATATGTATGAATTAATAACATTTTCTTAATGCCAGAGACATATGACTGCTTTTCTTACTGTATGGTGACTGTAGCAGAGGATTCCCTTCTGTAGATTAAAAAAAAAATGTTTTGACTTTGCCATTTACCATTGTGTGACTGATATTAAACTTTGGTGGATATATTCAACTTGATCTTTCCAAATCTCAGCATTTAATGGCAAATATGTTGGAGAAACTGGAAAGCAGGCATCTGGCATACGTTTTGGGTATATTCACTTGTGCTTCTTTTTTTTTTTTTTTGTGAGGAAGATCAGTCCTGAGCTAACATCCATGCTAATCCTCCTCTTTTGGCTGAGGAAGACTGGCCCTGGGCTAACATCTGTGCCCATCTTCCTCCACTTTATGTGGGACGCCGCCACTGCATGGCTTGACAAGCGGTGCCTTGGTGCATGCCCGGGATCCCAACCCGGGCCACCAGCAACGGAGTGCACACACTTGACTGCTATGCCACAGGGCTGGCCCCCGCTTGTGCTTCTTTAACGTCAGAGAATCATAGAAATGAGAAGGTTTTCAAATATTGATGAGAAAGAAATTCTTTCTGTATCTTGTCCAAGTGAAGCAGGAAGGAAAAGGATGCAAATCTGAGGCTAATAAGGAAGAAATAAAGACTAAATGAATTTTAGTCATTCCCTTTCATTTGTAAATATTGGTAAACTTTGATTTTTAGTTCTTGGTATAGATTTCATATTTGTTTATAATTAAAATTAGAATTCTATATTTTAATTTTTTTTTTAATTCTGCTTTTCTATAGTTTCTCTTTTTTCCAGTGTTTTTTTTTTTCTTTTGGTGAGGAACATTTGCTCTGAGCCAACATCTGTTGCCAATCTTTCCCTTTTTCTCCTTTCATGTGGACTGCGGCCACAGCATGGCCACTGGTAGACGTGTGGTGTAGGTCCATGCCCGGGCACTGATCCCGGGCCACTGCAGAGGAGCATGACTAACTGTAACCACTAGGCCACTGGGGCTGGCCGTCTTGTTTCCAGTTTTATTAAGGTATAATTGACTACATCACTGTATAAGTTTAAGAGGTACTGCATAATGGTTTGACTTACATATATTGTTAGTGATTACTGCTATAAGTTTAGTTAGCATCTGTCATCTCATATAGATACACTAAAAAGAAAAGAAAAGAATTTTTCTCTTTGTGATGAGAACTCTTAGGATTTATTCTCTTAGCATACCATACAGCAGTGTTGACTATAGTCATCATGCTGTACGTTACATCCCTAGTACTTATTTGTCTTATAACTGTAAGTTTATACTTTTTGACCACCATCTTCAAATCCCCCTCCCCCTCTCCCCACCTCTGGTAACCACAAATCTGATATCTTTTTCTATGAGTTTGGTTTGTTTGTTTGTTTGTTTAGATTCCACATATAAGTGAGATCATACAGTATTCGTCTTTCTCTGTCTGACTTGTTTTCCTTAGCATAATGCCCTCAAGGTCCATCCATTTTATTTGTTTATGCAATGGATGATAGCTCTTTAGGAAAAAGGATTCTCGTGCTCAAAAGTATGGAAAACTTCAAGTCTAGACCAGTGGTTCTTAACCTGGCACAATCTTAATGCCTCCTCACCCTCATGGACAGTTATCAATGTCTAGAGACTTTTTTGACTGTCATGTCTGGGTGAGTGCTACAAGCATTTAGTGGGTCGAGGCCAGGGATGTGCTAAACATCCTGTAAGGCACTGAACAGTCCCTTCTCACTCCTTCTTGCAAAAGAATTGTCTGGCCCGCAATGTCAATCATGTCAAGGTTGAGAAACCCTATTCTAGACCAATTCCTGATTTTGCTGATAAGGAAACTGTACAGCCAGGTGGGGAGATTTGTTCAGAGTCCCACAGTTCATTTCATGCCTGAGTCCAAGTCTTGATTTTCTTTACTTTGTTTTTTCTCCTTTACCTGAGGATCCATATGAAATGTTAATATGGGAAGAAAAATAACACAAAGATATAAATATAAAAGAATAACATTTTCATAGTACATTGCATATGCTTCATTGCAATAAATATTTCTCTATTATCCAGCACACTATCTCTAACAAAGATTAAAAGATACCATCCCTGTTTGCAAAGAGCTACTCAGCTGGGAAGATTGACTGAGAGATAGATAGTTACAAATCAATCAGTAGTATACTAAAATATATGTAAAGTGCTATGTGAGTACAGAAGAGGGAGGTAGCTGTTAAGCCTGGGGTGGTCTGGGGAGAAGCAGGATAAGCTACAAAGAGGAGAGGTGCAAGCAGGGTCCTGAAGAATAGACAGGAGTTTGTCAGGTGGGAAAGAGAAGGGAGAGAATCTATTCTGGGTAGAAATAACAGTATGCCAAAAGGCATGGTGGGGTCAAAGTGCCTTAGTGTAGTCTGATTAAAAATTAGCATGAGAAAATTAGCAGTTTGCCTACTTGGGGTTATTTGAGGGCAAAAGATGAGTCGGGGGCAGAGCAAGCCTTTCACCCAAAAAGATTCCCACTCGTGCCATAGCACTTGAAGTTTCACAGTCAGAAGTTCTTTCTATTTGGTTTAAAAATTGCCGTTTCTCTGCCATCATTTTTAACGAGGAAATATGTGTCCAAACACATTACATCTCCAAAGGACCTTCAGGGGACAAAGTATATCCAATTGCTTTTCTTTATGAAAATAAAACGGACTCAGTTGGTAATAGAAGTCCCAGATGGTCGAGGAGGTAAGAGTGGCACCAGCAGGGACTTAACAGAATAAGATTTGAGGTGGTGGGCAGGCACCCAGGTCATAACATACCTAATTCCTAGTTTCACACAGACTCTGTGTAGGCACTCTTGTGATATTTTCATGACCAAACTTTTTGTAACTTTGGAGTTGTGTATTCTAAATTTATTATTATTATTTTCTTTAAAGTTAGTTGCCTAGACAGGCATAAGCACCTTTTACAATATGGTGAGGAGTGCTGCTTACCTGGTCTGGTCCCTCAGCCACAGAATCCTGGCTGCACAGAGCCTGTCAGTCAAAGGCAGCATGGTTCAGATATACATTTGACGTATGATCCTGGAGGCATTCCTTAATTTGAACCTTAAAAATACAGAAAGGATCAAAGCTGCTATTAGCACATCAGGGGCATTTTTATGAATCACACCAAGGGCTCCTCTGAAAGATCATTTAGAAAGGCACTGCTTTCTCCTTGCTCTGGTAACCCATACCAGGACGCCTGGTCATGGCTACTGGCTCTGTGAAAGGACAGTAAGTTGGTTTTCAGACCCACTTGCACCCCTTCCTTTGTGTCTTTGTGCAGACCATAAACTGTATTGTTGTACTTAGGGACTCTGAAAAGGAAGAACTAAGAGGCATAATCCGTATTGTAGATTAGTAATATACACTTAGTGTAATTACACATACTGAGAGATTATACTGTGGATGTGTTTGTGTGTGTCCATGTGTGTCTGTAGAGCTGTGTCTGCTGTTAACCTCTCACCCCACCTCATGAAGAAGGTGGAAAACCTTCTTCGATAGAGGTAGTTCTGGTAAATTCCTGTGTCCTGGTCTGTATACCACCTGCATTGGCATGCTTGGTTGCTTTAAGGAGAGCCTTGATTACCACCCAGAGGAATTCCTCTGACTCTGCAGTCACATTCTATGTAGGGTGATTTTATCGATTCCAAATCCACGCTTAACCACAGCACCTCAATTGGTGCTTCTCCTTGAGCACTCTCATAAGAAGCACATACTTTGTCCATGCATTCTCCTGTTAAGTCTGTATGGTGTTTCAACACTGTCCTCCTCGCCAAACCCAGCCCAGTATCATTCACCAAGGTCCTGGGAATAGGTATATTGCATCCAACTGCTTTTGACTGGTAAGGAGAGTTTCCAGCTTGAGTGGGCTCTGAGGACAGCTCCTCTCATTGTTCCAGTGACATTAAACTCTGTAGACCCTGCTCCTGGGTATCTTCTCTAAACACGTGGCTCTTTCTCATCTGCTTGGGAGTTTACTGTGTCAATTAACATTCAACAAGTATTTAAAAGTTTTTTATATTCCAAGTCCTGAGTTGGTGTCCCTAACATCTAACTTTTCCTTGTGTATCTTATGTAGCTCCTTACAACACTCAAATAGAGTGAAGGTAAGACTACCTTAAACTCAAGAAATGGTATCACGAGGTCTGCCTTGGATCTCAAAGTTAACAAGTAAATTGTGGATCTTCCTTTTTTGTGCAATTTTTTAATAATATAACATTAAAAATTCAAAACACCCTGGTATTGCTGTAATGCTTACTGATTGTTGTTGGATCAAGTGGCTGTTCAGGGAGTCACATGGTGCCATTCTGTCTCTTACTGTTTGTTTATAATGTTACTATGTTTATTTCAGTGTTTCACACTTGTTCTAGTAGTTTGCATTGTTCTTCTGAAAGCTGTAATAAATAGTTTCTGTGCTGAGATTTACCTCCTTGATTACAGCATAGTGATTAGTCACACCCAATAGGTAGGTAGGGACTTCTGTGTGATTATTTTCCTCTTCGTCTGATCTTTATTTATTCTTCTCTTTCTTTGACGTTGAGCAAAAATTTTATTTGTTTTTACTTTATTCAATTTCTTCTTTAATGTTTTATAAGATCTGTGTTCTTGTTTCTCAGTTTTCGTACCCTGTTCAGCTATTTCAAATGTCTTACAATTTTTAATCTTTGCTTACATAAATAAATATTAAAAATGACTCAAAAATCAAATAATATAAAATGCTAAGAAGTAAACAAGTTCATGAAATTTTATATACCTCTCTGTACTATATTAAATTCAAGATATATGATTTAAATATAATTTTACCCATTGTAGATATTATAAGGTAATAATAAGGATAACTTGGAAAGAATAAGAAAATAAATCTTCAGAAAATCATATTGCTTTTCTAAACAGTTACTGTCTACCTGTCATTTCAGTGGCAACTTTTGTAAATTAATATTTATGGAATTCATCTTGATCAAAATATTGTTACAGGGCCTGGCCCCGTGGCGTAGCGGTTAAGTGTGCGCACTCTCCTGCTGATGGCCTGGGTTCGGATCCCGGGTGCGCACTGACGCACTGCTTGTCAGGCCATGCTGTGGCAGCGTCCCATATAAAGTGGAGGAAGATGGGCATGGATGTTAGCCCAGGGCCAGTCTTCCTCAGCAAAAAGAGGAGGATTGGCATGGACGTTAGCTCAGGGCTGATCTTCCCCACACAAAAAAATACATATATATATATATTGTTACATATAAAGACTGTGGTTTGAGATCCGATCTCCTTCTCCAGAGGAGATGGCAGGGCAGATTTAGAAATTATTGCCTTCTTTCTGGCCAGAGGTGGTAATATACTACTTAACATTGTGCAAAATGGTATTTTCCTTTTTCTAATTGAGTGAAGTTTGGGAGAGAGTCCTTGATATTCTTGACCCACTAGAGTTTTAAGTGTTTAGTCTGAGGATTTCCATTTCAATCAGCAGTTTGAGTGGAATAAAATTGAAAAGTAAAATGAATTCTATTTTCTGCACTGGTTCTTACACATTAGAGCAGGGGCCTTTAATTACCATATAGGCCAGTGAAGTGCCGTCTATGCCTTGAATTAAGAGGGTTTTGAACCTGAGGAAGGTGGCAGCTCTTACATTTGAACCTGGCACAGGATGAGTTCTAATAGTTAATCAAAAACCATTTTATCTGAGGATGGAGAATTTAACAAAAAAAAGTTATACGATCGTCTGCTTTAAGGTTATTATCAAAAGAGACAAAGGAGAAGAAAGGAAAATAATTACTTAATAACTATTTAAAGAATATTGAGTATATAAAATATATTTTGCCAGGGACTAAGGACAATGGGAAGGTCACAGCACTTTTCTGAGCTTCATTCTTCCTGTCAGTAAAATGGGAATAAGATACATGTCTTACAGAGTAATTATAGGGATTAAGGGTAATATATTAAAAATACTTGGCGCTCCAAGAAAAAAAAAAAAACAAAGAAAGGTAACTAGGGGACTGGCCTGGTGGCGTAGTGGTTAAGTTCCGTGCGCTCTGCTTCAGTGGCCCAGGTTTGTGGGTTTGGATCACGGGCGCGTTCCTATACCACTCATTAAGCCGTGCTGTGGAGGTGTCCCACGTACAAAATAGAGGAAGATGGGCACAGATGTTAGCTCAGGGCCACTCTTCTTTAAGCAAAAAGAGGAAGATTGGCAACAGGTGTTAGCTCAGGGCTAGTCTTCCTCACCAAAAGAAACAAAAAAACAAAGGTAACTGTGGCTGTTATTACTATCAAAGAGTTTGTACCCTTTTTGTAGGCAGCGGGGATCCATTGCATGTTTTTGAGTAGGAGTAACTACTGTATCATGCGGAAGCTCAACAGCCATGGGAAAAGCTTACAAAGGGCAGAAACAAGAGGTGAGAAGACAAGTTAGAAGATGAAGGCAATGAGTGCAATATTCCTGGCCAGAAGTGATAATGGAGACTTGAACTAGGATGTGGAGGGAAGAGTTGTGGTGTTGGACTAAAGAGAGGAAGAGTTGAAGAGATATTAAGATCATCGAATCAAAGGTATTAGGGCCACTTTTGCAGGGCTTAGTGGGTGACTGGGAGGATGGCAAAGACATTAACAGGAATAGAAAACACCAGCTCAGGAGTGGATGTTCAGGTCAAAGGAGAAAGCAGAATGACTTCTGATTCGGATGTGTGAGGCTTGAGGCACAATGATGGCACCCACTGGATGCTAACAGCCATTTTCCCCAGGGTAGGACTTTATCAGGAAAGAATTCCTGTATTTGTCTCATGTGAATTCAGAAAACCTGTACACATCAAAGGAGACAATATTTTTTGAGTCACTCTGCAGAGTTGGTGGGAAGACAGTGACAACTCTATCTTTGAGCCTGGGGTCTTCTGCCTGGCTAGTTCTGAGAAGTTATGTTTCTTCTAAAGCGTCGCCTCAGAACAGTGGTTGAGACCCCACAGTTGCCTTATCCACGAAGAAACAAAATACAACCTTCATTAATGGTGCTATTGCTTTTATCCATATTATTACATTTATTATCTTACGTATTTCTTAAAATACTCTATTTCTAATGTGCTTACACTGAGGTACTGGCTCAAACCATTTTGAGAAACTGCTCAACACCTACTTTGACAACCTATCTAGGGACATATATGAAGGACAGATCTGTATTGTAGGAAACAACATTATATTTGTTAGTCATGAGACAGAAAATGTGGATGGATGTGTTTGTCGGTAGAGCATGTTTTGGGTGGTGGGAGACATTAAACCTAGGGAGAACACTTACTTAAAATTCTGTTTTTACTGTCTCAATCCCTCTTAGCAAGAGATGGCACAGAGATGTTTGCATTGCATGTAGATTAATTTCAGGCACAAGCCAATCAGCTTTCAAATATGACAACTTTGTCTAAGAGAAGACAGTATTCATGTGTGTGTTTGTATTTGTGTCATGTGTCTGTGTGTTATGTGTGCACATGAATCTGTCTATGAGTATACAAATATTCTCACTTAGTAATGTCCACATTCTCTATTTTCAGAGAAAAGTCCAGGGAGACTTAAAACCCCACATCAGTAGTTCCATTATTTTCTGTTCTCCTTTTCAGTTCAAGCTGTCATTTATCCACAATCTTTATGGGCTGAATGTACCTTGAGGCATTTTTAGCAAAGGAATACCTTTTGCATCAAACACAATAATATACTCTGTTTCTAGCTGAACAGGAGGAAAAAAAAAATCTTGTATTATTAGTGAAATGCCCTCATTTTCTCTTTTTTATTTTAAAGGCTAGATATAATTTCCAAAACAGTGCTAAGCAAAAGTAGACTCTCAAGATACTTACTTTGGACTGTGAATAGCTACAAAATGGAATGATAATCTAGCATAGTTGTACCTTTGCAATGAGAAAATCCACAGCAGTCTCTCAACTGATATTATTTGATTTATTCTTTATTTCTTTGTCTAGTGGGCAATGAGAATAGACTGAAGATAAAGTGGTTCAGAGACTGTTGTTGACACTGCATTTAGCTGCACGGTGTTGCCTCCTCACTCCTTCTGCTATTATTTTTGTCAAATTCCAGATATGCTGCAAGAGGAAAGTGTATCAGGTCCCTATGCTATCATATGATTAATAGTGCTGGAACTTTAGCTGGCCTAATTTCTTTCTCTCTCTTTTTCTAGCCTCCACCTCCACCTTCCTCTCTGTGGCGAAAGGAAAGAGGAGTTGAGATAAAAACAAAAGATAAGGAGGGTCACAGGGCTTCATAACTTTTCCTAATAATAGCAAATTGTTTAGCCTTTCCTGTGTCATCCATTCTCCTAATTTTCTTACAAATAAGAGGTAAAATGAGTGTATACAAATGTAAGACAGAAAGGAAAAGAGACACTGAGTCATGGACAGCTCAGCAGAAATCTTTAGCTGGGTGGTTAAGAACAGGGGTTGGGAAACTTTTTCTGTAAAGAGCAAGAGAGTAAATATTTTAGGCCTTGTGGACCATATGGTCTCTGTGGCAGCTGTTCACTCATGCTGCTGTGCTGAGAAAGCAGGCAAAGACAATATATAAACAAATGGGGGTGTGTCTGTGTTCCCAGAAAATTTATTTATGGAAAATTAAATTTGAATTTTATATATTTGCATGTATCATGAATCATTATTCTTTAGATTTTTTTAACCATTTAAAAATACAAATATTATTCTTAGCTTGCAGGTCATAAGAAACAAGTGATGGGCCAGATTTGGCTCATGAGCCATGGTGTCTGCCAATCCAGGATAAAAAGAAGAAGATGACAATGACAATAGCCACCATTTATTGAGCACTTACTATATACAAAACATTGTGCCAAGTACTTTATATGTCATCTCATTTAATCCGTAAGGCAATTCTATATTAGACATTATTAGCTCAATCCTTAGAGAACTAATTCAGGTTCAGAGAAGTTAGGAAACTTTCCCAATGTCAAAAGTCAAAAGTCTTGTATTAAGCTTTTACCAAGCAATGCAACTCTGGGAAAAAACCTTTGCTTCTTTGAATTTCCATCTCCTCATCTGTAAAATCTAAGTGTCATTCTTATGCTCAGTGCCAGGCAGTTGTTGTGAGCTCATATAATTCTGAAAGCTCTAAAGAGCTGTGCAGCTTTAGAAAATTATTATTAAGACTATTGGACCAAAGTGTTTATTGTTTTTTTCCTCTAGTTCTAGAATCTTACACCCATTGGCAGTATTATATAATTTGGAGGAAAAAATATTCCCCAAAACTCGTGGGATTAGTTTTAAGGCAATATGCCATCAAATGAAAGAGTGTAGTTTAAACTGATTATACAAATATACGTTTCATAAAGGGAGATGCAGTAAAGGAGAGACAGTAAACAATGGTACAAATCAGGAAAGAATTTCCTAGTCAGAGGAGGTAAGAGCTAGTTTTTAAAGAATAACATGGACTGGACTTGCCCAAAGGGTATTAATGTATATTCAAGAGTTACAAACATTTGTTAATGCAAATTTCCACCATTGATGTGTGTAATTGTCATTAATTCAACATACTTTTTTATAAATTTAAAAGAATTTGTGAAAGAAATACCAAAGGTGATGTTTAAGAAATCATAGATAAATTATGCATAGAGAAAAAACTCCAGTTTTGCCATAATTTTCACAAAAGAGGAATATGCTCATTCTAGAAACGTGGATTGATAAGCCTAATTAAGATGCCTATTCAACAGATTTTTAAGCAGCAAATGTGTGAGTCCTTAAGAAAACACTGGTATCCTGCCAAGGTTTTCCTGAAAAATGACAGGAAAGAAATCAATTCAAATCAAAATTATTTCTCTTTTTACATTGGACTTTTAAAACATTGAATTCCACAAGTTATCACATCCCCCTGAATCATTCATTCATTCTAAAAATATTTGTTAAGGACCTACTCAATCCTGGGAACTGTTCTAATTGCTTGGAATATATTGATAAACGAAACTGATCCATCCCTGCCCTCATGGGGCTTACATCACTACAGTAGTTGATCCCCTGGCTCCCACCTTTGCCAGGGGCTCCCACTGTTTTTCTTGCTAGTCTTGCCTGGGACAGTGTCCTCGAAAGGAGATTGCACATGACACCAATACAGTGGTGAATGGGGAGGCAGATAATATTCATTTCCATTTCCTGCCCTGTTCATTTGGATTTTTTGCCATCACCGTGGACAGGCTTATCAGGCTTCACAGAAGTGCTGGCTTAACTGAAGAAAATTAGTGTCTAGGTTAGGAAAAACTTTAAAACTGTCTACTAAATATGGTTACTGTCTAAGTCAAAATGAAAAGTACCCAAAGAAAAGACCCCTCATCGATTTCCCCTTAGCCTTGCTTCACTGTCCCGACCCTCCAGGAGGAATAGTGCTTACTCATATGGTGTATGTATGAAGAAAAAAAGCTGCCTCTTCCTCTGGTTGGTACTTACAGTGGGGCTTAGAGAGCAGAATGAGGGCTGGATTTGACTCTGCTTGCTCCTCATCAGGCGTCGTTGTGTGGGGCACAACCTACCCCACCCTTGATTACAGACTTACCCTTTCTCCAGCAATGCACATTTCCAAATATGAGTTATACAATATGAAATAGTGCTCCAGGATACCAGCAGGACAGTCCATAATAACCTTTGGCCAGGCAGATTTAAAGCTGTCTAGAGCAGTGCTAGAAATCTGTTACCCAAAAATGTGCATGAATAGAAGATATGCATGAATAGAAAGAAGATGAATAGTTAACACTGTTGTACTGTACACTTAAAATGGTTAAGATGGTAGATTTTACGTTATGTGTTTTTTACTACGATTAAAAACACCTGTCCAGGGCAGATGTGGTCCTTCCTCATTGGAGAATTGCAGACATTCTTTTTATTGTCTCAGTTGTCTTGCTGATGTCAATTATATTAGACGTGTGCTGACTTCTCAATGACAAAATATGATTACCATACATAGCGCTGGCTCAACCCATAAGGAAAAAAAGAAATAACTTTCTAACTGCCCCCTTCCCCATCAATGTGCAGACAAGTGTGCATTCCATATATCTGTCAACACCCAGTCTTTCAGCCAGCTGAACTTTAAAACCACCACCTTTGGGGGTCTGATTACATTCATAGACACTGATTGTCATCTTCCAAGGTGTCTGTGCAGGGGAATGGGATAAAGTGGAGAGAAGGCTTTCATTATTCCAGTCATGGAAGCATGATGTGTCACTCATGACAATTAATAAACTCATTGAATTCTCTACTAGTGGGTCCTAGAACTTCTGGAACATTACTTACAGTTATTTTTTATATAAATTACAATGGATGTTCACCAACTAGCATATGCCCTTAGGAAGACAAGTGTTTAGGGCAAGATATTAAAAACCACAGGGAGGAGTTGAGGAATGGAGATATTTAGCTTGAAGAAAGAAGATGAATGAGAGCCTTGCTAGCATCTGCAAATACTTGAAGGACTATCATGGGAAAGCAGTGCAGAATTGTCCTGTTTTCGTTTAGACAGTAGATCTAGGACCAATGAATAGAAATATACACACGAGCTGGCAATATAGTTGGGAATACCAGAAGAAACAATTTTTAAGATGTGAAAGTCATTTCTATTTGTGTATGAGAACTACAGAGGGGGAAGTGAGAGTCACACACGAGATTACTGTTTTTGAGATAAGCCTTTTGGCACTATTTAAGAATTTTAACTATATAAGTGTTTTATTTTGATGAAAGTAAACATTAATTAGGGGAGGAAGAAACTTGCAGACTGCCTTGGGAATAAGTGAGCTTCCTGATTTAGGAAGATTCAGGTGGAGGTTTCCTTCCAACTCTTTTGCTCAGTTCTATTGTGCTTTTTTTAGCTTGTGCCAGTGTGAAGACACAGCAGAAGATGTGGCCCTTCTCTTGGTACTGTCTTCTCCAGCCAACTCGTGGCACCATGACCTCTGCATAGAGGTTCCTAAGAGAAGAGTGGTTCATGCTACTTGGTGAAGGCATGGCTGCACCATCCCAAGGAGGAGAGAGAAACAGCAGTGGCCAAGAGAAGCTACTGGGGGGTTTCCCAGGTGGCTGGCAGCTTGACCAGATGATTGCTAAGATTCCATGGGTCTGGGATATATAAACAGCAATGTCTCATATTCTATAATGTGTATTTATAGATATGACTGATTTCAGGACTGAACTGACCACTGTGGGTACACAGTAGGAGAAAATTAGGAGTAAATGTAGTCAAGGTGACCACAAGGTCAAGGTAAAAGTGAGAGTTGGTGAGGCAGTTGCAGAGTCAAAATTCGTGGCAAGGCAGGTATTTAGGAATAACAGTCCAGGAGGTGGGACCCACTTCAGAGATTATATAAGACTTAAAAGTGGCAAAGCCTAGAGAGTAAATATTGCTTCATGGACCTAAACTGGAAGCTACCTTCCATTCTAGAATACATGCACTGCTGGACCTGAGTCCAAAGAATTACATTATCTGGCCTGAGACCAAAGTCCTGAAGGTTGGAATGGGATTTTGGTACATCCATGAAGTCCAGGGTGCATGTGTGTATCCCTATTAGATGCCTTAGCTCTCTAAAGGCTGAGGTCATCTGGAATCTCTTGAGGGCTATTTGGCTTTAGAACTTCTGGATAATCTCGTGGGTCAAGTTTGATGCTTGGGGAATAATTTTGTCCACATAAAAGGAAAAAAAACAACAGATGTAACACCTGCTTGTAGTAATAGTATCTCCCTTGCCGATAACTACATGGCCTGGTTTATTCTCTGGCACAATGTTTATTGCTTCTCAGATGAAGTTAACATGGGCATTTATTGAGGTATCTGACCCAGCTTCATGATAGAAGAATTATGCCCTTTCTTAATAATAAAACCCAATAGAGATTAGAGGAATCCATATTCAGTATACTGTGGGTATATGAGAGAATTATAATATGCCTACCATAAAATTTGACACTATTAATAAATTAATTATCAATAAATTGGTTCATTAATTCTGAAAGTTTCAACTTTCCTCTGAGTCAAGTAGTTAACAGGGATAAAAAATGATTTGTCCCCACTTTCTCCTACTCTAGAATTCTTCCTGCCTTTATCCATTAGTTTGATGTAAAAAGAGAATGCATGTAATTCAGGCTGTGACTTAAAGATGAAGCCTCTGGGAATACATTGCACCTAAACATTAGACTTTGCTTCTACAGCAGACATATCTCTTTCCCCTCGGAAATTGCTTTTGTTGCCTTCTTTGTTGGTTTATAAAAAACAGATAAGTTAATCCATGCACATCTAAAGAGTAGCTATGATTATTATAATTTTAGTGATTATACTAATGTACCGCAAAAGTTTTTGTCTGAAACGTCTGATGCTTTCAATGGACAAGCAAGTAAATGGGCAATGAATTTTTAGGGCAACTTTCGCCTACTTCTTTTAACACTGTACAACACCTAAGGAAGGAAAGGCCAACTAGAATAGCATACCTACATGTGTTTTTTTTTTTTTTTTTAAATTTATTTTGATGAGGGAGATTGGCACTGAACTAACATCTGTTGCCAGTCTTCCTCCATTTGCTTGAGGCAGATTGCCCCTGAGCTAACATCTGGGCCAATCTTCCTCTGTTTTGTGTGTGGGACACTGCCACCAGCATGGCTTGATGAGCAGTGTGTAGATCCACACCTGGCATCCGAACCTGCGAACTTGGGCTGCCGAAGGGGAGCACGTGAACTTAACCACTACGCCACTGGGCTGGCCCCCCTTACATGTGTTTTATAATGAGAAAATCATCTATAAACTAACATGGAATTTAAGAGACAAAATATATAATTTAACCTCTCCTTGGTCCACAAAAGTGTGATTTATACCACATCATGCTTCTAGTTGGGGCCAAGATCTCAATCATTAAGCTCAGTTCATATATTTTGCAGTCTGGTACTTTCTCCATTCTGCATCTGGACACTTCTGTACTACATGTGAGCTTCAGGTAGTATGTCATGCCTGATTTGCCTTCCTGGTTAATAAATTGCTTGTGGGTAAGAATGGTATTTTCTATACACAAACACATGTATTTACTCCCTAAATGTTATCTGGTAAAAGAACTTTCTTTGTAATAATAGGTATTACATAATTAGTACTTATTATTTGCTAACAGAAAATATCAAAACTTTTTAATATAGTAGCTTTTATATTGAATATATCCAAATTTGGTTATATTCCCTCAAATGACAGAAAATTTTCATTTTACAAAAATATACTGTCACCATTGTATGTTCTAGTTTTCAAATAATATATTTGGATGTGCATGTGAAGCAATAACAACTTTGTTGCAGAGGTATTATGTAATATAGAGGAAAATGTTTTCTGTTTTGACAATAACACTATAAATACTGAAGATGAGCCCCAATTTAACTAAATCATAAAAAATGGAAACAGAGAGTTTATAATAATATTTTTTTAATATTTCATCACTTTTCAAATGGACTTTCTGCAGGGGTTTTTTACATTTGAGTTTGATGCAGTTTTCTAAAAAGTAAGTTACGTAAACATTTAGTAGGAGCCCGTGTAGTCATTTATTCATTCATGTAACTTATATTTTTTGAATACCCAGCATGAACCACACTTGCTGGGAGTTCCTGGGCACATAATGATGAGCACCATAGGCATGGGCTCATCACCAATAAGAAGGCAGAATATATTTAATATATTTAATAAGCCAGACATTAAAATGGGCCAGCCAAACGTGTGAGTGGGTGGGCTGGGCTGAATTTTATCATCTAAGGTGGAAGCCTTGGTTGGATTTGTTTTGTTGGAGGCTGGGGTGTGAGATAGGGATCATCATGCTCTCAAAAATGTGCATGGAGTTAACATAAACAGGCAATTAACTGAAGTGCTGACTGAGCATCTAGAGTGGTTAATAATTAGAGTATAGACGTCTTCTGCAATTATTCTGACTAGGTGTATCAACATGCAGTGGTACTTACAGATCTCAGGGATCATCTAACCTAATTCCCACAGCCTTTCCTGACCATCTGTCTCAATGAGACCAGAGCATGTTGTACATTTCCGTTATCTCACTAGCTAAGATTTGTATTACATATTTATTACATTTACGTCTTTAATGTCTTTCTCCCCTAATACTAGATTCTAATGCCGTGAGGACAGGCACAATGCCTATCTTGTTATCCTGGGTATACCTATTGCCCAGTATCCTGAATGGCAGATAGACATAGTAAGTGCTCAATAATATTTGTTGATGATGAAAAATGACTTGCTAAATTTAAACCTCCAGTTTGACTGATCATGATTATGTAGTTGAGAGTAATGTTATTTTGAATTGTGAGGCTGTTTTTTCCTCTTTGAACTTTAACATTTCTACAAAATTGGAACTGCCTTTTATTTTTATTTTGAAGGAGATTATATGATAGTATAAAGGTAAGTAAATATGATGAAGTAAGAAAGCCAAAGAATAAAATAGACGAACGGGATATAGTAACATTTATAAAGAACATTTTTTTTTTTAAGTTTTGCTTTGGTATTTCCATAAGAAAAGTTTTCTGCCAAAAAGACACTCAGAGTTAGATGAGTGTCTTACCCACTCCCTCAAGACGCACACAGTTTTCATCTCACTTGCTCTTTCACAAGTCCTATTGGGCTTGTAAAGATTGGATGGCTTTTTTTTCTTTTTAAACCAGATTTAGAGTAGAGTTCTTTTGAAACCCTACTGCTTTCTTTGGCAACACTTTCTCCTCTCTTGTGAAGGGAAGCTTTTTAGTTGCATCGTTTATCCAAAGGCATTTCTAAACATAGATTGCTTTTCCCCTACTGGCATCAGTGTAGCTGTTGAGAGTTAAAACAGGGGTGATATATTGTAAGAAGAGAAAATGAACTGGGGAGGAGATCAAGTATTGATATTTTATATACCAGATTAGAATTTTAATATCTTACTCATTGTTTGAATGACTTTATGATCTAAATATATGTAAATGTTGCCTACTAAATGAACTTCCAGCATCAGCTAAGTAGACAGCATAAATTGTTCCCAGAATACTACTGTGTCATGCAGTAAAAAGCTACTTTTTCGTGAGCTGCATCTAGATATACTCTGGTTCTATGCTGAAATCTGGGTCCGTTTATAATAGGAAGATACCTGGACTGGTTAAAAGGGGGAACGTATATGAGAACTGCAGGCCTGTCCAGTTTCTAGGTCAGTCATAATAGGAGCAGGGAGCATTCCTGGAGCATAATCCCTACCTTATGGGTTGTGGGCCTGAGTCTTACTGCTAAGGTATAGGACACCTTGTGTCCAGGAAATGAATAGTATTTTCCACTCCCTATTATATTGGTTCAATTTCTAGGACTTATATTTTGATTCATTTCCCCTGCCTCTTTTCTGTTGGTGCTGAAGGCCTTCTCTCTACTAAAGCCTAGGGACATGCGGCAGGAATCCCTGCTGAGCTTCTGGCTCTGTTATCTTTTGCTT
The DNA here is from genome assembly GCF_020826845.1 of Diceros bicornis minor. NCBI lineage: Eukaryota > Metazoa > Chordata > Mammalia > Perissodactyla > Rhinocerotidae > Diceros > Diceros bicornis. The sequence goes on along the minus strand of NC_080751.1, from coordinate 9,777,513 downwards.
GGATTAGAAAACCTGAATCCTGCCTCCAGATCCCTCAGCTACTGTCTGGATCCTGCCTCGAATGGACAGGTTGCTCTCACCCATCATGATGTCAGCACCAACTGCCTAGTTTAGAGCGGCAGCGACAGCCTGGAATTCCTCAACTACCATCCCAGCCCTGCGCTGCTGGATGTTACCTATGTTGATACTTGTGAAACTTGTGTCACCTGCCTAACATGAATGGCCTCTGAAGGCCCCAGCCTCTTTCACCAGTTGGCTTCTCCCGTCTCCTGCCCATTCTCTTCTCAGTTAACTCTGAGTTCTGTCTAGGGTGCCTGCTCACATTGTGGGAAGTGACACCTCTTGGGGTAAAAAGGCACCAGAAGGGGAGGCTAGAGACCCTACATTTGTGTTAGTGTTCAGTGCTCTATGAATCCTAGGAGATGTGCCCCTTAGCTTTCCTGCTTTAGTTCATGGCTCCTCTAGAAACCTTTGTGAGAACACGAGGCCTGTCTGCTTTTCTCAGGTGTTAAGGGGATGAAGTAGACTCAGTGTTGTTTACTGAAGATATTCATGTTCAATGGTAGCACCACTTTAAAGAAATAATGAGTTAGTCATGAGCAGAGTAGCTTGTCTGTGCAACACATCTACCCTGCGGTACCCACTACCTGGTCATGGTGCCGCTCTGACTGTCTGGCTTTCTTCTGCTATATGGCACAGATTTATAGCACATGTCAGCTAGAAGGGACTGTAGAAAAGCCTAGTCCAACACTCTTCTTGCACACATTTTATATTTTACTGAATTTAGATCCAGATAATGAGCTGCATAAAGTTTCATTGTAATTAGAAGTTGTGATTCCATTTGCATGATGTCTTTCATATTAACATGTCATAATACTCACTTTATATGAATTTTATGAGTTTACATCATAAAACAAAGCATCTCTGTCTAAATTGTCAAAATCCATTTTGCTATTCAAACATAAAATAAAGAATGATCAGGCTAGAGTCAGGTCTGGCTATAAACCTTGGCTGTGCTACTGATTTTTATATGACTTTAAGCAAGAATCCATCTGATGTTACTTTTCTTTGACATAAGATTGATATCATTCAGTATAGTTGTACAGATTAATTGAGAGAAAGCATCATGAGTACATAGCAGAAAGCTTTTACAGAACAAGTGCTCAAAGAATGTACTTTCCTTTCCTTACTGGCAGAAGGGCCAGTTGGTGGATATTTGTTTTATATTTTTCAAATATCCTAATGTTACTGAGAAACAGATAACATAAAATTTGGCCTTGGGTAAGGTCTGAGAGCTTTTCCTAGGATCTCATAACCTTACTTATTCAAGTCACTAAGACAATGTAATTATCTAATTACTATAAACGACTGTCTCCTGTCATCTCTTTTTTTGATCCTCCTTCACTTTTTTTCCTCTTTTAATTGTCAATGCAGTGTCTTATGAAACACCTTCCTCCCTTAGCACCTTGAAGATTCTCTCCTATTCTTTTCTACAAAATCTCTATGACTCAGATTTACCATAGATCAGTGATGGCCCCTCTTTCTCCTGTGCTGCCTGGGAGATGCTGTAGCAGTCCAGGAGGAAGGAGTTAAGACACAGTGAGTGAAGGATGAGAGGACCACTGATGTCGCTAGGATTGTGCATGTGAATTCAGCTGCCTGGGCATTTCTTTATGTGCCAGGTGACCTGTGGGTCTGCAGGTCTCTGAGTACAGAGGTGTGAGATTATGCTTGTTTGGGCTTAGGCACATAGACTGTATAAAATTTAGCCAGCAGTTTCCGGTTAGAAAAAATATATATATACACACATATAAATGTATATATATATGTATATATATTTATATATATATATAGTCCCTAATTTATACATGCACTACTCAAGAGCATATAAACAGTACTTTGAGTGATCCAAAATGGACTTGAATTTGTTGTGCCAGTGTGGTGATTTAATTGAACTTTTGGGACATCCTTAATGTCTACGGGTAGGGGAAGAAGGATGAGAAATGGAAGAATATGTTTTGCCCTTTTCCATCTGGAGTTTGATCCCACAAGATATTTATGGCCAGTTGATTTAAGTGGTTATAGTGCTAATGAGGCCACTCTTTTCTGATTTGATCCCTAGGCCAACTAAATGTATTGATTTTTCTAAAGAGTGAATCAGGAGAGAGAAGATACATTTTATCCTTGCTAAGAAAAACTATGAGAACAGTAAACCGTGTCGTGTTTTATGTCTTTTATATATGGAGTACATTTTATTACTCTTGTCCCCTATGCTAATATTAAAGTAATCTGAAAAAAGTTAAATTAAAAAAGTGGTGGTTAGAACAAGTAGAACAATATGTAAGACTTCAGACCACATATTATGTTTTGAGTTTGTGATTGTGGATTAAAAAAAAATTCCTTAGCTATAAAAAGTGAGACAGTTTTAAATAGTCTAATTAGGCAATCAGTTGTGTTGCTTATCTACATTCACAAAGAGCAAATGGAAAACCGGAAGTAACTACGTGTTGCTTAATTAGTCCAATTAAACACCTGGGTAAGACTTCCTGGCTCAGCAGAGCCCCTGCTTCTCAAAATCACTAGCACATTGCTAAAAATATAATTTTTTGAAGTGTAAATATTTAATTTTAAAAATTGTTCAACTATTCTTTACACTCTATGAAAAAGTATGGAAAATACATATGAATTATGCATTGCTTATAACAAAAAATTGGACTTTGTGATTAAGCTCATTTAATGGTACTATACAGGTATATTCAGTTTAGAAGTTTATAAAAACATATTATAAAAAAAAAATAAGGGGTATATCTAAAGAAAATTATGAGGAATTTTATAAAATACTTGGGTAAAGGCCTGGAGTGGTCCCATTGAGATGAGCATGGCTGCCCACAAGCCCCACAATAGCTTCAGGTAAGCCACCTAAATTACTTTGAAAGATCCCCAAAAAGGAGATTTCTGATATTCCTTTGTTCACCTCTCTAAATTTTGACATCATAAAATTTATTGTTAAACTAATATTGTCCCATTTATTTAGTCTATCTCAGTGGATACAGAGAATAGATTTCAGATATTTATATATAAAACCTACCATCATGAACCACGAGTTAAGAACTTTATTTTATCATCATATGGAATGTATGAGTTTGAAGTAACAGGGATAATTTTCAATTTAGATCTGAAAAAAAATGAGGCCCAAAGAGATTAATTGACCTCAGTATTACAAAGCTAATAAGTGGCTGGTCTGGGGCTCAAGGTCAAGTATTCTGACCTCATGTCCAGGACTCTTTCTTCTCACAATTGTGTGTTCACTATTATTTTTTGGAGTATATCCTCTGTGACAGAGCTAAGTGCCTTAAATAAGCTGTCATCTGTAAACCTCATAGCATCTCTATGAGGTATATGTTATTACCCTCATTTTTCAGAATAGGAGACTGAGTCTTAGATTTAGTGATTTCTCACTCAGAGAAGAAATGACAGTCTCCAAAGCCTGTATTCTTTCCGCTACCCCATGCCACTGCCTCGTCCTGACACTTCCCTCTGCAATATTGCTGCAGTACTGATCATCGAGACCTGTTTTGCAATTTCAAAAATGCTAATACAGTTTTTAAAGAGAAATGATATCCTAAATTAGAAAATGAGCTGCTTTCTTTTTTTTTCGCATTGGCCAAATAAAGGTTCACAAGAAGAATCTTGACAAGATAATTACAACCTGCTCATTTACTCCTTTACTTCATCAGCGATTCCCTAAAACCTTGAAGCCTTTGGAAAGTGATGCTTAAGGAATGCAGCTAGACAATACGGCAGTGCATTCAATTGGAAGGCTGGCATTCTACCCGTAAAGAGATGACCCCACAATAAAATGTCAATGTGGTCTTTTTTCAAGTCATTGGCATTTTACCAGCAATTTGTAGTTTAATGGGAGAATAATAATGTACACTTACATATCAAAATCAGAAAATGTCAGTAGATGATATAATTACTTTGAAACACAAGGGGACATTTTAAAAAGGAGTATGTCATGCATACTGTAATGAAATTGCATAGCATATCAGTTTTCTTGCTATAAAATACAGTTGATTTTGGTTTTAGAAATTTGTATTGTATATAAAATGAGGCAAATACTTGTCAAGCATTATCTTAGGGGAATAAACTGCAAGTGTCAGACAAATTAAAACCTGAATTATTCTTCTTCAGTGGGCTTTATGACCTCTGGTAGGCAAATTTTTCAGTACTTTGGTGTCCTTATCTAAGTAAGAGGGATACTATTTTCATCCTTTCATTCTCACATACATGTGCTATATGTGTATAATAAGCTCGGCATATCTAGAGAGCCCTGATCATTTAGGGTTCTATTAAGGAAAGAGCAAGGTGGCGTTATAATCATGATGTGTTTTCATTCTAGAGTAGAAACTAATCAACAACAGAAAGGATGAGACTTTGGTGGGATTATTTTGCTTTTTGTTTTTGGGAGAAACTGTTTTTAAATATGCTGGTGGGGAAACATAATTATTCCTAGAACTCAGTAGATTTTGTGTGAAATGTATCCCCCTATGGCTTGCGTGTATTGTTCCCTTTATATGAGACTACTAATGTTGGTTCTGTTCCAAGAAATTCTAAAGGCTTATATATCTTTTCATTTTAGTATTAATTCCAGCTATTATATTTTTGAGTTTACCAAGAATCTAAAGCTCCTTACTGGTACTTCCAAAAGGTAGCTTAAAATTTATATTTTAAATATGTCATAGTCACCAGGATCTGGAATTTGACATAGTATTTTGAAAATATGTCATATGACAAAACCATAAAAGTCAAGGTAGCATGCTGGGAATTGTAGCTTCTGTTTTCTTTTCTGTGTGTGTGTGTGTGTGTGTGTGTGTGTGTGTGTGTGTGTGTTCCTTCCACACACATAGGAAGAGAGAGAGAGACAGAGAAAGGATAAATTTAATGGCTACTACAAAAAGTTTGAGAAAATGAGCAAATCATTTTTATTTTGTAAGATGAGGTTTATATCCCTACCTTTCTATTGGAGAAATTTCTTTAAATATATTTAAGATATTAGGTAACAATAAAGAAATTATGGCCATGTATTATTGCTTCTGAGGAACGTGATCGTTTGATTCTCCTCTGTTTTTATTTATATATATATATATATTTTTTTTTGTGAGGAAGATCAGCCCTGAGCTACCATCCATGGTAATCCTCCTCTTTTTGCTGAGGAAGACCGGCTCTGAGCTAACATCTATTGTCAATCCTCCTCCTTTTTTTTCCCCAAGGCCCCAGGAGATAGTTGTATGTCATAGTTGCACATCCTTCTAGTTGCTGTATGTGGGACGCAGCCTCAGCATGGCCGGAGAAACGGTGCCTCGGTGCGCGCCCGGGATCCGAACCCCGGGCCGCCAGTAGCAGAGCGCGCGCCCTTAACCGCTAAGCCACGGGGCCTGATTCTCCTCTGTTTTATTGTTAACTTAACATCAGCATGATTTACACTAAAATGTCCTAGTTGACATTGGAATTTGGGTTTTTCATTTTTTTTAGGTTATTGCAAGATTTCTTTGTTTTGGCATTTGTTACTTTTGAAAGTTTTCTCTACCCAATATACTTAATAGGAACAAATAGGAACAAATATTAACTTTAGCAAATGAAATAAGAATAGGCATAGCATAGAGATGAAGTAATCGAATCATCTGTGTTGCAACTATGGTTTCGTTGATGCTTTAAGATTTGCTTATTAGAAGTATTGTCTCCGGGAGCCCTGTTATCTCTCTTGTCATCTCCAATGTTTGCTGAATGTGGTTGATATGTTTTTGAATAACTTTTTCTGATTCCTCAAATGTGTTTAATGTGTTTTTCTGTACCCAGTGCTCAAGTTGATTGATACTCTCCAAAACACCCCTAACTCAGGTTTCAGTGACAGTGGGAGATGTATTAGTTTGTGTCTAACCACCAGACCTGTCTGTGCTGGACTGTTGTATGTTCAGTTATACTTTGGATTTTACTTATCATTTTGGTCTAAAGGAAGGGGATCATTTAAGTTGCTTGTGGGCGGACAGAAATAGAACGTGCATGGTTGGCGGGAGCTTGGTAAGGATTTTAATAGGTGGAAAATCTGGCTGGTACTCAGTGAGGTGCATTGAAGCAGGAAGTATTGAGGGAAATATTCTGAGATTTGCGATATCTTCAAGCATATGATAATAATTCCTTAAAGTGCTTTCAAATTGAAAAGGCGGTGGAAAAATATTTATCCTGTAACTTTATTCTGTTGCTATATTCAACACCAAATGCAGTTCATCTCTTTAGGAGCTAAAAGAAAGATTCACATGAAGTTTTTCCAAGTAGCAGATATCATATCTGTCTACTTCTTAAGGCAGGTCAGAGTAAAAGGTTATAAAGTCCACAAGGAATGTTTAAGAAGAGTCTGTGTAAACATGTCGGGCTACATAGCTAATGATTGTATGTATGTATATCTATAGACTTATTTAACAATATCTATGCTAATTTCACACTTTACTAAAGGCACTAACTGGCTCCTTGAAATTTCATATTTAATAATTCATAGATTCAGTAGTTGGATCTTAACCTGAAGAAAAAATTTGTAATCTGACTTGAAAAATAAATTTAATGTGATGTTAATTTCCATGTTGTTTGTTTTCTGCTGTGAGTGGAATCAGGTTATTCCGAGGTCATTGAAATGGTATGAAGAGAGTGACTTCCCAAAACTGTGTAAGAACAAGGGCTTGGCTCTTGTACGCTTTCTCATATGGAAAATGGAAACTTGTATCCAGCAATTCATAGAAAGAAGTATGTAAAAAGCTGCATAAAAAGTGAGAGACTGGCACCCAAAGCTTTATCTACCAAATATTATAATAGAAACGGCATAATAGTAACCTAACACAGTTAAAAAAAAGTTTGTGTGTGTATGTATATTTTTTATATGTAATATATAAAAAAATATATATTTAGTGTGTGTTATTTATTTTTCTAAATAACCATGCATTCCCAAACTAATATATTACATGCATTATAAAATATACATATTTTGTGAAGAAAAGGGAACCCTTGTGCATTGTTGGTAGGAGTGTAAATTGGTGCAGCCACTATGAAAAACAGTGTGGACGTTCCTCAAAAAATTAAAAATAGAACTACCATATGAGCCAGCAATTCCTCTTCTGGGTATTTATCCAAAGGAAATGAAAACACTAATTTAAAAAGATATCTGCATCCCCATGTTCACTGAAGTATTGTTTACGATAGACAAAACATGGAAATAACCCAAGTGTCCATGCATGGATAAATCAATAAAGAAAATGTGGTATAACACACTATGCAGCCATAAAAAAAGAATGAAATCTTGCTATTTGTAACAACATGGATGGAACTTGAGGGCATTAAGCTAAGTGAAATAAGTCAGACAGAGAAAGACAAATACCATATGATCTTACTTATATGTGGAATCTAAAAAACAAAATAAAAAAACGACCTCATAGATTCAGAGAACAGATTGGTGGTTGCTAGAGGTGGGGGGTAGGCGATGAGCAAAATGGGTGAAGATGGTCAAAATGTGCAGATTTCCAATTTATAACATAAATAAGTTCTGGGCTGTAATGTACAGGATGGTGACTATAGTTAGTAATACTGTATTGTATGTTTGAAAGTCACTAAGAATAAATCTTAAAAGTTCTCATCACAAGAAAAACAATTTATAACTGTATGGTGATGGATATTAACTAGACTTATTGTAGTGAGCATTTTGCAGTATATACATATATCAAATAATTATGTTGTACTGATGAAACTAATATGATGTATGTCAGTTATATCTCAATTAAAAATGCATAAATATAGACATTTAAAAACTTATATAAACTTTTAAAAACATTTATTAACTATAAATAATACAATGATGTAGTTAATAGCTGCTACAAGAAGTAAACCTCAAAATCTCAGAGGCTTAACATTATAGAAGTTTTCTTCTCCTTACATAATATCCAAATGGGTCTTTCTGATCCATGGGTCACTTTTCTCCAAGGGAAAATTTAGGGACTTTGGCTACTTCCAACTTGTGGCTTCATCATCTACAATGCCTAGCTTCTACATTTGTCAGCTTGGGGTAAAAAACATGGTGGAGGATTTTAATAGACCAGGTTGAGAAGAGCACACATCACTGATGCTCACATTCTATTGGCTAAAATTCAGTCAATTGACCGCATCAACTCCAAGGGAGGCTGAAAATGCATTCTTGCCTTGTGACCAGAGGAAAAAGAAGTGGCTTTGACAGCACCAAGCTGTCTTTTCCATTAACAATAATAAAAGTAGTAAATAAACTTAGTTTTCACGAAAAGTAAATAAATATATAATGCATAACTAAAATGGCTAAATTTTCTGTATGCATAACCTTTTTCAAGTTTTGAAATCATAATTGTTTTAGGCCATCATCAACTAATATCTCAAGGAGACTGGGGTGAGATTCATTGTTAGTAATAGCGGATGTAAATACGTATTTCAGTTTCTCAGCTCTGAATAGATTGTCTGCTTTTCAGCCTCGTAATGTAGCTGACAAAGATCTTGTATTAAGAGTAGGGGGAGGGTCAGCTCTGTACTTTTTTATATTTCACTTGGGCTTGCATTTTTAGTACTATCTTCAAGCTCTAGTTTCTTTGTAGGCGTCTTTGTAAGTTTCTGGTCTATTTTGTGAGGGTGTGTGTGTGCACACATGCATGTGAGTGTTTGAAAAATCAGTTAATATTAATCCTTAGATCTATTTAACCAGGTAAACATTAAGGTGTAAGAGCACCACTGCCAATTCCTTGGATTGGTGGGCCCCCACCCTGTCTGGCTTAATTTCTTTTTTCATAGTTTTAGAGAAAAAACGATATAGAGTTCTGATATTTTTCCTGCATCCCACAGATTGTCTATTACTTCCGTAGAGTGTGTGCACCCTGTGTTGGAGTCTACTAATCTTAAAGAAGGAAAATGTTGAACCAAGTGCCCTGTAAATCAAAGACTGCAATAAAAAGACTTGATGAATTTGGGGGAAATGGAAGTTTTGGTCAGCTGAATCTAGCATAGTGTTGATTGGAAAAAACTTTTTGTTTATTGTGATTTTAGATTTGTTTCTACTCTTTCTTGGAACAGTCTAGTTTTATTTTGTTTCGTTTTATTTTAACCTTAGCAGATGAAAAACTGAATCATGAACATAGTTTATTCATCCTTTAATTTTTAGGGACATTCAAAACAGCATGGGATTTCCTCAGATAGGCACTGATAGTTAAAACATTTAGGATTTTTAAAAACAGAAACTCCTTCTTACTCATTTAAAATCCCCAATTCTAAGCAATTCTCCTTCAGTGAATGTCTGGTATTGCATCAGTGTCTTAGTTTTGAGTGTCATTTTTTATTGTTGTAAGTGTAGATGTTAAAAGTTGTGCAGATTCTAGGAAAATCTAGGTTGTTTGTCAGTAGAGCTTTTAAACACATTCGTTTCTTATGATTGTTTGATTTACCATTTTTGTCAAATCTAAGATGCCATCAATTATGAGGTATATTTTAAGCACCTCTAAGAAAAAAATAAACTACTATCAAATATATCTTTTAAATGACATAGATTGTAGGATTCATCCTTGTTTTGGATATGTAAAAGTATGGAAAAAACACGTATCTTAGAATTGACAGAATACAATATATCCTACTGTCTTCCAGCAAAGGTTTAAGGACACAGCTAAAGGATACATAAAGTACTGGAACATTAACACACCTCAAGGGAAAGTTGTTTAAAAAAAGGCAAGATGAATGTAAGTACAGATAAGGAACAAAGATTAAGATTAATACAGTAATAATAATCATCGAATCATATGCCTTCTAGCAGAGACCACAAATTTGGGTTAAACTTTTTTGAAGTCAGTGCAAAAAGGAAACATTAATTTATTACACAATTTAATGTCCATAAGATAAAATAAAACCACTTTGTAAGGGAAGCTCCAATATTCTTGGTACTAAAATCATACAGCAATTTCTCTGTATAATGTGAATAATGATATCTTATCAATAACCTTAGAGTATACACAGTGAGCTTCCTAAAACTCTTTGTGGTAGTATCCCACCACTCAGGTAAGTGGTGTCACACGAGGCAGTAAAAACATTTCTACCAGTGTCCAGTATAATACCATTTCCGTCTTTGCTTGTCTGCTTTAACTTAGACTGGGCGGGATTTTATAACAGGTGGAGAGAGAGGTGGACTGACCGTCCTTCAAACAAACTAAATGCTGTTTCTCTTAGGCAAGCTTTTGGATGGCAGTGAATCTAGAGCTATGAGGAATGGAGCTCCTCTATGCTGCTACTTAAATGTGAAACAGCATGCCGTAATAGACAATGGAAAAAATGATAGTTTAACATCCTCTAAGGAAAACTGAGTTTCTTCTGAAGAATATGTGCCTAAAGAGAAGGCCGCTCTGCTTCATCCTGGCTTACAGACACTACTGAGATAACTTCCTAGGAAATAAGTTTGAAACACTTTTCACCTACAAGATTAATGGATGATCCAGGGCCCATTTGTTCTACTCCATAAATTGCAGCCACAGAAACTTTAGATTAGAAAACATTTTAATATAGGTATAGCTGACTATTCATCTTGACCATAAAAATACCTCAACACCTAATCATAGAATGTCTGTTTTGGGGTTAATTTCTGAATTCTACTTTCTGGTGTTATAGTCTTGAAGATAGATTATTTGGGAAATGTATCCCAAAGCAACTGAGTAAGAAGGCTTGCCTTGTGGCCTGTTTTTAACACTTGAAGGTGAGTCTACAAAAAATAATAACTTAATAGGCTTAATATATATAAGCCTACATATAGGCTTTCTTTATAGCAATAAATAACTAGGAGCAGTTCAGGTCTATTTTAGATTAAATAATAAAACCATATCTTCAAACTTAAAGAATGCTTGCTTCCAGATCTCAGGATCAGTGGACATGCATCTGAATTCTATGTGGTTAATATCAGATAATGAGGAGGAAATTTCAAAGACAACAGAATAATTCTATGTTAATTCCTCTATAAATGACTAATGCATCATTAAAAGATTATCATTTCTGATTCTGACTTTTGAAGTTGTAGAAGCATGAATAACTGTGGTTTTTATGATTTACTTCTTTTTGTCTAAAATGGAGTGTGGAGTTGTGTTTGGAAAGAAAGATCATTTCAACAAGATATTCCAGTGCACTAGTTTCTATGACATGGAAGTCTTCCTTTAGTTATGAGTGAAGCTACAGTAGGTCTGTATTATCACCTCCTTTTTCTCCAGAACTAGTCTAAGCCTGCTGGTCTCCTTTCTCTCCAATGTGCACAATGTAAGTACACCTTAAATGTCATGGAGATTCTGCACTAGGAACTAACTTCTAATAGAATATACCACGAGGGGAGCATATATCTTTTCATATATTTTGCAAGGAAAAGCACAAGCCATGTTTATGCTAACTGTATAATTGCTAAATGAATAAATCAGGTTATCAAGGAATAATTCAAGGAAAACATGATTTATTCACTATTTGGCAGTTGTTTTTTAACTTGGCAGTTCTTAAAACCTGACTTTAGATTTCCCCTAGAGGCTTCATGTTATCAAATATATTACCATTTTAGCAGTTGAACTCCCTCCTATGTTGTTAGATCCGTTTTCCTCTTTTAGGAATTTTTCATTTATCTTCAGTTGCTCCTGGAATAAATAACTTGTTTTTGATAATTTAGTTTTCAAAAATATTCACCTCACAAAGCTCTTGCTTCTTTGCAGTAATCAAAGCCTTCTCTTATGTTAGCTGAGTAACTATAACGAATGAAATACTTCAGAGCAACGCAGCAGTAAAATTTACAAAGACTTACTACTCACATCTGCAACTTTGTAGGAATCTAGCAAAACCGTGCCTGAGTTATCATTTTTATTCTTAGCTCTTAGTTCTCTTTTATTGGTTTTCTGAAGAGCTCAAATAATTTGTTGATGCATAGCATTCACATCTTACTTTTCCAAGTTCCTTATGACTGCCTAATAAAGAAGATTGCCTTCCAACCAAGAGTCGATTGATCAATTTGTCAACAAGTTGTTTTTGAGGATTCATGATATGTCATGCCACATAAAAGAAGACGAAGAGTTTACCTGTTAGAAGTCATTGCTCTAGCTCTCTCACTTTCTTTTGCTTCAGTTGGATTGCTATTTCTGAAAGTAAAGTTCATAATAGACATATACCATAATTTTATGTGATGAATGCAGAATGCCGTAGCTCAGACCTACCTGAGCAGAAGCACTAAGAGATCTAGAAATTTGCCTTCTAACAGGCATCTAGGTGATTCTTAGGTATGATGAAAATCTGAGAATCATTGTCGTAGAATTTAGTGCTTCTCAGAATTTAATTTGCATGTGAATTACCTAGGGATCTTGTTAAAATTCAGATTCTCTTTTAGTAGGTCTGGAGTGGGACCTGAGGTTCTACATTTCTAAGAAGCCCCAGGTGACAATGATGTGCCCAGAGCTCACTTTCAATTGACTGCCTTGTGGGAAGGCTTAGACAAACTATACTGTTGCTTGTTCTGGGCCAGTGTGACAGAGTTGCCAAGACAAAGTGCCTTGGTGCCCTCACTATTGCTTATTGTTTTGAAAAAAGAAGTATTCCATGTCTGTTGAGCTTTTAGATCCTGGAAGCAGAGAACTGATGAAGCAGAAAAGACATGGTCAGATAAACAAATTGTCTTACAGTAAAACACGCTGCAAAAAAAAGAAAAGAATGAAATGGTACTGGCCATTGCATTACTGCTATTGGAATGGCAGGAATGGACGGTCTACTTTTAGGACATTAGATGATGAGTAGTGTATACCAGCCTGGCTATCACAGTTTTATACTCAGATCACACCATTAACATATCTAAAAACAATGCTGCCCATCCTCTGGCTGTTGCTGAGGTCTTCTGTTGGCCAGGGTCCATTGGGACCATCATTATATCAAGGTCCTAGGACCCTTGACCGCTTACACTCTTATCTATAAGCTGCAGGATTTCTTCTCTTCTTTAGGCAGGGACATTGAAGAAATATTTGAGGTAGAGTTGGAGAAACATTGAGTATCCTTCTACGCTAAGGTTGAGGAGCCTACAGAGAGAATCCTGTTGAAGATTGAGAGAGAAGTTGGCATAGCTAATGAAACAGGGTTCTGGAGGATGTGATCAGATGCTCAGTTAAAGAGGTGGTGGTAGCAGCTTGCCTTTCCTGGCATAGGAAGGAGGAAGAAAAGATGGGCACAGAGAGGAGTAAGTTTGATGATAGATAATGTCCTTTTTAAAGCTACAGAAGTTTGGAGAAGATTTTTGCTGAGAGAATTAGCCAGGAGATATTTTCAGGGGAAAAGTGAATTGAGTCAATAGCGTTTAATGTGGCAGAACAGTATAATAGATAAAAGTAATTCATTTTGGCAACTTATTAATTACTTTAGTGAGAGATCAATTTAAGAGGACTCTGCTACAGGAGATATGGGGATAAAAGCAAAATTTAGTGGGTTGAGAAGTGAATGGCCTACCCCAGACCTGGTGTCAGTCTGTATATCAAACCTTAGGCATAGATACCTGCAGCCTCCAGAGGTCATTGGTATGTCTCTCTATTATTTAGATCATCTTTTATGTTCTTCATTAAAATTTTTATCATTTTCTCCATATAACGTTCTATATTTTATGTTATGGTTATCTCTGACAATATCAATTTATGGTTATTGTGAATAGGATATTTAAAACTAGATTTTTCATTGGTTACTGCTGTTCTATTAGATTTTTATTGTTTGTCTGTATTTAGCCACCTTGCTCTTCACACTTATAGTAATTCTAATAGTTTGTCTTTTATTGTTTTGATTTTCTTGATACAGTCATATTTTCTATAAGTAATGACATAATTTAGTGTCTACCTTTCTAATATTATGTCTCTTCTGTCTTTTTCTTATCTAATTTGTTGACTTTGTCCTCCAATAAAACACTGAATAGCAATGGGGAGAGTTGATAATTATTTCTTTATTCTAAACTGATTAAGACATGAGCATTAATGGAGCCCCATCATTTTCCTTCTATTCTCTTTTTCATCCCTTCATGATCTTCCACCTATGAGTAAATGAGAACTTTTACTGAAAGAGGACTGAATTGATTTGCTTCATTTGAAAGTAATCACATTTTTCTTAAGGAACTTCCTGGTAATGTTCCATGTTTATTGTTTTCCACATAACTGACTCTTTAACTGACTTGTTATTATGAGCATTACCTAAACTGTGCTTAATACAGTAATGCACCATGAGAATACAAAAGAGTTGAAATTAGTTTGCCTTTGCAGAAAATGAACTCACAATATAGTCATTTAGCTATTTTGGTAGCTCACTATCAGCTTCCACTCCCCAAAACTGTCAATATGCCTAAAGTTAAAAGCTCCCTCCCCACTCTATTTTTTCTAATTTGAGTGCTAAAAAATCAGATCACAAAACTTCTCAGATTTATGTATAAAATGAGAATAAATCAGATATCAGTGACAATAGGAATATTTTCCTTTGATAAAGAGCCTTACCTAAATCAAGATTTTTGATATGTGTGCTGTGTTTGCATAGGGGGCTTATGTGCTTGTTTCCAGGTATTGGCTGTTTGGGGGAGTGGGGGTTCCTGGAAGAACACTGTGTTAATTAATGTGTGAGAGTAAATCCTCATTAAGGAGAGCACTCTCGTAACTCAGGAAAGCAACCTTTGTGACAGGCTGTCTTTCTTCTGATATCTGCCTTATTGTGGGTAGAACTGAAAGGACTATCTATAATGTGTTACTGACTGCATACACTTTTTACAGCTAACTACCATTATCTGACAGCCTTATTCTTAATGATCTTACCTTTCTTTTTGTGTCTAGTGTTGTACTTAAATGTCCTTGGAGAATCCTTCTTTAATTCACCATATCTGATTATTTAGCAATCAAATGACAGCTGAATACAATGGCTCCCAACACTGCATTAACCCCTTCTTAACTCTTGGTTCTACCTGTATTCATCATCTTAGTTCATATTTATTCAGTACTTTTTTCTTCTGATGTTATCTCCTGCCTCATAAACTGGACATTAATTGTAACTTTGACTAATCACTTTGCTTGCTCTTGGATTTGGAGTAAACAGCAGGAACTACAGCATTTGGAACTTTTCTGTGCACTAACTTTCTTGATAACCCCCAATAAAATCTTTAGTCTGCTAACCAGGACTTATGTCAATGAAAATAAACCACAGCGCCCACATTCTTAAGAAGCTGATAAAAAATACAGAGGTAAAGATGACTAGCAACTTCTGCTGAACAGAATATGAAATAGTTACATTCATTTCCCTCCCCAAATTCTCACTGGTAGAAAATAAAGGTTCAGAAGTCTATAAGGGACAACTGATATTGTCTTTGTTAGCAGATTAAATAGCTCTAGATATAGTGCTCAAAGAAGTTTGGCAGCTGAGATATGTATTCAAATTATGATACTTAGAAAAAAAGTGATAATGCAAATCTAATTTCAATTCTGGGAATTTTAGCTGGTTAACCAAATGTTGAGACTGAATCATTCAGTTCCCTCAGATCAAATTTACCATTTTGTTTTAATAAGATGAAATCAGAAATGGCAAAAATCTTCAACAGTCCTTGGTAAGTGACACGTAAGTAATGAATATTGATGGTCCACTGTTTTTTAACTGCTCATTCATCTCGGTGCTGACTTTCGGGCTCAGGACTGGCTATTGGTTCTCCTAACTCAGGGCTCAAAGGCAATTCCACATTTTATTTTATTTCCTTTCCTTTTCTCCCTGAAGCTGATTACTCCAACCAGCACTGTACTTGTCAGTCTGTGAAAGCACAACCTCCGGTGAACTGGAAACGTGGAGCTACTGACAAGTCTGCTCTTCCTACCTTTGCACATGCCTTTTTTTTTCCGAACATGAAATAAATGGCTGTTAGTTTATATGCTTATTCATATAATTCTACATTTTCCTTAAGATGAGGCTATATGATGTCCACTAATGATTTAATAAGCAAGGGATACTTAAAAATTATGAGATGATAATATGTTATCATTACTCTGTAAAACACTAACGTACAGAGTAATTTTATACTTGGTCTTTTATTTAAGGTGACGACCCTTGTCAACACAAGCAACAAAGGCCCCTCTGGTAAAAAGAAAGGGAGGTCAAAGAAAGCCCATGTACTGGCTGCGTCTGTAGAGCAAGCCACTCAGAACTTCCTGGAAAAGGGTGAACAGATCGCTAAGGAGAGTCAAGATCTCAAAGAAGAATTGGTTGCTGCCGTAGAGGATGTGCGTAAACAAGGTAGGCAGAAGAATACTGTTCAAGAAGGATGTATAGTGATGTGCAAATAATGGATTTTTCTCTAGAATGAATGCACATTTGCTCAAAGGAGTAGTCTTTTTTTGTTGTTGTTTCTGTCTACACTTGTCATTTTTAATATTTGCTGGAATTAGGTGAATAGACAAATAGAGATGTTTTTGTTGTGGCAGTAAAGCGTGGCTACAAACACTCCATGTCTTCTGTTACTTCAAAATCTTCAAGTTGTTTTCTCTTGGCGGATAAAAATAGACTCTTGTGTCAAACTTAGGCTTTTAGGGAGGATAGGATGAGAATACTTCATTCTTAGAGAGTTGCTGAAAACCTAGGATTTTAAGGATGAAGGGAGGAGAAGAATGTAATAAAATTATTGTTGCTGTGTATGTTCCCCAAATTTATATTTTCAGTTCACAACTTTCCTTCAAAATCTATCTAGCTGTACAACTACCTATCGATTGATTAGTCAATTATATTGCTACCTAGTTAGCTATAATGCTTTTTATTCAGCATATTTAAAATTTTTTAAATATAGTAAAATACACGTAACATAAAATATATCATCTTAACCATTTTTAAGTTTACTGTTCAGTAAGACATCTTAACCATTTTTAAGTATTCTATTCAGTAAGATAAAGTATATTCACATTGTTGAGTAGCCAATCTCTAGAACTTCGTCTTGCAAAACTGAAACTCTATACCTGTTAAACAACAACTCCCTGTTTCCACCTCCCTCAGCCCCTGGCAACCACTATTCTACTTTCTTTCTCTATGACTTTACTACTCTACATACCTCATATAAGTGGAATCATACAGCATTTGTCTTTTTGTGACTGGCTTATTTCGCTGAGCATAATGTCCTCAAGCTTCATTGGTGGTGTAGCATGTGTCAAAATGTCCTTTCTTTTTAGGGCTAAATAATATTCTGTTTTGTATATGTATACCACATTTGCTTTATCCATTCATCCATTGATGGACATTTGTGTTCCTTCTACCTTTTGGCTTGTTAATAATTCTGCTATGAACATGAGTATACAAATCTCTCTTCATGACCCTGCTTTCAATTCTTTTGGACATATGCTCAGAGATAGTATCGCTGGATCATATGATAATTCTATTTTTAATTTTTTTAGGAACCTCCATATTGTTTTCCAGAGCAGCTGAACCATTTTACACTTTCACTAACAGTGCTCAAGGGTTCTAATTTCTCCGCATCCTTGCCAACACTTGTTATTTTCTGTTGGGTTTTTTTCTTTTTTTGTAATAGTCATCATAATGGGTGTGAGGTGATATCTCATTGTAGTTTTGATTTGCATTTCTCTAGTGGTTAATTATACTGAGCATCTTTTCCTATGCTTTTGGCCATATTTATATCTTCTTTGGAGAAATGTCTATTCAAGTCCTTTGCTTATTTTTAAATCAGGTTATTTATTTATTGTTGTTGTTGTTACTGAATTGTAAGAATTCTTTGTATATTCTGGATATTAACCCCTTATCAGATATTGTTTTGGAAATATTTACTCCCATTCTTTATGTTACCTTTACACTCTGTTAATTGTGTCTTTTGACACAAAGAAGTTTTTAATTTTGATGTAGTCGTGTTAAGCAACTTTAGTTGAAAATTCTAAGGCACCATGAAATCATGACAGAAACCTACCCCCCAGCCTGACCTCCATCCTGCATTTCCTGTCTCAGTGAATGCCATACATATATATCCAGTTACACTTGCATAAATCTTGGTATCATATTTATTTCCTTCTCCTTCCAAATACAATCTATTACAAAGTCCCATAGATTTTAACTCCTAAATATCTCTTAAGTGAACCAATTCCTGTTGCACTTATTCAAGAGCACCATGTTTTACCTACCCCAGGACCTTTATAGATACTCTCTCCTTTCACACAGTTAAGGATGACTCATTGTGCATATATCAGCTTAAAGAACACCTTCCCAGGAAACCTTCCCTGACACTCCTATCATACTTTTCCTTGGCACTTTCCACACCATAATTTAATATTTGTGAGGTGACTTGATTGATAGCTTTCATCTCTGCCACACTATAAATTAATGAAGGTAGAGATCACACCATGTCTCTTTTGCTAATCATTGATTTGCAATGCCTAGCACTCATAAGACTTCAATAAATATTTGTTGAATGAATGAAGGAATAGATGAATGAATGTTCTATCCCAACTCTTCTTGCAAACCTACCAATTTTTAAATTCACAGAGGGTTATTTAGTCCCTGGAAATACCAACCATCTTCCCACACCAACAACCACCATTCTTTTTTTTTTTTCCTTTGGTGAGCAAGATTAGCCCTGAGCTAACATCTGTTGCCAATCCTCCTCTTTTTGCTGGGGAAGATTGGCCTTGAGCTAACATCTGTGCCCATCTTCCTCTATTTTATATGTGGGACGCCTGCCACAGCATGGCTTGATAAACAGTGCATAGGTACACACCCAGGATCTGAACCCACGAACCCTGGGCCACTGAAGCGGAGCATGCAAACTTAACCACTATGCCACCGGACCAGCCCCAACAACAACAATCATTCTTCGTACTCCCATCTTCTTCCCCCAATAGTTAATTTCATTTACATTATACTAATGTAAATTGTTACTTTAATTTGAGACATTAAAGTTTACGTTTCATCTAATGTGGACAGAGTGTATTTGTGTATGTATTTTAGCAATGTGAAACCTTCTAAGTATTCAAGTACTGTTGAAAACTGATATTCCTTCTGAATCGAAGATGGATACTTTTCTGTTTTCATGCATCTATAGCCTAGATAGTTTTTTTCATTTTTATTTTAGGTTAACTGACGTATAATAAATTGCACACATTTAAAATATACAATTTTATAAGTTTTGACAAATGTATACACTATGAAAGCATCACCACACTTGATAGTGAACCTATCCCAGGTGGAGAGGGTTTTGATTGATTAGTCCCTAGGCCGCTTTCTCCAATCATTTGTCGAATGGTGATACTTTTTCCCATTTAGTTTCCTCAGTAACCTCTTGGCTTTCTCTTATTTTTTCCTTGCAAGTTAGTTTTCACGCCTTCTGTAGAAATTATTTCACTTTTCTTGAAGCTTATATGAAATGGTGTTTTTGTGGATGCAATATAATAACCAACATAGTTCTTGACCAGACTCTCTTAGGGATATTAGAGTGAGAAATTTTAAAGATGCTAATTTGACAGCTTACAGTGGTTGCTTTTATAAAGCGTATTTTAAACTTCCTCCATATTATGCATTTCTTGTTACAGAAAAATTATGCATCAGAAATGATGCCTGTGTGTTACCTGTGTGATAAAGCTCAACTCCCACATGTCGCTTTTTCTGACCAGGGTCCAATTCAAGGAAACATTGCTCTATTATGCAAAATAACAAAAATTTTACTGGCAAAAGCCTCTAAAAATTCTCTTTTCTGTTTCTCTCATTCTCAGATATTTCCCACTCCCAAATACACTTCAGATGCCTGTCGTGTGTGAGAGGTGCCTCTTCTCCCTCACAACAAACTCCTCAGGCCCTCCTTCCAGTTCTGTGCCCACAGGCTCCCTTGTCTGTTTTCTTCTCCTTTTCCAACTCCAACTCAGTTCTTTTATTTCCAGCTCAGTTCTTCACTGTGTCATCTCCTTAGCCTGTCTGGCTTTGCCCAATTTTCCTGTTTGCCCATTGCCCAGATTTTATTCACAAATGAGAGCCTGAGCTGATTTTCAGAGAGAAGTGGGGAGGAGCTTGAGGGGAATGTATGAGGAGTAGGGCGGGAGTATTTAGTTATTAGAAACATTAAAACTTAGTATCTTTCTTTCCATCATAGAAATCTACTTTCTAATATGTAAGATGATGTTCAGAAGCTATGGAGATAGTGACACTTAGAAAAAATTTCCTGGGGCCGGCCCTGTGGCTTAGCGGTTAAGTGGGTGCGCTCCGCTGCTGGCGGCCCCGTTCGGATCCCTGACGTGCACCGACGCACCGCTTGTCCACCCATGCTGAGGCCGCGTCCCACATACAGCAACTAGACGGATGTACAGCTATGATGTACAACTATCTACCGGGGCCTTGGGGAGAAAAAGGGAAAAAAAGGAAGAGGATTAGCAATAGATGTTAGCTCAGGGCTGGTCTTCCTCAGCAAAAAGAGGAGGATTGGCATGGATGTTAGCTCAGGGCTGGTCTTCCTCACAAAAAAAAAAGGAAAAGAAAAGAAAAAAAAATTTCCTCCTTTAAAGTGGCTCCAGTATCCGTATGTGCTTGCTTATTAAATGCTATGCGGTTTGGGAACTAAATCTATTAGAGATGATCTTTTACTATTGAGTTGTTTTTGCTTTTTTAAATCAAATGATCAAAAATATTGCCACTTTAAAAAAAAATTTTCAGCATGAGTAAATGTCAGAAGTTTTAATTTTGTAGATCTCCATTTTCAGATTTTTAATATAGAATCATTTATTTTTGTTCTTTTGAAGTTTCACAACATTCGTGATTATAATTACTGTAATCTGACAAGATTATATATAAAATTATTTAACTATGTCATTATTGTATCTCATATGGTTAAACTTAGTGTTGTTTGAATTACTTTATCATTTAAAATTTATATTTTCTCTTTTAATCCTAGGCAGCATGCCAGATTTTTTAAAGTGCTCAGTATGAGTGGTGACAATATTTTTGCCCTGGAATATTTCAGTAGAAGATTTTCCTGTACTTTTAAGTTATAACCTGCATAAGAAGTATTTCGGTAGGTTTGTGATAGCGTTTATGTTAGAAACAAGTAAGAAAAATAAATTATCAAAATATATAAAGAGAAGAAAAATCGTTGTACTCGAAACGTAGAACTCTGATATTTTAGACTTGGGTGAAGATGGAATATTTGGTCAAAAGTGTGTTATGTGTGTGTCTGTCTGTTTTATCATAGCTAAATTAATTACATATATATACATTATCTTCCTGAGTTTAAACTTCATCAGGATGGGAACTCTGATGTGTGTGTATTTCTACTCCTAAGTCACCTAGCATGGTGCTCTAGCGTGTGACAGGTGATATTCAGGAAAGAGTCTTACCTGTGAAGTCAGCACAGCATTGGATGTTTGATTAAGATATCTGACATCTAATATTAGTTTGGCCAATAACTATATGATTTAAGCTACATCATTTAACCACTTGCTCTATTTTTCAAATACAGACAATAATTGTGTTTGCTTCGTTGAGTTGTTTTACATAATGAAGTCACAAAGGACTAAAAACAATCTTAAATGTTATATAGATGTCAGGGTAGATTTATTAGTTACAGTTTATTAAATAAATCTGTACTCCATATGGCAATGGCTCTTCTTCCTATTAATGAGCAGTCCTGGGCCCTTCCAAGCAGGATGCTGGAGAGCTGGATCAGCATCTAGTGGTCTCCCTGAAGGGGACTGAGTAGCTCAGTGTGGCTTAGAGTTGGTGGTAGTTGTAAGTGGTCCCAGCAAATTATGATTGCATAGTTGAGCAGCCAGTGAACCATACATAGAAAAGCTCCTAATGAGGAATGCAAAAGGAGTTGTTCCAGTCAGGCCTTCATATTGAAGCCCTGGGCCACGGAAAGCTTGGGACAGAGAATGCCAAAACATTTTTACTGTTTACCACTAAGATCTTCCTGGATTAAAACTCTTCCTGACTATGGACTAATCTAGGGGTTCTCAAACTTTAGTGAATATTAGAATCACCTGGGAAGCTTTTGAAATTCTTCATGCCCGGGCCTCAATCCTTATCATTTAAGTCAGAAACTCTGGGGTGGGACCCAGGCATCAAGGTTTTTAAAGCTCCCTAGGTGATTCCATTGTGTAGCCGATTTGAGAAGAAATGGACTAATCCACTTCTTGCCCATCAGACCCACTTGGATGACTCATCGATCCATGTTAGTTAGTTAGTGTTTCACATTAGGCAGCTGATGGCAGCCCATCATTGTACAAGGTTTATGAGCTTATAGTTTACTTAAAAGTAAATAGTAAGACTTACATAGGAGAAACAACTTGATATTCTATATTAAAATGTTATGGATAGGTATGTCCTATGTTAAATGATGTCTTGTGATGCTTGACATTCTGAAATCACTCAGGGAATATGTGTTAAGTATATACGAGGGAGCCAAATCTATAGGGCAGTTAAACATTTAAGTTAGAAAACAAAGGCATGTAGTTGGAATTGGCAAGAAGGAAGTGATGTTTAAGCTAAGCATTGATTAAAAATTTGTGAAGGATAGTGGAGTAAGCATTTCAGGTTTAAGCAATTGATTTTCAAGTCAAAGAGATAAGAATGATATTGGTAATTGGAGGATGGAGAGAGAAGCCCTCATGTGATAAAAAGGTTTATATTCAGGCATAGTTATAAATATGATAAAATGATGGGAAGGGACCAGTTTGGGAAAAGTTCAGGACCTAGGCTCTGTGTAGACAACATGATGAAAGAAAGACAGGAAGGAAGGAAAGAAGGAAGGAAGCTGGTTGCTTCTTACCCATAGAAATGATATTTTAGAAAGATTAATTTGGCAACTTCATGAAGTTGACTAAATCAGAAAAAGACTGGACTCAGATTGCTTAGATGTTATTGTAATGTTTCAGAGAAAATGAAACAAAAAAAAAATACTTTGAGTATCTGAGATTGGGGTGGTGGCAATGGGAACAGAAATAAGAAACTAGATGTTACAGGCACTGCAAAAAAGAATAGAAGATTTGCCACTCGTTGAAGGGAAGAGACAAGAGTCAACATTTATTTTTAGTTTTTGGCCCTTGACAGCTTAATTGTGACATCTAAAGAGGTGACAGGAGTGGGGAGAGAGGACTGATTTGATTTTAAACATTGATGAATGAGGGGAACTGCCTAGCAGGTTAATGCTATGGGAATGGAACTTTGGGGAAGCAGAGAAATTTGAATGTCTTTGGAGTTGATAAATGAAGCTTTAAGAGACAGAGCTTTCTTTGAGTACTTGCTAATAGATAGAGAAGAGTAGAGGGATGTAGGTTTAGTTTTGGAACAAAAGCTGAATTGGGATTAGAAGATGGAATAGAAATAAATTAGATAGGGAAGGCATGCCCTGAAAGTGACCGGAGAGCAGAGTACAGAATCCTGAAATTCAAGGGAATATTTTGCAAAGGAGACAGTGATGAAGCTAAACTCTACAAAGTTGTTGCAATCAGGTCAAATTTTTCTGAGATCATTGAGGATGAATAATGAGAAAATGCCTTGGGTTTTCCTAGAAAGGTGTCATTAATTATATTTGAAAGTGCATTTGCAGGAAGCTGCAAGGACAATAGCTAAACAAAAAGAAAGAATAGATGCTGAAAGAATAGAGTATATGGTGAAGTAAAGGATGTAGGCAGGAAAGCTAACCATACCCTTCTTCAGTCATTGTTGCACTGTATACCGCACATATTTCTTTGTGCCCCTGTAGATAGTCTGAGATTCAAATGAAGGACCACGTGTTAATATTATTTTGTGTATCTCTGGAGCCCGGGACAGTGCCTTGCCCATAGTGAGCACTTAATGCATGATTCAGAAGCTTGTCACAGAATGGAAGGAGAGAAGTAGAAGAGTAATGGGAGAAAACATCAAGCAAAGAATATGCTTGTTTGTTTGCTTGCTTGTTTATTTTGTTCAGCCCAAATCAGAAGTATCAGAACATATATCAAGAGAGGGAGCCACTGGTGAGAGCAATTGTAGATACAAAGGGAAAAAGCTCAGATTGGTTGCATGAGCTGATGCAGGTGGCACATTCCTTTATCTAGAAACCTGATAGGGAGGAAAGGTATGCCCAACAATGAGTTTTATAGAAAACATGAGAACCAAAGCAGATTGGATGAAATGATCTCAATTGTTTTGGACAAAAGAGGAGGTGGTTTTAATGGACTATGGATATCTGATGTTTGACCACTGTTGTACATGGTTTTACATTTTTTGTCTGTTACTGGCATTTGTGTAGGTTTCTCATACGTTTCAAGGGATTTTATTTATGACTGTTTCTCCTTCGTTGGATGCAGCTAAAAATGCCAATTTATAACAGGCTTAATTGCCTAAGAATTTTTTATTTAATTTGTTTATTTGGTGTGTAGCAGCATCTGCTAGCAATTGGATGCTCACATATTATCTTTGTGAATTTTCTTAGATTTGAAGTAGATCCCAAAGCTGTCCTTTGAAAGATAGGCACTGTTCTTCATGTTTGCCCAATAAGCAGATCCATTTAACGGTGTAATGCAGCAATTGGTTCCATGCCATCCTATTGTTATTTTTCTACACCCTCTTAAGCCATGGAGCAGTTGCTTGGGTTTCCTATCTTCAGTCACCAACCTTCTCTGATTGCCCACTCTCTGTCTGGGCAAGGATGAATCAGAACAGGTAAGACATGGCCCAGCCAACAGGATATGCCAGGCTAGGGTGTAGACAGAGATGTACATGGCCATAACTCAACTTTAAGAGGAATTTCTTGGAGCAAAGTGACAAGAAGGTACAGATAAAAGAGGTGGCTTCTTCACAGAGCCAATTCCTAAATCAAAGATATGGTCAAACCATTCACTGTTCATTCAGGCTTTTCTTTGTTCAGGCACAACCTCTAATATGGAAGGATATGGTGATATCAACTAGTTTTATTATTATTATTATTTTATCCAATCAATATTTATTGAGTAACTGATGACCAATGGGCAGAGGCAGAACAAGACTGAGAAAAATTAGTAGAGGGAGAAAGAAAGGTGTCCTCACATCTCTGAGGACACATAAACCCTTGCCTCCTGATGACCTGGTGACTTTCTCCTTCCCCACTCCCTTTGGTGTTGGGATGTGTTATTGGTGGAATGAGCTGGGCCAATAGAAACTCCAGTTAATACCAACTGTGTGAACTCCCCAACTGAGATCTGGTCAGAGGCAAAAGGAGAGCTAAGGATACTACAAGGATTCTGATGTTCCTCTGCTTGTTCTTTTTCCCAAGTATCCCTTGCTTTATGCCTCTACTCTTCGTATCTTTAGTGCTTGAGTCGTCTAGAAATATTGAGCTTCCTTTTCTGTGCTGTGCTGCTACCTGAGTACCGTTGAATGGATGTTACATTCCTGTGTTCTGATGTGGGGTCCTCTTGGTCATAGGGTGAGATTTCCCTCCTGTATGGTTGGAGGGCTAGATGGGCAGGTCTCCAGTGAAGGGGGAGCACCTTCAGGAAAGAAGAGAATTCTAGGACAGAAAATGGGGTTTGAGAGGCAAATCCTAGGTGAGAGAGAGAAAGAGAACTCATTTCTCTCTTCAGGTCTCAGTTCTTTGAGCCTGGATTATGGGAGTGTAGATCCATTACTTTTAAAAATAATATTATTCAAGTAATATAATAAAGTGCCAATTTATTAGATTAAGCAAGGGCAGACCTTGAAGTTAGAATGGCAGGTGTTCCTTCAGTCTCAGAGTGCAGCAGGGTCAGGGCTCCTATGATGCTCTGCTGTGTCCGCGCACTGATGCTTACTGTCCCTCACACACACACCCTTCCATTCTTTATAGAGGCTTCTTTCACAACTGTTTCTCAGAGTGAAGTTCACAGACCACCTGGTTCAGAATCACCTGGGTGAGGATGGGAGGTGTCCATAAAAATTCAAATTCCTAGGGCTGGCCCCATGGCTTAGTGGTTAAGTGAGCGCGCTCCACTGCTGGCGACCCAGGTTCGGATCCCGGGCTCGCACCGACGCGCTGCTTCTCCGGCGATGCTGAGGCCACGTCCCGCATACAGCAACTAGAAGGATGTGCAGCTGTGACACACAACTATCTACTGGGGCTTTGGGGGGAAAAATAAATAAATAAAGTCTTTAAAAAAAAAAAAATTCAAATTCCTGGGCCTAGCCACTAATCTAGATTCAGTATGGCTGGGGTACCACTGGGAATCTTTATTTCCAGAGAATACCCCGATGAATCTTATGCTTCCAAAGTTTGAGAATCACTAATAGCCTAAGCTTATTACATCTTTATAGACATTATCTTTAATTAAAATATTTTTTCCCATTGAAAAGAATGCTATCCAGGAATGAAATTAATCTTCGGAAGCTTTCATATCAGATGTTAAAAAAAAATACAAAAAATCTAGAGATAAATACACTGACAAAAAAGATAAAAAGAGGTTTGATGTGAAAATATCATGAAGAAAAAATGCATAAATGTGAAAATGCCATACACCTTAGGATTCATCTTAATGCAAATTTTAACATTTATAGTAGTTTTAACTATTGCATATTTTATTACATAAAATATATTTGTATGCCAAAGTTTGTACTAGCTGAGAGCCCAGGAATATCCCGTGTCGACCTGAAGCCCTGTGTGTGGCTCTTATTGTCACATTTTGGGAGATAACAGCAGGTAATTCTTTCATCTGACCCCTCTTTCTGGAGCCCTTGGCTTTTGAAAATGCTGTAATCTTTCAGCAAGATTAATAAAAACAATAGCTTTCATTTACTGGTTGCCACTCCATTTGTAAGACATTTTGCATGTGTTTTCTCAACATCATTCTGTTAGTCATTTCAAGTATTATTATTCATATTATACATAAGATGACATTGATGCCAAAAGATCTCTGTGTGCATTAATTGACTAATTAATTCAACAAATATTTATTGAGTATCTACTATGCACATCACTATTTTGGGGGCTGGGAATATAGAGAATAGAAGAAAGAAAACAGACATTCTCTGCCTATAGGAATATTACATTCTGATATGAAACAGACTGATAACTACAAAATTAAGCAGGAGGATGATTTCAGGCTGTAGATGTGTGATTTAAAAATGGAACAGCCGAAAGCATGATGCATGAAAGATAAGACTGAGCAGTTGAACTTCAAATTAAAAACTTTTGCTCTGTGAAAGACAATACTAAGAGAATGAAGACAAGCCATGGTCTGAGAGAAAATATTTTTAAGTCACATATCTCATAAAGCACTTGTATCCAAACTATGTAAAGAACTCTCAAAATTCAACAGTAAGAAAAGGAACCACCAGATTCAAAAATGGGTGAAAGACCTGAATAGACGCTTCACCAAAAAAGATATACAGGTGGCAAATAAGCATATGAAAAAATGTTCAACCCCATTTGTCATTAGGGAACTACAGAATAAAACAATGAAGAGATTTCACTATGTAAGTACTAGAATCAACAAAATCCCCAAAATGAACAATACCAAATGCTGGTGAAGATGTGGAACAACAGGAACTCTTATTCATTCAGATGCAAAATGATACAGCCACTTTCAGGGAAGACAGTCTTACAGTTTTTTAGTAAAACTAAACATAGAATTACCATACAACCCATCAATCTCAGTCCTAGGTATTTACTCCACTGATTTGAAAACTCACGTCTATACAAAATCACCTAACCTAGTTCCATTTTTTTAAATAAACTTTTTATTTTAGAATAATTTTAGATTTACAGAAAATTTGCAAAGATAGTCCAGAAAATTCCCATATACCCTACACCCAGTTTCCCATTTTAGTAACATCTAATGTTATTATGGTACATTTGTCACAATTAATTAACCGATATTGATATGTTATTAATTGAGCTGAGCACAATAGTAAAAAAAAACATAATAACAAGCCCTTCTGCTGATGTGCTTAGCAAAAATGACAAGAACAAACACAATGTGAATGCTGAAATATTCTTATTCTTAAACTGCCTTGCAAAGAGTGGTAAACTATATATATTGTATGAATAAAATGAGAAATTTAGTTTAGAGGAGTGCAAATTCAGGACTGTTTCCTTTAATATCCTTTACTGAGATCCAAACTTGTCAGCCTAAGTAAAACCATTCATTCCTTTCACAGAAAAGACTTAAAGAGACTTACAAGGATATACAAAACATAGTGCAAAAGAAAATAGAAATCCCTGGAACAGAAGAAAAAAAGACAAGGTCAGAGACTCCAGAGG
Organism: Diceros bicornis minor; assembly: GCF_020826845.1. Lineage (NCBI taxonomy): Eukaryota > Metazoa > Chordata > Mammalia > Perissodactyla > Rhinocerotidae > Diceros > Diceros bicornis. The sequence goes on along the minus strand of NC_080751.1, from coordinate 9,749,237 downwards.
AGCCAGGAAAGTGGCTAATGCACACATGCATTAGTGCTCAGGCAAGCCCTGTGTACTTATCCACCCCGGGGTGGGCAAAGTGGCACGAGGAGCATGATGGGGTGGGGGACAGCTCTGCAGTGGACCCAGGTTTAAATTCCAACTCTGTGGACCCAGATTTAAATTCCAGCTCTGCAATTTTCAGGCTGCATGTGCTGTGTGACTTGAGCGAGTTACTTATCCTCTCTGCATGAGTGTCTGCGTGAGTTAAGTGAGGCTAATCATACATACACTTTTGGGGCTACTGTGGAGCGCAGATGACAGGATGCATGTAAAGTGCACAGGACCTAGCACACTGCAGGATCTAAAAGCCTAGTGGCCATTGCCTTTATAATTGTCATCATTGTTATTGTACTTGCTGCAACTGGGCAACAAATTGGGCTCTTGTACTTTCTAACAGATCAATTGTAAATGTAAAGTTTATGACTATGATTTTTTAAATTACAAAATAAAATCTTTCAGGCAGATCACTAAATCGCTTTCATTTCATTTGAAATTCACCTTGTTTTAAGGGAAATTCCTTAAACAAAACATCTCATCCCAACCATGCATAAAAGGAAATATTCTACAGTACCACTTAAAGATAAAGAAACCTGGTTATCAAGCATTTCCTCTCTAATAGCTAAGTCTGTAATTCAATCAAAAAATGCATTTGGCATAAACATCTTGAAGAAAACAGGATAAGATTGTCCAAGATGACGCTGATTCACTGATGCATCTCTAATTATGATATATATCAGCAATTTGATGCAACCCAGGCTTCTTCATTAGCACTGGACCCCTCTGAAACTGAGACTGAGTGAGCATGCTTTTAGATTGCATTCTACTTTTGAAAATAAATAAATGAGGCAAGGTAAAAAGCTTCTAAAAATCATGATGAATCTTGTTAAGTGCATGCTTAGGTCTCAGAGGACCAGCCCTCTGGAGTGACATACAGGCAATATGGTAAAATCAGACCTTACAATAAATTATGGAGATGCCACCCCAAGATTGCAAGGCTGAGCAGACATCTTGCTCATTAGAAGATGATAATGGACTTCTGGTTAAAATAGAGAGAAAAGGGCAGATCGAAGAGGCAGGGGATGAATGACCTCTTTTCAAACCAAGAATCAAAGCCTGATACTGTATACCTAGTCTCATGTTACTATGAGTCAAAAAAGAATGAAGAGCCACTTCTTCTCTCAAAGGCTAGTCCCTCCACTGGAGCTCTGGGTCCCTTTCCCTGTCACCTTTTGGAGGACTGCAGTTGGGTGATCATCCCACTCTGGAATTATTGACTTCTTGCTTTCTACTGGAACAGTCCAAACAGCATGCAAACATGTGATATGGTAAAACAAAGAGAAAACCTTATCTAATTGCAACCCCTCCCACAATTGCCCAGTTTTCCTGCTTCTTTGAAACAGAACTTTTCAAAGAATAATCTACACTCATTCGTTCAATTTCCTTACCCTTCTGTCCCTTTTGTTTTCTTTTTATTGGACAATGTAATATATACAGAATAATATGAGAAGTAACAAAACTACCAGTATGCAGACCCCTCTGCTTAAGAAATAAAACATTGCCAATGCAGTTGACGCTGCCTGCTTACTTCTCAGTGCCTGAATTTCCTTCCCTCCCTGCTCCAACTATCCAACCTTGGCCAGGGAACCACAGTACTAAATTTGGTGTCCATATTTCCCACGTGTTTCCCCCATCATTTTATTGTGAAAATGTTCAAATGTTCAGCAAAGTTGAAACAGTTTTACAGGGAATTCCTATACCTGCAAAACCACCACCAAAATCTGTCGTTAACATTTTGTTCTACTTGCTCTATCACAAATCCATGTCCCATGAATTTTTAAAATAAATTTGCTACATATGAGTGTAGCATATGCTTTCAGGCTGACCACTCCATGGAACCTGCTCTGGTCTGAGTCACTGGGTTAAGCTGTTGGTCATATCTAGCCATTTCTCTCTCTACATCCTTGCTCAACCTCTCAATAGCATCACATGGAGTTGACAGTCACCCCTCACCCCTGGGCCATCCCTTCTTCTCACTGCTCTTGGCTTTTGCAGTACCTTCTTTTCCTCTACCTCTTTTTGGTCTTACATCTTCTTCGAATTCTAGATATTGGAATATCCCATAGCCTGGACTTTCTTTTCTTCTCCATCAGTCACCTCACTCTATATGTCAAAGACTCCAAAATTTTTACCTCTGGGCTTTAGCTGTAGATAAATCTACGTAATGTCGCCCCCACTCAAACTCAAATACCCCCTCCTTCATTTTTTCCCTCATTTAGTAATGGGACTGATAACCAGTTGCTTAAGTCAATGGCATGAGTTATACTTTATTCCTTTTATCCCCTCATTTCTTACACCGAAAGCCATAATTTAATTTTGTCAGCCTAACTGCAAAACATATCCTAAATCCATCCATTTTAAGGCAGTACAGCATAGTCGTTAAGAACACGTGTTATGGAACCAAACAGCCTACATTCAAAACCCGACTCCAACATTTACTAACTGTGTGATGTTAAATAAGTCACTTAATCTCCCATAGACCTCAGTTTCATCATCTGTAAAGTGGGAATAATAAAAGTACCTATCTTATGGGGTAGTTGTTAATATAGGCAAGGTATTTAAATCAGTGACTGACACTTAGTAAGCATTATACAAATGCTAATTTAAAACTTACTTGCTCAGAAAGGCCTTTCCTAACCCCTCCATAAAGAACAAAGTGGGAACTATATTCTATTTTTTTGGATCTATAAGCCAACCGAAAGAGAAGATAGGTATATAAGTCAGAGTTCTCCAGAGAAACAGAACCAATAGGATATACATGTACATATATGAAGAGATTTGTTTTAAGGAATTGGTTCACGTGATGGTGGGGCCGAGCAAGCAGGGCAGGCTAGCAGGCTGGAAACTTAGACAAGAGTCAGTGCTGCAGCCTTGAGGCAGAATTTCTTCTTCTCCTCTGGCAATTCTTGGTTTTTGCTTTTAAGGCCTTCCAACTGATTGGATGAGGCCCACCCACATTATCAAGGGTAATGTCCTTTACTCAAAGTAACCTGAACCACAGCTACAAAATACCTTGACAGCAGCACTTATGTTAATGCTTCATTAAATAACTGGGTACCGTAGCCTGGCCAAGTTGACGCATTAAACTAACCATCACAACGGGTAACAGTTGATAAATGATTCTTCTGAGTTTGAAACAATTGTATATAGATAAGATTGCATATATTTTTTTCCTAAGCCTCCATGTTATGCAATATTTATGAGCTTGCTTTTGGAAATAGGTTGCCAGTTGGTGCTGAATTTCTCTTAAAAATCCCTTAAGCTACCAACTGGAGGCTGCGGTGTTATAGATGCCAGAGGGGGAGGTCCCCTGTGGTTTTCCATATGTATTTCTTGGGGATAGTGGAGATTCATTTCTTCCAAAACCCACTGATATGACCTGGTGCGAATCAGCCATTTTGTGTCAGAATTTTTGTTTATCAAATAATAATGCCAGTGCTATCTAATCCATAAAATTTTAAGAATTAGATAAATGCCAAAATGAAAGAATTTGAGAAAACAGGAATCAGTTTTCAAATTGAATAGTGAATATTCAATTGCTTTTAAAGGCATGATTTTTCCTTTATGAAACTAGAAGATATGCTGAAAATTGGTATGTTTTAAGCAAATATTTAGATAGTTTTTCCATTTTCAATTAAATCCATATTTTAGGTTCATATTTCTTATCATTTCACTATGAATGATCATAAAGATTTAGTGAACTATTGGCATGACTTATTTTAAGTTATACTTTTAAAAAATAGTTTTAACAACCAAAGAATAATTTGCCTGTGCTAATAATCACTAATTTGGTCGAGCACAATTTGGTTGTGCTCAGATTTGTTGGTGCTATTAAGCTAATCTGGCCTTCTACTTTGAATTTCTAAAAACAATTAACACTATGTAAGTTGATGCATATTGTTGAAATAATGTATTTTCAGTGTTTATGCCATTTCTCTTTGTACTCTTTGTGCTCTCATGGATGGAATGAAATTTGAGCTCAAGTATAATTGTCTTTTTAAAGCATAAAAGTATTTAATAACATTGCCTTTTTAAAAGCCCTTAAAATGGCACTGTTGAATGGGTTGCAGTTTGTTGCTTCTTGTAATACTTATATTACAATTCACTGATGCAGACGTATATAGGAATATTTAAGGGATGAAAGATAAAAAGTATTAAATATTTACATTCATTAGAAAATGATCATTTAGTATAGTCAAAAAAGAAAAACTAATTGGTTCTGCGTCTGATTGTGTAGGCTTTATGAACTTACTGCTTTGCTAATTTCTTAAATGTCAGAACCAAAAATATTGACCTATTTCTCTATGGGCTTCCATTAAAACTGTAGCAGTCATATGTAATATGACCTAATAAATTTAAAATATGACATTCAAAATATAAATATGACTGTTATAATTAATATATCTCCTTTCCATGCCAAAGGCTCTAAATAACACATGGTTACTCTTCTTGGTTTAATAATCTCCTGAAAGCTCCAATGTAGTTTGTTTTCCTCAAGACAAGGCAAGCAGGATGGCTTCATCATTAATTAAGCTGTGTTTCTCTGAGCAAGCCTACTTTTATCTCTGTTCTTAATTTCTCATCTAAGAAACAAAATCTTCAAATGAGATGTTCTCTAATATCCCTTTAAAGTACATATTTTTGTCTTGTTTTTTAAAAAAGGAAGAGGAAGAAGAATTAAGACTGAATATACTCAGCTAGATTAGGTTAGATTTTTTAAAAATATTTTTTCCTGTTTTATTGAGATATAATTAACATATAACATTGTGTAAGTTTAAGGTATACAATGTGAAGATTTGATACACATATATATTGCAAAATGTTTATCACAATATGGTTAGTTAACACATCCTTCACATCATGTAATTACCATTTGTTGTTGTTGTTATGGTGAGAACATTTAAGATCTATTCTCTTAGCAACTTCCAAATATACAATACACTTTTGTTACCTGTAGTCACTATACTGTACATTATATCCCCAGAGCTTATTCCTTACATCTCCTCATTTCCCCCACCCTCCAGCCCCTGGCAACCACTAATCTACTCTCTGTTTCTATGAGTTTTATTTTTTTAGATTCTACATATAAGTGAGATCATACAGTATTTGCCTTTCTGTCTTACTTATTTCACTTAGCATAATGCCCCCAGGGTTCATGCATGTTGTGGCAAACGGCAGGATTTCCTTTTTTACATACATACCCATACCACATTTTCTTTATCTATTCATCCATCAGTGAACATTTAGGTTGTTTTCATGCCATGGTCTGTTTCCCAATGCCAAAATAAAAAAGTCAGGAAAGACCTCTGCAAGGGGGCTGTATTTCTCTTGAAATTGCTTAAATCTTGACTTTTTTCCCTAGTGTCTTCCCTGGCACTTTTCTTACCTTCACAGTTAGAGTAAAAGCTCCGCAGAATTCTAACCATGTCTTGGCTGACTAATCAAAATTCAACATAGGCAATCCACAAAATGAAAAGGCATCCTACAAAGTGGGAGAAAATATTTGCAAACCATGTATCTGATAAGGGGTTAATATCCAAAATATACAAAGAATTCATACAACTCAATAGCAAAAAAACCAAAATGGGCGTAGGACCTGCATAGACATTTTTCCAAAGAAGACATACAGATGACCATCAGGTACATGAGAAGATGCTCAACATCACTAATCCTCAGGAAAATGCAAATCAAAACCACAGTGAGATATCACCTCACACCTGTTAGGATGTCTGTTATCAAAAAGACAAGAGATAAATGCTGGTGAGGATGGGGAGAAAAGGGAATCCTGGTTCACTGTTGGTGGGAATGTAAATTGGTACAGCCGCTATAGAAAACAGTATGGAGGTTCATAAAAAATTTAAAAATAGAACTACCATATGATCCAGCAATCCCAACTTACAGGTATTTATCCAAAGAGAATGCAATCTCTATTTCAAAGAAATATCTGCACCCCCGTGTTCATTGTAGCACTATTCACAATAGAGATCGTTAGTTACATTAAGGGTCATGATACGAGGACAATAAGCAGATTTCATGATTTTCTTTTTAGTTTTGTTTTCAATTCTGGTTAAGATATGCTCTGCGTAGAGTGTTCTGAGCTTAAACAATAAAGATAAAAGAAGTATTCTGCGTAGAGTGTTCTGGAGCTTAAACAACAAAGATAAAAGAAGTATTAGAAACAGTTTGAAGATAATCGACCTACTTCTTCCAGCTTTCAGGCAGGACTTGGTTAAAAATCAGCATGCTTCAATTCATATTTATACTTCATTTATAATGTTCTCTCAATTAAAATGAATATAATCATTAAAATAATTGAGAATCTTTATATTCTGCTTTCTAACTCATGTTCAGCTTTCAAGAAAAAGAAATTCTGAAACATCCACTTATATGAACTTAATAATAATGATTTTAAATCTAGTTCTAATGAAGCTTTTTTATCCGTAACTCATACATCTATACAATGTTATGTTGCTTATTTTGATTCTAAATGAACAGCTCCTACTCCAAGCGTGCCTGGGCATTTTTGAAATACTTTCACGGATTGCATCAAACTGTTTTTCAGGATTAGCCATTAGTTTACTAGAACTCTAACCCAGATGCTCCTGTCTCAATAATTTGGAGTCTTACTTTAGTGAGTTTTTATATATTTCAAATGTTTAGAAACAAATCTGTGATTTGACAGTTTTGCGATTGATAGATTTGACAGTTTTGCGATTGACCTTAATTTAGGTAGTAATTTGGTCTTCCCCTTTCTCTTTCCTTCTTAATCAAACCTATACCACTAATATTTATGATCTGTTTTCTTTGTAGTCTTCAATTTGCATTTCTCTATAGTAAAATAAAGTTATAAGCCCAAGCCAATTCTTCCTGGTCTAGAATAAGATTGATGTTGCTATGTTTCCTCGTTGTTTTGTTGAATAATTCAACTTTATATTCATCTCGCACAGACCCTGATATTTTTCTTTCACGCAGCAGAAATTGGTTTGAATTTATTGCATACTTTGATCCCCAGCTTCTTTCTATGTAGCGTTTTCTCCATTGCCTTTTTCATCCAGAAAATAACTATTTTGGTGTTTATGACTTGTATGTTTTTTTCACCTTGACTATCAATATTGTCTGTTTATATCCTATCTTTCTCTTTTATTTCGAAGGACGTTGCAAGGTAAAAAGTAGGGTATGCGTGAGAAGTACTAAACCACTTATTATTTCTTATGTAGTTTTCTAACATCTCTGCATAGCAGCATCATTTTTCCATTTCTATGCTAGTCATCATCAAACTTCGTATAATCTAATACCATCCATCTGTTTTATAATAAAGCTACAGTCACAGAGTCATATAATTTTTGATCTGAAAAGGAACTTGGAGGTTGTTTCCTGATATTCTAAAGATGAGGAACCTGACTCCTAGAAATTGTCCATTGGATGCATGAGATCCCACAGCCCATTGGGGAGGATCAGGGCTAGAACATGGGTTTTCAGGTATGGTATTCTTTTTTCTGTACTATTTAATATGAAGTAATCGAATCGATATAAGTTGTATTTAAAAGCTTTTGTTGGCGTGTGGTACTTGGAATGCAGTAGGGCTCAGATTAAGGCAACATCCCACTCAATCGACTCCGTTGCTCCCTTGAAGCATAGGAATAGTGAAATGGGCCAAGGACAACATGCAGAATGGCATCCTTGGGGATACACAGTTACGCAGTTCAGTGACTGTTCTGGTGGGCCCACATAGGAGGGACAAATGACACTTTACCTTACACTACCAATTCCTACTCTCCAGCAGGGAAAGAAAAATTCAGTGTTATGAAGAATTGGAGAGGAATTAATTGAACAATTTATAATAAATTTTGGTTTGCAACATGTATAGATCACCTTTTATTTAATAAGCAAGATTTCAAATTAAAAATATTATCTTCTAAATTTAAACTCAGTAATTTGATTTTACTTATTTTAGCCATATGTTTCCAGTTATTTCAATAGGACAGAGCTACAGGTAGCATATCACTAATGAAGTATCATTCAACCAATAAAAATATATTGTGTGTTTACATTAAAAATAAGTATATGCAGAGTCATATTCGAGTTGGAGTATATACATACATGGAAGTCTAGTAGTTGAAAATTTTAGGCCAAAAATACTGTTGAAAAATTATGCATCACTATCATTATTCAAACAACCTACAACAGAGTAAATTGACAATGAATCAGGTAAAGAAACAGTGATTTATAATTAAAATGCATAATGCAGCTATCAGTACCGATGACATGTGGTGGCAGACTCTGCTCACCAAACTATTTCATGTTCCTCCTGGCATAAAAGTAAGCTACATTTACCATCCCTCCTCTGCAGTCAGCTGAGGCCATGTGACTGGGCTCTAGCCAATAGAACATTGATGGGTATGACATATAACATTTCCAATCCCAACCCCCAAAACACCCATGCCATCCTCTATCTTTTTTCTTTCCTGTTAAATGATGAAGAGAATCCAGTGCAAGACACTGAAGTTCTGGCATGCAGAGGTCTGGGTCCTTAAATAACCAGGTCTCCCCATCCCCACACTTGTCCCTCATTGGACTGTGGCAAAAGAGACAAATAAACTTTTATTGTGTTAAATTACTGAAGTTTGGGGTAGTTTCTTACAGCTCTTAACTCTGGTGAATTGAACATTAAAATGAAAGTTCATAAAATTGCATCTGTAAGAAACAAAAATAATTCATCTATAACTAGAAACAAAGACAGAATTTGCATTCTTTGATAAATTTGAGGACCCACAGAAAAAGCCTTATTGGTTCTCCAGAGGCTACAGAATAGGCTTTGAGATCACAGAGTAGTCCAGGAAAAGGAGAAAGAAGTGAGTAGCTTAGACAACTCCTTCCTAGAACTTTAGGACTAGGATCTTACCAGTGCATTTTCTAAAGTTTCCTTTTCCCTTCGATAGACTAAAACCAGAATGTGGTCCCAGGGGGTAAGGGCTTGAGCTGACCACAGAATCTGTCTAAGCTGAAGGGATAATAGAAGCTTATGCATGATCGACAAACCTAGGAAGAGATGTGCACCAAAACTCGAGGTGGTAACAGGGTAGTTTTGCTTGGAGGGCCCCTTGTGATACTGGATACTATTGTATACAGGAAATGTATATGTTAGAAACAGTAGGAATAATTAGACGTTATGATAGAGTTTAGGCAAAAGAACTGGAAATTAAGAGTCAGAGCTATTTGTTTCATCATCCTTCAACAAGATGACTTAACAGGTTTTTAGTTTATCCTCAAAAATACATTTGTATGGAAATAAGATAAAATAAGGTAATATATGTGAAAGTACCTCGTTCAACATTTGTCTCAATAAACATTTGTCGAATGATGTTTATTTTCTTTAAAAATTACAGAAGAAAAGAGTGTCTCCTCTATTTGTTAGACATTTTCAGAGACATGTCACTCACACTTTTTTCTAAAACCATCCAAATTAGCTGCATTTCCTGACTTTGTGTTTTCAAATATTCTTTTACTTAAGTGGTTTTCAAACTGCAGTATGCATTAAAATTGCCTGGGGATCTTGTTAAAGTATTCCATATGCACATTGAGTAAGATAATTTTATTTAAAAGAGAGAGAGAGATGCTTAAAGCTGTTCCTCAACTCCCAGGCTGCTTGTTCAGTTAGTTCTATGCCTGCATCCCAGCGTGTACCATGCACTTCAGACATACACCCATCTCCTCGGCATTAAAGATCGGCTTTAGCTGGGAATAACATTTCTTCCCACAGGAATATAGCAAAATCCTACGTAATCCTCAACATGTAGTTTAAAGGCCACCTCCAGAAAGGCTTCTGAATTTCTGCAGTGAGATGCGATCTTTCTCTTTTTGTGCAGCCTTAACTCTTTGTGACTCTAACAGTGTAGATCCTATCCTGTTTGGTGTTATATTACTTAAATAACTTTCTCATTTTGGCCCTTCTACCATTCCCTGGATTATAATTACTGTGAGAGTGTTCGTATTTGTTTACATTTTCAATGCCCAGTGTGCGTGTTGCATTTAATAGGAACTTATTTTTTAAAATGAGTTCATTACTGGGACTTTACCCAGCCTTCTTTTCTTAAAGCAGGGCATAGTAGATATTCGATAACTGCTTTCTGAATCAGTGAGTCCACAGTAGCATCACATGCCTGAAATTGTCAAATATAAAAGGAAGTCTTGTTTCTTCAGTTTAGAGATTAAGGTTTGAGAGAGAATATTGCTGGTGTTTTCAGGAGATGTATTAAATATGAAGCTTTATACACACAAAGGCGCTCCATGCAACATACACACACACACATGCACACACACACATATACACATACACACGTTCACACCATAACCAGTAAGAGCCCAGCTCAGGCTTTTGTGAAGCTGGAGGCAGATTGTGTGAAGGTTCTTAAAGTTTCTTTCAGAGGATCCTTCTTTTTTTCCTTAAATAAAAATCCAAAAGTCTTGACTTAGGTTTGTCCCAGTCCTCTTGATTGTTAAATGTGGCCTCGTGTTGATATTTCACCAGGTTGAGGGCACATTTCATCTTGAAACAAGGAATGTCCTTTAATCAATAAATTTCCCTTGGGCCCACTGGCTACGATGCTCAGAGGACTAATGTGCTCAAACCTGGATGGCTCTGCAGGCCACAGTGCTCCATAAGGTCAAGTGATGTTTTCATCTTGTGGTTGTTTGAACAACAGGGTCTTTAGCCAGATCAAGTCTCCAGACACTCCTGGATTGTATACCTGTTTAAGATTCTTGTCACACTCCTTCCTAATTTAGCTATTAGTAGAGATTAACTAACACCCCTGCTCTATCATTGTGCTCTCCAATAATTACTTGTTTTGCAATTATCCTTAAGCATTAGTTACATTTTGAACTCCTAGGAGTAAGCTCCTTAGAAATTCTTGTTAACGGATGAGTTGAGGAAGCCTTTACAAAAGGAATTAAATTTGAACTGATCTTCTGGATAATGAGGAGTTCCACAATGGAAAATATCCTGGAATTCTGCCATTATTATTATTTTCTTTATTACATTTTGGTCATAACCTTTGAGTTTAAGCAGTTCTGTCCAATAGAACTTTCTGAATGCTGGAAATGTTCTATATCTGTGCTGCCTAATACAGTAGCTACTTAGCCACGTGTGGCCACTGAGCACTTAAAATGTGACTAGTGTGACTAAGGAACTAAATTTTTTATTTCATTTAATTTCATTTAATTTTAAATAGTCACCTCATTGGACAGCCTAGATCTAAAATGGTGAACAATGGAGCCGGCCCCATGGTTTAGCGGTTAAGTGCGCACGCTCTGCTACTGGTGGCCTGGGTTCAGATCCCTGGCGTGCACTGACGCACCGCTTCTCTGGGCATGTCCGGCCACGTCCCACGTATAGCACCTAGAAGGATGTGCAACTATGACATACAACTATCTACTGAGGCTTTGGGGAAAAAAAGGAGGAGGATTGGCAATAGATGTTAGCTCAGAGCCGGTCTTCCTCAGCAAAAAGAGAGGAGGATTAGCATGGATGTTAGTTCAGGGCTGATCTTCCTCACCAAAAAAAATAAAATAAAATGGTGAACAATATCTGAAGAGATTTTTGGTTCTCACAATTGTTGGGGGAGAGGGGCTGTGCTACTAGCATCCAGTGGGTAGAGATCAGGGATGCTGCTAAACATCCTACAATGCATAGGACAGCCCCTTATAAAAAAGTGTGATCTGGCTCAGAATGTCCATAGTGCTGAGGTTGGGAAACCCTGTCTAGAGTCTAAGATTTTTTAGAGGAGGATGGTGTCTAGTACTGTGCCATATATATGTTATTTGGTTAATGGCCTCTAAACTGCAGAAAAAGAACTGGAACAAAGAAGTCAGCACCAAAAGCACTGGAAGTGGATCATTTTTAATAAAAAATTAATATAGACAATCGTGTACTTAGGAGACACTTACAATAAAAGTAATAGTCTTTGTAAGCTCGCTAAAGCAGTAAACTATGGTAGGGAAAGGGAAACACCAAAGATGGACAGGCATACCATCTAAACACTGTCTGTGCACAGTGAGCCATACTCAATGTACATAAAATTGCTTCATATTATTAAGACAAATATAAATATTTAGCATTTTCAAAATATGAGTAGTCTATTTTTAAATCACTATAGAGAACAAGAAATATAAAACATTACTTGTTCTGTTCCTGATTACCAAGAGAGATATATTTGCTCTTTTCTATACTTGGTTAGTTAAGTATGTTTTCCTCAATTTTATAGTTGAGAGTGGTGAGCCTCAGATAGCTTAAGTAACCATCCTGAGTTATGACAGCTGGTCCTCAGCAGCTTTTGGTTTCAAACCCAATTCTAACTCCAAAGTAAGTGAAATATGTCCCTAACTAGTATACAGTCTACCTTGTTAGGTTTTTAGATGAAGAAAGCATTGCAGTGAGTTTAACAGAATTACTAAGTAACATTAGTTAGGGGCAAAGCAGGAATGAGAATCTACATTGAGCTGAATTTCTAACCCCAAGTACTTTCTCATCACAACCTATTTCTTATCATTGAAAGACAAAACTGTTTTTGTTTTGTTTTTCTAAATCAAGCTACCTATTATGTGGTGAATCATGGTGGGAAGATTTGTGGACTGTACTTATTTTTTCATAAGACTTTATATTTTTAGACCAGTTTTTGGTTTACAACAAAATTGAGGGGAAGGTACAGAGAGTTCCCATACACTTTTTGCCCCACCACGTATATATCCTCCTCAGTGATCAACATCCTCCACCAGAATGGTATCTTTTTTATCAAGGACATACCTTTATTGACATGTCATCATCACCCAAAGTCCATAGATTACATTAGGTTTCACTCTTGGTATTGTACCTTCTATTGGTTTGGACAAACGCGTAATGATATATATCCATCATTATAATATCACACAGAGTATTTTACTACACTAAAAATTCTCTGTACTCTGCCAATTCATCTCTCCTCCTCCCCACAACCACTAATATTTTTACTGTCTCCATCGTTTTGCTTTTTCCAGAATGTCATATAGTTGGAATCATACAGTATGTAGCCTTTGCAGATTTGCTTCTTTCACTTAGCTTAAGGTTAATCCATGTCTTTTCATAGCTTGATAACTCCTTTCTTTTTAGACAATATTCCATTGTCTGGATGCACCGCAGTTTATTTATCCACTCACCTACTGAAGGACATCTTGGTTGCTTCCAAGTTTTGTCAATTATGAATAAAGTTGCTATAAACATTCTTGTGCAGATTTTTGTGTGGACATAACTTTTTAGTTCCTTTGCATAAATACCAAGGAGTGCATCATTGTACATATTTTTAAAATTTATTCTTTTACGTAAACTTATTCCTTGTAGAAGGCATCAAAATTAGAACTATACACTAGAAAGACAGAATTCCTTAAGCTGATAGTAGAACCATAGAGCATAAAAGTAGCATGTATTCTGAAAGTTATCTTACTTGTTGATATACAATGCTCTTCTAAACAGAATTCTCTTTGAGCCTTTTTTCACATACACTAATTGTACATAGTAAGTTATGTTAATATAATCACATCCTTATAAAAATCCTACGTTAGAAGATGTAACAATTTCATATGTTTTGTGTTATAATGAGTTTTTGTCTGAGTTATAATTACTTTTTCTTTGCTTTAGTGGTGGGGGTGGGAGTGGAGGCAGAGAAGACCTGCTACAGTATGAGATCCTGGGAGTCATTTCTGTCTATTCTTTTTTCCTTCTGTCCACCCTCCTTCCCTCCCTCTCCTCCTTCCTTCTTTCCTTTTACTAATATTTATTAACTACCTACAAGCTTTCAGATGCTGAGATAAGCCCTGGGGATACAAATGGAAAAGGTAAGGACCTTAATCAGTTTGATATTAAAGAAACTACATTCACCAGATTCCCATATGCTCTAAATCCCTTCCCTGAAGAGTCAATCTCTCAAATATCTGCGTTCCCACAACTGATTTTAGTTCATTTTTGTCAAAGTAGTTACTATATATGTTAGGCTGCTGTAACAGATGCAAAAATACAGTGCTCCAAGCAAGAAAATATAGCTTCTTTCTCTCAGGTAATGATACGGAGGTGGATGAGTGGTTGAGGTCTGATGGGCAGCTCTGCCATCCTCATCCTGTGGCTTATACTTATTGGTCCAAGGTGGCTGCCCCATTTCTTACCATCTCTCAACTAGGTGAGAGAGGTACAGTAGCCAGGGGAACAAAGACTTAATAGTCTTAAGGGCATACATCACTGCCACTCTCATTCCATTGTTCATCACCTAATCATAGGATTACACTAGTGGCAAAGGAGCCTGGGAAATGAAGTCTTTGGCTGGTTGACTATGTGTCCAGGTAACACTCCCAAAAGAAGGAGGAAGTAGAGAATGGATCTTATGGGCCAACTACCAACCTGCCACATACCTGTTTTGGCAAGTAATTTTTTAGTGCTTATACCTGAATATCTCCCTGCCTTGACTATAAGCATCATGAGGACACAGAATGTTTGCCCATTTTTATGTACCCAATGAATAACACCATGCTTGACTCATATTAGGCCATCAGGAATATTAGAATGAATTCAAAAGAATGTTCAAAAACCTAAATATAGTATTTTAAGTTGGTCTATCAAACATAAAGTACTATTTTAGGAACTTTATCTCACTTTGGGATGATGTGGATTTAGAGCTTGCTTACTTAGAATTTTCTTTCCCATAAGCTTCCAAGTGCATTTACTTCCAAAAAATAAATTGGAACAACATTTTAAAAGACATCCAGTAATATGAAAATTAGAAAAATTGAGTGAACAGCATGAAACCGTAAACTGAAAAACACATGACTATAATGATTATATATAGAGAGGGTTGGGGTGTGTGTGTGTGTGTGTGTGTATGTGTGTGTGTGTGTGTGTATCTGTGTGCAAGGACTTTTCTTAGATACGAGTGATGGAAATCCCACCCAAAATAGCTTAAGTAAGAGGGGAATATATCTTATGGATGAAGAGTATCTTACGGCACCTAGTAGGAAGCCTCAGGGAATGCTGGAAAGAAGGACTGAAAGGCCATGAGTCTCTGTGTCTCAGCTCTGTCCCTTTCTGATTTGTGCCAAACTTTTTTCATGCCTGAAACTATCTTTTGTTTTTCTGTCCATTAAGCACTAGATGGATACCAACACAGTCTGCGTTTGAATCAGAGAAAGCCAGAGTTATTTCACTACTTTCAATGAGTTAGGAGAGAATCTAAGCTGCTGAAATAAGAAGCATGTTGGCTAAGGTGCTCGCCCCTGATGGTAAATTGTTTTCAAAGATGGCTGCCACAAGTCCTCCCAGACTCCTTTGCAGTGTGGCCCCACTGCTCCTCTCATCAAGAGGTGAAATCTGTTTTTCCACCCCTTGAATCTGGGCTTACTTTATAACTTGCTTTGGCTAACAGATTGCGTCAGAAGTGACAATGAGTGAATTTTGCACTCAGGTCTCAAGAGGCTTTGTAGTTTTTATTCTGCCCTGTTGTAATGCTGACCTGAGAGAACTGAGGCATGGAGACCTCAAGGTGAAAGACTAAATAGAAAAAGTGTAGCCCTCCCAGTTGGTCCTAGCCCCTAGCCAATAGCTAGTGCCAATTGCTAAATGAGAGTGAGGCCATTTTCAACTTTCTAACTCAGCTGACCCTCTAGTTGAATGTGCCTGTCTGGGTAAGTTCAGAGGAACCCTGTGAGTCAGGGGAAATAATAAATGGTTGTTGTTTTAAGCCCCTGGGTTTTGGAGTGTGGGTTTTTTGTTTTTAATGCAGCAATAGGTAAGTGTGACAGTCTTCTTTTAGTCATTGTGTGCCAGGGATAGAGTCACAGAGAAACATGACAGGTCCCTGGGTAATCACATGTGAACAGTATGCATTGAAGGCAACATTCTCAGGAGAGCTTTGGGAAATGGCTCTGAGAGAATGCCTGGTTATGAAGAAACAGGGCCATTAGATTGTTTTTTTGAAATGCATCTAACAAAACAATTTTCAGTTTGTGTGAAGTCTCTGGCCCGATATCAGGTATTCTGAGTCTTATTCTCTCCTTCGCTTTCACTCTACTTACTAGCAAAGGGATAGGTTATCTAAGCTTTAGTGGCATTTCCTCTTACCTTGAACATTTGTAACCTTTTTTTTTTTTTAATTTTTTGTTTATTGGAGTAACATTGGTTTATAACATTGTATAAATTTTAGGTGTACATCATTATACTTCTATTTCTGTATAGATTACATCATGTTCACCACCCAAATAATAATTACAACCCATCACCACACACATGTGCCAAATTATCCCTTTCTCCCTCCTCCCTCCCCACTTCCCCTCTGGTAACCACCAATCCAATCTCTGTCTCTATGTGTTTGTTTATTGTTGTTATTCTCTACTACTTAATGAAGGAAATCATACGGTATTTGACCTTCTCCCTCTGACTTATTTCACTTTGCATAATACCCTCAATGTCCATCCATGTTGTCACAAATGGCTGGATTTCATCGTTTCTTATGGCTGAGTAGTATTCCATTGTGCATATATACCATAGCTTCTTTATCCATTCGTCCCTTGATGGGCACTTAGGTTGCTTCCAAGTCTTGGCTATTGTGAATAACGCTGCAATGAACACAGGGGGGCACGTATCTTTATGCACTGGTGTTTTCAAGTTCTTTGGATAAATACCCAGCAGTGGAATAGGTGGATCATATGGTAGATCTATCCTTGATTTTTTGAGGAATCTCCATACTGTTTTGCATAGTGGCTGCACCAGTTTGCACTCCCACCAGCAGTGTATGAGAGTTCCCTTAGCTCCACATCCTCTCCAACACATGTTGTTTCCTGTCTTGTTAATTATAGCCATTCTGACGGGCAACAGGTGATATCTCATTGTAGTTTTGATTTGCATTTCCCTGATAGTTAATGATTTTGAACATCTTTTCATGTGTCTATTGGCCATCTGTATATCTTCTTTGGAGAAATGTCTGTTCAGGTCTTTTGCCCATTTTTTAATTGGGGTGGTAGTTTTTTTGTTGTTGAGGTGCATGAGTTCTTTATATATTTTGAAGATTAAGCCCTTATGAGATGTATGGTTTGTAAATATCTTCTCCCAATTGTTAGGTGTCTTTTCGTTTTGTTGATGGTTTCCTTTGCTGTGCAGAAGCTTTTTAGTTTGATGTAGTCCCATTTGTTTATTTTTTCTATTGTTTCTCTTGCCCGGTCAGACATGGTGCTTGAAAATATGTTGCTAAGACTGAAGTCGAAGAGCGTACTGCCTATGTTTTCTTCTAGAAGTTTCATAGTTTCAGGTCTTACATTCAAGTCTAATCCATTTTGAGTTAATTTTTGTGTATCGTGTAAGGTAAGGGTCTACTTTCATGTTTTTGCATGTGGCTATCCAGTTTTCCCAACACCATTTGTTGAAGAGACTTTCTTTTCTCCATTGCATGTTCTTGGCTCCTTTGTCAAAGATTAGCTGTCCATAGATGTGTGGGTTTATTTCCGGGCTTTCGATTCTATTCCATTGATCTGTGTGTCTGTTTTTGTGCCAGTACCATGCTGTTTTGGTTACTATAGCTTTGTAGTATATTTTGAAATCAGGGAGTGTGATACCTCCAGCTTTGTTCTTTTTTCTCAGGATTCCTTTAGCTATTCGGAGTCTTTTGTTGTTCCATATAAATTCTAGGATTCTTTGTTCTATTTCTGTGAAAAATGTTGTTGGAACTTTAATAGGGATTGCATTGAATCTATAGATGGCTTTAGGAAGTATGGACATCTTAACTATGTTAATTCTTCCAATCCAAGATTACGGAATATCTTTCCATTTCTTTGTGTCTTCTTCAATTTCTTTCAGCAGTGTTTTATAGTTTTCCGTGTACAGCTCTTTCACCTCTTTGGTTAAGTTTATTCCTAGGTATTTTATTCTTTTTGTTGCAATTGTAAATGGGATGGTATTCTTAATTTCTCTTTCTGCTACTTCGTTGTTAGTGTATAGAAATGCAACTGATTTTTGTATGTTGATTTTGTATCCTGCAACTTTACCATATTCGTTTATTACTTCTAAAAGTTTTCTGGTGGATTCTTTAGGGTTTTCTATATATAAAATCATGTCATCTGCAAATAGTGACAGTTTCACTTCTTCCTTTCCAATTTGGATCCCTTTTATTTCTTTCTCTTGCCTGATTGCTCTGGCTAGGACTTCCAGTACTATGTTAAATAGGAGTGGTCACAGTGGGCATCCTTGTCTGGTGCCTGTTCTTAGAGGGATAGCTTTCAGTTTTTCACCATTGAGGATGATATTAGCTGTGGGTTTGTCATATATGGTCTTTATTATGTTGAAGTACTTTCCTTCTATAGCCATTTTATTCAGAGTTTTTATCATAAATGGATGCTGTATCTTGTCAAATGCTTTCTCTGCATCTATTGAGATGATCATGTGATTTTTATTCTTCATTTTATGAATGTGATGTATCACGTTGATTGATGTGCGAATGTTAAACCATCCCTGCATACCTGGAATAAATCCCACTTGATCATGGTGTATAATCTTTTTAACGTATTGTTGTATGCGATTTGCTAGTATTTTGTTGAGGATTTTTGTGTCGATGTTCATCAGTGATATTGGCCTGTAATTTTCTTTTTTTGTGTTGTCCTTTTCTGGTTTTGGTATAAGGGTAATGTCGGCTTTGTAGAATGAGTTAGGGAGCTTCCCCCCCTTCTCAATTTTTTGGAAGAGATTGAGAAGGATAGGTATTAAGTCTTCTTTGAATGTTTGTTAGAATTCACCAGGGAAGCCGTCTGGTCCTGGACTTTTATTTTTGGGGAGGTTTGTGATTACTGTTTCAATCTCCTTACTGATGATTGGTCTATTCAAATTCTCTACTTTTTTTTGATCCAGTTTTGGAAGGTTGTATGATTCTAAGAATTTATCCATTTCTTCCAGATTGTCGAATTGGTTGGCATATAGCTTTCATAGTATTCTCTTATAATCTTTTGTATTTCTGAGGTGTCTGTTGTAATTTCTCCTCTTTCATTTCTGATTTTACTTATTTGAGCCTTCTCTCTTTTTTTCTTGGTGAGTCTAGCTAAGGGTTTGTCAATTTTGTTTGTCTTTTCAAAGAACCAGCTCTTGGTTTTATTAATTTTTTCTATTGTTTTTTTGGTCTCTATTTCATTTATTTCTCCTCTGATTTTTATTATTTCCCTTCTTCTACTGATTTGGGGGCTTTGTTTGTTCTTCTTTTTCCAGTTCCTTTAGGTGCATTGTTAGATTGTTTATTTGAGATTTTTCTTGTTTGTTGAGATAGGCCTGTATCGCTATAAACTTCCCTCTTAGAACCGCTTTTGCTGTATCCCATAAATTCTGGCATGTCGTATTTTCATTTTCATTTGTCTCCAGGTATTTTTTTATTTCTTCTTTGATTTCTTCATTGACCCAGCCGTTGTTCAGTAGCATTTTGTTTAATCTCCACGTATTTGTGGCTTTTCTGATTTTCTTCCTATAGTTGGTTTCTAGTTTCATACCATTGTGGTCAGAAAAGATGCTTGGTATTATTTCAATCTTCTTAAATTTATGGAGATTTGTTTTGTGGCTAATATGTGATCAATCCTGGAGAATGTTCCATGTGCATTTGAAAAGAACGTGTATTCTTCGGTTTTTGGATGGAATGCTCTGTATATATCTGCTAGGTCCATCTGTTTTAGTGTATCATTTAAGGCCAATGTTTCCTTAATGATCTTCTGTTTGGATGATCTATCCGTTGGTGTAAGTGGAGTGTTAAAGTCCCCTACTATTACTGTGTTACTGTCTATTTCTGTTTTTATGTCTGTTAATAATTACTTTATATATTTAGGTGCACCTACATTGGGTGCATAGATATTTACAAGTGTTATATCCTCTTATTGGATTGTTCCCTTGATCATTATGTAATACCCTTCTTTGTCTCTTTTTACAGTTTTTGTTTCTAAATCTATTTTGTCTGATATGAGTACTGCTACCCCAGCTTTCTTTTCATTGCCATTTGCATGGAGTATCTTTTTCCATCCCTTCACTTTCAGTTTGTAAGTGTCTTTAGGTCTGAAGTGTCTCTTGTACGCAGCATATATATGTGTCTTGTTTTTTTATCCAATCAGCCACCCTATACCTTTTAATTGGAGCATTTAGTCCATTGACGTTTAAAGTAGCTATTGATAAGTATGTACTTACTGCCATTTTTTAACTTTTTTTTTTTCTCAGTGTTTTAGTAGTCCTTCTCTGTTCCTTTCTTCTTCTATACAGAATTGATGGTCTCTTTAGTTTGACCTCTGTCTGAAAGCTCTACTCTTTAACTCCCGTCCTCCCTCCTTTTATGTTTTTGATGTCATATCTAACCTCTTTTTTGTGCATTTGTATCCATTACCCTCTTATCATGGAAATAGATAATTTTTCCTGTTTGTGGTCTTCTCTTTTCCCCTTAAATCAGTCCGTTTAGCATTTCTTTTAGCACTGGTTTCTTGGTGACAAACTCCTTTAATTTTTGCTTGTCTGGGAAATTTTTGATCTCTCCTTCCATTTTGAATGATAACCTTGCTGGGTAGAGTATTCTTGGCTGTAAAGTTTTTTCCTTTTAGCACTTTAAATATATCATGCCATTCTCTTCTAGCCTGTAAGGTTTCTGCTGAGAAGTCAGCTGATAGCCTTATGGGGTTTCCTTTGTATGTAACTTGACTTTCTCTTGCGGCTTTTAGGATTCTCTCTTTATCTTTAATTCTGGACATTTTGATTATGATGTGTCTTCGTGTGGGCCTCTTTGGGTTTATCTTGTTTGGGGCTCTCTGTGATTCCTGTACCTGGATGTCTGTTTCCTTCCTTAGGTTAGGGAAGTTTTCATCTATTATTTCTTGAAATAGATTCTCTGCCCCTTAGTCTCGCTCTTCTCCTGCTGGGACACCTATAACACGGATGTTAGTGCGCTTAATGTTGTCCCAGAGGTCCCTTAGACTGTCCTCACTCTTTTTAATTCTTTTCTCTTTTTACCAGAGCCGATTTTAATTTCTTGGTGAACCAGCTTTTCTGGGGGTATTCCCCAATGTTTTAGTAGCAGGCAAAATCAGATATTATGCCACTCATCTCGATTGTTCTGGGTCCACAAAATGCCCACAGCGGGGCCGCTCCCCGGCTCAGGGCCCCTCGCCTCCAGGGAGGGCTGCGTACCTGTGGGCTGCTCCCGGGTGGCCATGAGGTGCTGCGGCTTGTGAAGGCAGCGTTTTTCCTCTCCAGAAGGGAGTTTCTGCCTCTTCTACCTCAGTTAGGATTGTCCGTTGTTGCAGGAGTTCCTCTTATCCAGTTTTCAGTTCTGTCTCAGGGGTGATTTTTCCTCGAGTAGTTGTAAATTGGCTGTGTCTGCAGGAGGAGGTGAGTTGAGAGTCCGCCTATGCCACCATCTTGACTTCCTACTCCAACATTTGTAACCTTAACAGATGAATTATTCCTATAATACAGTTTTCATCAATATCATAGGGGTGATGTCTATCACTAATGAATATTTTAAAGCCATCCATTTGTGATTGGACTATATACTTCAATACTACTATGTTCTTTAATACTACTAAGTTCATCTAGTTGGACCATTGCTTGGGAAGAGAACAATGCTCATAGGAAAGACTTAACTGTGGCAGCAGCTCTGACAGATGGACAGTGTTGGATTTCTGTCTTTTGGTATGGTTGACAAGGCATGAATGACAGTTTAGAAAGCAGTTCTGATAGAAGCAACTAAAGCCCTGGATCTGTTTGTGTTCTGTTTTAAAGATTCTGCATTTTTGTGGTATTATGGTTATAGAGGATGCAGACTGTTATGTCTATTTAAATTTACTATTTGCTCTCTATTTTAAAATTTTTTCTTTATCCATGCTACCATACCATAATGATTTATTTAAAATATTTTGGCATACGTTGGTATCAGTAGTTCTCAAGATGCTACAACAGAGATTGGACAAATACAAAGGATCAAAGAGTATTGGAATTTAAGGAGAACTCCAATAACTTATAGCATTTTTTAAAAATGAAGACTGAGGTCCATTAAGATACAACAGTGAGGTAGAAGGCATGTGGAATATAGGAACTTTAGGACATTTTTTGTGTTTTAAAAACAAACAAAAATGCCATTTTCTGTTCTTTTCTTTATCTTCACCCTTGAGTTTCTTGCTTGGTGTTGCATATGGCATGGTTTCCACCACCACCACCTCCACCACCACCAAATACCACTCTAGAATTGCAATGAGACCTTTATTTCTTGTTGCAGTTTCTAAATTTACTAAATAAATCTCATAAATTTTCCCCCTAACTGTGAATATTAGGAAGTAGTTGAATGCTTAACTCAAAATAATCCAAAAGGTTGATAAGGGTGTGAGTAAGGAAAAAGTTATCCAAATGTATACCCTGAGAGTTACTCATTAATTATAAATAGGCAAGAGTCATATGATTATGTTCCTGTCCTATGAGCTACAGATTTGGAAAATTAAAATCCGAAAAGTTTATTCAAGCAGAAAGAGAAGTATTCAGGCGTAGACTGATGAAGGCCATTAAACTTTCATGTAACCAGAATTTTAAAATGTGGAATCCGCGGGGCCGGCCCGGTAGCGCAAGTAGTTAAGTGCACGTGCTCCACTGCGGTGGCCCGGGGATCCCAGGCGCCTGCCGACACACCACTTGGCAAGCCATGCTGTGGCAGCGTCCCATATAAAGTAGAGGAAGATGGGCACGGATATTAGCCCAGGGCCAGTCTTCCTCAGCAAAAAAGAGGAGGATTGGCATTGGATGTTAGCTCAGGGCTGGTCCTCCTCACAAAAACAAAATGTGGAATCTTCAAATAACTAAAATTTGTTTGGTCACCTGCCACTACTGGATTACCTTTGCCCTCTCCACCCGTCACATCATTGACTTCACAGGACAGTCCTTGCTATGCACTAGGTTCCTTAAGGGTGAGGATAAGTTTTTTTGTTTTATTTTGCTTTGTTTGTATATATCTGAGTTCAGTGCCTAACATGTTCTGCAAACTTCTTAAGCTTTTGGTAATTTTTAAAAAATGAATAATAAATAGACAGGATATAAAAGTAGAAAGGGACTATGTGATTCTTCTTGGCATGATGATGTCTGGGCACCACCAAAGCAAATACCATGGTAACAGTTATCTTCATGATAATTAAGGGATTTGAAAACTTATACTTTTTTAAAAGCTACACTGAAGTACTAAGACAAGTCAAATTCATAATAGTAAGGGGGAAAAAACCACATATAACTGAGAAACAGTCACTCAGACAATTAGGAGATGGCAGAAGCCATCATCAGATCATTGGGGATAGAATCATTGCCAAATGTATCTGCACATCCAGGAATTCAAATCCACATATCATAAAATATTTCTAAAATTCTGACCGAATATTTCGTCTTTCATCAGTTTGTTACTCGTATTTCAAAAACAAACAATGACATCATGTTTTTGTAATGATATCATATATTTTTTAATTGAGGACAGATGGCTGTTCTTATATTCCACAGATAATACATTTCCTGATTATGTAGCCTAGGAGATAAAAGAATTAACTTAATCTCCAGTTCTTTTGGTTATTTGAGCCAAAGCCACATGGAGTTTGTTAAAGAGCCCCGTCATGTTGATACAATTTCTAATTATTTCTTTATGAAGGAATAAGAACGCATTCTGTGAGTAACCCTTTGCAAATAATGAAAACACTCTCTTGGAATGAGCTCTCAACTTGATTTATGTAGGTTGGCCTGACTTATGTATATGGAACCCACTTGGGCACCAGCTGGGGTAGAACATGTTGGTGCAGCTAGTGGTCCAGCTCTGCAACCAGAGCTTTGTTGCAGATACTCAAGCCATATACAAGCCAGCTGGAGAGGAGTAAATTTACCTTAATTCTAGAGTTGGAGTTCATGGGAATCTAAAAACAGGAACTACTTACTATACTAGCTGGGCCTTATGGGGCCCCTATCTAGAAAATGATCTAAAATAAAAGCAATCTGTCAAGAACTGAATGATTACTATAAGAATAGCCAATATTTACTGAGCTCTTATCCTACACCAGCTACTTCTTAAGTGTGTGTATATGTATATGTGTGCACACACGTATACAAACATGTGTACATATATACGTTCATTTGTATTCCCTACCACATTATGAGTAAGGTACTATCACTGTCCTTGATTTGTAAATGAGAAAATTGGTACTTAAAGGAGTAGAGTGACTTACCAAGGTCACAGTTTAATAATTACCAGAACAAGGATTCAGAGGCAGGCAGAGTGCTTCCAGGGACCATTCACTCGACCAGTGCACTGTGCTGTGTGCAGCAGAACGGCTGCCTCATTTTCTGTGCAGAACACTTAATGGGTAAGGATAAGATGTGGAATTAAGACCCACCTTCCCAAAAAGAAGTGTGTGTGGTAGGGGGACATAGGGAGAGATTGGTAGAAGGGTATAAACTTTCAGCTATAAGATGAATAAGGTCTACTAGAAAACATAGTACTATAGCTGATAACACTATATTATATAATTGAAATTTGCTAAATGTTCTCACCAAAAAAAAAAAAAGACAAATATGTAAAGTGATGGATGTGTTAATTAACTAGATGGTGGGAATCCTTTCACAATGTACACATAAATCACCATGATGTGCACTTTAAATATCTTACAATTTTATTTGTCAGTTATACTCAAAAACGCTGAAAAAAAAAGTATAGGAATCAGACCTGATTTTATTTAGTGAATCCTCTAATTCCAAACTGATTTCTCCCATAAGAGGGAAAAATAAATTTACATCCTCATTTCTAAACCATAATACTTATCCAAATGAATTAGTCTCAAGATAACAAAGACGGGGTGGATAGATATTTCCAAAGAGGAAATATCCTGGCAGCTGAAGTCCACTAGTCATAGATTAATTTGTTACTGTGCTTGTTTTGCTGGAGACAAGAATAAAAGGAGATGATTTTTTTAAAACCCAGGTAAACCAAATGACATGTGATCAGTAGATCTGTCTGAATTAAACAATTATGTCTCATTGTTCGCATTACAGCTTTATTCATCAGTTTTGTATTCCGTTATATCATTAGGTGCTTTTTCTGCATGCTTCTAGTTTTTCTCATTTAATCTTTTAATATGGTAATTATATTCCTAAATGTTCAGATTTTGAACCATTTTTGAATTCTTGGGGGAAAAAATCTACTTGGTCATGATGAATATATAAATTTAACACTTTGAGATATCTTACTTGTTAATATTTTATTTAAGATGTGTGTATCCATACTGATATGTGAGATTAGACTAAATCTGTTTTCTTGCACCTCTCTGTCTTTCTCTTTCTCTCTCTCTTCCTGTGACATATTTCTCTCAGACTAGGTGTAGGCAAACTTGTTTTTCTATAAAGAACCAGAAATAATTTAAGGTTTGTGAGCCAACAGGGAAAATGGAGGTTATTATGTAGGTACTTATACAGCAACCATTTAAAAACATTAAAACCATTCTTAACTTGGGGGCACT
Source organism: Diceros bicornis minor (assembly GCF_020826845.1). NCBI lineage: Eukaryota > Metazoa > Chordata > Mammalia > Perissodactyla > Rhinocerotidae > Diceros > Diceros bicornis. Next base: position 9,723,593 of record NC_080751.1, on the reverse strand, counting down.
ATAAGAACAAGTGACAGGCAGATTTGCCCCATGGACCATAGTTTGCCAACTCTTGTCTTAGGGAGTTGGCCCTAAGACATAGGGGGCCATTCCTTTGGTTAGAAAAATCAATTAATCCAGCCAAGGGCAGGCTGATGTGCCAAAGTAGGCATTTAGAATGTCAAGTGATCCACATTGTGTCTGCGTATGTTGGTATGTGCTGAGTGTTTGAAATGGGTCTAGCAGTCATCATTGAATGATCCTTGCCCCTATAAAGGCCCCTGAGACCAAAGGGTAAAGCATTCCCTTTAAAGAGAAGGTAACCTCACTTTACTCATTTACCATGTTTTGAAAAGTGAGAAAAGCAGATATTTATATCTGAAAATATCTTTTTCCATTTGTTTTACTTACAATTTGAAAGATATTTTCAATGGGAAAAAATAATCTTGAGGTTGGAACTTTTAGGAAGAACACTTCTCAAATGAATTTGACACCTGTGCAGGAGACTGAAACTTGCTAGAGTATTCAAGGGTGACTGGCCACGGGAGTTCTTGCAAGGGCTCATCTCCCTTAGCTGTTTCTGCCAGGGAGGGTGGATGAAGGCAGGACTGAACAAAGACAGCTGGTGGACAGGTCTCCGGTGGGAAAGTGTGGATGGCCCAAGACAAATCTGGTATCTGCCTAGAGTATAAAAGGAGCAGATGGACAAATGAACATGTTTCATTCTTTTTATTCTTCGCTTTCTTACCCTCATTAACTCTGACCTTTGTTATTTCCTTATTCCCTCCCTGTTATTCACCTACTGTGAAGCAAGGTGAAAAGACTGAAATTTAGATGGGCTTTGTTTGTGGTAGACAATCTTAATGTGCTGGACTTTCCTAAAGTCTTCATGCTACCCATGATCGTGGTGGATGTGTTGTCCAGAGTAGAAAATTACCAGATAATGGTCACTCGGAGAGGGGAGGTTGAATGATGAACTTCAAAATTCACATTTACCTGATGATCAGTTTGACTCCTAGCCATCTGATAAACTTGGGAGATTTCAAAAAATCTTGGAGATCGTTTGGCTCAGATATTTTTCACTTCTTATCTGGGGAACACAAATCCCTCTGAGGTGCTGATAAAAACTAAGGACTCTCTTCCCCACACAAACACACAAACTTAAAGAAACACAACCCACGTTCAAACACATTGCTACAATTTCAGTTTCATGGACTCCCAGAGAACTCTCATTCTTGGAACCCAGGTTAGAATGCCTTGTCTGGTCTAGTCTCCTAAATGGCCTACAAAGGTTAAGACATAAGACCAAGCAATCCCTTTTCTTAGTTCAGATAGGAAGATAATGCTGTCTATTACAAATTATTTTAAATTTTTACACTTACTATTAACTCAGGGAATGTCTTTGCTTTCGCTTCATAAAATTCATGCAACTTATACTTTCCCACATGTAATATGAATAAATTTTTATTCATATGTTTACTCATAGCTATAATAAAGCATCCAATGTACAATTTCAGGCATCTCAAGGGAGAGGATTTAAGGCACTGATTTACAAAAAACAATTTTTATTTTATTTTTTTGAGTGTGAGGAAGATCAGCCCTGAGCTGTCATCCATGCCAATCCTCCTCTTTTAGCTGAGGAAGACTGGCCCTGGGCTAACATCTGTGCCCATCTTCCTCCACTTTATATGGGACGCCGCCACAGCATGGCCTGAGAAGTGGTGCATCGGTGCGTGCCCGGGATCCAAACCCAGGCCACCAGCAGCGGAGCACGCACACTTAACCGCTATGCCATGGGGCCGGCCCCTAAAAAACAATTTTTAAAAAGAAAAAATGATAGGGATGTCCTAGAAGCTTTAGTATTGTAGGCGAGGTAGACAATTCTTCTACCCTCTAGGTCATTCTGGCTGGTCTAAGAATTACATTGACGTGTGTCAGAATAACAGGAGAAAATTAAACAAAGTTTAATAATGTATACATAGGAGAAACCCAGGAAAACAAGTGACTTACCAAAATGGTAGAAGCCACCACCTTAAATACCATTTTCAGCTAAGGACAAAGGAGGATGTTAGCGGTAGTGGTTTGTGACTTCAAAGGGAAGGAATGCAATTTACATGGAGATGGAAAAAGAAAATGTTTGATAAACAGATGTTTGCTAGGCCATCTATAGACAGTGTGACCTTTGATAAAAATAAGCTTAGCAAGGATCCTCCCAGTCTGTCATACCCAGAGTTATCTATGGTGATGGCCTGTCCTGGGGACAGGACTTCTATCCTAAATTCTTTTAGGCAGTTAGAGGGAAGGTCAAAATCTCTTTCAGAGTCTTGTCCTGAAAAATAATCAAGCCAAAGACACACATTTTGGGGTGGCCAGTTCTGATCCCCCACAGTATACATCACATTTGCCAAAAGCAGTAAAAGACATGCTCTTATGTGGTGACACTAATTAATGATTTCTTAAATACAATGTTATTGATTTTTAGATTTCACCTTTTGGAGGGTCAAAAAGTATCTGATAGCTGCTTTATGTAAAAGCATCTGAATTGTAGCTGAACAAAGAAAGAATAAAAGGAAGCAGCTTTCCAAAGAATTCAAATTGAAGGAAACTTGGACAAATGTATGCATAACTGATCGTAATTTTAAAAATGTATGTATATGTGCACGTGCACACATAATCAATAACAGTTCTGAAATGACTACATTTCTAGGCAAAACAGACACTATTTCATTTGAAATCATAGATTCCCAAATTTATGATATCCAGTGGAGCTGGAAGACCCAATTTAAACTGTACAATAAGAACTGTAAAATACTTTCTCTTCTTTATTGTTTACTCGGTAATATTTTAATGAGAGTCTAAAAATGATCAGAACTATGTCACCAAATTCTTTTCCTTTTAAAGCTCCTCTGTTTAGTTTAAAAGGAAAAGACTTTTGGGGGGATTTCACATTTGAACGTGGATTTATAGTGCTTGAAGTGAAATAAATTATTTTCTAGTTTAGTGGCATTGTAACTGTGGGCCCTCCAAGACCAGTTCAACTGACTCCATCTTATCAACAGAGTAGTTAAGAGTTGTCTTTCAGAAACTGAGACCCTTTGTCCAGTTCAGTCCGGTTGAGACCACCAACCCATCAATTGGACCTGTGCAAATGCTCCATAAGTGACCTTTTTGATGTCAAGGAGCTAAAAACTCCACCCTCAGATTATGGTAACTCGGCCATTTTGTGAACATGTGTCCTATGAAGAGGCATGAAGCTTGACTACGCTTGTGCAGATCATTGATTACCTCACTTCTCCTTACCTCCAATCATCTGGCTCCACACTGTAGACTCCCTTTTCCTTCATCCCATAAATTGTGCCCTAAGCCCTGGACTGGGGAGACAGATCTGAGGGCACATGCTGCCTGTCTCCTTGCAAATCAGTCTTGCAAAATAAAGCTACATTTCCTTTCCCAAAAGCTGATGCCATAATAATTTTTTTTTACGCTCATTGGGCAAGAGAACCCCAATTTTCATGGTAACAGCATCAAGTTAGTATTTAGCATTAGTTGCTTGCCAAATTTCTAAATTTTCTTGGGATATTTTTAAAGTAATTCTCTAGGCTTAGTTTATATGTAAAATGGAAATTAATAAGCAGCCTTTCAAAGAGTTTAGCTAACAACCACTGTTGCCTGCCTTCCTTTAAATGTGCTCTGAGCTCCAAGATTTTCCTTTTTTTTTTTGATTTTGCAGAAGAGAAAATTTCTTCTCTTCCTCCACAAATGCTGTGTGGTGATCCTGGCTGTCTTCCTTCATGGGCAGGGTGCCTAAGTACTTAATTGTTCAATTTCTACATAAGAATCACTTTGCCCAACAGTGAAATGTAACTGCGTCTAGGGTAAAATGCAGCAGCTGTTGAGTGGCAGAAGCTCAACTAGGCACCAGTTTGGGGTCTGGCTTGAAAAAGAATGCAAATCCATGTGCAAGGACGGGAAGGAATTGGTGGTCTCTAGGCAGTGTGCTTTCAGTTTCTGCAAACCTGGCTTTGCCCTCACCACCATTCTTGCTCAGTGCACTTCACCTCTTTCATAACTTGGGCATGTTTCAGCCTCCTCTGGTCTTCACAGGGTGGGTCTTTTTTTCTCTTCTGCCAGTTTCCCTCCCTCTTTTCTAGTTAATTCCCCTAATTGTCTGCTATTGTGCTCAGTAATTTTCAATTTCAAGTCAGCTGTCAACCAGAGTTTTCTCTTGAATTTTTAGAATTAATCTTGACATATTAGGTCCCTCTGTGTACGCTGATGACAGTTCTTTACTATGCTGCAGGGAGAAGGAGTTGCTGAGGGAAACTGCTGGGCTGCCGGGGGCTGGAAACTCTGTGCCAACTGGAGACCAGGGACACAATCTGAGGCACACAGAGCTTTCTAGTTAATTAGACTTAGTCATATGACCTTTGTGACAACCAATTGCAGGAAATAATTAGCCACACGTTCCTAGATTGGAGGCCTTTTACCAGTGTGTCCAGTTAACAGAAATGAAATCTCCCCTAAGAGTATGATTGCAGGGTCTCTCTTGTGGGGGATCAGAATTGGCCACCTCAAAATATGTCTCTTTACCTTGATTATTTTCTTCTCTGGGAAACTCTTTATCTGTCCTTCTATTCTGAATGATAACCTTGCCGGGTATACCTTGATTATTTTCAAGAACAAAAGACTCTGAAAGAAACTTTGACCTCCCCCGCAAACTACCTAAAAGAATTTAACATAGAAGGCCTGTTCCAGGAAGAAGCCACTTCCATATGATAGCTGTAGTATAGTGTAAAATAGATGTGATAAGAAAGGCACCCACAAGCCCATCTTATCTAAATTCTGTCTCTCAGGTCACATCCTCTATAGGTAGTGAACCAGCTCAAGACAGGGTTGACTTAAGGGAAGCCGTATTGTTGGAAAGAAATGCTATTGTAACTTTGAATGACCTCTGACTAACCCAGCTGGAATATGCACCCTCCAGGAGCTCTAACTGCTCTGTAGATTTTTACAACCCCTGTTTGTGCATGTACCTCACAGCTGCGATAACATGATAACTTTGTTCTTTTGAGTTTCTTAGGAATGTGATGATCCCCGAACAGAGAGTCTATGCTGATTTCCATCATCAATGAAAACTGAAAGATCTGGTGTGGTGACTCCCAATCTGTAACACTCGAGGGTCAGCATTCCTAACCCCCTCTCCTGTAACCCAATGGCCTGTATAACTGCTGTAAGATTTTGTGCCCCCTTAATATGGTTCTTTGAGACATTAGTCAACCATCTTCTTTCTTGTAGCAAGCTGTAATAAACTGCCTTTTCTTTTCCACCATCTTGCCTCTTGATGATTGGCTTTTGTCTGGCCGCGAGCAGATCGTGCCCTTTTTACAGTAACAGTAGCTCAGTAAAAAGTCCTCTGACAAACATTTGCATTTCCATCTCCATGTAAATTATCTTCCTCCCCTCTGAAAACCCAAACCACTACCCTCAACATCCTCCTTGCCTTTACCTGAATATACTTTAAGCCAGCAGCTTACTCAGAATGGCTGAGTTGCTCAGTTTTCTCTTTGAATTTCTCCCATGTATACATGTTATAAAGCTTTGTTTGATTTTTATCCTGCTATTCGGTCTCATGTCAATTTAATTTGTAGCCTAGCCAGAAAAGACCCAGAGTGGGTAGAGGATAGTCTTCCTCCCCTACACTCTTAAATTCACCTTTCCAGAAACCCCTCTTAAACTTCCCCAATGTAAAATTTTTTCTCTCTTCTCAGCACTTCTGTGGATTTTATTCTTTATACTTGGCAATTCATCACACACAGTCTTGTAATCTGTGGCAGTCCTTCTATTAAACACTGCAGGAGAGTCCTGGTTGTGAAGAGTGGCTTACCCTCTTATCTCCTGAATTTCACTTATGTCTTGTTTTTTTAAAATTTAATGATTGTTGTCCCTATGTGCTTGTCTCCAGGACTTCACTCCCACCCCTCTACAATCTCCCTGCATTTCTTCCCCAGCCAAGCATGGGCACACATTTTCTTTTTAATGTGAAGTGAATTAAACAAGTACTAAGCAAGAATAGTAAGATGTACAGGGAAGAAAATAAAAGGACTGTTTCCAAAATTTGAAGTGTTCACACAGTGATCCAAAAAAATGCTTCAACTTTCAAGTCATCTTACCCAAGTCCTTACTTTGTAACCCATAAACAGAGATAGACAGCCGCATGGAACCCAGGCACCCTCTTAGAGATAATGAACTGTCCTGTGGTCAACATGGGAGAGAATGATTTCTACCCTCAGCCTTTCTAGATTTTACAATCTTAGTTAGGATTTTATGATTTCAGTCCCAAGAGATAGGTCACATGTATCTCCCTGCCCCCACCTAACACACACACACACACCCACACACACCCACCCACACACCCACCCACAGAGGAAGCTTATCTCAATACATTTAATGGAATTTGTTCGTTCTCCCAGCTAGAGTCTAAGGATGCTTTCTTAACTTTCACAGATCTATCACAGTGAAATTCATACAATAGTCACTAAATACTCTCGAATTGTATACTCATGTACTGCGTAATGATGTTTCAGTCAACAACAGAACACATGTACAATGGTGGTCCCATGAGATTACAATGGAGCTGAAAAATTCCTATCATCTAGTGATGTCGTAACCGTAATATCATAGTGTGATGCATTGCTCACGTGTTTGTGGTGATGCTGTTGTAAACAAACCTATCCTGCTGCCAGTCATATAAAAGTGTAGCACATATTATTACATACAGTGCATAATACTTGATAATGATAATAAACGACTGTTACTGGTTTATGTATTTACTGTACTATACATTTTTTGTTATTTTAGAGTATACTCTTTCTACTTATAAAAAAAAATTTACTGTAAAACAGTATGCCGTGTTAAGCCAGCAGCACACATCTAGTGTTTATAGCATCTCTTGATTGCATCATTTTCTTTTGTGCTTGATTTAATCTCATGTTGTTTTGTTCACCATGGCCCTAAGCATACAAAATCAACTGCTAATATTGCCAGTGAGAGGCCATGTCAAATGATTGACCTGGAAACAAAATTAAAGTGATTAAGGACTACGAAGGTGGAAAATCAGTGATGGCTGTTGCTCGTCAGTCAGGCATGTCCCATTCCACCATAGCTACAATCCTGAAGAACAAGAACAAAGTGATGGAAGCTGTTAAAGGATCTGTTGCATTGAAGGCAATGAGACCAACAAAAATTTGAGAAGGGCCTATATCAGACATGGAGAAACTTCTAGTGACCTGAATTGAAGACCAGACACAGAAGTGTGTCCCTCAGCACCATGACATCATGGCTAAAGCAAAAAGTTTGTTTGCGATGTTGGAAGAAAAAGCTGAACCCAACCACAATGTTGAATTTGCTGCTAGCTCTGAAAGGTTTAAATGGCTCAAGAATTGTTATTTTTTACATTATGTGAAAGTGAGTAGTAAGTCTGCAAGTACTGATGTGAAGGCAGCTGAGGAATTATTGGAGATTCCAGATAAGCTGATTGTGGGGGAAAATTCCTTGCCAGAGCAGATATTCAATATGGATGAAACCTCCCTGTTCTGGAAATGGATGCCTGAAAGGACTTTCTTCCTTAAGAATGCTAAGTCAATGCCAGGTTTCAAGGCTTTTAAAGACATAATAACAGTCTTTTGGGGGCAGTGTTGCAGGCTACAAATTGAAACCATTTGTGATCTGGCACAATGAGAACCCCAGGGCCTTCAAACATATCAATAAGTACATACTGCCACTGTATTACAGGAGCGATAAGAAGTTATGGATAATCCAGCTTCTCTTCCAAGATGCCCTCCTGAATTGCTATGCCAGCAAAATGGGGAAGTAATTTTTGGAGAATAACATACCTTTCAAGATTTTGCTTACTGTTGATAAGGCTCCTGGACATCTTCCTTTTATTGGTGATCTTCATCCAAATATCAAAGTGGTGTTTTTCCCTCCAACGCTACCTCTTTGATCCAAGCAATACGTCAAGTTATAGCAGCTTTTAAGGCCTACTACCTGAGAAGGACCTTTGCCCAGGCTATTGCTGCAAATGAGGAACACAGAAGACAATGATACAATTCTGGAAGGATTACAACATCTATGACTGCATCAAGAACCTTGCTTGGGCTTAGGTGATGTCACCAAGGAGTGTATGAATGGCATCTCGAAGAAGACACCAAGAGATTTGTCAATGACTTCAAAGTATTTGCCAAGGATGAGGAGGTTGCAAAAGTCAACAAAGCTGTGTCTGAGATGGCAAGCAACTTTAACCTGGGTGTGGATGAGGATGACATTGAGGAACTCCTAGAGGTGGTTCCTGAGGAATTGACTAATGAAGTGTTGTAGGAACTGGAACAGGAATGCATAGCAGAAGAAGAAGCAAGAGAAAAGGAAACTGTAGGAGAAGAAAAAGAAGAGGAACCCCCAAGAAAATTCACAGTGGAGGGCTTAGCAGAAGCTTTTGCAGACCTCAACAAGCTCCTTAAAAACTTTGTAAACATGGACCCCAACACTGAAAGGTTTTCATTGGTTGAGAGGAATGTTCATGGTGCATGATCTGCTTACAAACAAATCTATGATGAAAAAAAGAAAGCAAGCAAACCACCATGGACATATTTCTGAAGAGAGTGATGCCTTCTCAAGAAAAGCCTCAGACAGGTCCTTCAAGAGGTATTCCAGAAGAACGCATTGGTATCATTGGAGATGACAGCTCCTATGTATGTTAATTGCCCCTGAAGACCTTCCAGGGGACAAGAGGCGGAGATGGAAGACAGTGATACTGGTAATCCTGACCCTGTGTAGGCCTAGGCTGATGTGTGTGTTTGTGTCTTTGTTTTTAACAAGAAGTTTAGAAAGTAAGAAATAATAATTTTTTAATAGAAAAAAGTTTACAAGAATATAAAGAAAGAAAATATCTTTGTACAGATGTACATGTGTTTGTGTTTTCAGCTAAGTATCATTACAAAAGAGTCAAAAAGTTTAAAATAAATAAAAGTTTATAAAATTTAAAAGTTACAGTGAGATAAGGTTAATTTATTATTTTCTTATAAATTTAGTGTAGCCTGAGTGTACAGTGTGTATAAAGTCTACAGTAGTGACAGTATTGTCCTAGGCCTTCACGTTCACTCACTGCTCACTCACTGACTCACCCAGAGCAGCTTCCAGTCCTGCAAGCTCCATTCATGGTTAAGTGCCATACACAGGTGTCCCATTTTTTGTCTTTTATACCATACTTTTACTGTACCTTTTCTACGTTTAGATATGTTTAGATTCACAAATACTTACCATTGTGTTACAATTGTCTACAGTATTCAGTACAATAACATGCTGTACAGGTTTGTAGCCTAGGAGCAATAGGCTATACCATAGAGCCTACGTGTGTAGTAGGCTATGCCATCTAGGTTTGTGTAAATACACCCTACAATGTTCAAACAAGGATGAAATCGCCTAATGATGCATTTCTCAGAACATATCGCCATTGTTAAGCGACACATGACTGTACATGAAATTATTCATTCAAAATTTATTGAGCCTTAGTGCATTTAATCGCAGCTATTATCAAAAAGAAACATATATTTTAAAGTTCTAGTACTGTTAAGCAGCTGTATTTTAGCTTTATGATGAAAGTGGAGATTCAGTTTTTCCTCTACGTATTGAAATAAGTGAATGGAATAGATCAGGGTTTATGTGGAGAGGAAGGTCACTAAGCAAACAGTGTACCTACTGATTGACAGTAAGACTTCCATCTCCTTGTCTGTCCCCTACTCCCTTCCATACACTTAACCAAACAGGAGCTGGCTTTATGCTGCTAAATGTTTATATTCCAGGGGTTTGTTCATTATTAAAGACCTATACATTCCAATGTCTCTAAGTTAAAGTTGATTTACCCCTCAACTCTAAGGGCTATATTGTTCTAGGTCACAGTTATAACCACACAAGCTTCTCTAATTAAACTCATTACCCAGGTAATTGATCTGATCATATGACTTTATGTACCAGCTCCACCCAGGCAACTCTGGTATTTGTATGTTTGGCCTGTATCTCTCCCCAGAACTACAGAATCATGTATTCAACTGTTTACTAGATAACTCTCTTGGGATGACTAATAGACATCTCGAACTTAATGTATTCAAAAACCAAATTCCTGATTTTTTTTTTCCCCAAACATGCTCTTCTCCGAGTTTTCTGTATCTCAGTTCCAATTTCTCAGGCTATATTTGGAGTTATATTCCACTTTGCTCTCTAGTACCCCATATCACCTCTGTCTTCAAACTCTGTTGGCTCTACTTTCAAAATCCATCCCTGAATGTGTATAGGGATGGAACACTCCCTATGTAAAAATGTAATGTATTCACATTTATATGTAAAATGGAATGTATTTACATTTGACATTTTTGCAGCTATGAGAATGAACTAATACATCTACAGTAACACTATGGATGAATCTCACAAAATATAATGTTGAAAGAAGCCAGACACATAAGTACATGCTCTGTGATTTTATTCATATAAAGTACAAAAACGGGCAAAACTAAGCTATGCTGCTAGAAATCATGTTGTGCTTGAAGGTTAGTGACTGAAGGGGTGTGAGGGAGCTTCTGGGATGTTTAGCTTTGAAAATGTATTGAGCTATATATTTGCGATATGTGTACTTTTCTATGTGAAACTTCTATAAAATTAATATGGGTAGACGCTGCTACCTCTCTGGTGCAAACACCATCATCTCCTGACCAGATCCTGGCAGTGCCCTCCTACCTGGCTCCCTTGCTTCCACCCATGCTCTCCTTCAGTGTGTAGCCAGATTTATCATTTTAATATGTAACTCGGCTTATGTCACTTTTGTTCAGAAGCCTTCAGTAGCTTCCTGTCTTTCACGCAGTAAAAGCCAAGGGCCTTACAAGGCCCCACCTGATCTGTACAGTGCCCTCAACTATCTTGGATGCACTTTCTCTTACTCACTCCTTTGCTCACTGGGCTCCAGCCACACTGGCCCCAACATCCCTTGATGTTGACCATTACTCTGCTTCAGGACATTTCTGCTGTCCTGTTATTCTACCTTAAGTGTTCCATCTCTATACACATTCAGAGTTTGCCTCCTCACCTCTTCTGATCTCCACTCCAGTGTCTCTTCAACAGGTAGGCCGTCCATGACCATCCTGTGTACAATAGCACCCGTGCTACTCCCTGGCTACTTTCATCCACTTTATTTTTTTCACAGGGATATTACCGTATGACGAACTATGTTTCTAATTTGTTATCATATTTCTATCTTTTCTAAAATTTTTAATCCGTGAGGGCAGGGAATTTTGGTGCCTGTTTGTTCAATGGAGTCCTTCCTGTATCTTTAGTGTCTAGAACATGGCCTGGTGTGTAGTTGGACCTCAGTGATTAATTGTTGAATAAATGACAGCAGCTGTGAAACAGGTGTTCAATGTGGGAAGAGCTACAATACTTTCTAGATCCTTTTACCTGGTATTTCTAACTTCGTAAATATATTCCAAAGAAAAAAAATTAAATGTAGCTACTTTCATAGTATTGTTTATATACACTTTTAAATTGTCTTATATAAATGCTCAACAAAAGGGAGAACTTGGATAAATGATCTAAATTTGGTGGGGGAGAGAAGCTCCTGAACACCATTGAGGGTGTTTCCTTGTACATTCTGTAAGAAACACATTGCTACTGACTGGAAGGTATCTTATCCCACCATGTCAAAATGTGAAAATGCTTGAAAAATGCTAAGTGTTTCTATATGACTTACTGCATATGAAAAGCAGATGACCATGTTAACATGAAATGCTATTTAAATAGAAAAACAGGACAGAGAATAAGTAAACATGGATTGTAATCTTCTAATATCATTCATTGAAATTAGGAAAGAATAATTTAATTAGGATGTAAGTTTTATTTTTGGCCCTAAAGACAGAGCCTCAGTTGGCATATTTTCATCTGGAAAGATAACTTTTTTTCAAATTTACACAAGTAATATGAAATTTAAGGTCAGTGATTAAACACATTCTACTTTAAGATTTACTATTGAAACATCCAGCTTATTTTCACCTTGAAGAACTAACAAGTTAAGAATTTTTTTTTTTTTCTTTTTTTGGAGTCATTGGAGGATCAGGCATTTGTTCTAGAAGAATGGGCAGAGGTAAAGTGAGAGCCACACTTTATTAATAGTAGACTCTTAGGAGCCAGCTAAGACTTACCTGTCTTACTCAATACTAGAGAAATTCCTAGAGGGATAACATCCTATAGATGTTTAATTGTGATACTTATTAACATATGTGTCATTCAGCAACAATGTCTTAAAACAACTCTCCAACTAGCCTTTTTTTGCTTACTTCCCATTACCTATTAAATTTAATTTCTCACTATTCTTCAATCCCACAGCCCATCATCACCAAATAAATCTGATCATTCCTGTTTCTGACCTCTTTATAAATCGTGGAATTTTGCTTTCGTCCTTTCTCACCATCAAGTGCCCATCTTTTTCTTCAAGACATTGAATTATCTATCAAACCCAATCTCTCAACATGCTTTGACAATTATGTAGTACAATTAAGTAGAACCCAGTGAATTAGTCAAGAGGTTTTTGTGTATAATTCAGGAGACATGGGGAAGAAAGATTAGCTTTGGTGGGTTGTTACTCACAACAGACAAAGTGTGCAAGTTCGTTAATTTTTTAAAATTAGAATAATTATCCCTATATTAGTTTCCTGTTACTGCAAAATATTACCATAAATATTATGGCTTAAAATGACACAAATTTATTATATTACAGTTCTGGAGGTGAGAAGTCCAAAATTAGTGTCTTGTGCTAAAGTCTAGTGTCAGCAGGCTGGTTCCTTCTAGGGACTCTAGAGGGGAATCTATTTCCTTACCTTTTCTAGCTTCTAGAGGCCATCTGCGTTCCTTGATTCATGGCCTTGTTTTGCAATGCCTTCCATCTCTGCTTTCATCATCACATCTTCTTCTTCTCACTCTGACCCTCCTGCCTTCCTATTGTAAAGACCCTTATGATTACATTGGGCCCATCTAGATAATCCAGAATAATCTTCCCCACTCAAGATCCATAGTTTAACCACACCTGCAAGGTCCCTTTTCTATATAAGGTAACATAGTCATAGGTCCCAAGGATTGGGACGTGGCCATTTTTGGAAGGCCATTATTTTGACTACCACCATCCCTACTAGTGCCAATCTTACTGACTTAGATGAATGTGAAAGGAGTTGCCCTGAGTACAGCAAAGAGTGAGTGTTAGACCTGTGGATTTCATCTCTCATACATATCACTACAGACACATAGGTTGAGAACTTCGGCATCAGGGAGTGTGGCGACTTTATCTGTTAGGCAATGGTGAACTATCAGTGGTGTTTTAAGCAGATAAAGAATCTGATTAGTTCTATATTTTAGAAAAATTACTGGTGGAAGAATGAAAACTATATTGGTTGGAGATCAGACTGAAGATAGTGAAAAGCCTAAACTCAGAAAAAGAGTGGCGGTGGAATTAGAGTTTAGTCAGATGTTTAAAAAAGACGTTTTTGAGATGATTCTGTGTTGATTTGGGAGTGTTTAGGGGTAAGTAAGAATGTTGAAGATAACCTTGACATTTTTACCTTGCCACTTTAGGTGGCAGTATAGGAAATGACAACATCAATCAACAATTCAAAAAGATTTATGAATCCCTATGTTCATCGCAGCATTATTCACAATAGCCGAGATGTGGAAGCAACCCAAGTACCATCAACAGATGAATGGATAAAGAAGATGTGGTGTGTACACACACACACACACACACACACACACACACACACACACAATGGAATACTACTCACCCATAAAAAAGACAAAATCATGCCATTTGTAACAACGTGGATGGACCTTGAGGGTATTATGCTAAGCGAAGTAAGTCAGACAGAGAAAGACAAACACCATATGATTTCATTCATATGTGGAAAATAAACAAACAAAACACATAGATAAGGAGAAGAGATTAGTGGTTACCAGAGAAAAGGGGGTGGGGGCACGGTAAAAGTGGTAAAGGGACATATGTGTATGGTGATAGATAAAAACTAGACTGTTGGTGGTGAACACAGTGCAATCTATACAGAAACTGAAATATAATAATGTACACATGAAATTTAGACAATGTTTCAAACCAGTATGACTTCAATAATAATAAAAAAAGAAATGACAGCATTAATGAGTTTGAATATATTCAGTTATAGATGCCTGTGAGACCACGCCTGTACCAGGCTCAGAACCAGAGGCTGGCAGTAAGGTTGCAGAAAACACACTGTACTCAGATTTGCAAATATGTGTTTTGGGCATTATAGGAAGGGTTGAGGGATGCTTACTTAGTAGTAGACTCCGAAGAGTGGTTGAGTGGTTGCACGCATGCAACATATATAAGCAACATTATTTCTGCATATACAGACATACATACACACACTTTATTGACCTTAGTGACTGGGGTAGAATAGCATAAATGGTCAAAATTTCCAGGTATTAACGCTTTTTTGAATACAAACATTACTTGCGTCTCAGTTCATGCAGACTCAAAACTCATTTTATAATCTTGCTTTGCACACATTCCATACCTGATCTTATCTAGATGTAAAAGAAATACAAAGCAATGGAAAAAAAAAATCCTCCTCATTACAAAATTGAGATGTGGTTCTTGCTTTCAAAGAGTTTAGTGTCGAACATTGAGACAAATACAAGGAAAAATGATACACCATGTCAGTTGTTAAAAGTTAAAATAGCTCACATTGAGTTTTAATCTTATCAGCTCAGCACTATTCAGCCTTTTAAGTATGTTAACTGAGTAAATCTCACAGTCATCATAAGAGGTAGGCATTGTGTGTAAAATGCATAGCAGAGAAAAGGTTGACAGCATATTTCTAGTCACAAGTAGAACCTGAGTGAGGCAGGGAAATGTTCATAGAGGAGGTAACTCCTGAAATGAGACTTCATGGATGAAGTTTTACAGGTCTATAAATGAGAGAGGTGTTCAAAGGAAGAACAACATTTGAAAAAGCTGAGAAATTTGAGAAGGCACCAAAGGTCGGGGAATGACGAGTGTGCCAGATTTTAAAGTGCCAGAGGGAGGATGGCAACAGATGAGGCTTGTCAGGAACATGAAGGCCAAATCACAACGGATGTTGTAGCTGTAGTGTAAGGAGTTTACTTTATATCCATCCACTTTATATTACTTTATATAAGCCACTTTATATGTGGCTTATGGGAAGATTTGAATAATCTTGAGCAGGATAGTGAGCTGATTGATTTGCATGTTTGCAGAACCTTTGCTGCAGCAGAATGAAGAATGCATCCCTGGGGGTTTGGGCAAGATGAGGAAGACAGGAGGGATGACAAACACTAAGCAGTGTATTTCAGTAATCCAGGTAAAAAATGATGAGAATTGTATCTATATGGTAGTGCTGGTAAGGAAGAAAAGAACAAACATGGTACATTTTTATGGTTGAATTGAGAGCATGTAGTGAATGGAAATGAAGAGTGAGGGAAATTGGGAAGTAGAAGTTTCTGTCTTGGGTAACTTTGTGGATTCTTGGGCCACTTATTAAGATTGTGATTATGAGAGGACTTCTGGGAAGATGGTATATTAATATTTGGATGTGTTGCATTTGACATGCTTCCCAGACATGCAAGTGGAGAATGCCCCAGTAGACAGTGGGACATATGGTCCTGAGGCTCAAAAGACATTTGGGCTAGACAGGTAGATTTGGCAATCTGTGGTGAAAAGGTGAAAATTAAACTCCTGGGAAGAAGTGAGCCAGTTAGGGAAAGCAGATCATGAGAAGAGAAAAGGACCAAAAAAGGGCACCTCGGGGAATATCTACATTTGGAAAAATGTACTTCTGGAGCACAGAGTACAAATGAGAATCATTGATAGTGATTTTGTAGTCACTAGTATATTAGTGGTAGCTGATATCACAATAATGGATGCTATATCTTAGGTAGAATTTGTAGAAGGAGAGTAGTAAATGGAACCCTGGGGAACAGGAAAAGAGGAATCTCAGCTAAGAACTGAGTAAGTACTGTCAGGAAAATATCAAGCAGAATGGTGTCAGAGATGACGGTGAAGGGGAAAGAGCTGAGAGAGGAGTAGTTAACAATGTCAAAGGACACGGAAAGGGTGAGGGAGATAACGACTGAGAATCACTCTTTAGTAGTTAAGAAAGAAATTGTAAACTTTGTGAGAGGGATTAAACATGGTAGGGAATGTAGAACACCAAAAACAATCGGTCTAAATTCAAATGGGAATAGAAGACTGTAGACTACTGAACTGAGGCATAACGATTGTTGATTAAATAAATGACCTTCATACATATTTTGAAACTAACTTCAAAGTAATGTCAGAAACACAATGAAGTTGTGACTTTTAAATGAAATTATTTAGGAATCAGATTTTAAGGCCAGAGAATTATTATTGGAGCCAGCTAAATTGTATATAGAACTATCTATTGACTCCCAGTTTTACTTATCATCAGTCTCAAGTTATTTCATCAACTTCCAGTTTTTAATTTAGATAATAGTCCATTGCTCCAATCAGACTTATGATGGCTTTTAATGCCCCTAGTACTGATCGTTACTTAGACCTATAACATGCATAATAAGTCATAGTAACCACTTTAGACAAGCCATAAATATTAGGGCCAAAGAATTATTTTCATCTGGCTTATTTCTGAGAAGTAGAAATTGTGAAATAGTCTATAAATCATTTCAAACTTAGAGAATGGATATTGGGTGGAGCTGATTGATTAAGCCTTTTCTGTCTTTATTTTATAAGCATTGAATGATTCTTTTATTTTGAATTAATACAAACATGCATATATCATACTTTGATTCATGGTCTACAAAGTATGATCCACTGGGAAGAAACATAAAATTAGCCCAGTACTATCATTGGTAGAATTGAAAAAAATGTTTAGTATTTTCGGCCTCTAAGTTAATCATCAGACATAGAAGAGGCCATCAGAGATCTGTTAGTTGGTTTTCACTGGATATTGGGATATTAACAGTATAGGAGGCCTTAGTTTGAGTTATGGAGCAAATAAGAATCTCATGAGGCCCCTCAGGCCCCAAAGTAAAATCCAGGTTCTTTTTCCCATTCCTCTCCCAAATACGCAGTTGGTCCTTTTACCTCTCCTTTTATCCCTCCAATTCCCAAAGGTTTGTGGGAAAAAAAAAAAAATGGTACTTACCTATAGAACTATATCAATAACAATAATGGGTCAGGATAATGTTTTGAGATATTAATATATGTTTCATTCTGCCTACATCTTCTCCTCTCAAGAAAGTAATTAGAACTCTGTGTGTGGTTGCTTCAGGGGTAGTGAGATTGCTTAGTTATGTAGAATTTTTGTCTTATGAAAATATATACTCCTTTAAGGAATCATGCTAGTGTGGAGAAGAAAAGGGAAAGAGTAGTACTTTTGAGAAAAAGTAGAAAGAAGTGGGACTATTCTCCAAGACTGCGAAGCAGATTGAGGACTGTGTTCCCTGCAAAGACCAAACCCAAGGCCATGCCCTAGCAGGACCACGTAGAGAGATGGTCGCCAGGTGCTCCTGGGGCTTCAGATTCCCAGTATTTGGAAAGATTTAGACCCATGTGCATCCAGGGATCATGTGTAATTGGAACAATGAGCTGTGATCATTCTGGACCATATATCAGAAGCCCTTCCTCAGGTGTGGTAAAGACACCTGTATTATTTGTGTCTAAAGAGGGAAGAGCAGTGGTCTCCTGAATTCACATTTAAATTTCTTAGGAGTCAGATTTAAATACAATTAAATAATGTGACATTTTTACACAGTGCAGTTGTGGATGTAAATTTATACCAACTGTTATAATTCTTTCATTTAACAAAAATATTTTTTTTCTGATCAGGCCTGTTCTTTCTTGGCTCTGGGAATATAGCCTTGTAGATGACTGGCAGGTTCTCTTCTCTCATAGCCCTTGTGTTGAGAGACAATTCTCCATGGGTTTCTCACATTTCTGCACATCTTGCAAGCAGAGGCACTGAGTGCCCTTTGTACCAGACTATCTTTTCAAGGATGTTTGTATAGTAAATGGCCTTGGAAATAGATATTGTCTCCCTCTGTAACAAGGGGAGGTTTGCTTGCATCCTTAGAAGGTAGAGATAGTGTCTCCCTTCAGAGCTTAGGGCAGGCATGCTGAATATCCAGTGTAATAAAAAAAAACTTTGAAAATGTCTCCCCTGGAGCAGAGGACAGCCGTGTTTACTATCCATAAAAGATAGCAGTTCACTAGGCTCTGAGTTCCTCTCCTGAACACAAATCACTGTGGGTGCAAACATCCATTATGTTGGCCCCATGAACTGTGGCCCCATGAAATTGTTGCAGGGTCTGTTTTTATCTTGCAAGTAGGGTTACAACTCAGACCTTACATAATTCTTGACATCTTAAAATTTGCTGGGAAAGAAGAAACAAGTCAATACATAAGTATGAGGCAATATAAGAATAATCATAATAATAGCTATCATTTATTGAGCACTTTCTATGGATTAGCCGTTGTACTAAATTTGCATTTAATCTGTCATGTCATCATTATAATAACCAGTGTCGTAGGTTCTGTCATCACCCCTTAGTAACTTGCATGAGGTCACACAGAAAATCTTAGGGCTACAGTTCAAATCCATGCTTGACTCAAGAACTTGTGATTTTAACCACTAGGCTGTGGGCATAAAATACTTGAAATAAAGCATTTCTCATAAAGTTGATTCAAATTTGTAGTGTCTATTTTTTAAAATAAAATATGACAGCTCCTAATGCAGTGAAGTTTGAGATGAGGCCAGGTGGAGGAGGCAGCCATCCTGAGTGTGACATGAGGGATGGAAAGAAGGCCTTGTGTTCTGATGTGTTCTTACTTTACCTGCCACGTTACCTGGCACTGATTCATTCCAATGAGTTGCTGCTACTTTATTTTTTTTTAATTAAGCTTGTGAAGTTTGAAAATAGTGAAAAGTTCCCAGACTTTGGGGTCACAATTCTTGTCCAAGATTGAACACTTCATGGTTTTGTGATATTAGAAGAATTATTTAATCATTCTCCTACTCAGTTTCTTAATCAGTAAAACAAATATGATGATACCCAGCATACTGCCAATTGTGAGTATTCAACAAAATGACATATTTATGAAATCCAGATAACTTTATCAATGATAAAAGTGTACATAAATATATTTATTTTTATAATATCTATGCTGGACAACGCCACATGATTTTATTAGTCATTTATCACATAATGTGAATTAGTTGATGACGTATCCTGTCCTCTACTGCATTTATGTTTTTGCTTAACAGAAATCAGTGGAATAAGTTCTATGTGCTAAGCTGGATAAATATTTTGGGAGCATAGAGAGAGACTTTTGGGTGGTATGTGTGTTTAGTAGGGTGAAAATCTGGAGAAAATGGCCTAACTGGAATATCTCTGGTGAGCAGCACGGTGATATTGAAATGGGAAGTGATGAGCAAAAACATGGGGCCTTGTGTTGAGAACTGTGAAGCCTGTACAATATTGCACTACTAGTAAGCTGACAAGTTGGCTTACCGCAGTTTCAGAGATGCTGGTAGAAGAAATAAGACTTAGGTGAGAGACAAAGGCCTTTATTACTCACAGCACAGCAAGCAGCATGAGCATCATATCCATATAGGTCCCCTGGCCCCTGAATCCCCTGGGGGTGAGACAGAGGGGCTCATGTGGGACTGTGCATGCAGTGGGATTGCAGCCCTGCTGAGGTCCCTGAGCTAAAGGAACTTGTGTCTTTTATATTGGACAGTGAGCATGCCTCTCCTTTGCTCCCAGGGGAGACATAATTTTTATCATACTGAGTAATAAGCAAAGTGCCCTCTGCCCTCTCTGTCTTCCAAGGTTTTCCGCTATACAAACATCTTTAACAATATAGTCTGAAACAAAGGGGCAGTTAGCGCTTCTGCTCACAAGATGTGCAGAAAAGCAAGAGACCTATGTGTAGAATGTCTCCCACATCCTGATGAAGGGGAGGCATCTTACAGTAAATCTTACCATCCTTCACAATTTGGCTAATCCAAACTATAGTGCAGAAATTACAATATATAATCAGATTTTATCATTACATAAAAATTCCCTATTCTTCATTTTTATTTTCGTCTCTTTTTCCAGCTCCTCCTAATACTGCACAGACATACACACATATGCACACACACAAGAAGGTGATAAAACCTGTAAGAAAGAAGGGAAAGAATAAGGGGAGGTTTGGAGGCAAAGGAAATTAAGACTTCAGAAAGTAAACGGGAAAGTAGACCCAGGATTTAGAGTATTTCAACGTGGCTGTAGACATCTAAAAGTTTAGAATGCTTGATACTAACAATGCTCAAAGTGGGCATTTAAATAAGAATATATCCCATGAATAAGAGTATGTATATTGAGCTAAGTCATAATGGATAGGATAAGTCTACCTTGCTTAAAACCTAAGTCTAGTATCTTCCTACACATAACATTGGCTTCACCATCTTTTTTCAAGCTCACTCTTCAGTTGATCATTATGAATGTGTGAAAATAGATACTGTATGGGTGATTTCACTTCCTGTAATGGAACAGGATAGGCTTGACCTTCGTATCTGTGGGGCCCAGAGCAAGAGAACAACTGGATGCCTACCTACCATATATCTAAATATTAAAAGTTGTAAATCAGGCTAACAAACTATCAAAATATGTTCTATCCTCTTGTTTTGACAAACATACTTCGTAAGGACAATAGTGAAAACTATGTGCAGTGCTATACTAGTTTTATGACATAAAGTCAGCAAAATTTTAAGGTCAACTAACTGTAAATATTACCATTCAGTTTGGTGTTCTGTTGATGGGTTGTATAAGTAATAAAGTCATATATACAACCTACGATATATTTTTACGTAAAATTTATTTTTCTTGTCTTCATTTCAGCAATACACAAATTATGTTAAAGATTTTCACATAATTTGTGTTCTGTTGAGAATAATGAGGTAACTGATTGAAAAATATAATAGTAATCAAAGTACACAAAATTCAAATGTATTTTTAAAAAATTACCTTGAAACTAAATGTAAAAAGTATAGAATATTTTACATATATGATTTAAAAATAAAATAAATTAAAAAAATCATAACATATATGATTTTTCTCTATGTATTCAAAATTACCTTCTAAAATTAAAGGGCACAATACATATACAATTAATGAATATTAAAATTTTAAATCAATTGTATCTAAATAAAACTGAAAATTTTATTTAATTTTTCAAAAATTAAATTAAATCTCATTAAATTTGTTTATGAAAAGAAGTTATTAACAATTGTACTAGTCAATGGCTTTCTAGTTCCAAAATAAAGAACCCACATCTGATTTACGAATGCTACATCAGGACCTACGTATATACAAATTTAAAAGTAATATGAATTGTTTAATATTATATTTCTCTCTCCCCTGTGCCACTGATGTGAATACTGTGATATTTTTTGTGTGACTCAGAAGCACAATTTGAAACAGGAAAAGAAGCAAAAAATAGTTACCTAACACTACCATAGTTACCTAACACTACCTTGAAAAATGTATCTTTGCAAGGATCTATTGCACTGAGGTTATCTTAGGGGAAAGATACTTTAATTAATTGGTGGTTTTAGTGAAATAAATGCTTATTCTCTTCAAACCTCTCGTCCTCCGGAAAAATATCTGTTTCTAACAACACATACAAGAGTTCTTAGTATTTGTGTGCAGTTGCCTGTTGTTTTGAGGACATTGGGCAATAGATATGGAAAAGGGTTTCTCTGGACCCTAAAAAGTCTTAGTTGTGAGAATGAGTATTTAAGGATACAGGTCTCACTGTGCCAGTGCTGGACACCAGATCCCATGGACAGGAATGTCCATCTTTTCTTTAATACCTTTATATGTTGTGTGTTTGTGATATTCGAGGCTTTCTAAAGGGACCCTGGACATGGGCTCCTTTCACCACTGTGAGGACAGAGGCAGACGTTATAAAATAGGAAGAAAATTAGGCATGGGATCTTTCTGGAACTTAAGAAAGCTTTTGATATTGTAGTCCCTTCAACAGCTATTTAAAAATGGTTTAAACTGTGCCCAGGTTGGTGATAAACTTATAAATAAATGCCTCTTCACCTCTGCAAAAAACAGAAACAAAACAAAAAAGAAAACCAACACACACACGCAGTGATAACTGACTCCTGACTTCAAGTGTGTAGATTGACTTAAAGAGACACACGGGACAGCAGTGTCCAACAAGGCAGAGGTGGATCCCACTGGGAAGCAGCAAATGGACCTGCTAGACGTGTGGTGGTCAGAGTTCAGTGGCCTTTGGCAGGTCCAGGGTTTCAAGCCAAGTAAGGGAATCAGGCTAGAAGGAAAATGCATATAGAAGCATCACATAGGTAATGAGAAATGGCTACAGCGTGATCAAAGTGACTTACTGGGAGTGCAAGTGCAAGATTCTTGCCTGTATGTGCTACAAACATGCAATCCACCCAGTCTTTATTAAGCATCCCCATCATGGCCTGGAGTACTATGTCAGCTCTCCCGGAGATGTCACAGTAGAGGATGAGATAAATGTGACTCGTGAGGCTCACAGTCTAGTTAAGCTTGTTAAATTGATCACTTTCAATGTGATTTGCAGAGCCTCAGAAGAAGGGCCTTCTTCATCTTCCACTTCCAACTGTGTTGCCAAAATTCTCATTAAGCTTTTTACATTATGTCTTAAAAGGATACCTTTCAAAATATTAAAAAATGTATCAAAAGTATAAAACATTATCAATACAAACTATTAATGCCAGAGTGGGATGAAAGGGGCTTTATGTTTTTGTTTCGTTCCACAAAATATTTGAAGGACTAGAATGAAGAAGTGGCTGGGTAGTCATCTAGCATAAACTCAGATGGAGGATGTGATGGAAAGAGTGGTGCTCAGCAAAAGCCCAAGCATGCCAGGCCCAGGTGGTCATCTAAAAGGAGGTGATACTGGGCTTGCTCCTCCTGTTTAAATGAGAGCCTTTTCTTAAAAGAAAGAGTGGCTTAATCTAACAGAAAAATTGCCTCTGTTTTTCTTGTGTTTGTATATTTAGATTTCTTGATTTACAAAAATAATTTGTGATGAGGAGATAAACATTTTAAAAGTTTGAGTTAAATATGTCGCACTTTCCTTATTTGTAAAAATTAATGGTTTTATTATTAGATGTTTAGGATTGCATAGTTCTCTGGTGTGGATTTCATTAAATGAAACATCCTCAATCGTTTATTATTCTGTATATTGAGACTAGTTTTTACATGAAGTGTTTCTGCATCCCCTCTTACTGCTACTAACATACCCTGTTTCTAATATGTAGGTATTCCCTGAGGGAGAGGAGATCTTTCTCATTAACTAGCCTGGTGGATCTCAAAGTGTGGTCCCAAGACCTGCAGCGTCAGCATTACCTGGCGACTTGTTAGCAATGCATATTCTCCACCCTACCCCAGACCTGCTGAATCAGACACTCTGGGCTAGGGCCCAGCAATCTGGTGTTTTAACTAGACTTCCAAGGGATTCTGAACCATTGGTCTGGTCCAACTCTTATGGTTCCAGATCAGGAAACAGGTTCAAAGCAGATGGTGCGTACCCCCGGTCTTCAGACAGCTACTTTACTGCTTTTATCAGTATACGGAGCTGTATGTCAACAACACATTGTTAGCGCCCTGGTGGGTTTCAGGACTTTGCAGTCCTCTTAGATATTCCAAATCTATCAGAACCTTCTAATAGTATAACAGGGCGTTTCTTTTTTCCTTTTTAATCAGTTAGATTTTTTAAATTTTTATTTGAAAATTTAACGTCTTTTTAACACAAAATGCAGAAGAGGAGGTGAAACAGGTGCTAGTAAAAATCAACTAATTTATATACTAAGGCTAACTTCTTTATGAAAATAAAGTTGTGCTTGAAAGAACAGCAGATTAATGTGAGGCATCTAGAAATTATGATGTGATCAAACCGAGACTTCAAAGGTGACTTAAAAGAACTCTGTATCACTAATTGAAGAGAGGAGACAGATATTTGAATACCTAAAAATGAAAGCAAATTTGAAAGCACTGACATGAATTCCTGGAGGATAGGGATTTTGAATAAGACTTTGAGAATGTCTTTGTAAAGCAAAGAGTTCTGTAAAGCAGATTCTTCTCAGGACAGTGGTGTCATTTGTTCATTCCCAGAAAATATGAAAAACAGTAGACTGCAGTCCTCAGTGAATCTCTGAATCTTCCAAGGTGATGAGGGGAAAGTTAACATAACAGCATTAAAAACAGCTAATCTAATTCATTCTCAAAGAAAAGTGGATGAATTTCAGTTATAGCCCATTTTTATTCTCTTTTCTTGTTCCCTTTGGTGAGCCACAGTCCACATTTGCAATCTAGCCATTTGAGACCAGAGGAAGCAAGGAACACTTTTCTAGGCAGCTTCTGCCTATGGTTCTGGCAAAGTAAAGCCGTTGTTTGGGTCTCAGTTTTCAGTTAAATTTCCGATGTAATCTCAGACCTTATTTTTAACCCTGGCAGCCCTCATTTCCCCTTTTCTGCTATGTGTTCATGTACATCTAAATACTGCATACATATATATCTAAATAGGTATGTAGGTGCGTTAATCTCGTCTCCTCTCAGGCTTCCTTAATCCCATAACCAGCCCCCCTCCTGTAGTCTTGACCCTCTATAGGGTTGGCCTCCACAAAAGCCTACTGAAAAGGGACCTTCTTGGTACAGTTTGAGAGTTTTTCCTCCAAAAACTTTCCTTGCCTTCTTGTCCAGAAAGGCATATAAAAATAAGCCATGTGAAAGATATTGTGGAATAATCTCATTTTGTGTAACCTGTAAAGAATGCTGCAGAAATTTAAAGTCCTCACCGTTTTACTGTACGTAACAAGGATTTGGAAGTATTACTTGGGCTGATATATTTTTGGAACATGGAATGAAGCTTAGAAAAGGAGAGGGCAAGACAACTATTACTGTAGCTTTTAAATCTTTTCTTAAAATTGTTTAGCATCATTGAATTGAAAGGAGCCTCAAATTTGCAGGCTTAATGTCACATTACCATATCCTTTTCATTTTATAAACTATATTTAATTCATTTTTCCACAGGGTTATAGTAGTGATCATTATGAAAACATTTTTTTTTTCATCTGTTGTAAAGAAAGCAACATCTTAGACACAGATGTAGGTCAGTAGTCACAGTAATAACTTACTCTATGGAATAGCGTAATAATGCCAGTTTTTCTTAGAAGTTCAGGGGCGTGGAACTGAGTACTAAAGGAGAAATAATCACATGATCTGAAAGGCCAAATGACTGATACAGTTTTTCAGATGTTACACAGGATTGTTTCCTATGGAATTCACGTCCATACGTGGATTAAACTCTGACTTCTGTCAACATTTCAGATTTTGCTGAATGCTGTAACTTTGTCAAATAAAATGCAGGAGAGAACCTGTGATTGGAATCCAAATTTGGAAAGCAAATATATATATATATATTTTTTTTTTTTGTGAGGAAGATCAGTCCTGAGCTAACATCCGCCAATCCTCCTCTTTTTGCTGAGGAAGACTGGTCCTGGGCTAACATCTGTGCCCATCTTCCTCTACTTTATATG
This sequence comes from Diceros bicornis minor, assembly GCF_020826845.1. Taxonomy (NCBI): domain Eukaryota; kingdom Metazoa; phylum Chordata; class Mammalia; order Perissodactyla; family Rhinocerotidae; genus Diceros; species Diceros bicornis. Next base: position 9,697,914 of record NC_080751.1, on the reverse strand, counting down.
GGACTCTGCCACAGCGTGGTTTGACAAGCAGTGCGTCGGTGCGCGCCTGGGATCCGAACTGGCGAACCCCAGGCTGCCGCAGCAGAGCGTGCACTTAACCCCTTGCGCCACCAGGCCAGTCCCGAAAGAAAGTATATTTTTATAGCAAGACATTTTAAAGTTGTTTGGAAAGTTAGAAAACTTGAACAATTTCTGGGAAACTTGAGTTTTATGTTATGAAAGAAAAGAAGGCTGTGTTTTGGTGCTTACTGTGTGCCATACGTATGCTAAACACTAAGGATAAAATGGCCCCTTCCCTTTTGGAGCTTGTATTGAATCAACCAAAGCCTTTTCTACTGACTACCCTGAATCATAAAATCCTTCTCACCTCTTTTCTAAACTCCAGGCAAGCGTCCACTGCATTTAGATGTGTGCACTCTCACCTCAGATTCAATTCCCATTCCCTCTCAGAGTGAGAATTGACTCCCTCTTTGATTCTCATTTACAATTAGTTTTACTTCTACTTGTCAGAATCTCCACAATACGTCTCCAATATTGAAAAATAAAGGAAATACCAAAAAGACTCAGCTCAAGTAGTCTCGACAGTGGCTTCCCTCTTGTGGAGGACTGCCTGATGTCTTGGGGAATTTCAGGGAGCCAGTCAGCAGGTGTCAAAGACAAATCACTTCTACCTGCAGAAAGGGCAACAGCCATGAAGGACGGCAAGGAGGGAAGGGCTTTAGTTCTAGGAAGACATGTTGATGGGAGTCCACGAAGAACACACTGAAGCGTAGGTGGAAGAAGAAGAGAGAGTGTTGAGTAATCTGTAAGTTTTCTGATAATGTGCCTGCTGAAATCAAATTGCAATCTGACGCATGCTTGTTTGGGAGACTTAGCAGATGATAGCTAATTACTGTTTGGTTACAGTGTGATGCTCACCATTGATGGTTTGCATTTGGTCAGAAGGGCTCAGATCATTTAGAAATCGTATAAAGGGGTTATGGAGTTGGGCTTAAAAGAACTCGTCCTTGGAACCTTGAAAAATAATCAGTTGTTGCTTCTAAATTAGTATATCAGGGAAGCTATGAAGATGTTTTAACCCAGCAATGCCTGACATCCAGATTTGTGCTTTTTGTCATTCAAGCAAAGGTAATAGTGGACAGTTTATTTGCTAATTAAAAGCTCTTTAAAGAAGCTGAAAAGGGTTTGAGAATGGTTTCTTCATATTTTAACTTATTACAGAGGGTGAATTGTTTTCAAACAGGATGGGAGAATGTACTGGATATCTCTTGTGCCCCACCCCATATTCTTCAGCCATTGTGGTGACCAGTGTTGGGGAAGAGGGAGAATCCCCTTCCGCCCTTTTCTGTAAGGTTCTTATGGCTGGCCAACTAATTAAAAGACAGGTTAGGAGGAGAAAAATGATACCAAGTTTAATAACGTGTATACATGGGAGAAATCAGGGAAACTGAGTGTCTCAACAAAATGGCGAAGGTTCTCATCCTAAATACAATCTTTAGCTAAAGACAAAGGAGGATGTTGGGTTTGGGGGAGGAGACAGCTATGGAAGATCACCAGAAAGCACAGCAATCAAGAGTATGTAGATTTAAGTCCTCTCCTTCCGTCCTGATAAGAGTTTCCAGAGATAAGGTCATCCCTCCCACTTCCTAGTACAGAGAGGGAGATACCTTTACAAATGTAAATATTTGGTAAACAGAACTTTGAAAAGAATGGGCTTAGCGAGGACCCTGCCAGTCAGTCCATACCCAGAGTTAAATTCCTTTAGGCAGGTAGTGGGGGAGGTCAAATGTCCATCAGAGAAAATAATGAAGGTAAAGAGATATTTCTCAGGGTGGCCAATTTTGATCTCCAGCACCAGCTTCTCACAAATGTAACCTAGCAGCATCTGGCTCAGCTGCATTTACTTCCTTTTGCTTTCTGCCCCAGGGGACATTTCTGTCACAGACTTTCAAAACTCTGGGGGGAAACCATCTAAACATTCTAAGTCATGTAGAAATCTTGAGTTTCAGGTCATTGATGGAGACACTGTAGCAAACAGATAAATGCTCTTCATTCCCTGCCCTGGGCAGACAATGATGAGGAGCATTCTACATGTCTCTGCAAAGGTTCCCAGCAGTATCAAGTCCCAAATCCCCACACTTGGAATCAGCTTGAAAATATACCATTGGGATGGTTTTCCCTTCTACCCTCTTTCTCTTTCCCTAATTCTTCATTTTCCCTAGTTCTTCTGGGGATTGCTTCCCAAAATATGTTACCGACACATAAATCCTTTCTTAGAGTCTACTCTTTGCAGAAACTCAGACTAAGATGCTCAGTACTAGAAGTAGCCCTAGAAAGCAAACCCTCAGGATGAGATTCTGAAATGATGTGAAACAGATGACTCCACTGGTGTGTTAGGTAGGGGAGTGATAATCCTAAGCATTCAGAAGCATCATATTACTTTTATTGTCTCATAGTTCATCCAGGAGTTCACAGACCCACTCTGTGCTAATTTCTGTGGTCTTTGAGTACAAAATTGGGATGGATACTCTGACTAATGGGTGGAAGCCCGAAATTAGTTCTCTGACCTGTGGAAGTAAAAGCCATTATGACAGGAAAGAACAAGTAGAAGCATCTGACCCCTCCTCTGAAGACAAGATAAATCAAAACCAATACTGCATCCCAGGAGGAATTACAGAAATTGTGCCATCAGCAAAGACCTAAGGCGTGTAGAGCTTGTGATTCTCATTCATATTACCATTTATTTCATCTGTATCACCCCTGAAACAACCAGAGGAATCATGGGAAATCTGCCACTGGGGCCATGTAACTCACCAGATCCAACAGGGGCATGAAATGTGTGATGGTTAAGGATGCTGTGTGGGCTTGTTGACAAGATCCAAGAGGAGAACTGCAGTGCAGACCCCAACAGTTCTGGTGTACGCTAGTGCCTTCCACAGCAGAGAAGTTACCTGGGCCAAGACAGGCAGATAGTCACCGAAGGGTGAGAACAGAGAGAGAGGAAAATAAAATTCGATAGCAAGGGCTGAAGCATTGAAGGCATGCTATCAGGCCCCAGCTCCCATGAAAAAAAAAGAAAATTAATTCTAAATCATTGAACGCTAAAGGCTCAAATTTCTATCTCTGTGTTGTTATATCTATTAATAGATTATAATGAGATATTTTATGTGAAGGGCTAGAATTATGCCTGGCACTTAAAATGTGCTCCACAAATATTAGTTTTTATTATTCTTATCATTGATGACTAATTAGATTGAGTATCTTTCATAGTATGTGATAATAAATATTAGAGCAAGTTCTTTTCTAAATGATCACATTCAGCAGCAGGGATTATAGTAAATAGCTGGGAAATATGTCACAGATTTCCTAAGGGACCTTTCTTTCCAGATATAAAGGGATAATGTCTTAAACATAAGTTGTAACACCAGTCATATACTCACATAGAGTATTTCTCCCTCTGTTCACAAAGTAGAGCTATAGGAATTAATTCAGGAAAATAGTGATGTTGCCAAATGGGTAATGTCAGACAATTGAGTGATTTTAGTCTATTATACCAAATTCTACCTTTGCTTATTTTGTAATCCTTTCTGCAGCCCTGTCAACTCATATTCTTGGGCTGAGTAACGCTGAGGGTTATTGAGTGACTGAGCTGCTTCTGGCCACACTGTTTCAGTTATGCAGCTGGATTATGAGTCTTTTATTATCCTAGGAGGGTCTCTGAAGAAAATGATAATGAACACTGTCATTATAGGACTAGTTGGGGATACAGGGTGAAGTAAGGAGCTTCAAATGGTGGCTGAAAAGACAGACTAGTTTGGTAAAATATCTTGGTTACATGCCTTTGCATGTGTTACTGTTTATGACTTGTCAGTTCTGGTGACAGAAAATGCTTTTTAAATTGATTTTGGATGTAGTGTTATGTTTTCTTTCCTCTTTCCATTCTTAATATGCAAGAACAAGAAAAGCGGAATTATGTTTTAATACCAACTAAATGAAATGAAATGGCATAATGGCTTTGAAATATTTTAAAAAGGTAAAAGCTATACAAGAGTAAGTTCTGTGTAAATTTAATATTACATATAATGTAATGATAAAAATGCATACTTTATTGGTAATAGTGTTATTAGACTGGTATTTATTTACACTATTTTTTCATGGAAATTTGTGCATTATATATTGTTAACATCATTTTCAAAGATTCATATCTCCCTTGAATTGTCTCCCTCACACACAATTGATTTTATGTTCTTCTTCATTTATACTCTAAATGAGGATCCTAAAAAAGAGTATGCTTGATAAATGCTTTAAACTATGACATAGTCCCTTAGAATTCAGTTGGTCTGGCTAGAGAAAACATCAGACAATTTGGTTATGAGTATATATTTTAAGTTTTATTACAGTTTGTATGTAAGAGAAAACACTCTAGTAGATAATTTAAAGAATAGTTCTTGGTAAGGATATTTTACAAGTTAGGAAAAAGATTAGATAATTTTTATTAGACTGATACAAAAATAAAAAGAACATCTCGGTAAAGATACTAGACTCATGACTAAAAGGCAACTGAACATATGGTAATTGGGTCACTGGTTTCCCAAACCAAGTCTTAAATCCATTAGAATTCATCAGAAAGATGTTTAAAAATTATCATAAATGCTTATTTCTTCCAAAAAGGAGGTTTAAATCTTAATAATCTTTCCAGATATAGGAAATTTTTTTTTTTACATACCTGATTTTTTTCAGTGGATTTCTTTTTATCAAATAGTGGCTATTCAGTACTCAAAGAAACTGTATTCTTAAATTGTCATATTTTTTTAATCCTAAAAAAAATGTTTATTTTTTAACATGTACTGAACTGCTTGAAAAAAATTCTACCAGATGAAGAAAAACACTAGCTGATTTTGTTCTGTTCTGACCAGGGTCACAGTTAGACACAGTCGCCCTTTATTATGTTTGTACTGCTGGGGCTCAGGGCACGGCAACCCAAAATATGCCAAAGTGGAATATTGATTATTTTGAATTAAAGTTACTTGAAAAGCAGCTGGTGCAAGAAGGACCCTCTGACCCTCTGGGTCTCCCTGAAAGCAGAAAATAAATCTCCCATGTGAAAGGTAGCCTTCCTGCACCAGGAGGTAAAGAGACATCCTTATCACCAGAAATGGTAATTCAGGGACGAGAAGGCTGTGTAAACAAACTCTGCTCAATCTTTTCTCTAATTAAGTGCCCAAACTTTAGTTTCTTTGTCTTGTCAGTTCTTCACAAAATTTATTGTTTCTTTGTCTCAAAAAAAGCATAATAGCTGCCTGCCTTGGTCACTTCTTTGAAGCTCCCATGTCTGTGTGAGGCTCCCATAAGTATAAAATTAAATTGGTTTTTCTCCCGTTAATCTGTCTCATTTCAGTTTAATTTTTAGACCAGCCAGAAGAGCCTAGAAAGATAGCAGAAAAAATTTTTCTTCCCCTACAGTACCCTGGTTGTTTATTTGAGCAAAAAGAAAATAATTAAAGCAATAGAAACATAATAAAAGAAAATATATAGTTTTTATTTGGAGTAGTTGAATTGTCTCTGCAGCAGTGACCAGCTTCTTTCTGGTGATTCAAGGTCAAAGCAAATCTTGAGGTTAAGAGCTGGAGTGGGGCAAAATCATTGGAATTTATAGTTTGACTTTAATTCATGTCATGAAACATGAGAGTAGATTATCTTAAGAAGAATTGTGTCCAACTATTTTTCTATATATTTAAAGAATAAAATAAGAAAAAATATGCATAAGATGGATGTTAAAAAAAACATAATTGTCTGTAAAAAATTTAGACACTGGATTAGAGACTGAGAAATATCTTCTTTGAGGATGCTAAAACTTAAAATGCAAGTTATAGCACTTTTTGGATGGTGGAGAGAGGATCATTTTTAAAGCTGATTTAAGAAAATACAAAGAGAGCCTCATAAGTCTCAGTTCTAAGCAGCAAAAGTGTCAGGGAAACCATTTAAGGGGAAGTGGCCCCTGTGAAGAGTCTTGAAGAGTCAGTAAGAATGAGCTGAGCAATTGGGGAGGGAAAGGGTGAGATCAGCTTGACCAAGGGGCTGAGTAGTATAATGTTTCATGAGAAGTTCACTATTAATTAAGCATAAAGTGCATTTTATGGTATGGCATAGAAGAAGCTGGAAGGATAAATTGTAGCTAAGAAGAGGCCTTTTCTGTTGGGTGATTGTTTGAAAAGCCCGAGAATGAGATCCTCTCCTGCACCAAGTTGCATGCTTAAGTAACAATAGCATGTTAGTGAGCTCCTTTGTTAGAAGATTAATTTTGACTAAGACCTCTGTTTTGCCAAGTGCTATATGTTTTTAAGAATAAAGAGTGTTCAGAGGTGATTAGGTGGTAAAAAGAAGCATTAGCCCATGATTTTCAGAGAACAGTAGGTTAAAAATTATCATTTGGGCATATCTTTTCCTTATCAATTTTCCATGAGGTGTCAATATAAATTCTCTTTTCTGCTCCTCTCAAAATCTTTTATACATTGCTCACAACTACTACACATAGATTCAGATGACATGTTGCAGTAGTTAATTCTGATTCTTTATGGGCACCAAGTAGGGACTAAGGCCACTTATTAAGGGCATGTGCTCATTGGACATTAACATTTTAAATAATGTTGACTTCTTAAATTTATTGAGGCTTTTAAATGAAGGGGTGAGGGGAGCAGATTTGCATTTCAGATAGATGACTTTGGAAGCAATGTAGGGGATGTTTTGGAGGGTATGGAAGTGGTATAAGTTTTAGAGGGCTTGTGCAGGCATCTAAATAAGGGAAGAAGTGATTGCTACAATGTTATCAATAAAACAGATGATGAAGTTATCCACTAAAAGGGATATCCGCTATAAGAGGAGGGAGATAATAGCTTGGAGTAGTTTGAAGAATGGGAGTGAAGGTTGAAGAATGGGAGTGAAGGTGACTGGAATCCCTCCAGCCCCTGCTCTACCCTGTTCCTGTCCCTTCACTGTCCACAGATGACTTTGACTTCCCTGAAATCTTGAGAAAACAGAGGGCACTATGTGCACACTCCTTCATCCCATGTCCTTTGTGTCTCAGGACCCCAGTGACTGCCTAAGACTCCCACACTTGCCTCTACCCCAGGCTGAGCTGTTAGCTGGAATACTAGTGGTCTCATGATGATGACTCCTCTCTAAAACCACCCTTCCTCTCACTTGAAAGTTCAGCATCTCTGGGATAGATTAAACCATGTTTTCATTTATTATCCATCCGCCATGTGCACCACATAACAGATGCACGTTAAGGTCTGAATCAAGCTACTTGCCAAGCATCCTTCTCATTTGTATCTTTGCTTCTAGCAACTGACATGCTCAAGCATTTATTATTCTAAAACAAAACTCCTTCCGTGAGTCCCACCTAGTCTCTTCCAACTCTCTCTGCTTCTCTTCACCACCATATGGCTTCTAGAAGCAGCCTACATTTGCCCTCCCCCCACAGTCACCTTCACTCTCAACCCTCCAGGCCAGCTTCCTTTACCCTCATTCTAGTGAAATTGCTCTCACTTTGATCATCAAAGAACACATTTTTATACAAACATTTATGGCTTTGCTTATCCATTCTTCTAGACTTGGAATTCTTTTCCTCTTGTGTGTCCTCATTTTCCCCTTTTCTGCAGATGCGTGGTTTTTATTCTTCATTGTTCTTACCACTCCTTTTCTAAAAAGACAACTCACTAAGTCCCTCTTTCTTTGTTCTCTGGCTTTTACCCCTATAATGTTCAAAAGATGTTTATGGAAGGTTAGAATTAAGCTCATAGTTTCTTTTGATTGCTGCTAAATTAGCCTTTTGTCATAATCTGCATTTTTCATATTAAAAACAATTTTCTCATCTTAATTTTAAGCATTTTTTCTGTTTAGAAATAATTTAAATTGTTCCTGCTAACCAAAAACATGCTCTTTTAAATTTCACTTGACAACTCAATGTTAATTCTTCCAGACTTACTGCATTTATTATATTTTATTCAGTGTTCAAACAATATATTAGTTCCTTGAAAGTTGTTAAATTTTCTTTTCAAAAGATGAATTATAGTGCTTACATTGACTGAACAGCAGTTACATTACACATTTAAGGAAGAAAAGTGCTGATGTACTTAAAATCTTTTATTGAAGATACAGCTGCCCCTCTTGGCTTTAAAAAGCACAATGCTATTATGTGAATTGTAGATACCAAGATATTGTTCTGGGAAGAGGAAAGCTAAGAATGTTAGAAGGAAATTGTACTTTTCTAGTATGATAACTGGATGTCCTGTTTTTTTGTATTGATGAAAGTTCTTACTTTGATATCAAGAGATTATAAGTGGATAACCCAAATTTGCAAAATAGCATCACTTTTCACATTTTTCAAATAGCTGATTACTACTATCATCTTCCTTTAAAGATTCACCGTGATCTGTGATATCAAATCTGCCTTTACAAAGATTACTCTTTACATGGCTCTTAACTTGTAAAACATACTGTTTATAATTGAAATGCTGATGGGTGTAATTTCAAGTATTTCAGAACACTTTCTCTTTAGGGGATAAGTCTCCAAATTCTCGCCATGGCTTACAATGCTCTATATGATTGGGGCCTTACTGTACCAGTTTGGGTCCTCTGGAGTTAGAAATGCAAAAAAGATTTATTAGGGGTTGCATGTATGACAGATAAATGGGAGTAGGAGGGGCAGGAAAGAAGGAGGATTGGATAGGAAGCGCCTCAGACTCCGTGGTGCAGCTCCAAAGATGTGTTGGCTTGGCCAATGGGGAATTCCAACCCCAAAATTGCCCTTTAGAGGAGTTACTCATTGAACAGAAATGCTCAGACCCCAGTCATTGGTGAAACAGCTTGGGGAAAGCATGTCTTTGACTTGCAAACCATGGTGGATCCCAAAGCCTCTGCAGGTGGACGATGTCACCTATTTCTGGCTCATCTCTTCATTTTCTTTACAGGTGTCTTTCAAAGGGAAGACATTTTTTTTTTTAATTGATGTTTTAATAGTTTTTAACATTGTGAAATTTTGGGTTGTACATTTTTGTTTGTCCATCACCACATATATGTCTCCCTTCACCCCTTGTGCCCACCCCCCCACCCCCATTGCCCCTGGTAACCACAATACAGTTTTCTCTGTCCATGTGTTGGTTTATATTCCACATATGAGTGAGATCATACAGTGTTTGTCTTTCTCTTTCTGGCTTACTTCACTTAACATAATACCCTCCAGGCCCATCCATGTTGTTGCAAATGGGACGATTTTTGTCTTTTTTTATGGCTGAGTAATATTCCATTGTATATATATACCACATTTTCTTGATCCAGTCATCAGTGGAGGGACACTTAGGTTGCTTTCACTTCTTGGCTATGGTGAATAATGCTGCAATGAACATAGGGGTGCATAAGCCTCCTTGGATTGTCGATTTCAGGTTTGTTGGATAGATTCCCAGTAATGGGATGGCTGGATCATAGGGCATCTCTATTTTTAATTCTTTGAGGAATCTCCATACCGTTTTCCATAGAGGCTGCACCAGTTTGCATTCCCACCAGGTGTGTATGAGGGTTCCTATTTCTCCACATCCTCTCCAACATTTGTTGTTTTTTGTCTTGGTGATTATAGCCATTCTAACAGGCGTGAGGTGATATCTTAGTGTTGTTTTGATTTGCATTTCAAAGGGAAGACATTTTTATTTTTAAGTCCAGTCTATTGATTTTAATTTTTTTATGAATCATGATTTTGGTTTTGTATTTAAGAAATCTTTGTCTAACCCAAGGTCACATTGATATTATTCTATGATTTTCTTGAACTTTTGTAGTTTTAGGTTTCACATTTGTGTCTTTAATTCATTTTGAGCTGATTTTTACATCTGGGCAAAGTAGGGATCAAGGTTATTATTTTTTTAATATATGGATGCCCATTTGTGCCAGCGTCATTTCTTAAAAAGACTATAGTTTCACCATTGAATTGCCTTTGCACCTTTGACAAAAATCAATTGATCATATGCATGATGGTCTATTTATGGAATCTGTTCTCTTCTGTCGATTTATGTGTTTATACTTTTATCAATACCACACTATATTGATTTTTGTATCTGTGTAATAAATCTTGAAATCAGGTAGTGTGAATCTTCCAACTTTATTTTCTTTTCAAAATTGGTTTGGCTATTCAACTTCCTTTGCTTTCTATATAATTTTTTGAATCAGCTTTTTTGTTTAAAAAAAGGACTTTTACTGGAATTCAGATTGGGATTATGTTGAATCTATGGATTTATTTGGGGAGTACTGGCGTTTTAACGTTCTTGAGATTCCCAGTTCATGAACACAGTATATCTCTCAATATACTTAGATTTTTAAAAATTTCTCATCAGTTTCCAACAGAAAAGCTACAGATCTTGTACATATTTTGAAAACAAGATACAGACCTTGTATGTATTTTATTAGATTTATATCTATTTTTTGTGCTTTTTTAAATGGTACTTTTTAAAAAATTCAATTCCAATTGTACATTGCTATTGTATAGAAATAGAATAGTTTTTTTGTGTCTGTGAATTGACTTTGTATCCTGTGACCTACCAAATTTATTTATTAGTTCTAATAGACAACTATGTTTCATTCAAATAGAGATAGTTTTTTTATGCCTTTTCATTCTATTTCCTTTTCTTTTATTTTTCTTGCCTTATTGCACTGGCTGGGACTTCTATTATAATGGTTAATAGCACGGATGAGTGCAATCATCTTTGTTTTGTTCTTGATGTTATGGGGAAAGCATTCAGTCTACTGCCTTTAAACAAGATGTTAAGCTATATGTTTAACATAGATACCTTTATCCATTTTAGGAGGTTCCCTTGTGTTACTAATTTGCTTAGTCACTAGCATGAAAGGATGTTAAATTTTTTCACATGCATTTTGTTGCATTTATGTTGATAAGCACAATAATTGTAGCAAAAAGAAAAGAAAAAAATGGTTTTGTAAAATTTTCATGGTCAAGCTTATTTTCTTTACCCTAATATATTAGATTTTTCATATATCTGATTTTTCCTATGTCCCTATAACCTCATCTCTTGTCATTCCCCACATGCCCCTTCAGTTGTTCTAGAACCAGAAATTGTTTGCATTTCTCTGAATATATCATGCTCATATTTACCCATGATATTTATAGTGAACACTGTGCTAAGCCACCCAGATTTCCTTTGAGGCCTAAAGAACCTATTCCCCCAACTGAGAGTGCTGCTGGATAACAGACCTCAGCTGTCTACTCTCCCAGGAATTACCTTCTAATGCAGAGAGCCACCTTATACAAGGCTGTGCCACCTTCCCTAGAACATCTTATGTCTAAAGCAGGGGTATTAAGACAACCCCTTCATCCCAAAGAGGGGCAATAACACTGCGGGCCTGATTCTGAAGAATTATCCCAACTTTGCAGGTTCTCATGAGATCAGTTGATACTTTGTTTTGACTACATCAGTGCTGGGGTGACCAACAACTGGAACAAAGTTCAGTTTGCCCACAACTGATGGGTTTCCTAGGACTCGCAACTTTCAGTGCTAAAAGTAGGAAGAAAGTCCTGGGCAAAATAGGATGACTCAGTCACCCTAAGCTTCACAGCCCAACTCCTCTCTCCAAAATCCTGTTTCACTCCTATCCCCCACAGGTGCTGATTCTGAGAACACTCAGTGCTTAATTTCCTTCATGCTAATCTCTGTCCTGGCACCTCACTGCAACAATGAATGAGAGAAGGACCATAGAGGAAGCAGGGAGGCCAGCTAGGAAGGCGATTGCATTACTTCATGAGAGCTATGAAAGTGGCAGGTCTAGGGTGGTGGGAGTGAAGAAGGAAGAGAAGTAGACAGATTCATGATTCATTGTAGAGGTCAGCTAACATGTCTTATTTATGGGTCGGATTATGGATCATGAGGGCCGGCTCAGTGTTGGGTCTGAATAGCTAAGTAAATTGTGGTATCATTTACCAAAATAGGGAACGTAATGATAATTCAGTATGTCCTCCATTCAGTATGGGATGGTAAGTGGAGATTTCAATTAGACATAAAGTTGTAGAACTCTAGAGAAGTCTGGATTGGTGGTACATATTTGGGAGACAGTGACATCCAGGTTCAAGTTAAAGTCACAAGAGTAAATGGGATCACCAGAGTAGAATGCAAGGAACGTTTGCTCTGAAGATTTCCTGGGTTTCGAGTCCTTTTGAGAATCTGATGAAAACTAAGCACCCTCTTTTTAGAAAAAAGCACATTCTTATAAATAATTATATATTAATTTCCTAGGGCTTCTGTAACAAGGTACCACAAATGGATGTCTTAAAACAACAGAAATTTATTGTTTCATGGTTCTGAAGGCTAGAAGTCTGAAATCAAGGTGTGGCAGGGCCATGCTCCTTCTGAAACCTGTAGGGGAAGATCCTTCCTTGCCTCTTCCTTGCTTCTTGGGGTTGGTTGTCAGTCCTTGGCATCTTTTGGCTTGCAGCTGTACCACTTCAATCTCTGCCTCAGTTGTCACTTGATGTTCTGCTCTCTGTCTCTTTCTTCTAAGGGACATCAGTCATATGGGACTAAGAGCCCACTTGTCTCCAGTATGACCTCATTTTAACTAATTCCATCTTCAATAGCCCTGTTTCTTAATAAGGTGAGGGTTTAGGACTTAAACATACTTTTCTGAGGGACACAAATCAACCCATAACAATTTCATACCGTTTTAAGTATTCAACAACTCCTTGAAGCTCAGTCTCCAAAGGCATAATGCAGAACCTGCCAGCATTTGAAGGCTGGGCATAGGCAGAGGCAATGGCAAGGAGAATGAAGAGAAATGGGAAGAGTAGGAGCTGTATCCTGTTTCCAGAAGGCCAGGGAAATGGGATCAAGGCAGATGGCCTGCAAGGAAAACACTGAGAAGTCTGCTGGAAACCACACAAGTTTGTCTTGTTGCGCATGGGCAGCTCTGCACAATGCTGCTGATGATGCTGGCAAGAAGCGTTAACATTTTTGGCTTCTATGGTGTCAGGCTCTATTCTAAGCAATTTCCATGTATTATATCATTTAATCCTCACAACAACTTTATTATTATCCCAAGTTTATAAATGAAGAAACTACCGAGTTAAAATAGCTTCCTTACAGTGACATACCAGCGGGTAAAAGACATCTCAAACCTTAACATATTTAAATTATAACCTTTGGCTCTCTGTATCTGTACCTCCCCATTCTTCCCCATTTCAGTCATTAAGTAAATTCCCAAATCATTGACGTTTTGTTTTCTTAACCAAATAACTCATCTCTTCATTTCATTTCATGGATTAAATGGATTCATATTCCTCATCACCCAAGCCAGACAGTGTAGAGTGATCTATTTCTCTTTCACCCATTTCTGCCCTGTTTCAAGGTAGATCAGTGACCATATGTTGTCAACCTCCTGCTTAAAATCTGTCAGTGGTTCTACACTGCCCATAGGATAAGAAGGCTGTGCTCAGGATCTTGTCTATATTTCCAGTCTCGTATCTCAAAGTGCTCCCTGCTGCACACCCCTCCTCCGGCAATACTCTCACCACTCTGAACTGTGTCCTCTACCTCACCCTTTCCCTGTGCTCTGTCTGTGATGGGTTTTCCTCTTGGCAACTGGTGACCCCTCTTCATATTTCAGCACCCAAATCACAGTTACCTTCTCTTATGAGATCTTTTATGAGGTCTTGTATGGTTCACCAAAGGTAAAACCGAAATGAGGAAGACATGAGCTTTGCCTTCAACATACATTTGATTCTATCAAGATCTGAGGATGTGAAACGGACAGGAGGCAAACAGGTAACTTGAATAAAGGACAGAATGATAATGACAGAGTGGAGCTGATAACAGAATTATTATAGAGTTTTAAAGAAGGGAGATAAACCATCCAGCTGGAGGGCCATTAGCTCAAAATGATATTACACCATCAATATGAATCACCCCCTCTCCCAAAAAGGGAAATTTTGAAGGTCAATGATGAAGAACTTTATGCTGTTCTGATAAAATCACATTTTCCCTCTTGCATATTTGGCTTCAATTTTTAATTTGCTCTTTTCAGTAAGCCTCATTAGCCCCAAGGTTATTTACCCAATTTTTGACTGAGTTTAGGTATTTATTTTTCTGAGTGCTCTTTAACTTAAAAATAATGCCTACAATTATATAACCAAAGCAGATAACAACAGATTTCGTTAAGAAGTTCACTTTTTGTTCCACTTTCATATTATTTATTTTTCACAATTTAGTATTACTTAGGATAGAGTGTAAATATCAAAATTAGCATATTTGGTGTTTTTCTTGAATGGATATTGTAAATTCTTTCTAAAAGACTGTTCATGAGGTGATTTTAGGTAGGACCAAGAACGCTTGAACCCTAGAATCTTGAAATTTTAGTATCTTTATTGCCCAAGTTCTCCTTTAGGCAAGTTTTAGAGGTTTCTTTGTTTGTTTTTTAGTTATCGCTAACAGCTTTGCTGCAAATTTTGATCATATACTTGAGAATTTGAAATGCAATGACAGAGATAGATAGATAGATATCATTGAATTTCAAGCAAACTCAAGACACAAAGCACTAATTACAAAAAAAAATTGAGTATTGTTTTGACTCTATCTACTGTTTGTCCTCCATCTTCAGAACTGCACAGAACTCCCTCCTCTGTGTTCCATGGCTTCTTGTGTATATTATTATTATGCCCATATATACACTTATCTACACATCTGGTAATTATTTACTTGTTTCCTTCTCCGCTATTCTTGGATAAACTCCTAGAGAGAGAAAACTACTTGCATTTTTGTATGTCCTTGGCACAGTGCTCAAGAATGATAGGCACTTGAAGAGTGAATTAATGAATACCTGGAGGTCGCTCTATGCTATGAGCCTCTTAAGGACTTGAGTATCTACATGTGGGTTAAGAACATCAGGAAAAAAAATGATAGATTGCATTGATGTTTTAAGATAACTTCAAGTGGGAGATAAAACATTTCCAAAATTAAAATGGAAGTCAGTTGGAAAATGATTCAAATGCCACACAATTTTTAAGGGTCATTTATTGTTTACAACAATGAAGGCTTATATTGTTAGTCCATGGTTGTTTTATTATATTCTTTCTTGCAAATGTAAAGTCTACGTTAAGGCATCTTCTGTGAACTCTCTGGGAAATTTGATTCATATATTATTGTGTACATTTTCCTTTTTCTCAGCACATCTGGAATCGTCATCCCAATTTACTTGTAGCACTCAAAGCAAGGTTTATTTTCAAAAGTGGAAGTTCAGTTACCAGAAAACACCATGACAATAGCCAACACTAAGCTCATAAATGACAGATGGAGGCTGCAGATTTCCCACTTGGCTGAAGTCCTCGTCTTTGGAGTTTCTTCCAGTTTACTCACACCAGTTGAAAAAACAGGGAATCTTTTAGTCCTAGCTTCCCTGAAGTCAAAGTGATGTGTTCACTTCTAATTTTGCATATATGTGAAAACACTCAACAAATTACAGCCATTGTTCACATAATTTTATTTATAGAAAGGGGGAGAAAGAAAGGAAAGGTTTGAAATTTACCATATTTATTGTGAAACATGTCTGAAAAGCCTATTCACTCCTCTTTTAACTTCAATAAATCTCAGGCTCTTGAAAATGAAGTAACTTATGCTAGGAAATATTGCTGCATAGCTACAGAGCTAAAACTTGAACATAGAACCCTTACTTTCCCATTCACTATTTATTCATCTTTATTATCCCAGTATTAATCGAAATATTACATGAGAAAAGGTTTTTCCAAATGGAAATTCTATAGAAAATTGTTAATGGTATTGTTGTCTTTTATGTATTTCCTAGGATGGTTGGTTTCATTTCAACTAATGTATTTATCTCTGCGTAGGGTTTTGATAATATTAATGTAACATGAGCAAAATAAATCTTATAGTAATGGTATAAAAACTAACTAAACATTTTAAGGATATCCTAAACTTTTCTTTAACTTGTCTTAATTAAGAAGAAAAACAAAACGAACAAATACAACATAATGTAAACTAACAAATCCCCTGCAAGATAAAGAGAATTCATTTATTCATTCATTCATTCACCTATTATCCTTTAATTAAGTGTTTTTAGATACCGGATACTTTACCAAATAATGAATGAAAAACAAAATTATCTTGAGTGCATAAAACTAGTTGAACATGAGATATATAAAAGTTAAAGAATAAAAACAAATATAAGATACAGTCTATACTGTATACCAAATACTGAGGAAGAAAACAATATATCTTCCTAGAAAAAGTGAATTATGAATTTAGATTCTGAAATAAAAAAAGATGTATTGGACATATGGGAAATCAAAGGGTATGTCCCATAGAGAGATTGTAGAACAAGAGCCTGGTTTGGGTGTTTCTTTATTGCTGTTTATCCTGCACTTGCTACATTGGAGAGTAACTTGAATTAATGTTTGCTAGACTCTGAAGCCTAGAGCTGTATTTCAGTCTCGTATGCATTTTGTAAACTGAAACTTAAGGAAAGTATAGCAATGGTTAAATAAATCCTTGAAACAGAATGTCTTTAACCTTTTCCATTAATCATTTCAGTTATAATTTATTCTACATAAAAGAATATGATGCTTTTCCTATTATAACTGCTCAGATGTTACACTTCAAAACAAATTATCTGCCTCTCCTTTGGTTGCTTTGTTCCTGAAAGTTACAATTACACTAATGAGAATTCTTTTGTCAGTTACTTGTGTGTTGATATTTGAGTCCAATGTTTCTTCTTCTTGATCAGTGATTAATTAAAAGAAAATTCATGTTTAAGAAGCTAATATCGTATTATATTATTTCCTACATGTAATAGAAATTCAGTGCTTTTTGTTCCTCACAAAGTTATTTTGAATGAGCCCACTATATTTTGTGATGCTAATTTAGTTAAGTGGACAATTTTTATTAATTCAAAACCCTCTTTTATTTGGGGGAAATAGATTTAAGCCTAAGGAAGTACTTCATTCCAATATGCAAATATTAACATTTGTATTTAATATAAAAATCTTGTATAGTACTGTGTCATCCTACTATTTCCTTAACCACCTTTATCTATTATTGAAGTGGAATTCATGTTAAATGATATGTAGGATATAGCAATACAGGAGTCATTCTCCACACCTTCCTCTCCTTCTACCCTGATTTCCAGTTTGCCCCAATTTTTGGTTCATTTTACCTCCTAAATATCCCTCAAATCATTCTGCTTTTGTCCACTCTTAGCACCTCCTAGTCCAAATCATTGTTTGCTCTCTGACCATTGCAATGGCCTCCTCATAGGGCTACTCACATTCACTTAGGCCCCTATAGTCTTTTCTCTAGACTCTAGAGGGCCCTCTCCAGGGCACATACCTCATTACCTGGCCTCCTGATTTAAAAGATGTCAGGAGTCTCTCTGTACTCTTAGGATAAAGACAGAACTCTGGAGTGTGACCTATAAGGCCATATGTGATCTCTTTCCTCTTTGTCCCTTAGGACACATTTCATACCACACCCGACCCCCCCCCCGCCCACCTTTCCCATCACCATCTGTACTCAGATCATAATCATACATGTCTTCAATTTCTTGATCTTGACAGGCTCTCTCTTGTCATATGCTGGTCTTTTGCCTGATCCAATTTTCTCCTCCTCATCTTTTAGATGTCAGTAAAATATCATTCCTCAGAGAAGGGTTCCTACAATTTTACACGGGTCAGATCCTCCCATTATAGCATCAAAGCAGTGTAGCTCTTGTCCTCGTTGCAACTTTTCATCAGTCGGAGCCGAAGCCACGTCTGTCTTTACTTATTATTTTATTGCCGAAGTGTAGGACATAATCGGAAGAATAATAGGCAATTGATAAATATCTATTGTCTATGAATAATAAAAAGGCTTTAGATTTTTAAATCTTATGAATATGAACTATTTAAGAGACAGGACCAACCCATATCATGGAGCATATATATTATATATTTCTTGAACAGTCAGAGAAACAAGGATAGAAGCTTAAAAGTTCATAGATTATGTGGCCAAACTCCTGTTTAATGGTAACCCTAAAGAATTTCGTCATTTAACTACAAATTAATCATGTTTTCATTGTTATAATAGTATTTAGATGTCATTGTATATGATATTATCAGTTAATAGCAAATGACGTAGAAAATAAAGTTGCTTATCATTTTCAAATACCCTTCCCCACCCCATCTCCGAAATGCCACCAATTGCTCTGTAGATAACAGCCCTACTACTTGGTTTTATATTTAGTCTTTCTTAGATTGAAGAAGTTTGTTCACCCCTGAGGATTAAATATAAAGACCTTCTAAGAAGCCAAAATAGTGGTAAATCCAGGGAGTTGTGTCTATTTACGAAAGAAGACAGAAATCACACTTAAAAGAGGGAAAAGAAATGAGATAAAATCTTGAAAAGCATGTAGGGAGAAATGAAAACAGGCATAGCCCAGTCTTCATCTTTTCAAGCAACCTACCGTGCTTCCACTTTTGAACATCAGAGAGCCCAAATAATGGTCTCTATCTCAGATCTCCCCTGAAGTCCGGTTTTGATGCTGATAAATGTTGTTTTCATAACTTGCTGTTGCCAGATATGTTTTCTCTGAATTACCCAGAGACCAAACACCATCCTCCTTTCTTCTACTTTTCCAATTTATTTTGCAGTTACCATGCCTCAAGCTTGGGTCACTGTGGTTGGAAATAACTTTTAGTAGCTGCATGAGCCAATAAATGAGTGTATCCATGGGCTGCTTTGGAATTGTATGGTGATTTTCAGGAGCATCACAGTCAATCTTAGGATGAGACATCAGTTTGAGAACAGTGCAAACCATGTCTTATATTTCCAGATTGCCTTTCAAGGAGCAGGCCCACTGTCCCAATGCTTATGAGTCTGAAAACTACCCAGTATTATTAATACCCCTATTTTCTCAAAATCTAGCCTAGTTTGGCCAAAAGCTGAAATTGTCTTTTGAACTTATTAATATGAAAATCAATCTGAATGATCTTATACAAAATATTTTTAAAATATAGGATGTTCCATAGGATCTAGAGACACTGGACTTATATTCTACATTCTGTAGTTACTATGGATGTCCAGTAATCATTACGATGTGCTGAGATGCTTTATAACCCAGATACATCTTCTAAATCATCAAAAAAATTGACCTTGTTGTGGTACAGTTTTTATATTAAATATATTTTGTGTTCCAATTTCTTGGTCTTTGTTAATCCTTCTGTTTTGTTTTTATATATATATATATATTTTGTGTGTGTGTGTGAGGAAGATTAGCCCTGAGCTAACATCCATTGCCAATCCTCCTCTTTTTGCTGAGGAAGACTGGCCCTGGGCTAACATCTGTGCCCATCTTCCCCTACTTTATATGGGACGCCGCCACAGCATGGCTTGACAAGCGGTGTGTCAGTCTGTGCCTGGGATCCGAACCTGCGAACCAGGGGCCGCCAAAGCGGAGCACACGAACTGAACCACTACACCACTGGGCCGGCCCCTGTTTTCATATTTTTTATTAAATATATTTTATTGTCCTTGGATTCCTTGATTTTTGTTCAACCTTATGTTTTAACAGGTAGCTGGGCAGGATGGTTAGGAGCTTGGATGGTGGGGCCAGAAGGCAAAGATTTGAATTCTCGCTCTGCTACTTGCTAGCTTTATGACTTGGCCAGTTACTTAACCTCTCTGTGCTTCGAAGGCTGATAATAGTACATATCTCTTTAAATAAGTTAATATATGCAAAACGCTTACAACAGTGTCTGTATCTTAATAAGCGCTAATATACTGGTATTATTATAATCATCATCATCATACTTATTACTATATAACATTTTTATTAAATGCCTACTGTATGCTGAACATTTTGCTGGCAATGGGTGATATTGATGAACCTAACAGAAATAGCTCCTACCTATTTTGAACTAGTAAACAAAAAGTAAGTTGGTATCTAAGGTAAATGAAATGAATGAGATACTATGGTTGTGAATACTAGGAGAGAACTACGTCAGAGAGGCTGGCCAAGGACAACAGGTCTGAGGTTTGTTTTCTTATGTTACCTCAAGACTGAAGCAGAGCTTATTATGACAAGAATAGAGACAGAGTTGCTTTTCAAGCACAGAGTCTCATGTGCTTATATGAGAGATATGAACAATACCATTCTTGAGGAGAAAAGCACTTACTGAGTACTACTAAATGGCATAGGGCTATTGTGGCTGGAGTTAGAGAGAACAAGATAAAGAGAAACAAAGTGAGGTGAAAGGAGACAGCAGCCACTGGATCATGCATTTAGCATGATAGGGGTTCAGTCTAAGTTCAATGGAAGCCATTATAGGACTTTAAAGGGATGATACTTTAAAATTCTAGAATTATTTTGTCTGCCATGTTGGAAAATGGATTGGAGGAGAAATGGTGAAGCACCAGTTTGGATTTTTTAATAGTCTAGATGAAAGGTGAAATGGTCCAAAATGGTGGCAGTAGTGATTAAGGAAAGTGTGATATCTATGGAACATGGAAGTTGAGAAGGGAAGGAAAAATAAAAGATGACTCTCAATTATCTGGCTTGCGAAGCTGAGGGAGATAGTGGCACCATTACTAAAGAGAAGAAGACAAGGTGTGGATTAAGTTTGAGCAGTACAGGAGAGGAGAGAATGGAGAATTCAATTTGGGATTAAGATTCAAATGACTCTATGACACAAAAATAATGATATAAAAACATAATTGGAAATATGAATTTGGAATTTATAAACAAGGTAAGCATTGGCGATATAAATTTAGGAGATATTATGTAGATGATACTTAAAGTCATAGGGATGGCTGAGTTGATCTAGGAAAAGAATGGAAAGAGAGAAATGAAGAAGCTTGGACAAAGCCCTAAGAATCTCCAGCATTTAGAGGAAGACACAAATATCCATTTCTCATTACTCTGAATAAATGAGTGATTGCTTTATCATAATTTAATGGTGTAAATATCAGTAGATCATTATAAAATATAATAATACTGTATATTGTGTGGTACTATAATATTATGCTGAGATGGAAGAACCATAAATGCTATTCCTCCTCTTTGCCATTGTTTTGTGTGGATCTCTGAAACTCACTTTCCCAAAATATAAAAATAAATAAGTTATTATGAAATCTCTCCTAGACACAAAGTGACATATATGATAGTAAAGTAATTTGATGTTAGCAATGCTAATCTGTATATTACTCTGAATATTTGTATTACCCAATACAAAGTAAAAAGAAAAAAAAAATCCATGATAATTAGTTGAGTTGTTCAGGTTCTATAGGTGACCACTTCCATGGTTTATTTCTTCTGTAATAAATACTTTGAGAAAGAAAGTGTGTTTAAAACCAAGGGACATTCATGTCCATAAGAAAAGTTGATAATGGGCTGATAAAATTATCTGGATGTAAAAAAATAAAGAATGTATTGGATCAGAGACAATGTGACTAGAGGGTAAGTGTTTGGTACAGTCAATCACAGTCCTGGTAATTGGAGTAGGCAGCGGTTATAGGGATCCAAGACAATGGAGGTACAGCCTCAACCAAACTAAGTACTCAAGGCCTTCTCGAGCATCTGCAGCCACCATCACCTTTGTAGCTAGGTATCTTCTGGAATCCAGCAAGGAAGAGAGCTCAGAGTGTCTCTTGCTATCACAAATCATGCAGCCAAGGATCAGGAAAATGTATGTGTGTGTGTGCATGTGCTTATATGGGAGATTTATTAGACAAATGTCCGCTTCTTCCATTCTTCAAGCTTATTCATTCTTTTCAGTAAGGGCTTTGTGTACAGGCTCCTTTCGGAGTCGGAGCGTGTAATCAGCTCCAACCACAATCATCAAGAAAGAGAATAGAGGTTTATTGGGACAAGCTTTCAGTTGGGCTTAAAGAGTGGCATAACTCAATAAAAGGAGATAATCAGATCACATCCAGACTCAGAAAGACAATGAGGAGTCATTAAATTGGCTTCAGAGACACTATGCACTTTATTAAAGACATCTGAGCCTATGGCATAAAGCCACGTGACATTTGTCAAGGAAATTATGTATTATTTGAGCATGGAAGAATGTCTGAAGTTCAGACTGCTGTGGTAGCTTTAAGATATTTAGTCAAAACAAAATTACCCACATAACAATTAGATTGTAATAGTTTGAAAAGGCAATAATCAATCAGGACATTGGTTGAACACAGCTGAAAGTTGGGCAAAGCGTAATTGGCTTGCAGATGGAAACCCAGCAAGGAGTCATCCAGGCTATTAGCAGGCTTAGCAGAGTGGGGAGCCATTTCTTTGATACCAAAATACAAACTGACAAACCTTTTGTCCAAGGAACTATGAACCTGCATATGGATGATGCCCAGGAGTGTGCCAGGTAGAATGCTGTATCAAGTACCTGACAAGACAGCTAGAATTAGAAATGGAATTTACAACCAGCAAACACAGACACTTCTATAGATAGAAGCAACTCAGTTGATACCACTCAAAGGAATATGTGTTGTTCTATACCCTTGGGCATAATTATACAGTGTTTTTGAGTCTTATGCTTCAACAAGAGAAACAATACTTTATAGAAGCAAAGGAATGAGAAAAACAAGGGTCTAGAATGAGTGATAATGATTATCACACTGTCACACAGTCATGCCAGATACATTGCATGGTAAATACCAAAACTTTATGTAAGGTATCCATAATTAGAGTTGTATCAAAACAGATTGGTATTAGTCCATTGTTTTATTTTCTGAAAATGAAATTACATTTTTATAATTTTTATCTGCTCCACCTAGAACATTATTATGTTCTTGTATCTAAAGAAAAAAGCCTTTTATGCATCTTTTTATTTCTTTGTTGATCTCTTCCTAAACAATTTCTTTTAGTTATGTTATATATGTTAAGTTATATTACAGAGTATAAGCAATAACTTACATATCAGGTTAAAAGGAAGCTATGAAAAGGTAATAACCTTTTGCATCAGTTCTTTTTATTAAAGATCTTGCGCGTTCGACAATTTTTCCCTTCAAGTTGTTCTATTAAAATAACTTGAAGGTCTTTTATTTTTTGTATCTCATTTCTATATAGAAGACAACACTTTAAACATATTGCCAAATGCTGTCTTTGCCAACTAAATCTAAGATGCAACATTTTTGAGATATAACCATTATGATTACTATGATATTTTATTTTTGCCCATTTATAAGCTAAAGCAGTGCAAGATAATGCAAATACAACTGAGTGTGGGGACCATATCTGTCATATTCACTGCCTGGCAGGAAATTACATTCATTGTTGAGTGAATGTAGAGAATTTACTTTTACTGCACTGAGTGATGGCTTAAAGAAGAAGGTGATTTTAGCGGCAAGAAAGAATACTGGAAAAACTGTATTAAGGGTCAGTTGTAAAGTAATGGCATTGCCTTTCAGGCAGCCAGTGAAGCAAAAGGGAGAAAAATCCTACAAAAGAAGTGTTTGCTATTAGGCTGTGTTTACTGAAGGAAATGCAGAAGAGTCTGTTGAATTTAAAGATACAATATTTGGAAGGAGAATATAAGAATTGTCTACAGTTGTGATTTTCCATAGGGATTGTCTACAGTTGTGATTTTCAGTGTGTGGTACCTCAACTAACATCTGTATCACCTGAGAATGTGTTAGAAATGCAACTTCTCATCCCCAGCCCAGGCCTATTAAATCAGAAATTCTGTGGCTTCACAAGCCCTCCAGGTGATTCTTATGCACACTTAAGATTGAGAACCGCTAGTCTGAACTGGGATAGTTGTCTGAATTGCCCAGATGAACTGCCCATATTAATTAGATTGAATGAAGAACTGTCAAAAAGTTTCAACGTGAGTTGAATCTTTCCTTGGTGGACTTATTCATGTGCTTTGGTGAAGCGTTTAGGAACCCCCCACACCCCTATCTCTGTGAGTTCTTTGAGAGAGGCCAGTTTCTGTTTGAAGATGAGGACAGTTGAGATCTGACTGCTTCAAAAGTAAGACATTATCCTTAGTTTGAGTAATTGAATCTTACATTTGATGGTGATCAGAGATGGTTCTGTAGGAAGAACACAGTGGGGAAACTGCTTATTCCTTATGTAAAAATCCGCTCCTACAAAATGACTCACATTCACCTGCTTACTCATGTCTGTTTTTAAAAAGGGCAGTTTGTATTCCTTTAGGTAGATGTCTTAAGATACAAATTATCCAAAAATAGGTAAAATATGTTGGCCTAAATACATGGCAAAGTGTAAGTGATCTTATTACATTATTTAGTGGTACCAGATTTTGATTGGAGTATGTCCGTTTCAGTGCCCCCAGAAGCTGACTTTGAGTAAAGGATTCCAGTACAAGTAATTTATTTAGGAACTGATCCCAGGAAACATCAATAGAGAACTGGAGACAGAAATATACCAGGGCAAGGAGCCAGCAACAGCTTCTGTTGTAACTGAGAACCTCTGGGATGCAGTGAAAAACCCATGTCCGAGTTATCCTACTGGAAGGTCTAAGGGAAATGGAGTATTTATCCAGGATATTATCAATTCCTGTCTGTCATTGGTTACGGGCTCGTAGAGGATGTAGAGTTGACATTGTTCCTTTGCCACTTCCACTCCGGAGTCCAGAGAAAGCCCCAGGCAAAGAGTCCTGGTGCTGACTTGGAAGGGAGCACGGGGAAAAGGGAAGTTCTGAGGGGATATTGGCTAAGCACAGCAGCACCTGCTACCCAGTGGAGTGGGTGAGAGAGTAGGTAGGTGGCAGGAAGTTGTAGGCCAGTAGACGCCTAAAGGGAGAAGTGGAGTGGGCTCAAAAAAACCAAAACAAGAATCCTGGGACTCTCATAGGGAAACTTGGTCTACTTCACAGTGTTGTCCAGGCAGGATCCTGGCTCTCATCATCCAGGAGCTTTTATTTAATGTTCACCTGCAGTTGACATTGCGATCCACCCCAGGAAGATAATGAAAGCAATATGGCTCCTCGCCTGAGGTGTTTGACAAGCTGGTCTAGAAGCAGGAAGCAGAAAACTAGAGCTCCAGGCTTCCGTTCAAAATGACAATTGCAGGCAGTAAAACGGATGGCCCTGGTGTTTATGGAGGCTACAAATTAAATGCAACTTGCCCAGGTTTGATCCGATGCCCGTTCCTATTTCCGTGAACTGACACTTCCCAGAAAGTTACCCTGTGAGACTCCAAAGGCATTTTATTATTCTGCCCTGCCAGAATACCATGCTTGGTATAATGTAGGATGTGTATGTTATGAAATAGTAGAATTATTAATTCATGACAGTCGGAAAAAGGGGTAGTGGTAACTGGCTTGTCTTTGAATGCTTTTGATTACAAATATGACACACTGCCACTCCTCATCCTCACCCCTCTTTTTGCTCTTTCAAATGCACAATTTTGAAAACCGTAAATCACTGTCCTTTTGATCAATATGAAGCTAAAAGGCCAAATGACTATACTTTCCTTAATCATTTTAGAAAAAGTTAATGCTGTTTTCTTCTTATAAACAAATTTTCTAGATTCTCACAGTAAATTTGATTTTTTGTAGGAACAGTTAAACTTTGGTTTTAGTCCTTAGAAAAAAAAATTTAAATAAATTTGGAAATAAGGAAAACATATTTTCCCCTTTAATTATATCATAGTTACTTCTAAATTGTTTTTCGTTTTTTCTTCCCTTAAGCCAACCTTAGTATAATCGTATTTACGATGTTTTCATTTTAAGGACTTGCATCCTTCAGCTTCTTAATGCTAACAGCCCAGAATTCCTTTTCAAACCTCTTCTTTTTTAGTGTTTTTAGATAAACAAGGTAGTTTTCTGTCTGTGTTGCTTTACACAGCTGAAGAAGCATTGAATCCCTCCCACATTTTTCTCTTAATACAATTGGACTCCAAAATCATTGGGAAATATGATAACTCATTTGGGTAGCACCCCAGCTTTTACTCCGTAAAGGTTGTTGCAAGGTAATTGGTAACTCAGCTATTTCCTCATGCCTCATTTCCAATTCTACTGTTATTTTACTAGAGAGATTCTTTTGTTCTCAGTGTTTATTCACTGAGAATACACATTTTTTTTAATCGTTACCAGAGCGATTTCAATCTTCTACGCTTCAATTAAAAAAAAGTTTGCATTCCAATATTTCTTTTCATTCCCTACTTACTTATCATGGCCTCTAATTCATTACAAATACTCTAGTAAATTTCATGCAGATGATTAACAATTTCTGCAATTTGTTTGGCTTTGTTTTCTTTTGGATACTTGACATTTCCAGTTTTCTTCAATAATCTGAGGCATATGAAATCAAAGTGTAGTTAACTCATTTCTTAAAGCATTTGGCTTTTCCTGAAGTTTTGGATCTACAGTAAAGTGCCTATAGTCATTTTCCTGTTAAGCTTTTCAGTTTGGTTGTGTTCTCACTGGATCTGTGATACACCCCCAACTTCAATCTCATTTATCAGACTTGGCACCTTTCTAAAGTGGACGGGCTGCATTGCCTCTGGCCACGTTCGATATGCAACAAACTGTGAAAGGAAACACTCCTGCACTACCTAGAGGAACTTGAAAGTGTTCCATAGCTATTATCTGAAATAATACATGATTAATCCCCTGTGGTGAATGTTCTGACTTGGGTTTAGGCCTCCTTGATTTTTATAAAGCATTTACTAATCCAGTGCTCTTGATTGCCTGACAAATTTGTCATATTAACCAAGTGTTGCCTATGCATTTTCCTTAACTTCCACCTAAAGAAGTGATTTCTATGGCAGCCAAATTACGAATCTGCTTTCTATTATAAATATGCTGCATTTACATTGACACGGCCTGGTTTTTGTCTTTCCTTACCTTCATCACTTGGGCGGTTTTCTGATGTACAGTTTCTGGCCATTGTCTTTATATAGATAGTTCAGTCATTGGTTGTATCAGGCTTTGTTTTGCTGGAAGAGACCCTGAGAGAGACTGAGCATAAGCCCCTTGTCTTCATATGCATCCAAACAAAAGCAGGCCTGTTTGTGATTTCATTTCAGCGTTCAGTCACAGTACATGCGTTCCGGAATCAATGAGTATTAAATTGGGTGCACGTTTATTGAAGTCTTCTTGTGTGCCCACACAAGGCCTCCAGGTGGTTATTCAACAGTGCCAGTACCAGATGTGACAGTGTCAACAGTATTTCTAGCCATTTCTCCATCAACCATTTTGTTTCTACTCTTCTTGTAAATTTAAATCTTATTTTGTCTTCTATTGCTACTGATTATAGTTATCCTTTTTTACCTCCTCTTCTCAGAAAATGAAACTGATTAAAATGTTAGCCAACATTAAACCCTTAGGAAAGGTAAATTTTTAAACATATTAATGTAAGTATAAATTAGAAAGCTCACCAAATACAAACAGAAAGGATCTAGGGCATGCAATTATCTGGACTCTCTTCTGGCATTAGATTTTGAGTAAATTCTCAAAATATGTAGAACACAGTTCCATGCATCTCAAGACAGTTTATGCTGTGGCTGAAAGTGGAGTCACATTAGAAAGATACGCTGGCCCTAGGCGAAATAGTGAAGCAGAAAAAGTTTGTCTTCCAGTGTCATTGCCCTCAGCTCCACTGCTGCCCTCTGTTCCCTTTGGGTACTCACCCAGGACCTGAATGCGTTTTCAAAACCTTAACTACACAGGAATGCCTACCTTTGTCACACTCCTTGCCCGATCAAAAGCAATGCTCTCAGTACTCATCTCTCTTTTCAGAGAGAGTAAATTGTCCTGAAAATCATCAGTTAAGAACTCATTCCAGTGATCATTACCTCTTTCAGACAATACATCCTTCAGCCAAAACAGAGTGATTGCAACCATCCCAGAGGACTGGTGAGGAAAGTCTTTCCATTTAATAAGTCTGGATTTCTTGCTCTTCATCACATGTCACCCAGAAAAGCCAGTGTACTCAAATTGGTGTGCCCTATATCATCCTTTTATTGCCAAATATGAACCAATAAAACAGGACAAACAGATATTCTTGGAAGAGATCTGTTTCTCCTTCTTAACCCCTATCATAGAGCACTCTTGCCATGAAGAATCTTTTGATTTCCTCTTGCGATATATGTATCCATTCATAAATAATATATATTATGTGGAATTTCTTTAATATTTATATTAGTAGTATTGGAAAAATCATTTACCAAGTTTCATTTTCTAACTTAACTAAATGAAGTTAGTTCATTTTTTGTAATTACCTTATATTATTCTATTGGAGGCACAAATTAACTATTTTCTTACTGTTGGGCATTTGGAGCCTTTCCAATGTCTGCCTGTAACACACAGAGCCACGGTAAACAAGTCTCTCTGTATATCTTTTTGTGAACAAATACGAGTGTCTTGTGGGAATATACCTAGAAGTAGGATTGTTAAATAATGCAGCCCATAAATAGGTATAAGTTCAAACAGTTGTCCTGGAATTCACTTTCCTGGGACAATAACTGACAGTGATTTGTTCTTAGATCTTTCTTCTCTTATAGGGTAAGAGCAGAATTGCTGTGTCCTAGGGTATTTACCATTCACCTTTACTACATATTGTGAAAATATTCTCTAAAGCAGTTGGAATAATTAACATTCCTCCCAGTAGTATATGCGATTTCCTGTTTCTAACATCCTTGCTAAATTTTATCAAAGTGCTTCGTGTTTTTTCTCAATCTTATGGGTGCAAAATTGTATCTTACTGTTGTTTTATTTTCCATTGTTGGGCTTTTCATCTATTGATCAGCCATTTGGGCTTGCTAGTCTTTCATTTTCTGTGCTTACTTTTCCATTGGGTTGTTTGTTCTTCCTCATCTAAAATAGGTACACTTATGGGGGGACACGGTGGTTAAGTGTGCACACTCTGCTTTGGCGGCCCGGAGTTCACAGATTCGGATCCCAGGCACGCCCCGACGACACGGCTTGTCAAGCCATGCTGTGGTGGCATCCCATATAAAGTGGAGGAAGATGGGCAGGGATGTTAGCCCAGGGCCAATCTTCCTCAGCAAAAAGAGGAGGATTGGCATTGGATGTTAGCTCAGGGCTGATATTCCTCACAAAAATAAATAAATAAATAAAATAGCTATACTTATATTTTTGTATACTCAAACTGTATATTTTATGTATTTTTGCAAAAATGCACTTCTGTGACTAATATTTTCATTTTGTTATGCTTGATTTTTATAAAGATTTTTTAAAAAATAATGTAATTAATTTTATTGATCTTTTCTTTGTTGAGCGTTTTGTGTGTCCTGTTTAAGAAATTCTTTCCTATCCCGATATCATAAATATATATTCCTAAATATTTTTCTAAATGTTTAAAAGTTTTGCTTTTACATTTATCTTTATCTTTGTTATTTTGTGAATTAAGATCTAGTTTTAGTATTTTCCCTATTCGGAGTCAATACTTATCCCCATTTATTGAACAATCCATCTATCTCATTTGGCATATGTTGTATTTGCATATAGAAGTTGGGCAGTTGCCAGGCATTCTATTCTATTCCTTTGGTTAATTTCTGCATGCATACCGCTTTGACTTAATTACCATAGCTTTTCAATAAATATTGATGTCTGGCAGGGCAAGCTCTCATTTCTTTTTTGTTGTTCTTCAGAGTCATTTTGGCTATTCTCGATTGGCCCTTTGTTCCTCAATCTGAATTTTAGTATCATCTTGTTAATTTCTCTACAAGAGAACTCTGTTAGGATTTTTGTTATAGTTGCATTGAGTTATACATCAATTTGGAAAGAATTTCCATCTTTAAATATTGAGTCTTAATTATCATTAGCGTATATCTTTCCATTTCATCATGTTTTGTTTTGTATATTTCAATAGTTTTATGATTTCGTCCGGAAAGGTTTTTATTCTTTTTGTTATTTTTATTCCTGCGGACTTATAGTTTTTGTTGGTTTTGTTTTTAAGTTATGATTATGACTTTAAAAGTTTTAATGTTCATCTGCATTTTAAACATTTTCTTAATGCCTCCGAGACATCTTCATAAGCATGAGCTTTCATGATGCACCTGGATTTTGCTTGCATATCTAAAAACTACCTAATCTAATAGTTCTGGTGGTTGCCCTGGGATTTGTTTTCCTGGGACAATGACTGACAGGAATTAGCTTTTAGATCATTATCTTTTTCTTTTTTTTTCATATAGATGGGCAGCACGTAGAATGCATGGTGTGTATTTCCTAGACGGTGACTCAAATCCTGAAGAAACCCTCCTTTCTAAGTGATGTCTACTGTCTTTAGAAAATCATTACTTGTGAATATTTACAATTGTCTGCCTTTGACTTAACATCTTCTCAATATTATTTGTCATATCAATTTTACCAGTGGATGCAGGGATAACTTTGATTAAGTGGTTATCATGCCTTAGGGTATTTGAAGATAGACGCACTTTAAGTAGTGTTGACACTATCATTATCACCTAGCATAGTGCCTGACATATAATGGATACTCAGTAAGAATATCATGCAACAAATATCAGTGGTGTTATCACTGGAATATTAAAGATAAGTTATAAACGTTACACCAGGCCATGTTCTATTTATAAAGAACTTTTTAGTGTTTGACGTTTACTGGAATTCCAGGCAAAATAACATTAAAAATTCCATCTTTAAGTTATTTAAAAGTCTTGTATACTGAATCCATGATGGATCTGTTCTTTTTTAGTATTAAATCATATTTATAATCCAATTTTGTATTTGGGATAGCAATGAAATTTGTAGATAGTCAATCAGCTAACATACGCAGGAAAATTACCAAACATTTCAGTCATTATTGAGTCTTCTTCAGGGTGACTCAGATGGACAACTGAGATTTTACTAGCTTTCGGGCAATATCTCCCTGCATATCTGCTTACATGTGCTTCAGACCTGACCTGTCTTCTGTGTGTCCCAGAGAGAGTGAGGCTATGAGGGGAAACCTAAAGGATACTTGATACGCCGGTGCTGCAGAACTGCGTCTCTTTATCTTTGACTCTCTTCTCTCATCATTGACTCACAGAGTGCAATATCTGCTGCTCACTGCCCCAGCGTCATTTCTGATTGCTGCCATTACAGATCTCCAGTTTTCCTGTTTCTTATTTCTTCTGCTGCCTGCCACTTCTGGCTCACTTCCCAGCCTTGCATGGAAGGGATAACTTTTCACAGACAGTTCCTGTCAATCAGAGCACAACAGCCATTCAAAGCCCATTGGGTTTAATCTTTGGAGCATCAGATCCTCTTGGCAATATCTCTCTTCCTCGACACTCAGGGAGGCTGCTTTCTAATCCTTAACTTGGTTACGTTGTAATGCTGCCTACTTTGGGGTCAGCAGTTATTAGAAAAGCTTGAGATTCTAGAAAGGCTGGCCCCTGGATGACTAAAATTTTGCTGTGAGTGTGAATTTTAATGGCTTCTGCTCAAACTCTTGTGGGGCATCTTGGTGGTTGAATGATTTGCCAGTGACCTAACAACCAAAGATGAGATTCAAAATACATCAAAAAATATTTTTAAAAATGCAATATTTCTCACAAAGGGGATACATAGATATCCTTTTGTGTCACTTTCCTAGGTCTGCTGTAATAAGGTACCACAAACCGGTGGCTTCAAACAAGAGAAATTTATTTTGTCACAGTTCTGGAAGCTAGAAGTCCAAAATCAAGGTCTTGGCAGGGCGCACCCTGATCCAATATGAACTCATCCTAACTTGATTACATCTGCAAAGAGTCTCTATTTCCAAATAAGGTCACAATCATAGGTACTGGAGGTACCTTTTTGGGAGGGACACAGTTCAACCCATGACACCATTTACTAATGGACTTGCAAGTGAGCCTGATGGCATAGGTATGTAGGTTGGACATGCGTTCCATGATGTTTTTTAGGTGTATGTAGAGGGATGTCTGGGGAAAACTTTCTTTTTCCTCTCCTAGCCTATTCCTTATCTTCTTAATCCCCAGTTCCCAAAACACACTCTCCCTTCATAATTTATTGTTAGAAAATGGAAAGAAGTGTTTAAAAAAATCAATATTTGGAAATACAGTTTATAAATAGTCTATGAGGAAATAACTTGGCTCTTGCAAAAGATCTATGTTCTTGTGTTCAGACCTTTGTAATTTCCGTAGTGATTGATTTTATTTTTAGAAAATTGCCAGTTTAAACAAAAAAAGAGTAATGTTATGCAAGGTGTTAGCCTAAGATGTTTGCAATTAGGGCTGATCATGGATATTTATTGTGATAATACTGGACCAAGTCCTCTGTATTGATTGGTTCATTCTCTGCTATCAAGAATGGTGAGAAAATGCGATTCCATTTAATAGAGTTATACTATATTCAGTAAAGAGACTACTACTTTTAAAAGATTAGAAAATAAAATGCATTTGATATTAAAATTATACTCATTGAGCTCAGTTTAATGCTTCATCGGGGATCTAAAAGACTAAATATTATTTGCAATGACTAGAATTCTGTAGGCCAGCTTTCCACAGCTAAGGGAAATGCAAAACCAGTTTAGATCGGTGGAGTGTATACTGACCATGGGAGAAAGAATGTAGGGGGGAGATGGGCAGAGAAAGCAGAGCGGGAGTTTGGAGGCAGAAAGGAGAGTGTCATGCTTTAGTAAAAGCTAGAAAGTTTTCCATGCCAGAGTGTAGTATAAGCTAAAGCACTAAGAGGCTATGTCTGAATAACAGACAAAGGAGGGATAATTGGTAGAATTCTTTAAAACTACGTGTTAGAGTTCTTGATTTAATGTAATAGCATACTCTGATTAATGATAATTATAGATCTTGATTCTCTTGATTTGACTAACTTGACAGTTTTTGCTGTGAGCATGGGGTGAATAGAAAGAGGATGAGCCTAGACAGTAAGGAACTGGTCGGGCACTCCTGTAAAGTCTTGAGTGGTACACTAAGAGTTTTGGTTAGGTTAGTGGCTTTGGAAATGGTGAGGACTGTGTAATTGTTTAAAATACTGATGAGATCAAATTAGTAGAACTTTGACATTAATTCCATTTAGCTGAAGACGGAGAGTGAGGTGTTGAAATCACATGTATGTTGTTAGGATAGGTTATCACTGAGATTATGTTTAAGATGAAAGTTAGAGACAAGCCATAAAAACACTGTTAGACAGCTTTATTAGAAAATACATGATTTCAACTGTTACTACCACTTCTGCTGTGTCACCACCACTAATAATATTACTACTTGATACCATTTTTTATTGTTTACTGTGAGCTAGCTACAAACTAGGCTAAGTTATTTATGCATGTTATTTCATTAATCTTTTAAATTCATTCTATTCTGAATCCCAGTCCTTCTTCATGATGTATAAATTTTAATGATTCCTTTAGTTACGGTGCTTGGCAGTAAGCTGTCTCATATTTTTCTGGAACTGTCTTTATTTTGCTCTCATTTTAAATAATATTTTAGCTAGGCATAAAATTCTAATTTGCCTGTTATTTTTTCTCAGCATTTGGAGATATTATGCTATTGCCATTTTGCTTCCATTTTGCCATTGAGAAGGATGCTGTCAGTATAATTTATCATTTTGGTGTACTTAGTCCGTCTTTTCTTTCTAGCTAACCTAAGATCTTCTGTCTGACTTTTGTTTTCTTTAGTTTTACTCTGAAGCAGCCGGGTGTGGACTTCTTTTTATTTATCTTGGTTGGTATATGTTGGGCTTTTTGAATTAGAGTATTCATGTATTTATTCAAATCTGGAAAATTCTCAGCCCTTATCTCTCAAATGCTGGCTCTTTTCCATTCTATTTATTCTCTCCTTTGCAAGTCTGATTAGACTTATGTTAGAAAATTTCTGTTTTTCCTATGTATGTCTTTTTGTTATTTTCCATTTTATTTAACTATGTGTGCTTTTTTTTGGTTAATTTCTTCAGTCTATTTTCCATCACTGATTTTCTTCTCAGTTGTAGCTAATCTATTATTTATTCCGTTTTTTGAGATTTAATTTCTTATTGTAAAAAATTCCTTTTTTTTCAGAGTATCATGTCCTTAATTCATGCTTTCAAATTCCTGTTCTAGTTCTATAAATATTTAAAAATATTCATTGTAGGGCCAGCCCTGGTAGCCTAGTGGTTAAGTTTGGTGCACTCCACTTTGGTGGTCCAGGTTTGCTTCCTGGGCGCAGTCCTACACCACTCGTCTATCAGTGGCCATGCTGTGACAGTGGCTCATGTAGGAAATAGAGGAAAATTGGCAACAGATGTTAGCACAGGGTGAATCTTCCTCAGCAAAAAAAAAATATATGTATATATATATTCATTGTGTATTTTATACCCTCCATTATCTGAAGTTCTTTGATTGCTAATTTCTTTAATTTAAGTTCTTTATGATCATTAATCCTGCCATTCAGCACATATAGAGTGTTCTATAATTTTGAACTGTTATTATTCATTTTTTATGAAGCCTTATTTGAAAGAGTCCTGTATTTCCTTCCAAAAAGCATTTGATTTTGCTTCTGACAGGGACCCCAAAACACCATCAACCTGAGACTATTTTTTAAAATAACTTCTCTGCTCTGGATTTCCCAGTCTATACAGGTAGTATAAATGAGTTTCCTACAAACACATGAGTATTCTGGTTATAAGGTATCATTATCAATTATAAATGAAACTATCTGATTTTTTTTATTATTATGGGCTGGGACAGACAAGTTTTTTTTACCAATTCTCTTTGATAGAGGACAGATTTTTTTCTAGTTAATATTTTCACTAATATTTTAAGAATCTAAATTTTAATTTACGTGGACGCCATTACTTGTGAGGCCTCAAGACATTCTCCTGTCCCGTGTGTGGCCATTAAAAGTCTAGTTTCTTAGTTTTTGAGATTACAAATAACTCTAAGGTTGTCAATGCTTCAGAACAGTTTACCACTTTAATTTCAAGGTTGCTACTGTATTTTTCTTTTCCTGGCTCAGGGATTGCCCTTCCATTTATAAGGATGTTTGCTGTGTTTTACATACATTTCCAGGTGTCTT
Source organism: Diceros bicornis minor (assembly GCF_020826845.1). Taxonomy (NCBI): domain Eukaryota; kingdom Metazoa; phylum Chordata; class Mammalia; order Perissodactyla; family Rhinocerotidae; genus Diceros; species Diceros bicornis. Next base: position 9,662,928 of record NC_080751.1, on the reverse strand, counting down.
GGAGATATATTTCATGCTATTTGGTCTCTCACATCCTCTCATTTAATCTTTTAAATAAATCTATGACATTTTACTGATGAGTCTTTTTATTCACTTTACTGATTTTATTCATTTTACTGATGAGTCTTAGAAAGTTTAAGTAACTTGCACAAGGTCGCACAAGGAAAAAATGTCAGAACTGGAACTTAAGCTCAAGAAGTCTGAACCCAGGTCCTTCATTGGTATATTCTCAGAGACGAAACACATTATTTCAAGAGCTTGATGCTGATAATTTGGTTACTTAATATTTTGCTAGAATAATATTAATACTATTAACATTTTTACTTTTATTCTTAGTTTCCATATGTAAAGGTTAATAAGCCTAAGATTCAGAGCAACCCCAAGTTATAACTGAAAAGAGCTAGTAGATGGTATCCAATTAATAGTGAGAAACACTAAATCTATATTTTTTAAGGTGGTAGGAATTCAAAATAGTTAACCAAATCTGTCATGTGATGAAGTATTAGTTCTTTTTGTTGCTTCTTTTAGTCTATAATTATTGGGCATATATGTGCATAATAGGCACAAAGCAGACTAATCTCCATAGATGATTATTGACTTCTCAATCTACTATAAGGTGCGCTTGCTTTTTTTTTTTTTTTGTGAGGAAGATTAGCCCTGAGCTAACATCCATACCAATCCTCCTCTTTTTGCTGAGGAAGACTGGCCCTGGGCTAACATCTGTGCCCATCTTCTCCACTTTATATAGGACTCTGCCACAGCGTGGTTTGACAAGTGGTGCGTTGCTGAGCGCCTAGGATCCGAACCCGACTGCCAGCAGCGGAGCGCGCGCACTTAACTGCTACGCCACGGGGCTGGCCCCAGGATGTGTTTGCTTTTGAAAAACAATATGTGATCTTTGCATGCACAATTAGCAGTCCTTTAAATATGTCTCCAGTGTTAATGAAGAAACGTTGACTGGGGCATCACAATGCAAAGCTTTATACTTTACAGTCTAAAATAAAACTCAGATGTTTTTGCTTACTCTTGCACTTTGGCTATTTTCAGGTTAAGGAAGGTTCTAAAGTTGTCTCTAATTAGGAAAAAAAGGAGTTGGGATTGATCACAACATGATAACCACAGTGTTATTAGTTGGGCATCTGTGAATCAAGATGAGCACAAGTGCTTAGATGTCTGATTGTACAGTAAGAGACAGAAATACAGCCTTCTTTCCTGTATTTACTACTTTATATATCTCCTCAAAATTTTATTTGTTTAAATGTTGTTCTAGTTCCTTAAAATTATAAGTGCACAAGGACATCATTTTAATATCTAGATTTTATTTAAAAGATCAATTTCAAAAATATTGCCACAAAATATAGATGTGTACATTTACCGTTGGTGTTATTGGTGTTATAACATATTTTTCTTATTGGTTTTTATTGTTTTGCTTGACATGTAACCATGTGTATTGTCTTAGAATTGGTTAAATCCTAAACTTTATAGCCATACTTTCTAGGTTCAAATCTTCATTCTATTATCTCCAGTTTTTTAGTCTTTGGCAAATTAATTAATCTTTCTGTGGCTCAGATTCCTCATCTATAAAATGGGAATAGTACCTACCTTGTAGGGTTTTCATGAGGATTAAATGAGTAAATGCAGAGCTTAGAGAAGTATCTGGCACAGAATAAGCTCAACGTCAGGATTAGCTATAATTATTACTGTCATGCGCTGTATAACGATGTTTCGGTCAACGATGGACTGCATATACAACAGTGGTCCCATAAGATTAGTATTATATAGCCTAGGTGTGTAGTAGGCTATACCATCTAGGTTTGTGTAAGTACACTCTATGATGTTCACATAATGACAAAATTGCTGAACGATGCACTTCTCAGAACATATCCCCGTTGTTAAGTGATACATAGCTGTATTACTATAATCGTCATTGTCACCATCATCATCATCGTCATCATCATCATCATCATTATGTTGTGTTTTAGGTTTTTCTGCCAATAGACCTTTGGCTTAGAGCTTCAAAGTTACTGAGACCATATATTTTTAATTCCAGGAGGCTTAGATTCAGATCCTAGGGCTGAAGCTGACTAACTGTGTGACCTTTGACAAATTAATAAACCTTTCTAAGAGCTAAGCTGTCGTTTGTTTTATCTTTGAAATGGAGCTAATGTTGTCCACCTCATTGTGAGATCGTATATGTAAAGTGCTTAGCATTATGCCTGGTACCTAGTAAGTATTATATAAATAACAGCTGTTGTTGCTTTTTGCATCATAGTATCCAGAATTGGACAAGGTCCTTGAGATCATTTAGTCATCTATTCTTAGTCTCTGAGAAAGAGAAGGATGAGTTAAAGGTCACGAGGAGTGAGGAGGTAACATAAATTGACATTGAGGAGATCCACATAGAGTAGGGTAAAGTAGATTTGTGCAATGCTGCCATTTTTGGGAATCATGTCTAGCTGCATGTGTTGATTATTGAAAATATTAGGTTTGGGGATTCTCAAATGTAATTATAATGTGTAGCACATGAAGCAAAGAAGCCTTAAGGCTAAATTCTAGAAATGGTTCCATTTACTGGTTGTGCCAGCTTTCCATGCTAAAGCCTTGGCTGGAGTATTTAAGTAAGGCATACTTAGTGGAAGTTTATGTGTCATGTGTGTGCATACTTATGCATTTATACATGAAAAGAGTCTTTAACTTGGAATTGTGTGAAAATAACAAATGGATCTACTAAAAATTACTGAACCCACACTCTGTTGTAATGGTTTAAATATAGTTGACTACCCATTGTTTACATAGAGCATCCTGTAAAGGATGCGTGGTGGATTTATACAGGTCTCTTTTTCCACCTGAGTAACAGCCTTGGACCAGTGTTACCATGTGGTGACCTTTGTGCAGGCTTGGACCAAATCTGCCTGGGCTGCCATGGTCACCTGTCCCGTGTGCCAGGATGCCTACTTTTTACTTCATGTCCCTGAATACTATCTGGAGGTGGCTTAGAATTTGCTTCTCAAGCCCAGATGCTGCTCAGTAATGCTTCAGTTCTCTGTCCCTAAAATAAGTTCTCCACCTCTACAGGTTCTTTGACATCTGCGTTTTCTTCCCCAACCTTTCCTTTAAACAGCTATTGGTGAGAAGAACCTCTTGTGTTGAAAGTAGGAGTTGAAAATCAACTCCTTTTCATTGTTCAAAACCAGTTCCCATGCTTACCACAATCAGACACTTCCTAGCAGGCCCCAGGGCAATTGCTGTTCAGTCACTCCATCTCCACAATATGTAAGTGATGGCAGAATTAAACAAGTATGTGTATTTGCTTTAAAAATCCATGTTAGTTTATTAATCCTTATTATACTGTCATACAGAATGGAATGGTAAAATCAGCATGACCAGAATATTCTCTTCCTATAGGCAGACCTACAGGGGAGGTTAAATTATACTCCTGCTATAAGTTTATTAATTTGTAGAGGGAAATATGCTTACCAGGGGACTGGGCACCTGCATTCACTGGCAAGTGCATACAGTGCAATGTTCAAATCATTTATCACTATTTTTCCACTTTTACTTCAAAGGAAATCAACACTAAGCAGCACAGAATGGGGCCCACTTTGCATGAGAACAGCCTGCAAGAGGCAGAGAGACTCAGAGACTGGCAAGAGAAGCTGAGGATGGGTATCATCGTTAATACACAAAAGAGGGTCCAAAAACTCTGGGAATACAAGGAAAAGAGAATATTTATCCTGCTTGTTTTCAGTTTAACAATTGGATCCTTGCTTTAATATGGGGCCAGGGAACTATTTAATGATGAAGAGTATATTTGTCTGGGACATTCTCATCTCTGTAGAGAAATGTCCACTGAGTAGGCATTTGGAAATTCAAATCTATAATTTTTGTTTTTTAGCAATCCAGCAGGGAGTTAGGGGAGAGGGAGTTGACAGTGTGTAACTGGTCTCTGCCATCACTCAGTGTCATGGCTAAAAGCTACCCATTGGAGGAATAAAGAAAGAAAAATTTCTCTCTCTCACTCTCTCTCTCATTCACTCTCATATATATATATAGAGAGAGAGAGAGAAAGAGCAAGAAATAGATGTATAGATAGATATATAGATAGGTATAGGTATAGGTATAGACATAGATATAGATATAGACATAGACATAGACATATACGTAGACATAGATATAGATATAGATGATATACACACACAACCACTTTTTGGACATTCTTACTTGTTATTATTACTGACTATGCATTTCCTACATACTTGTGATCAATTGCCTAAAATGCAGCTTCTTCTTTCTTGAATTTCCAAATGCCTACTCAGTGGACATTTCTCTACAGATGTTCTACAGATGATCCTCATTTAGTGAGTCCTTCAGAAAGATCAGGTTGCAGGTAAATAGAGGGCAGGAACCATGACTTCGTCTTGAATATCTAGAACCTAGCAAGTGTCTGCTACACAGCAGCTGCTTGGTAAATGAGTGAAATGATATACACTTTGCACACAAGTGCACCTTTATAGATATGGCCATATAATCAACCCTACAAACAAAGGCAGTGTAGACAGCCCTGTCCTAACCCCCCAGATTTCCCTCACCCTGAAGGCTGCATCTTACCCTTTTGGGACATTTTTCCCTTTCAAGGCTCATGTTTGTTATAAACTTCTTTCACTTATTTTATAAAATGTACCTTTGAATTGGAAGGAGAGAAGGCTGTCTGAGATCCGTCACGACCCTAGTGACAAGCTATTGATCATAGAAAAGAAGAAAGCTTTGATTGGCACATTTTGGCACTTTGTCTTTTTGGACTTAGGGTTTTGAGTTACCTTAAATCAATTTTGTTGATTACCTATTGCCAGATCCCCTTGCTGAGCAAGCATATTTTTGTTAGCTGTGTTTTATTACAATTGATATACTGATGTTGATTTAGATCTATCCCTTCTTGGAGCCTTCTTGATATTGGAACCAGAGTGATGGTGACATGGCTGCCTCCTGTCAGTCAATGAAGGAGACTCATGGCTACAATCACGTTTAAGAAACTGCCATTTCTCTGTGATGACTGGAAAATCAATGGCAATTTAGAAATTAAAGCAAAGACTGTGCCATTTAAATCCTAGAATCTGATCATTCTGGCTTTTTCACCCTCAAACCTGTGAAAAAAATCGGTTTTTTCCATGTTGTATTTTAAAATATAACTTAATTGGACTGTAATTTTATCACACTGTTTGCCAGGTTCATCATACCAATTACTTGGAAGATTTTTTGTTTTGTTCCTAATTTTGAAACGTGTGGTAGAGTTTTCTATCTTTAATCAACTTTTCTCATTATGAGAATTGTTCTTGTGTTTTCGTTTAGCCAAAGACTACTTTAGAAAAAGTTGACTTGTTATTTTACAGCATAGCAATTTCAAGCATAGTTTATTTATCTGCAGCCTATAAGGTGCAAATTATATAAGGTGCCTTTTTTGTACTTCCTGTTTGCTTTTCTTTGCATTTATATTTTAGCTAATATGAAATCAGTGATGTAAGTATTATTTGGTTGTACTAATGAGAATTTTGAAATACCATAGGAACTTACAAATATATTAACACAAAAGCATAGTATGAAGACATCCAAACTGGTACAAAAAGGTTTAAATTATATGGACTAACTTGGGGACAGTCTGTTGTAAATTTGTGAAACCATATCAAAAACAGAAGGTTTCTAAAGAAATTAACCACAGTAGTAAATTACAGCAAATCCAAACTCAAAGTCAAGGGGCCCAGCTATGTTTTGGACTCTGTCCCTAGTTGGCTGTCTGAACTTGAGCAAGTTATGGAAGGTTCTGGATACTTGTTTTCTCCCCTCTGAAATTGAGGAATTGGACTCCACCACTGAGCGAACATTCAATATCTTTCAAATATAGGTAGTAATTTAGGTGCTGTAGATCAGACTTGTTATCAATTGTTATCTATCTTATCAATTGTTATCTCTTATTGTTTTCACAACATGCCAGAAACCAGATTTGTTCCCTCCAAAGCAAATTGGCAACAGCTTTTGTCCTGGCACTATTAATTTGCTTAAAAGATCCTGTAAAAGGAAACGAATCATCCTGATTTGAATAACTAGTTAGTAAGTATTTAACATTTAGAAACCTGGAGGGAGTTGTTTGTTAATTTCTTTATGTTAGCTGTCCTTTTCATAATCCAGATGCAGCGTTAGTTCTTGGGCAATGGCTAATGAATATTTGTTTTGACATTTTATTTTTCCTTAAAGGACATCTAAAAAAATTCTCTCAAGATCTATGTTGTTGAAGATGGGGATTCAATTTTTAATGTGTGGTTCAGAAGAGCACATGGAGAACCAAATAGTTGAAGAAAAAATTTTAACAATTAGAGGATCTCAAATTGGAATGGTTTCCTGGGGAGGCAGAGGGTTTCTGTCCTAGAGGTCACACCTGGATTTTGCATCTGCTGAGATTTAGGCTGCATGATGTCCTCCAAGGTATTCTTAAATTCTGGAATTTGGACATTAAATCTACCCCACTACCTCCTTACTCTGCATTTTCTTACAGAGTATCTTAATTAGCAAGAGGAAACCAAGGTGTCCTCTACATTTGCATGTTGCCATGTTGTGCCTACTTCTTTCATTCAGAATTAGTTGCTAGCATTTTTAATCATCATCCTGTCTCTGCTGTCCAGTCTAAATGCCAATGTGGCCTTGTTTCTTTCTTTCCTCGTCACGTTAAAAGGTTTTTGAAATCACATTTCAACTACCAAGTACTATATCAGTCTACTGACACTTCAGTGGTTTTGATTTGTGGTCATGGTTGTAGGAGAATAAACGTACTAATCAATAGAAACATTTATTGACAAGAATATAAATAAGTCAGCAGTATGCTTTTTATAGAGAAATGTGCCTTACATATACAGGGTTATTGAAATTTTGGATTTATACAAAAGATAATTTATTGGATACTTATTTGCTTTACAACCTAACAGTAGGCTTGCTTTAATTATATATTTGATATAGTATACTTGTTTCAGAAATACTTTTATTGCACAACTGAAATTTACATGTTCATCAATTTCTTTTCTTTTTATTTTATAAAAATGTTGTGACATTGAGTTCAATATGGATCCTCTGTACTCCATTTTTCGCCTAAGCTTAGCACATCACTGTTTAATGTTTCCAAGTTTATGGTCTTCCACTGCATCCGAGCCCAAGACAATAATCACCTTTTTATGGCATGTGGCTCTTGCTACATTTAGCAGGTCCTTGCAAAGGTCTCATTTGTGAAGTGTGCCATATAGCAGCTTGATAATCTTTTTGGCTACAACAATGCAAAATTACCCTACACCCTCTCCTCCCAACCCAGGAAAAGGCTACAGCTGAAATAATTAAAATCCATACGCTTAATGATCTGTGCCTTCTGCATGGAGGTGCATTACTGTCTCTAACGATGTTTAATAGCTCATAACATCCAATACACTTAATCATCAGTTAGTGACATTTGTAGTACTTTTGCATACTGAACATATCTTGATAGGGGGAAAATTGCGTTAGAACAGACTCAATTACCCACTTTGATAAAGAACACTGGGCTAGACCAAAAGAGGACACACGTTTGTCTGCTCGAGCCACTGAGGCAAGGCTGTAACAAGGCCATGTGGTTATTTTGGGATTTTGTTAGGTGAGGAGGAAGTTTTGATTTGCTGCTGTCACATTGTGCTTTGTTGATCTCCCAGCCACCCTGGTGCTGTGGCCAGAGCCCCCAATTGGGCATGTCAGGAGCCTGGGATGCTGGCCTCACCCAGCTGCCTGACCTCCAGCAGGTCACTCTCCACTTGGCTTCTGTGTCTTTATCTGTAGGATGAGAGTGAGGTGTTGAAGGAGCCTGAGGAGGTCCCACCCAGATCGGAAATTCTCCAGTCTCACAATCACTTCCGGGACAGTGGGCCTATCGGCCTTCTGTCATTTTGCATGTAATTTCTTGTTTGCTCAGAGAGCTCCTTGGAAAATCAAAGAAAGACAAAGAGCCCATGGAGCCCACTACCCTTGGTAGAAGGACAAACGAAAAAGCAGCATTCTCATTTTATAATTTTTACATGGTTTTGATGTGGTTTGCATGATACTGGCTTAAAAATATATGTATGAAAGCATATAAAGCTTTCTTCTGAATGTCACATATTAGGTCAAACATTAGCTTGCTTTTTGGTAACAGAAGGACCTGAACTGTGCCAAGCACTAGTGTAGACTTTCAGTGCTAGAAGTGAGAGGGTCCACAGGAGGTAGCTTATTGTAATGCTGATTTTGCTTGAGAAAATACATGACTTCATCATCCCTGAGCTTCAGAAAAATTTTGATTGTCGACCTTTTCCCCAATCATGAGTTTGAGTCGTAACCACCCTGGGGTGAAATGCATACATTGCTCTCTCAAGTTCTTATTTCCAAAAGTTTTAAGACTTTGTTATTCTTCATAGCAAATGCCTATGTGGGCAAAACAAAGGAGAAGCGAAGGAGTTGCTACTTCCACCAGCACCTGCCTTTCTCAAATGTTACAGCTTCCCCGCTGCTTGCTGAACTCACAAGTCCAACTTAAACAAAAGGAAAAAATATTAACATTATGATTTCCTTGTGAAGTTCATAGCATTCAGAGTTTCTTTTGTGCTTTCTCCTCGCTTTAGCATCCATTTGATATGTTTCAAGACAAGGTGCGGGGCAGGCCTTCCTTTGCTCCCCTCAACATTTATTGAGTGAATGTACCTTGTCAAATATCTGTTAGGTACTAGGGGTAAAGAAATCAATACGCTAGAATTATGGTGCCTACTCTGACCAAGCTTACAGTCTTGGGAAAGAGGTGAAGACTCAAACGTATATAGGCACGGGCAGTCATAAATCAGCCCTGATATGAGACAATAGGGAGTGGTAGAGCCTGGGAATAATTGGAGAAGTGTCTGTTTAGTTCTTCCCTCCTTTCCTGCTTCTTTCCTTCCATTCTTCCTTTCTTCGTCATAAAACTCTGCTAACTAAATAAAAGAGGATACTAGTCTTCAACTCATGATATAGGTCCAGATAGAGAATGAAAACAATTTTAATGTAGTAAGCATAATTTAAAGATATTTCTAAAGCACTGTTGTTAACAGCATAGATATTAGAGCCAGATTGGTTGGAATTCTGGTCTACCTCTTACTAGCTGTTTGACTTTAGGCAAGTAACCTTCCCTTTCTTTTTTCTGCTTTCTTAGTTATAAATGGTGACCAGGCAGGTATTTACTTCTCTTGATCAGTAATTGAGTTAAAACATGTAAAGCTCTTCAGACAGACTGGCATACCGTGAGCTCTAAATAAAAGAGAACTATTCTTATTAGGAACGAGATGAAAGAGCACATGTTAAAATATTAAGTCCAAATAGACACAACATAATAGAATCTTAAAATGGAAGGAATTGTGAATCACCCTGTGGGCACCATCCCCTTGTTGCTGGAACCAGCTCAAAAGAGGATATTCCTCACTGTTTGCAAATACAGTTAGTTCAGAGGTAAACTAAATCAACACGTGCCCAGCTCATCCTTCCTTATACATCAACCAATTCTGGATGATTCTTATAAAAGGAGTGCTCACTTCTGTCTTTTAAAAAAGATCCAAGAGGCATGGTATAATGTGTCAAGATTCCTTCTGATAACCTAACTTCCATGGAGTTCTCCACATTGACCATTCATTTAACATTTCAGTTTGCTTCATCTCAAATGAGGATAAAAATTTTCCTACTATGTTTTGAAAATTAGCTAACCGTAGCAGTCAGTGACTTTCAAACATCACATTGCCTTACAAACTCTACAACATAATCAAAATGATAAAGCATTCAGAACATGTGCACTGTCTACCCAATTACCATTTTAAAATTTGGTTATGTTTATTCCTGCACTGGCTCTGTGAGTGTGTGGCTCAATGAAGAGGCACAGTTTGGGGAGCAGCACTAGCTAAGGCTTGCAAACTGTGGTCAGGTATCATACCTCACTTTCTTCTCTAAAAACATATTGTGTTTTCTGCATTGCAATACAGGATCCATTTCTCAGGGTCCTTTAAGATTTGTACCTTGGGGAAAATATGTGTGAAAAAGGTTCTGAGGCAGGCATAGGTTATTGTGAAAGGGAACATACCATAGTTAAGAGTATTGGAATTTTTGCTCTTTTTGTCTAATCTTCTCTAGGAATTTTGTAGGGGAAATATCAAGAACATTAACTATCAATGTATGCCAGATAACTTATGTAATTAGACAAAGGAACATCTATGTAATTAGACAAAAGAGAATTTATTTAATTAGACAAAGGAGACTATGCAGTTATAGATATTACATATGATAACTACTGGTTAAAAATGTAGGCATAGAGAACTTTCTAGAAAACAGCTCCTCAAATGTTCCCTGGTGGTTGTCTCTGGTTGTTGGAACTGTGGATGGTATTTTGATTCCTTTTAATTTTCTGTATTTTCAATTCTCTTAAGAAGCATATCTTTAATTTATAATAAAAGTGTTGACAATGTAAATTACCACACAACGTGTGGTAGGTGCATTGAAATTTCCCTACTTGGCTTTGTATGTCTTAATCTACTCTTATTCTGGTTGTTTCATTGTGTTTGCTTGGTGGCTTGCATTTTTCTTCATTTTCATTCTCACTCTAGTTGTAGCCTCCATCATTTGGTTCTAGGGGACAAGCCCAGTGCCTGCCATTTCTGAAAGAGTGCAAAGAAACGACAAGTGAAATCCTCACCAGCGTCTAGGATCGTCCACATTTCTGAGTTTTCCATTCCTTCACCCTGTACTCTCTGAACCTAGCTTTTCACCATACATTTGTCCTTGCTTCTCACAGTTTTCCAGTAGTTTGTCAAGTATTTGAGAGTGTTTACCTTGCACGCAGGCTCACCCTTCAGAGGACGAGCCTCATGATATTGATGTCATTGGTTCATAAGCTGCTTCCTAAATGACTTTTTTACTCCTGAGACTCTGCCCTCTGCATGTGATCCCTCTCTTCTATTTAGTACTGTCCTGTATCATTCCACATTTAAGTTGATATTACCTCAACTTATGCCCATTTATCTACCCATCCCAGTGCCTCCAGGACAGCATGAGGGGGCTTTTATTGAAAACCAAACATGAGCACCATTTTTTGGGGGGGGGGATATATTCTGCCTTAAAACAATAAGTATTTGTTTAGGGCAGATGTCTTCTTGCTTCTAAATTGTCATGTACATAAGGAGTGGAATCAACCAAAAATACACTTCCAAACTTTTAACCAGGAAGTCACCACCAATTCTTGTTGTGTTGAGGAGGATCACAGTTACAGTGGTAGCAATGGTATTAATGATCTGATCATAATGAGTAAGCCGTCCCTCATTGCAGGTAAGGCCTTGTGCTGCGAGCTTTGAATGCATCATCTCTAATCCTTAACCCTAATGGCGGTCCACAAGGCAGCCATCATTATTTTCACTGCTCTCTGATGGTTAAGGGGACTGAAACATAAAGGTTGAATAATCACCAAGCTCACATATTTAGTAATGGTTGGGTTAGAGTCGGGATGTGACCCTAACTCTTTGTGGCTTTAAAGATGTGTTCTTTTTTAATCTATACATTAATATATGTAAAGCTTTTAGAACAATATTCATATAAAAACCTTTATATGGAAGCACTGTATACATATTAATTGTTATTATTTCCCCTCAATCACTTATTTGGACATGTTAGTTTTTCTTCTTTCCAGAGGTGGTAGTGGCTTGGGGAGATCAAAGGCTTTACCATAGAAACCCTGCTCTGAGCTTAGGTCTGTAATCAAGTAAATGAGGTTGAGTACAAGAGTACGTATAAAAGAAACAGGCAGGTCTGTTAGCCTCTCTTTGCTGCTTCCTTTCCTCTCCTACACACACATGCTATTTCTTAGCTAAATATTTTAGTCTTATAGAAAAAGCAGTTGCCTGGGAAAATAGCTAATTTTATCCTGATAAACACGCTTATCACTTTATAATATAGATTTTCATTTTAATTCAGTAATACTAAAACTACAGGGATATAAAACACATTAGAGTTATAGCTGACCTCAGATTCCCTTTTCTTTGAAATCTTCAACAACATGAAATGGCTTGTATTTGCTTAAAATGAGTTTTTTGTTTTAATTTAAATTGAATTAAATCATCTGTTTATCTTAGAATGATCTCAGAATTTAGCATGAAATTTCCATTTGCAGAGTCACATTTACTAATGTGGGTCTCTCTCCTTCTCTCACTCAGTCTCTCTCTCTCTCTCTCTTTCTCACTCTCTCTCTCTCTCACACACACATCTGTTAAGCTCCTTTCAGGGGTGCCTGCTGTGACCCTCAGGTTGATCAGCTCCACCTGAGAGCCCTATGTTGATATGTGTCACCTGCTGGCTTTGAAACAGTATGGCTGACCAAATGGTCAGCGTCTGGATGAAGTGCCATTATACTGACCCTCTATATAAAACCTGAACTTGAAATTAGTTTGACTAGGCACAGTTCCTCTACATGCTGGGAAAGTGCTCGACTGGACTCTCCTCTCAGGTCCGTTTGTTTTGAGAGTAGCCCTACCTGGTCTACTCTTACCGAAGCTATATGGCTCATAACAATTTAACCTGGAGAATTAGGGATCAACCACGTAGCTTCCTAGATTCATATGCTGAATAAATCTCCCCTTCTCTTTCATTTCAACAGGATCCATTTCAACAACAACTGACTTACCCATTAAAACCATATACAAATCTGTCCAGCTTTGCCTGTGGTGACCCTCTCGGTATTTCATTAGATTTGTCTTGGTGTATAATGTTCCTTCAGGCTGTACTGTACAGAGTGGAAATGAGGTAGCCTTCTCCCCACCTCACAGATATCTGCCAATGAGTCTTTTGTTTTGGGTGAGGGGGGACTAGGAGGAGATTTATGTAATCTCTCTGTGGCAAGCGTGGGGCACTGGGACACTTGGCTTGAATATGTATCTCCTAAGTGCCAGCCTCTACCTTAAAGTTTATTTAGCCCTCTAGGCTATACTTCTTGAAAAATCACCATTGTGCCAGTATGGTAATGAATTTTTAAGTTTCTCCCTGTTGTTCTATATTAAGCTATTTGTTTGTGCCTAGGCATCCAGACTAAGCTACTCAGCAATATAATACACTTATTGTAGATGGCGACCTCTTTTAAAAACCCAACAACATGTATATTTCCTTATACACCCACATTTCCCAAATATAAAAAGTATCACTGTGAGGGTTTAAATAACTATAACACTAAGCAAATTACATTTTCTGATCTGCCTATAAAATGGTAATGGTGTTTTTTATTTTCCCTTGTATCTTAGGATAAATTACAGGACACACAGCCTTTCAGTGATATAATTGACTTTATTTAGAAGAGCAAGGTTTTGATTAATAGATGAAAAGTAATTATTTCTATAAATAAAATATTGAATGAATTGTTTTATCCTAAATTAAATAATTGGTCATATTAACTCTACTCTTCAAGTTTATTGAAGCTTTTATGCCCCTGTGTGCGCTCTGCTATGTGAAGCTTCCTTATGCTGTCTCCCAGTCCTCTCTACCCTGGGTGGATATTCACCCCACTGATGGACCAGGCTCATCCTAGTTAATGAGCTCCCTTTGTTTCCCGCTCCTGGGGTCCCTTTGTGCAAATATGTACCTGTGGATTGTATTGTGTTGATATTCACTATCACCTCTACCTTCCATCTGGTTTCCACATCTAATCAGTCACCAAATCCCTTGTTTCTTTCTTGCAGATTTCGTTAATACTCTCTTCTTCTCTGTATCAAGTTCCTACTTCCCTGGTCCAGATTCTCATTACTGCTCTCAGACTGTAACTGCATTTGCCTTATTAACTGGTTTCTCTGCCCTAGTCTTATCCCCTCCAGTTTATTTTATATGATGTAGCCAAAATAAAAATCTATTAATGTCACTTCCCTCCCTGCTGAGGACACAGTGGAAATAAATCTCTTCCCTGTGTTCCAGGCACGTCTCTTCCCCATACCCCTTTCTTACTGTGGCCTTCCACATGGCTGTGGTTCACTATGTTCAGCTTAGTGAGCTGCAGGACTCTCTAGGCTTAGTAGAGTTTTTACTAGGTTTCAGAGCCTTGCACAATGTTCATGCTACCTAGGGCGCCCTTCCAACCTTTGTCTTCCTGGTGAATACCTCTTAGTTCTTCCAAGCCCATCAAAGTTATAGCTTCTTCCCCCAGCCTTACACTAAATAAGTAAATCACTCCCTCCTCTCCTTTGCCTACATTCTTAATCATGTGTCTGTTATGGCACGTAATCAGTGAGTATATATTTACAACATGTTTCCTTATTAGGCAGTGAATTCCCTGAGACCAGGGTGTTCTCAGTCACCTTTGTAATTCCAGAGCCTAGTAGAGAATCTGACACAAGTATGTAATTAATAAACATTTGTTGAATTGGTTCAACTGTCTTATAAATGTTGTCTCTCTGTTGGAGAATAGGTTCCTAGAGAGTATTAAAAGACTGGATTTTGGATATCTCTATTGTCTGTTATTGTCTAATTAGCTCAATTAAGAGTACAGTGTTAATGAGGCCAAGGTCTTAAGTTCCATTCCTCTGTGGAGCAGTTAACATTGTACTTCAATTGTCAGTAACCTCTACTAGCTTCCTAGTAAATACCATTGGTTCCAAGGGAAATGAGAGTGAGAATGATTAAGGTCAGGGCAAATTCATCTCAACTATTAGACAAACTAAATTAAATGTATTCCTTATTGATTTTAAAAGCATAATTTCACACTTCAGTGTGAAATGAGCACCTTGTTTTGTCCATAGCCCCTGTCCATGTGCATTGATGCGTTTCACTTGAAAGGTTCTGTTGTGTTGGAGGTGGCAGAAGTGGTCATGGTAATTTTGCAATAAGAGCAATAACAGTCCATCCATAGATCTTTAGGATTGCCAGCCTCTGAGCCTCCCGTCTACACACATGCCTCTCTATGTTTGTGTTCCAGGTGAGACGATGCGCATTGCCTCTTCGGAGTTTGCTGATGACCCGTGCTCATCTGTGAAGCGTGGGACCATGGTGCGGGCGGCAAGGGCTTTGCTGTCAGCTGTAACGCGCTTACTCATCCTGGCAGACATGGCGGATGTCATGAGACTTTTATCTCATCTGAAAATTGTACGTATGTAGAACTTACCAAAACTTGCTTTATGTGGGTGGCCAGATTGACCATCTATATCACAGCACTGAACTCTGCTAAAGATGCTTCACTGCTCCCCAGATGATGGTTACTCACCCATGTGGTACATCCCCAAATTATATCCAATAGTATATTCAAAAATTTATAGAAGACTCACTTGAATTATTTTTCTTCTCTCAAAACACAGAGTTTGGATTCTTTCCTTACTTCCAGGAGTACAAAATAGTACATTCTTTTAGGCTGCAGAGGCTGAGCATGGTACACCTGCCTTGGCCCTGGCTTGAGATTAGGAGCAGTGCTGGTCCATATGGTAATTCACACTAGGCCAGCTCTTCTGGGTAGCTGGCCAAAAGACCACCTATGCTCACCTTAGTGTGGGTCGCGGGTTGAATATATTTTGTTGCCTGCTCCACCCTTGCTCTTCTGTAGATATACAAACTTTGAGCCTACCTTAGTTTGGCAGTAAAAAGGAGCCCCATCCACACCTCACATGATTAGAGTCAATCTTTTGCACCAAGCTTGGCATCTAACATACCTGGATTGGGTCTCTGGGCACATATGTGCCCCACCAACCCATAGAATTCCATTATATGTGCCTTGCTTGTAGAGGTTCCTTGGTTCCTTTTAACTCTTTTGTTTCCTAATGAAAGTGGAGCCTGCCTTGCCCACAAATTTTACTGGACCAGGGGCCAAGGCAACCTTCCCAGTCCCTGAGAGCTAGGCCTTTCTCTGTTTTCCTAGTTGCTGACTGGTATCTAGTTACAACCAAGATGATTCAATCCTTTGAACTAAGGTGCTGTGACCCAATTGCTTAGGTAAATGGCTTCTGTCTAGAGGGTCTCTATTCCATGCCCTCAGTGGATTTCATTCCTGGACAATTGGCACCAACCCTGAACTGATCTCAGGGTCCTTAGATGATGGGATGTGAAACACACACTTTCCATTTTAGAGGCTTAGTTTCCTTTTTGCTGGCTTAGTTCCTCTAGCTCTGGCCAGTTCCCTATTAGCCAACCCTCAAAGTCTTATTTTCTTTGTCAGTGAAATGAACAATGAGGGGGCAGGTGAGACAGGAAATGAATAATGAAAGCCTGCTCTTACCTCACCCTCCATCTCAAATTTGTTTGGGGTCTGGGGGGGTGGGCATTAAGAAATTTACAAAACCAGAAGTGTTCTCTGTCAAAAAATCTTGGGCAGTATCTTTTATCTGAGTTGGACCCAATAAAGACGTCAAGATTTCCAAGTTATACATGAAATCTGCAATACATGAAAAGCCTCAAAATCCAACATCTCCAGCCTGAGTTCCACGGTCATAAACCACAAAGTGAGGAATAGCTCTTCATGGTTTCTACAGGTGCCTGAGGAGCTCACGGTCACAAAGCAGAACGTGCTTGGGAGTTTTTCTCGGAGAAAAGGCCCTCGAAAGCAGGAAAGAGTCTTGCCAATAGGATGAAGTGAGCAGTATGAGGAAAGACTTTACCTATTTCAGAGGCTGTTGAGAGGCAGTATAACATTATGATTAACCACTTGGCCACTGGAGTAAGACTAACTAGGTTTAATCATGCTTTGATGTCCTCTTGCCGGCTGTGTTGTAACCCCCTACATAATCTCCTTATGTCTCAGTCACCTCATTTGTTAATATGGGGCTAATGACAGTACAACCCTGAGATGTGGTGAGATTTAAATAGGGGAAATGACTATGAAGCATTTATTGCAGAGTCTGGTGCAAAGTAAGAGTTCAGCAAGTATGTCTGGCTATGTAGCCGCTGTAAGACCCTGGAACCCCTTGCAGACTGCAGTGCTGGCCGTCATTCCTCCAGCCCCACCTGTGTTATATGCATCTTGTAGGCAACAAATTACTTCCTTCTCAAGTGTGTTGGAGAAAAAGTTTTGTTATCTTTCCCTGACAGCCTACTGAATCTTAAAAGGCGACATTTTAAGAAAGATCTTTCCCCAGACAGACAATCTTCCTTTACCAGGGGGAGAATAGGACTGAACCTACAGGTTAACTTGATAACCCATGTGCCATTGTTCTCTGTGCTGTGGAAGCCCCTGCTCAGCACTCCTGGGGAGTGATAACAGGCTAAATAGTCTCCCTGAACTGCCCACACATGGAGAGCGCTCACGGAATCAGGGCCTGGAATGTGATGCATGGCCCCAGTTGCTGCCTGTAATCCTGCCTCTCTACCCTCCTGTTTTGACCAGTGCTGTCTGCTCATAGTATCGTTGCAGCCTGTCGTAATGTGGAGTCAATTGTATTCTCTTCCCGACACAGCAGATTAAGGGAAGTTAAAAAAAAAAGGATTTAGCGCAAAATCATGGAAAGGTCAACCCAGCAATATTAAGTAGTTCTGTCAGTAGTAAAGTTAAAAATGACTGTAGACTAAATAACACATTTGTTCTACTTAGAGCACAGCCTCAGTAGCGCACAGCAGTGGTGGAATGTTGCTATCTTGTGGAGCAAGTGAGGAACTACAGTTTCTGATACTCACACTGAATGACGCAGGTCGGGGCCTGTGGAACCCCTTGGGTTCAGGTCAGTCAGGGGTTCATATCATGGGGCTATTGACCTGCCCCCCAAAAAAAGGACAATGTGTCAACAATTCATTACAAATGAACAAGTACATAATTCTAGTTAGTAGCACTGTTGTTCTTTTCCATAGAAACACATCCTCTCGTAAACAAGTATTGTCTGCCAACGTCTATTTATTTGTTTTTAACTCAGGATGAAGAAAATATCTTTACATCTTCTGATGGAACCGATTAGAAATGATCATCTACACCTTTATCAAGGCTTTTTCTAAATTAAAAAAAGAGTTTCTTTGCCACATGAATGATAAAACAGATGTGAAAAGAGTGACAGGTGCTTTCAATGATAGTAGTGACTCGATTTTCCGTTGGTTCAGAAGATTGAGTAATACGGTGTAGTGAGTCCCGCAGCTTCCTGCTCTGTTAACCACTACATAGCTATTTTACCGTTAAGCGTTACACATAATATTTTACTTTTTATCTTTTAGGCCATATGCCAAATTTTTATTGCTGTTCTTTCCACACATTGATTTTTCTCATTTCTGAGTAACTTACAGGAACATAAAGGGTATGGCCTTATCAGAAACTTGCATTCATGTTTTTCCATCAATAATTCATTGAGTAGATGAAGGATAGTCAACTGATTCTCCTGAAATACCCACTTTCATTCTCTGCCCTGCACTCCGATAGGTAATTGTGGACAAATTGAGTAATTGTGAGCAAATATCATTTACCTTCTAGAAATGAGTAAAGAATTGGGAGCATTGCAGAGGTCATATGATTTGGCAGTATATAGGTCTTTGCATTCTACTACCTTAAAATTATATTTGGAAATTCAAGTTTATATGGCTGCTAAACAGTCCATCTTTTCATGTGACATATAGGTATTCTAGTTTCCTGTATTCAGCTACTTGTTCTATCATGCAAGTATTTGCATGTGCTTTAATGTTGAGCTCTTTTTTTTGAGTACATTATATTAAGGATTCACATGACTGCAAAATATTTTTGGTGCTATAGTTGTTTCAAATTCAAGACAATAGTGATGGAATAGTGGGTGATATATAGTTCAGAGTCGAGTTATCACCAAAGTGAGAATTTGCTGTTCCTGAGCAAAGCTAAAGTAATCGTTTGCACATCAAACATCATTAAAAATACTGAATTATAATCACTTTTACTGTTGAAATTCCTGGTGAGTGATTCCCTAGCCAGACACCTGGTGTATTCTGTAATCAGCTGACATTGTCAGTGTGTTGGGTTGACATGTGGCACTTCAGACTTTTAAAGGAATCCTGCATTTCAGTTAGTGATCATGAAAAGGCATGTTTAT
Organism: Diceros bicornis minor; assembly: GCF_020826845.1. Lineage (NCBI taxonomy): Eukaryota > Metazoa > Chordata > Mammalia > Perissodactyla > Rhinocerotidae > Diceros > Diceros bicornis. Next base: position 9,643,897 of record NC_080751.1, on the reverse strand, counting down.
TTTCCTTAGGCTCTGAATTAATGTAATCAGATTACATTGTCGATTCTTAGCATTGGTGATAGCATTCACACATAAACTCATCTAGACATATGTGTATTAGAGAAACCAATGACCTTTTTTCTATCTTCAGGCTAGATCCTAGAATGATGATGTTCTCGATTATCTCTCTAGAAATTTCCCTCTAGAAAGTGGAATAGCAAAATAGAAAACAACAACCCCTTAGTCAACTTCTCAGGAAAGTCATAATTTATTAGCGGCTACCAGGGGCTGAATCTAATGCTGCTGCCCCATTGTTTGGGGGCATTGATGAGACAAGCTGACTTTCATATTACCTGTGCTTTTTGTGACGTTAGCATCAAATAGTCCTGTGTGGTCTCAGTAACTTATTCTTTCTCAATTGTCTGCTAAGTCCTGCAGCTCCAATGTGGCTCTTGTGTTTGAATAACAGCAGTCAATTGGTATAAAATATCTTTGTCTCTGATTATAAGGGGAGAAATTACTGCCCAGGTTCTTAGCATATCCTTTCTGTCAGGTATTATGACATTAACTTCATACAGCTGGATTGTTTGGAATTTATTTTTCAGTTATCCTTTCAAGAAATACTTATTGGATGCCTAGTCTATGCAAGACACTGTGCCAACATATATAACTTCAAAGGTGAATTAGACTCAGCTCTTGCCTTCAAAACTTTATAGGGTAGTGAGGGAGACAGTAAGAAAGACTGCAGTGCAAGTTGGGAAAATGTGCACATTGCTATGGTGTCACCTAGAAGGAAAACATAATAATTAGGATGTTTTCCATTTTAAATAACAGAATCCCAACTCTACTTAGTCTTTTAAAAAGAGAGTATATTGGGGTGGACCATGTGGCCTAATGGTTAAGTTTAGCGCACTCTGCTTCAGTGGCCTGGGTTCAGATCCCGGCTGCAGACCTACAACACTTGTCAGCCGTCCTGTGGTGGTGACCCACATATAAAATAGAGTAAGAGTGGCACTGATGTTAACTTCAGGGCTAATCTTCCTCAAGCAAAAAAAGAGGAAGATTGGCAACATATGTTAGCTCACGGCTAATCTTCCTCAGCAAAAAAAAAAGGGGGGGGGTAGTATATTGGCTCACTAAACTAAAAGCCCACAGGCAATTAGCTTCAGGCAAAGCTTGATCAAGGCACAAAAGTATGACAAGGACCAGATTTCTATCTCCTTTTCCTCACTAAGGGCACTCTTCTCTTTAGGTCCTTTTCTCATAGTCTCAAGATAAGCTGCTAACCATTCTCAAGACTACATGTTTCTAGACTAAAGATAGCAAGAAAGAGGAAATTCTCTTCCCTGCTAGCTCAAATAAAAGTTCCATAAACTTGTTAGTCCCCTTGGCCTCTGAATCAGGTGCCTATCTCTGAGTTAATTATTTAGAGGAGGAATGAGATGAGCTGGTTTCTTAATTTGGTCAGCACTACCTCTCTCCCTCACCATGCCCCAAGCCAAGAATGGGGTCAATTCAACCAAATTGTATTGTTGCGCAATTGAGGATAATATGAGGAAGGGCAATATGGCTGGAAGAGGGAGGGCTCAGGATTGGGTCTCATTGAACTGAATGAGATTTGCCTTTCCCTGAACCAATTGCTTGGACCAGCTTGAACAGGCTGGGGTCACAATCCCAAGCCTGAAGCTGGAGGCTAAGAGCTGAGGGTGATTGGAAAGAGGTTGGTCCCATCAAAAGCGTTGGGGGATGTATCATTCTGTCAAATAATGAGAGCAAAACTACATGGTTATTTGAGCAGGGCAAGTTTAATATAAAGAATTATTGGGGCTGGCCCCATGGCTTAGCGGTTAAGTGCATGTGCTCCACTACTGGCGGCCCGGGTTCGGATCCCAGGTACACACTGATGCACCGCTTGTGGGGCCATGCTGAGGCAGCATCCCACATACAGCAACTAGCAGGATGTGCAACTACGACATACAACAAGAAGAGGGGAAAAATAAGGGAGGAGCATTGGCAGTGGATGTTAGCTCAGGGCCAGTCTTCCTCAGCAAAAAGAGGAGGATTGGCATGGATGTTAGCTAAGGGCTGATCTTCCTCACACACACACAAAAAAAGAATTATTAACTCTAATAGCAGATTAGAGTAATGAGGGATTGGCTAGTAAGAAGTAAAGAGAACTATAAGGAATATAGGGATGGCAGATATAAGGAGCAGCTGCTACCCCTAGAACTGAGATAGAGCACTCTAGGGAGAGGCTTCCACTCCCACCTCCCCAACTAGGACTGAGGTCCAGATGTCCCTAGTTTGCCGGACGACAGAGAAGTCACTGAGGTGCTGTACAAGCTAATAGAACCTGCTGGGAATCTGCCCTTTAGGGTGTCAAGGAAAACTGCTCCAGAGAGGTGTCTGACTGGAGGCATTCCCCTACGGAATCACCCAAGTGGGCCATGCTGAGGGAAACTGCTGGCCCCCTGGTGTTGGGAAGCTACCCCTGCTATAGGACCTGTTGAGAGAACACACCAGAACCAGGAAACAGAACCCTTTCCTCCTTCCTTGCCCATCCAGCACTCTCTACTGATAAAGCTTAACATCAGGCCAGCTGGGAAAGGAATAGTATTTAAAGGGCCCAGACATGTTTTACAGAGCAGGCAGACGCATGAATTTGGATTTGATAAATGGCGCAGGGAGAGTGATTTACTGCATGCAAATGGGATGCTCTTGCCATAAGAAGGGAGATGGATTCAGGTGAGGCAAGAGACTTCACCTACAGAGAGCTTCACAAACCAAGGAAAGAACGAAGGCATGAGAGCAAGGGAGAGGACTTGGAGTGTTCACAATAATACAGTGGATTCTGTATCTTTGGAGCGTAGAGGGTAGGGTGAGGAGAGTCATAACAAAAAGATACAGAACAGAAAGATACAGGTTGTGGAGTGTCTTGGGCAACATGATAATTAGTTTGCACTCTACCAGTTAGTTTAGAGTCCATGTATAAATTATGAGGAGCCGTGGAATAATTATAAGCATTAGAATCAGATTCATGATTTAGAGAAATAATTTTGGTAGCAATAATTTTGGTAGGGAAGAAATTAGAAGAGAGGTGAGCCCAAGCAAGGAGACAGAGTAAGAGGGGATTGAAGTTATGCAGGCCAGTGAATGAAAGAAAAGCTGAGCGAAGGTAATGGCAGCGTGTATTGTGAAAAGGGGGTAGATTTTAGAGATATTAAGGAGGTAGAATTACTAGAACTTGGAGACTGATGTGATGGGTCAAGGTTCTAATGAGTCTTCATAATCAGTTCATCAGTATAATCCAAACCCAAAGTCCATCAGCTTTATAAACCCATCCTTTCTGGGAAAATAAGGCAGCAGAGCCCAGGAGTTAAATGTGTGAGCTCTGGAGCCAACTACCGGGTTCAAACACAGTCTCCCACACACAGTTGCTGTGAGACCTCTCAGGCAGGTTGGATAACTGAGTCTCTGATGCAGAGGCTGAGTCCTCTGACCTCAGTCTCTCCTCTTTGTTAAAGTAGAAATAAGAAAACCATCAACTTCACAGAGTTATCTGGGGGACAAAATTAGATATATGGAAACCATTCAGAACAATGTCTGGCACATCATCGGTACTCAGCGACACTGGCTAGTGTCATTTTTCTTGCACAAACTGAAAAAAACTTTGGAAATATATCATAAGCTATAATATTTGTGCTTTATAAAATATAGCACTTAAAGAATAAATGAATAAACTGAAAATAACTTTGGAAATATATCATAAGCTATATTATATGGACCTTATAAAACATGACACTTTAAGAATAAATGACACTAGTATTTAATCGTTCTTGTTTTCTGATGAAATAATTTTCTTCACTTGTTAACAAGGAAACAGAATATTTAATCAAGAAGGCCAGCTTATCTTTAGGAGGCAGAAAAATGAAGTATGATAATGCTGAGATACCAATGGTCAAACCAGGGTATATGACTAAACAATGTAGTTAGATGTAGAATCTTATATTCCTTCATTCATTCACTTGGCCAACTCCTATTTCCATGATAATATTTTTAATTGAGTTGTAAAACCAGATTCTAACAAGAGAGTTATGTATGTCTTATTAAATAGTTTCATCAATGTCACTTAACATCCAGTCAATGGGGTATCAGTAGTAGGACCTGGAGTGAGGTCAGTCTGTCCAAACAGCAATAATGATTATAACAACAAGGATTTATAGCACTGGTATGGGCAGCAAGTGTCCACAGGGGAACCAGATCACATAGTCCAGGACAAGAGGGATCAGACTCCTCAGTTCAACACTATCCCCATCCCCATATGCCTGCCTAGCTCCTAGTAGGTTCTTAATAAATATTTAATACAAAAAATGAACTCTCAGACTATATTTTTTTATATTGAAGTAAATAAGTGCAATTTCAACCAGGAAAATTAGAGACTGATTTAAAGACTCTATCACAGACAGTTTGCCACAGCTGTAGACTCATAGTTGCAGGCAGGCTTGCTTTAGGAATGGGGGAGGGGTGATTTTGAACAAACTCTGAGAAGACCAAGATTTTAAGAGTTTTAAGTGACAAGCTCTGAAAATAATATCTAAATCTACTATTTAGGGAGGAAATTTTAATATCTTTTCTGGAAGTTTCAGTCTTTTCAGCTGTACCTGTGCACAGGCTACCAATATTAAAGACAGGAATACCTGGTTGAGCAGAGCTCTTGCTGTGGTGTTTGTAAGCCCAGCCTGGCAGTGGGAGAACAGCTGTCTGCAATGCTCAAGATCAGGAGGGCATTTATAATGGGGAAGGGTATGGCAGCTGCCTCTAAGGGCTCCCTTCATCAGCTTGTTGGAAACAATTGCCCACTCCAGGGCATAGGGTCTCTCAAACTGGCACCTTCTCGAAGGGCCCCTACCACCCTGCTTCTTAGAGCCATCACCAGGAGCCTGCTGCCTGTACCCTCTCCGCAGCATTCCTTCCACTCCTCCCAGGTCCCCTGTCACCTGCACACTTGCCAAGAGTGATTCTTCTTCAAAATTATTTAGGAAAAAGTTTTCCGCTTCGGAAGATACTACACAGCAGATCAGTATCTCTGTTTAAGGAGCTCCTAATTCTTGCCGGGCCCCCTGCTAAGTATTTGATATTTTACGTTTCTGCCCTGGATCGCAGAGCTAACAAATGACAGAGCTGGGGTTCAAACAGACCAATTTGACCCCATAGCCCTCCTCACACATTCTGACTTATATCCATCACTGTGGGGCCCAGGAAGGGGAAAATGTGTCCCAGGCTCTTCTTCTGCATAAGAACTGCCTTTTAAGGCGTTTGTTTGGCTTAAAGGAGTCAATTTCCTTTTCTCAGACACCCAGAAAGAACAAAAGATCATTGGCTCTGTTCAAAAATAAAAACTTTTATATTAATTTTAACTTCTCAAAAGTGCCTGGTCACTGCCCTTCTCCTTTTTTTTCCTTCCTTCTCCAGGTCCCTTCAACATTCTATTGTCTCTGTCTCTCTCTCCCTCCCTTTCCCTTTCTCTCTCTTCCTCTCCCTCTGGTTCCCCAAACTCTCTCTCTCTCCCTCTCTCTCTGCCTCCCTCTCCCTCTCTCTCTCCCCGCCCCTCCCATCATCTATCTACTAGCAGTGTATGTGCCCATAATCCAGACTTTCGTCCCATTTCCTCCATTTCTATGGGGCCTTGGACAGATTCTGAACCATGTTTCTATATGAGGCCTTTTCACGAGGTGAGCTCTCAGATCCTCCTGGATTAAACTCTAAGTATGACTAAGTCTACATTTACACAAACAGACCCCATCATTGGTGTTTCTTTTCAAAAGAACTTCACTGAAATAGAAACATAAATTCAAACCAGCATCTGGATTCTTCAGAGAAAACCAGTGAGAAAATAAGTTGTGTCCCACAACAAAATAAATACTCCAAATTGGTCTGATTAACACCCAGTAAGAGGCCTGTTTTATATATATATATCAGAAAACAAATCCAAGATTTAGCTCTCTCTGAGATAATTATTTTGCTCTTCCCTGGAAGCAGTTTTTATGTCCTGAGAAAAGATTTATAACTCAAGTAAGCAGCAGGAACAAATTAACAGCCAAGAGCTGTCCTCTCAGTGAAGCTGTTGATAGCCATGGTGGTATGATTACAAATGTATCAGAAAGTGAAACATCACTGATGTGTTGTTTTAAAGATTTGAGGTATGAGATTCTCATTAAACTATGAAAATGCTTTAAATGGGCCATTCCATACCATAAAATGTAATTTGATTTGAGGCCCTAAAAAACATCCTAACACACAACAGTCACTTTTCAACTATAATTCTTTCTGTTCCTTGAGTATTATTAGAGCCTGGATAGGAATTAGAAAAGACTAACACTGAAGAGTTAAATCATCATTTCATATTTTTACAGTTAGAAGAAAGAAAGATGCAGAGTTTCCATAGTCAACGAGAATGGAAACTTAATTTTATGTGGAGCCTAGATTACCACCATTCTAACTAAGTTCCCTTGCTTGCTACAATTTTTTCCTTAATAAAATGAGTTAGCCTATTTAGTAAATTGAACGATAGTATATTATCTATGGAGTAATATGTTTGATGATATCTGTTATCACTGATTTATATATACAATTCTCTTCCTCTGCTCAGTGAAACTTGATAAGGAAGTTGAGTTAGCCCTCTTTGTGATTGTGTCAAGCTTAAACAAAGGTGTTTCTTTATAGGTCAGAACTGTGTTAATCTGTGGCTTTTTCCAGCTGTTTCAGTGGTCATTTGTACTTCCGCGTTGTCAAACAGTAACTATCTGTATATCATTCTTTGATTTGCTCCCAACTGCAAGAGCCAATCAGAATTCTGTAGTAGGCCCACGTGTTCTCCACATTTCTCATTACCCTTTCAGAGCTCTCTTGCTTCTTCTTTTCTCTCTTTTTCTACTGCATCTCTTGGAAGCCTGTGCTAGTTGAGGCCTCTCTACTAGGCTCCCTTCATATTTAGGAACTTTTGATTTTCTCAAACACATATCTGTCTGGTGCCTTATTCACTCAGGACTGTGTTCTTGGCTGTTTCTGCTGGTAAAGTTATTTCTACAAAGATGCTACCTGACTGACAATGACTTAGTGGACTACTTCGCCATGATATCCTAATTTTAATTTTAATTGAGTCTACAGGTATTATAACCTTACAAGTGTTACCCATTGTGGAAATCTTCATACCATATTAAAGTTAAAATCATTCTGGAGGGGAGGAGACTTTAGTACCTCTCAAATCCTGAAATTGTTTATAAAGGGAGTCTTAGTGAAATTCGTAATTCAAGTCCAAGGCCACTCTGGAAAAGTGCAATGAAACAGTCTGCAGGAATTTGGAAGCACAGCACTTCATTAGCGTGGCATGCTTGCTACTCTTCTGTCCACTCCCATTCCACCCAAGGGATGAAGCAATAAAACTTCAAGTTCACTTGCTTCTCAAGACTCCATACCTCCTCTTTCTATTGGGTAGCAAGGTGTAAACTCAGCCTAAAATTACAGTCCCTTTAGTCCCAGATTTAGAGATGTTGCCAAGAAGACTGGTTGCCGATTCCAGCTGTCTCAAACTTGCAGCAGCCCAGGAGTTGCTCAGTTTTTGTTTGTAGAACCACTTCCTCCTCTGAAGATTTCTAGATTTTTGCTTTTAAATTCTATATTTTCTCCTTACATATATTTTCCTTTGTGTTTCTACTTGAAATTAGAAGTCTATATTCCTTATCAAAATCATAACTATCAATAAAATACAATCAATGCAGTATTTTATATTCTACAAGAGTTCAACAATTATTATCTTTTACATACAAAATATTCTGTAAAGTCTTAAATATTTATTCTGATCATAAATGCTTGTTGGGGTACTTTTTTCCTATTGTTTTATTTAAATGTTAATGCATGTTAGTGTTAATTTTTTTTTATGAGTTGTGATTTCTAACATGTTTAATAACATTTAAATGCTATCCAGTTATAAATGTTTTTATTTTAATCATTTCAGGTGGAGGAGGCCCTGGAAGCTGTCAAAAATGCTACAAATGAGCAAGACCTTGCAAATCGCTTTAAAGAATTTGGGAAAGAAATGGTGAAACTTAACTATGTAGCTGCAAGAAGGCAACAGGTGGGAAAGATTTTGGAAATGGTAGGGGAGGAAATGAATGCATTTAAGGAAGCTTGTAGCTTTGTAGGCTTGAACAATGGATCAGCTACATCTGCTGGCTATCAAATTATCAAATACCCTAAGAACCTGTGATCACAAAGGCTGCTTCCTACGTGGGCCAGGTCTGATACCACTGTGGGCCCCAGGGTACTCTCTGACCCCTGCATACTTAGAGTAGGTCACAGGCCACCTGCTTCAGTGGTGGGAACCACCCTGGCAGCCCCACCACACTAACCTTTTGTCCACTGTAGGAGAAGCTCCCGAGTCAAATAAAAAATATCAAGCTGTGGTGTGGTGCTGTGGTCAGTCTCTGAGCACCTCCCTTTGCCCTTGCTTTTTATCTCCTAACCCTGTGGACATCACCATGCATATGCAAACCTAAGATGTGCAGCATGTAGAGTGAAACTTTTATGAAAGAGAGGAAGACACTTCAAAGAAATTTAGAAGAAAGGCAGAAAAAAGAGAAATGGAGGTGGGGAGGGAGAGCACAGGTGCATGTGAGGCACTTTGATGAAGGTGGCTGACCTGGGATCTTCCTGCCTCCCCTTTGTCTGGAGACAGCCCCTTCAGTGTTAGCCAGCTCTGTTTGTTTGTTAGGTACCATTAGAATTTTGTTTCCAAAGAGTGTGTTCTTATTCTTTTTCCCGAGAAAAACATCTCCAAATGTGGAGGAGTCAGTTAAAATCCTTTTCACCCATCCTCTGGACTGCTCCCAGAATTCTTCAACAATTCCTACTGACTTTTTCTGTGATTCTCTATGACCAACAGGAAGGTTCCAGTCAACAAACATTTGTTGAGTGTTCATCTGTTCCAGGCTGAAGTGATGCTGATATTACAAACTTGACCAAGATCTAATCCCTTCCCCTAAAGAGCTTCCAATATCCCTTTGTGTGACAGGCACACACACACGATTTTAGTTTAGTTTAAGTATTTTGCTATCAGCACAATTCATTGTTCAAGTGAAATCTTGTATGTAATATGAGTCAGAGCCAAGTTACTCTGAAGCACAGGTGTGAGACCAAAAGCCACTTACCTTGTTTAAACAACTGGAAACAACAACAACAACAACAACATTGAATCTAGATCTCAGTGAACCAATGGGGAGGCTGGGAAGAAAGGTAGGGGCTGGGACATTCTGAGTCTTGCAAAGTGTTTGCATTTTATTGAAAGTGAATGGGTAGTATTTGAATAGTCCAAAGTTCCTTATCAATGTCTCAGATTTGCATTTTAATATTATTCTATTTACATTGCAAAAAAGGGAGTGGAACAGAAGAGGAGAGATGGTGGTGGTCTCAATTAGTGTGGAAACAGTGGAAATGGAGAAAAGTATAGGGAGTCAAAGGCTATTTAGAGAATAGCACACTCAGGACGTGCTGATGAATTGGGTGTGTGAGGTTAGAAAGTGACAGCAACCAGTTCACTTTTAAGGTTCTGGTATGAGCAAGTGAGTGGATGGTGGTGAACTTAACTGAGGTGGGGAATACTGGAAAGAGGCCAGTTAGGGTTAGAAATCAATATTTCATATTTCATATTTAGATACATTGATTTTGAGATGCTTATAAGATATCCATGTAGAAATGTCCAATAGAAGAAAGTGATAGGTTGGAGATCGAAACACGAAGTCATCAGCATGTAGCTCGTATTAAAATCCCTGGGAATATATGAAATATTTATATGAGACCCATAAATATAATTTATTTTTATTTCATTAATATTTTGTTTAAAATTGATTGCTAGTTCAGACTCTTTCAAGAAAGTTTAGAAAAAGAAGTAGAATAGAAAGAAGGAAAAAAGCCACATTAACACCCTACTACCCACAAAAAAATGGTGCTTGATATTTTGGTATATTGCCTTTCGGTATATATCTTCGTAGTTTAATGTATTTACAATTATACTATGCATAAAAGTATGCATATTATCTGCTCTTTTATTTGTTTTGTAAATATTATCCGTGTTATTACTTTTGTGGAAATGAATTTTAATATTCACATAAATAGTCCATTAAACAAATGCTTCAGTAGTTTACTTAACCAATTCTTCATAATTCAACATTTAGATTGTTTCAAGTTTTTTTCATGTGATTAAAGAATATTTTCTCAAATATTTTTATGGAGAGACTTTCCCACCCTCCATCTCTCACTTAGATATTTAGATGATTTTTTTTTTTTTTTTTTAGTATAGATACCCCAGAATGGAATATGGAATTTCTGGACCAGGTGTTCTGGAGATTAATAAGGCCCTTCATGACTGGTGGGGAAAACCTGTTAATTGCACTTCCCAGGTTATTGCCCAGCATAGAGAATACACTCGTGTGTTTGTTACGTGTTCATCTTTAGGGCTAAAAATAAATAATCCCAATTTAGAAATTATGTTACCTGGCTTAAATCTGTTAGTACTTAAGCAAAGGAGGATAGATGGTTCAGTCGTTTATGATTTATTGTCAATTTGTCTTGACAATCCTTGATATCAAATATAATGTGCTGGTCTCAGAGCTATTTTGGCCCACAAAAGAGATGTAATTCACTGTTGCCAGGTCATCCATCTATCATGTACCAAATGAGCAAATAGGAATAAAGCCTCAGTTGTTCAAATACTTTTTAATGATGCTGTGAAGCTAGAAAAATATTCTCTCAGAGATTCTCAGCTGGCAGTCCTACATGGCTCTTAGAGGGCAGCACTGCCTTTAACATTTCTGAAAATGATATGAACATTTTCTTAACACTGCTCTTTACAGCTGAAAATACAGATACTCACCAGGGGTATTATTTTTGACATCCAAAACTAGGAAAGCAAGTAATCTTTGACCTGTTATGTTTTATTTCCTAAACTCAGTGATTGAGCTGCCATTAAAAGTAGTTTTTAAAAAAATGAACCCTATTCTGAAAGTGATAATGAGGTGGCAGTAATGCACTGAGCAAAAATCAGAAGAGTTTGATTTCCTGTGTTTGTAATTGTAATTGAAAATGGAGGTAAGCAGAGTATCAGAAGACTGAAGTTTGGGTTTTCCATCTGCTGATAACTAACGCTGATCCATGCCTGCCATGTACCTTATTGATGGCTCAGTTTTTGTATTCTTTCGGCAATATTTATTGAATGCCTTTTATGGACCAGACACCATGCTAATGACCAAAGAGCTACTGAACAAGATTGGCAGTGCTCCCTGCTCTCACTGGACATACAGTATAAGAGGGAAAGGTGTACTTAAATAAGTAAATACAATATAGTATGATAACGGTTAGTGATAGGAGAGAATAGGGTCTGTGGGAGCAGAGAGAAGGGGACATAGCTTAGAGAGTTGAATGGAAAGTGGGTTCTCACAGGACAGGTCATGCCAGGTGAAAGGATAGAGTAAAGGAGGGATGCTCAGATATTTCACAAAGAACAGTATATGCAAAGTCCTGGGGCTAGAGAGAGCACCAGGGAGAGTAGATGGTTTCTAAAATTCAGTGTGGTTCTAACAGTCTGTGACTCTAAGTTCTGTTACAGATGCTTCCATGGCAAACATGGATGTGACAGGTTTCGTGTTTCACACACGCAGGAGCTGAAGGACCCTCACTGTCGGGATGAGATGGCAGCTGCCCGAGGGGCTCTGAAGAAGAACGCCACAATGCTGTACACAGCCTCCCAAGCGTTTCTCCGCCACCCGGATGTTGCCGCCACAAGAGCCAACCGAGATTATGTGTTCAAACAAGTCCAGGAGGCCATTGCTGGCATCTCCAATGCTGCTCAAGCTACCTCGCCCACTGATGAAGCCAAAGGCCACACAGGCATCGGCGAGCTGGCTGCGGCTCTGAATGAGTTTGATGTAAGCATCCAGGTGATGTACACAGAGGGGTGTACGCTTTCATTGAAAAAAATGTATTGGGGATGGAGGGCCACCAAGATAGTATACAATGATTTACGCTCCTTGGAGGCTTTTGATAGTAAGATAAACTGCATAATGTGCTTCTGTTATTAGGAATCCAACATATTGGCAGAACCTAGTTTACTTATCTTTAAAGGAACTAACAATTATGTTTAAGAGGGCCTGATCCGATGTAAGTAGAAGCCTGTACACCATTAACTTCCTACCCCATGGGCTATTTTAGGGACAGTTCATCATTTGGATGATCATCTTTATTATTAAAGGGACAAATGTCGTGGGCAGCTTAGGTGTAGATTGGGTCTATGTTGTGCCTGGGTGAAGAACTGCCCTCAATGTCTTCATTTTAAATCAGTGGCAAACAAATTCTGTTTACTCTCTGATTCCACATGAGATCTGGGTCTTCCTTTCATTGGTCCCTCTGGGTAGTGCCTCTGCTAGTCCCATGAATGACCCACATTCTGCACCCACTGTTTCTTGGCTGTGTCCCAATGAAGGAAGCAGGAGGAGGATGGCTCACTGCACTTGGGCATATTCAAGGCATCAGAGTGAGTGAGAGGGACACATGTCATTAGCACCCCAGGATGACAACCCTCCCCTCCCCTGGGTCAGGACATGGGCCCACCTGTGAGAGGCTGGAATTCAGTTGAGTTCATCCTAGGTTCAATGAGAGCCTACACGTGTTGTGAGAGCTACAAAGATTTGTAAATAATCAATATCTAGTTTCATGGGTTACATTTTCCCATAGGGGAAATGAGGGAAGTAGAATGTACTAAACACGTTTCAAGTGATAAAACACAGTGTTACAGGAATTCATAGGAGAAAATCGGTTACTTATGAGCTGTGGAGAAAGGTGATGAGCTTGCTTTTGGATATGTTGACATGAATTTTTGGCAGGAGATGATGGCTGGCTGCTAGAAAAGAGGATCAGGAGCAAATGATTGTTAAAGGCATGGAGATGGATGATATAATGGAGGAATAATTATAATAGCACTTCCTACTCCAATAACTCTTTGCAGTTTCCACAGGGGTCTCTCCTCTTTCCCTTACTTTTTTCAGTTAATCAAGAAATATATATATTGAACTTAGACCATATACTATTTCTTAAGATTTTTTGTAAGGAAAGAGAGCCTGTTCACAAACTAAACGATAAAAATAATTTGTTGGCTTTATTTTATTATTTAACTTAATTTCCTTTCATATGTTAGAAATAATCCTGATTTAGATGTGGAGGACCTAGAAAAGAAAATTAATTGCTTTACTGAGGGACAAGTTTTACTTTTTTGTAAATAATGTCATGATCCCAAGTAGGAAAATTATTAACCCTATCAATTTTTATAATATTCAGACAATCCCAATAAAAATTCTAGGAGAGTTCTTTTGGAACTTGACAGAGTGATGATAAAGTTTTTTTTTCTGGAATAAAAATGGGTGAGGAAACAAAATTGAGCAGGTCATCATTCAGATATTAAAACATTATAATGCTGCATTAATTTTTAAAGTGTGCATTAGAACAAAAAATACCTCATCCGTTAAACAGAATAGAAAATCACAATCCTAACTGCAAAATTATTTTATGAAATGCTGCTTTTCAAAATAAGTTGAGTGGGTGGATTATTTAGTCAGATTTTGACACAATTGCATTTTTATAAGCATAATTTATTTTATAATCAAAAAGTAAACAATAAAACCTAAGTGAAGAGATGGTAAGGGAATAGAAGTGTAGCTTGCAGAGAACTCTCTTGAAGGATAGTACAGACCCTTCAGCTTCTGCCACCTTCTGCCCAAGAGTGTGAGGACCCTGGCTTCCCCTTCTCTTAGGTTCCAGACCATCTTCATTAAAAGGAGCTTTTACCTGAAATGAATTTAACAATTGAGGCATCTTTGGAGTATTACAGATGGCTTTGGATTTACAAAATAAAACTTAAGGCCATGTGGGGAAAATCTATTAGGAAAGCATTTTGCCATATGTTAAACTGTCAACTGTTTTCTTTTACTATAGTGATATCTTCTCGTGCTGGACACAAAAGGCTTAGGAGGTTAACACATGAATATAACTATCAAAGTCATTTTTTATAAAACATAGTATATTAAGTAATATACTAATTATATTAACTTTATATATTATATATTAACTAAGTAATTTTTATTACTTATCATATTAACTAAGTATATTATATGTTAACTAAGTAATTACACATTTTATTAGCTAAGTATTTTAACCAAGTAATATTTTATTACTAATTGTATCCTGGTTCTCGAGCTATGTAAATTGCGTAACGCATTATCTAATGTTTAAAATTTTATTTCTCAGAGGTTGACAAAAATCAACATGTGGAACTATCTAAATTGGCAATTCATGGATAATAATTCCATTTGGTTTGGTTCCCTAAAAATTATTATGTAGTGAATGCAATTAATTTCAATATTTTCTCAAAAGTAGTAATGCTAGTAAAATATTATTGAATAGTACAACATATAAGGTAATTAACCAGTTGTAGATTTTCCATCATTTCTGACACCAGCAAACCTAGACAGTTCTTAATGATATTTGAAATTCTCTCACTGAAAAATAATGTTCCATTTCTCTTCACTTTGTAACAGAATTATACGTTTCTGTTCTACAGTTGCATAATGAATACTTTGGTATTTTTTTATTTCCCAAGCAAATTGACTTGAAATTCATTTAGAATTCACAGGTACCTGTCTTGAATGCTAAATGCTATCCTCAGATATTAAAGAAATTGATATTACATTGGGTGGGAAACTCACTCAAACTTCCTGTGATTTGCTTTTCTGGCAATATCCTTCCTGATGCTTGGTTTAATGGCTTGCCAATGTAATGGAGATTTAAAGTATCTTTGAGATCCCAAAATGAAAGGAACCATAGAAATACAAAATATATTTTCATGATCAGCATAGCTGGCATGCCCTGTTGTTGAATTTGAAGCACACTTCGTATTAAAAGTCATCAGTGTGTCACACCCAGTTCTATGGGAGGTAGGATACAGAAGTGGCTTAGAGTTTGATAGTTAATTAAGAACGAAGTAAAAATTAGTATTTTTACATTCATTTTTCTAAAATTATAGGATTGATTTCTATCTGGGTAGTTATAATTGGGGCTCAATCTCTGTGACCTGTTTTCTGGCACTATTATTCTGCCTACATCAAGAGTTGATGTAGTGATTTATGAAGCAAAGGAATGAAGAAAAAACCCCAGTATTTTAACAACTTGAAACCATCAAGAGAGTCTCTAATGATACAACAGCAAAAAGTAAAATGATTGCTAATCAAGGGAAAAATCAGCCTCTGTTTAAAATGTGGTAGCTTGAGGTGGTTAATTTTATCTAGTGAAACTATCTACTAAGGAAGACTGAAAAAAATTTTTAAAAATGTAATGAGTGCTCGCAAGTAAATCATATTATCATGTCAGTTATGACTGCCAGAAAACTTTTAAGAGTGGGAGAGAGGAAAATTAAAAGTTATTCCTATTGAATTTCTTTATTTTATTAAAGAGAAGAGTGTATTATATCTTGCTTTTTGAAGCTTCTTTTGTAGATGAAGATACTTTGGAAAAATTGAAATTAACACCATTCTTTTTTTTTTGAGGAAGATCGGCCCTGAGCTAACATCCATGCTAATCCTCCTCTTTCTGCTGAGGAAGACCGGCTCTGAGCTAACATCTATTGCCAATCCTTCTCCATTCTTTTCCCCCAAGCCCCAGTAAATAGTTGTATGTCATAGTTGCACATCCTTTTAGTTGCTGTATGTGGGACGCGGCCTCAGCATGGCCGGACAAGCGGTGCGTCGGTGCGCGCCCGGGATCCAAACCCAGGCCGCCAGTAACAGAGCACGCACGCTTAACTGCTAAGCCACAGGGCCGGCCCCAAATTAACACCATTCTTGACACTATTTTTATCACTGATAGCTATTTCCCTTTAAAAATTGTTTTCTTTTAAATCAGACAGTAAACATTATCTCAAATTCCTCTCACTTTAAGCTTTCTGCTTGTGACTTTGCTTCCTTCTTTTCCCACTTGCCCTGGGAATTTGCTTGATGAGTAATTCTCTTTTTCTTGTACATTCAGGTTCTTCTTCTCCACTTGTTCCATCCCCTCAGCCTACAGAAAAATGTAGTTCTATTCTACAACCTAATGATAAAATAAAATAAAGCCTTAGGCTACCATATTTACCATGTTCTCGTATTTCCCTCTTCTTTTCCTTACAGAGCTCTTTGAGAAGTGGAGTCTAGTCCCTGCTTCCATTGTTTGGCTGCTGACGTGCTCTTACTTCTTTCAGCCTCCTCATCCAGCCTCCACTCCTGCCCCTCCTCTGTGACACTGTGTCTGAGAGTCCCTAGCGCCTCCTCACTCAGGAAATCCATGTGCTTGTATGATCTACTTCCCAACTGCTTCAACTTTGGAAGGAGGGTGCATTTAATAGTATTAACCGTGCTTTCTTTTTGTATAACTTCTAACTTGCAGGATTTAAATATCTGTACTTGAGAAGTAGCACAATCTAATCTCAACCACATTGAGCTGAAATGTCACTGTGGCATACCAACTCCACATAAATTTCCCTTCCTATTTCTACCTAATTTTGAATATCCCCTCCCTCTCCTTAGGTTTTCTTCCTTTTTTCTCCCTCTTTTCTTTAAATATGTTTTCTTTTCTTGATCTAATTGTAATTCTCTTACTGATCTGGTCTTCAGTGGATGAAAACGTTGGAACGTGAGCATAGGATGATAGCACGTCCACGTCACAGGCCAATGGGCATAGCGAGACTCTATCTGACAAGGTTAGGGGACTCGGGCTAACTGCAATGATGACAGAATTGTTCCCTGGGGAGCATCTCCAGGCTCCAGCGGTCACTGCCCCAAGGTTATTCCAACTCTGTGCTCTTCTCAGGCATACACAGGTGTTCTAGGAGCTCTAATCCAAAGAAGGAGGCTTAGCAGCATGAGTTCAGGTGGCAGCAGTCATTTCACAGCAGGACCCCAGCCTATTTCTGAGACATAGAGAAGAGGCTTCTGGACACCTGAGAGTAGTAAACAACGTTGGACTAGGGTTTGGGATCCAGGGTTGGAATAAAGCTCCAGTGGAGAGCTGGAATGCTATATGGGTAACTTAGGTCAGAGGCCCAAATACATGACTTTAGAGATCTACACGGAAGGAGTCTGAAGAAGTCGAGTTTTCCTGTTGACCCCCTACTCCAAATATCGCTCCTATGCTTTATGAATAGTGAGATAATTTTTTCTACTAGGCCCAGATAGATGCTCCTGTGGAAGCTCTGGTCCCTGAAGGAGCCACGAACCAGAGTTCCGGCTGGCTCAGGGATTCTGAGAGGGTTTTATTGACAGGTACTCTACAACATCAGGCAAGAAGGAGTGCCTCCTTGGAAAAGTAAATTTTCACAGATCATCTTGTTTAGTCCCTTCCCAGTTCTTATGCTGCCTTTTGCTGTAGAAACTAACATAGTTATTTATCAGAGAGTCTTACCCCAGGCCTCATCTCCTTTGTTGACATTCCTTAAAGTCATTCTGACTGCAGACATCTGGGAACCCCCATATTAGGTTATAAAGATGGACTGTAAGTTTTTTATATATTACATTAGAATGAGAATGGAGAGAGGAGAGGAGAGGGCCCTATCAAAATACTGTAAACACACTGATGGGGGCAATGCAAGATATAGCTAGGATTCTAAAGCAATAGCGAGGTGGAGGCCACATGCATAAAAGTGAAAACCAGTAAGCAGAACCATTTACCTTTTGGAAAGCAGTCTCAGATTCCTAATTCAGGTACTAAAAAGATAGAGCAGGTAAACTTAGCAATTTTCTGCCTGAGTTCATGCCGACATGTTTGAAGGCTTAATGTCTGTCCAGTTATGTCTGTTTTTCTTTAATACTTTTATTAGTACTCCTTAATAATGATCTCCTCTATATTCCTATGAAGTGGTTCCTATTTAAAGGCCTTTGGAAGTAGCCCAGGACATTGAGAAGAGCTCAGGACTTGGATTCAGGCATCTGGACCCTACTCCCTGCTCTGCAGATAACTATGTGTGACCTTCCGTTCCTGAGATAACATCTCTAGGCCTTGGAATAACCACAGGATGGACAAGATCGTTCACTGAGAGCTTACAATGTGCCAGATGAGATTTAAGAATGCAGTGCAAGGTGTAAAGGAGAAATAGTAAACACCTTGCACAGTAATAGTAAATGCAATAGTAAACACTTGCAAAGCCGTGGCATGCACTTACATATGCACCTAACCTACTGTGTGTGTGTAGGTGGGTGAGATTAGGGAGGGTGAAATCACAGAAGAATTCTTGGAGGAGGTGGTGCGTGAGTAGGAATAAACATGATGAAGTGTGAATGAGGCATAAAGAGCTACACTGCATGTAGAAGCCTGGTGGGTAGAGAGCTCATAACTTCTTCCGTTCTGGAGCCTGGGGGCTGAGGAGAAATCAGGCTAAGTGCATGAATTGGAGGCAGATCCTGTAGCCTTGTAGGCCTTACAAGGGGCTGGGCTTCAACCTGAAGGCATTAGTAAGTTGCTGGTAAGCAGGGGAATGCATGATCAGATTTCTGTTTTTAAAGATCCCTCTGGCTGCAGGGTGGAAAATGGATTTGAAAGGACGAAGCAGCAGGGCAGCGAGAGGGATTAGGGGGAAAGATTTTGACTGTCTCAAGTACGTTTTTTCTGGCTCTTAATTCACTTACATACCCACCAGTATGATTATTAAATGCCTAGTAATTTATGCAGATACATATTTGGAACATTCTTAATCCAAATTCTGCAACATCTAGGATTTTTATAGTTTAGCTTAAGCTATTTATATTTAATTGATCTCCTATTAGTATGTGTTTAGTATACTCATTTTACTTAACTTCTTAAAAACAATAACAACAAACTTTTAGATGCACTTTTTTAAAAACTGGAGACAGGTTTTCCCATCTGGTAGGATGTAATGTCAACAACTGTGGGTTAGTGGGGCCCAGAGACTCTCTGCTCTTCACCATATCTTCTCCCAGTGGGCTGTCATCTGAATTTTCCTGCTCTTTTCCCCTCTGGCAAATTCAACTCATCAAAATTGCCTTTTAATCCTTTTTAGCTAGAAACAAGCACTGGTGTTATAGCATTCTTTATCATACACTGACATCTGGTGGCGAAATGGAACATTAAGAAACACTCCAGTGGGCTCGTGTATACCTGTAAACATAGCACAACTTAAGTACGTACTATGGGCCCAAACCTAGGGAATGAAAATATGGACAGGGTCTAGTCTGCCTTCAGAGAACTTTTAAGCTGCTTATGGCACCCTTTTGTACATTAATGTTATTCAGTGGAGGTTGCATTAATCCTTTTTTGGAACAAAGTTTATAACCCTGGGAAGGTGGTGAATTTGGATGCAGATGAGTTTATAGGAAGAGAAGAGCAAGGCAGGCTGGAGAGTTGAGGGACCAGGTCAGCCAGCATCTGGGACAATAATTCTTCTCTGCTTCCTGAGCTATACCACGTCCCTTCCAGGACCCATTTATCCAATATCATCATTTATTGTCAAGAAATCTTATTCTGGGATATTGACACCTCTCATAGCTTCTTGGCTTCAAACAGCTTTAGCTTTGTAAGGTGCTATAAACCTAGGTGTATTTTCTGATAGTATCATTTGCTTTTCTATCATGTTTATTTTTTATAATTGCTCCAAGGAAATATCTGAATACAATTTTATCTTCTCTTCTACATTTCAGTCAGTAAATATGGAGCTACAAAAATCATTCAGCAAATAACAGAATGAGATTTGAAATATTATTTTTGAACATTGCAATTCAAACCCTTGTTTGTTTGCCTCCCTATCATCTTTAATCAAAATTATTATGTTTCTGATCTTGTTTTATTTTGCAACAGAAAATGTAAGAATCTATATTTTTCCCAATGAGAATAATTTTCTCTTCTTAGAATATTGACAGATTCTGTGGATATGACTTCACCTTTATTTCAAATAGTACTAAATATAACATTGAATACTGATGTCAATGATTATCATATTCTAAATTGTCTAAACGTGTGATAGCAAATATCATTTTGATTATCATTTGTTTATTAGTCATACTTTAAAATTTGGGAACCAAGCTAGTTCTTTCATCTAGTGAGCTATTTACTGGTGAAAACTGTGATTTATTTAAAATGTTTACCTCCTTAGTGTTATTTTCTTTCATGATTTCTTATGTTAGAAATGCTCGTCTTAGCTCCAGGATTATACCTTCCCCTTCTTGTCTGCTTCCTATGGTATTGTACTAGGGATGTACTTGGTACTCATTTATAAGATTGTTTGATTCCATGATGAAATAAATACACATACATACGAATACACACGCACACGCACACAAGCAATTCCTGCCCTACTTCTAAAAACACTCATTTGGATTTCTCATCAACCAAACTCGTTAACATACTTCCCAAAATTCTTCCCCAGCAGCAGATTCTGGAAACTTTACTATAACCTATTGAGTTCCATCGTTCATTCCCCAAATGTTCTCTGGTACCCTGTTTTGTTCTGATTACTTACATTCATTGAGCTAAGACTATAGGGAAAGGTTACCCACAGATGCATTTGTGGCAGTTGGCAGGCAGTTGGCATAACTGAGGGCTTAACTGAGTCCCATGCTGGTCCTCCTGGTTACACGGGTCATGCTAGTGGCCAGTGGGACAGCACAGCGTAGGGCAAGAAAAACAAGCTTGTGTTTGAATCCAACCACACAACTCTTCCCTCTTTACCTCTGTTTCTTCATCTGTAAAATGGGGTAAGAATGTTGACTCCTCAAGGTTGTGATCATGATTTATGGGATGAACATTCATAGGTGCCTAATCCTTGGTAGTCACTCATACGTGCTGGTTATCGTTTTCTCCCACCTCTCTTAACAGAAGTGTCCCAGCCAGACATCTCTCATCCAAGTCAGTGTTGAAGCTATTCCCTAGGAAAGCCTTAGAACAGTACCTGATTGAAAACTTGTTAATGTCACTGACAGCCGCTACAGAGACAATAATGCCATTTGCTCTACCTTGGCCATATCCACACCCTAATGCACAACATCTTCCAAAGAAGTTCTGGCCAAAGCATAAGCAATCTTGAGAGGTCAACATTTCCATGTCACAGTGGAAAATTCCAAGGAGAGATTAAATTACCACTTGGCCTAAGGATGATTCTTAAAGTGAAAACTCATGAGTCCAGTGCTAACACTAATGGTTTAAGTGTCTCCCTTGTGCTTATTTGGGAATTCTCATTGCTTTACCAGCTTCTGATGCAGTAAAAGCCACCTTTAGGTTTCTTCAGGTTTGGTGGTCTCTGAATTTCCTCCTAGAACACCTGGAAGGAAGAGGAGCGACTGACAGAAAGAGGTAGGGATAAAGGATGATGGAATAGTTTGGTGTTCCTGCTCAATCCAGGAACCACAATGTAAAGGAATTTATCATTTTTTTTTTTAACAACATGTTCTACCCAAGTGATATATTTTCAGCACAGTTAATTAGCAAGACATGACACTTGAGTCTAATACAAAAAAATAAGGAACAATAAAACAATGTGAAAGACATTGTTAAATCCTACATTTGATTGATGCTCAGCTTTTCTCTCGTTAATATTCTCTTGAAAACTTCAAGGATTAAACTGCTCAGTTGTGATGAGGAACAGGATTTCCCCATGTTCTAGATTGAGGACGGATCCATATTTCCTAGACTAGAACTTACACTTACAAGTCAAAGGGAATTTCTAGTACCTGGATGATTTAGAAAATCAAAGATTACCAGCACTACAAGTCCCCTGTGACTGTCTAGTCCATATAACCCAATTTATAAATGCAAAAAATGATTTCCAAAGAGACCAAACATTTTGCTCAAAGTCACACAAATAATTATTCTCATAGCTAAGATAAGAATACAAGTCTTAAAATTTGAAAGAATTGTGTAGGAGGTGTTATCCTCTCAGTCTCTATCAACTCCCTGAAGATACCCCAAATAAACGTGCAGTCTAAGGAAAAGCATATGCTTGCTGTGCAAATGCAGCTTCAAGACAGGTCCTGTCTTACTTCCTACTAGTTTCCCTCCCTGAAACTGTCCTATGAAGAAATTCCAGAGCTGGCACTGCTTGTTTCCTGGGTCTGCTTTAGGCGATCTTCTGAAAGGACCGGAAAAATATATGTGCACCTGTCTGTTTGAAAATGTCTTACTGTCATCTTCTATAACGTTAATCACGCTTCTTAAGCTTATTCTGATCGCTGAGGGCTACACTGGTGATCATCTTAGTGTTATTTTCTTTTCCTTTCTTCTCTCAGTTTTGGCATTTGTTTAAAAAATTTAAAAATAAGCTTTCATAATCACATATTATATATAATACATGTACATAATTTTTCTATATAAAAAAGCTTAGATCTTTCCTTCTAGTAATTGTTTTTCTTTTGTTCTCCTAAACACATTTTACAGCTTCATTTCTTCCAGGAGATGCTTATGCCTATTACTTGGGGGTCCAAATGAATTCATAGGTTTCAATTGGTTTGAACTGGTTGAAGAGGTTTGAACTGACTGCAGCGAGCCCTAAGATAGTTTCCTACACTAGCAAAACTCACCAGATTTGCACAGAAGTAAAGAATCTTCTTGACCTGAAAACAAGTATTACTGTGAAGAATATTTGCACTAATTGGTTTGAATGGATGATCCAAAGATTTTTAAATCCTACATTTTTACAAACTAGTCTTGCATTTGGCACAGTATTTAAGCACAGAAACATCGCCAACCAGAAAAAAAGTTTGCCACAGAACAATTCTTTTTTGCAAAGTCCTGTCATGGATTTGAAGAAAGGTGACATTTGTGGAGATCTGAAGAAGGAGAAGATCTCTTAGGGTGGAAAAGATATTATACTTGATCTATCACCAATGGTCTGAGTGTGGTAGCCCTTTGGCCTGTGGACGCGTGCTGTTTTATTTCCAGATTCTCTCAAGCCTACATACCAGAATCACTTTTAAATATGGAGCAGCAAAATACACCTAAAGTGACACAAGGTAAAGGCAGACTTAATAGTAATATTCTAGCACCTAAGAAATTACTTGTCCTGCAGGAAATAAATATGAAAAAAACAAATTTGTAGTGAAAATACCCAACAAAACTTAACATAACTGAATATATATCTATATCTACATGTATCAGATATTTATATTTTTTCTTTGGGATCTGGTAACTATGCATATTTTTCCCCCATACTTCTCATTTCCCAAACTTTCTTTCACTAATATTTTTAAAAATATTTTACTTGAAAAAATTTAAAACTGTTTACAGATATGTTGCAAATATAAAAATAATTAAAGAACACCAACATGTTCTGTACCTAGATTCACCAATTGTTAATATTTTACCCCATTTGCTGTGTCATTTGTTTTCTTTCTCTCAGGCACACAAACTCCTTAACTATTTTTAAATGGGTAAAATCAACTTTATTTTACATATACACATATATACATCACAAACAACTGAGACTCTTTCTCTAATTATTTCCATTAAGAATTAAATATTTAGGGGCCTGCCCAGTGGTGCAGCAGTTAAGTTCCTGCACTCTGCTTCCAAGGCCTGAGCTTCGCCAGTTTGGATCCTGGGCACAGACCTACTTACTGCTCATCAAGCCGTGCTGAGGCGGCGTCCCACGTAGAGCAACTAGAAGGATGTACAACTAGGATATCCAACTATGTACTGGGGCTTTAGGGAGGAAAAAAAAGAATTACAGGTTTATAAAAGGGTTGACACCAGAGCACCTATGAATTTGCTGGTTTTGCCTTGTTCAAAGAATTATTAATTTAATGGAGGGCTGTAGGTACAACAAAATCTCCCCAAATGTTGACTTGATGTAGTGATGACCATGAAACATTGTGTCCTTGCAACTAGAAGGTTAAATAGAGTAACCACTTACCTAAATTCGACTAATCCATGCCCACATATTCTCAATTTTAGTGTTAAAAACACACACACAAAATAGAGTTGTTTGTTCCTTTTGGATCATGGTATAATATTGAATATTTTCTTTTAAGTATTTTATAAGCTTTGATTTAAGAAACATTATTTAAAATGTCAAAATTAGATCAGCGTAAACAAAGAGAACTCATGACATTTTAATGATAGGGCACTATGTATTTGTCATTGGTGAAGAGAGAGAGACAGAGACCTGCATAATCCATTCATTTCTGAAACTAATTTATAACTAAGATTTTTTTTCCTCGTAGCTCCATACAACTTCTAAGCAGGTAAAGATATTTGAGGCCATCCAGTTCATTTACCATAAGATCAAAAGTCCCCATCCCAGCATCCTAACAGGTGGACCTCCTGCCTCTGCAGGACATTATTGGGAAGAAATCATTGGGGAAATTTCTTGTTTTATTTTTGGAAAGTCTAAGTGTTAAAAACAAAACAAAACAAAAAAAAGAGTTCCTTCTCACACCAAAATTTCCAAAGTAAATGTCTAGAGCACCTTACCTGTCCTCGATTGTTAGAGTTTACCATGTTTTGTTATGGTCATAAATACAAGTCTTGTTTTCATGATATGGCTGGGAAATGCTTGGTGAGAAAATTACATTGCAGTCTCCCCCCTTTGATCAGTTTTCACATATGATTGGTAGTTAATAAATATTTTGGAATACTTGATTCTGCCAGATTTTCGTGTCTCATCTTGACAGTGGCCTATTACGTGGTTTCCCTTCCACCCTTCTACCCTTCTTCAGCCTGTTTTCTCACACTGCCACTAAAGTCGCTTTTCCAAAAACCAGAAGTGTCCTCTCTTCTCTGCTTATACAAGAAAGTTTAAACTTCCTTCCAGTGTCCCCACTCAGTACAAGTAGATCAGCTGTTGTTTACAGGCCTGGATGCAGAGGAGGCCCTTGGTCCATGTGGAGGGCTGTGCAGTGGAACTGTCCTGGTTAGCTCTTAGCTTTCCTGCTGCTTGAGCAGGTCTGCAAGCTTTCATTTCCCCGGAGGTAATGTGGGTCTAACGTGGCCACATAGATTTGTTGAATTAATGAAATTGTATACAAAAACACTTTGTAGAGTGACTAATGTAAACGCTAATTAAATGTTAGCCATGGTGCTGGTGAGAAATGGATGCTTTTTAATTATTGTCTTTTTCCACTAAAAAAAATCTTTTTCACTTTGATTTCTTTCTTTTTGGAAAATGATCTAAATTTTCCTCTTTGGTTAAACGTTAAAGGTATTAAGTTTCAAAATTTGTTACTTTAACAAAGTTTGCATTGTAAGTTTAGTTAATACTGACCAACCCCTCAGAATGAATTCTATGGTTTTAGATATTTACAATCAAAGATAAATAATACATTGTGGTCAGATTGTCACACACTTGAAAAAGTGAATAAAAAGTTCATTATTGGTGAATACTATGCTAGGAAAAAAGGTATAGACTGTTGTGTATTAGTCTTTGGCTCGAAACCTGCAAACAAATTGTTTCCCAAATCATTGCCAGTAACTTTGA
Organism: Diceros bicornis minor; assembly: GCF_020826845.1. Lineage (NCBI taxonomy): Eukaryota > Metazoa > Chordata > Mammalia > Perissodactyla > Rhinocerotidae > Diceros > Diceros bicornis. The sequence goes on along the minus strand of NC_080751.1, from coordinate 9,618,372 downwards.
TTTACCATCTATTTCTTTTGCTAATGTCAATAATCCTAATTCTGCCTCTAGAAAAGGCTAATTCTCTTTTTTTTTTTAGTTTTATTTCTTTATTTTTTTCCCCCAAAGCCCCAGTAGATAGTTCTATGTCATAGCTGCACATCTTTCTAGTTGCTGTATGTGGGACACGGCCTCAGCATGGCTGGAGAAGCAGTGTGTCAGTGCGTGCCTGGGATCCGAACCCGGGCCGCCAGCAGCGGAGCGCGCGCACTTAACCACTAAGCCACGGGGCTAGCCCTAATTCTCTTTAGCTTTTTCAAGATTTCAGGCTAAATCTTGAAATTGACTTGTCCTTTCAAGTCAATTTTGCTTTTTATTTATGATTATACATTTATAATTATGCAAATACCAGTTGTATATAGATTAATTTTATCTGAGAATAATTGTTAGATATTATGAAACAGTCATCCCCCAGTAACCACTGTTTACATTCCTATATAAAGAGTAATCAATTTAAAATCATCACTCAGAGCGGGTGTCTGTTTAGGGATGAGCTGGGGAAAGTGGAGAGATCCTTTGTATTTCCTTAGCAGCTTCCCATCTCTGGGCCCTACTTAATTAAGCTTTGCACAGCCTTGTCACTTACAGTAAGGAAAGGTTAATGTTCTCAGTTAACTGCTACCAGACTGGAGTAGAACACTCCAGGAGATAAACAGCTATGGCAGAACGACGCACATCGTTCCTGATTTAAACTCATACAGTTAGACCTGCAGCCATGTAATGAGGCCTTACACAGGCTGCCACGTGCAGAATAGAGATAAGTGGTGGGAGAGTTGAGCGAGTAATTCGTACAGTGAATGGGATGTTGGAGAGGGCAGAGGGTGGGGGGTATAAGGTAGAGCAAGAAGGAGTATCAGTGACAAAAAGAACATAGCAATATAAAGTGAAAGCACCTAAAGGAACAGAGACCAAGGGGAGCATACTAACAATTAGTCCTGCAAACTTAGGTCAGTAGCACTTATTTAGGCAAGAAGGCTAACCAAGCCGTACTTTCTTAGATGGCAAAAGTAACAAGATGTTACATCAGGAACGATGTGTGTCGTTCTGCCATAGCTGTTTATCTCCTGGAGTGTTCTACTCCAGTCTGGTAGCAGTTAACTGAGAACATTAACCTTTCCTTACTGTAAGTGACAAGGCTGTGCAAAGCTTAATTAAGTAGGGCCCAGAGATGGGAAGCTGCTAAGGAAATACAAAGGATCTCTCCACTTTCCCCAGCTCATCCCTAAACACAGACGCCTGCTCTGAGTGATGCTTAAAAGTAACAAGACTTTTCCTCTCTTTCAAGCAACTCCATTCCATGACTTTCCACGTGGAGATTTCATGAACAGTAAAAATAAGTAGCAGATGCCCATGTTTTTCATGTGTTTTAATTCATATCCTTTGGAAACATGTCCCATTTAAAAAATATATGTTTTGTGGTAGCAGTTTTACTTCTGGTGCCTAACACTGCCTGGTACATAGTCAGCTCTCTGTGAACATTTGTTGAATGGGAGAAAGAATGAATGAGTGACAGTATCTGCTGGACAGCAGGATGAGGCAAAATGAGTCAGTCAGTTTAGACCAAGGGTTATGATTACTGTCGAAACTTATTTACATTTAAGTAAGGAGAAAATGTATTGATAGTGCAAAATTGTCGACAATAATAATAGTAATAACAATAATAAAATAATGTATCTTTGACCTTGCTATATGATTTAACCTTTAGGTTTAAATCAGTATATCTTTCATCTTGGATTTTGGAGAACTTAAATAAAAGTCCTCAAGCCACCTGCCTTGGAAAGCTGCCACTTGTGTAGGTTTAACTTATCAGGTAACTCTTGTCATGCTAAGGCATCTCTTTCCTTAAACTACTTCTTCCTTCAAGGTCACATTCCTTTTGACTTGCATGAATAACCCTAGTTTGCCTTATTTTTTTCTTGCCTCTTTGACCATTATATCTCCATCTCCTTGGCTTACTCTTCTTTCCTGCCACCTAAATATGTCTTTTCCCTAGAGTTCTATCCTTTACCCTATTTGATTCTCATTAAAGGGCCTCATTTGTTGGGTCACATGTATTCCACATCTGTTGCTCTCATCCCAATCTCTCTCCTGAGCTCCAGACCTGTGTCCAGCTGTATATGTGACATGTTAATTTGGGTGACTTCTGAGCATCTAAAAAGTTCTCAAGGGGCTGGCCCGGTGGTGTAGCGGTTAAGTTCGCATGCTCTGCTTCAGCGGCCCAGGGTTCGCAGGTTCAGATCCCAGGCACAGACCTACGCACCACTCATCAAGCTATCCTGTGGCAGGAGTCCCACATATAAAGTAAAGGTAGGTGGGCACAGATGTTAGCCCAGGGCCAATCTTCCTCAGAAAAAAGAGGAGGATTGGCAACAGATGTTAACTCAGGGCTAATCTTCCTCACCAAAAAAAAAAAAAAGTTCTCAGGCTAAATCTAGTGTTTGTCCTCTGTGAAGCCTAACCTTTCTTCTTCTTGTATTTCTTGTTTTGGCTAAAGGAACTACCTTTTTGAATGTGGCCATTCAATCCAGAAAAGTGAGTCATATCCACTTTCCTCTCCAGTTAATCTTGAAATCTTGTAAATTCAGTTCCTTTTACAACTCTTGACTCTTCATCTTTATGACCATTGGTTTATTCAGGCCCATATTTTTTGCCTGGATCATTGTAATAACTTCCTAATTGGTTGCTCTGTCCTCCTCCCGACTTCTTCCCTCTATATTCCATCATGTCTGCCAGTTGAGCTTTTCCAAAATGCAAATCAGATGTTATGCATTATTTACCCGTGAAATTCCGTCTTCAGGATAAACTTTAAAGTTCTTAGCATGGCATCAGATCATTTCAGTAGTCCCTAACTCTCTCATCTCATATCCTCTCTTTCCTTGCCTTCCATTCTATGTTCTGCCATAATTAATGATTTATTATTGTTCAGATGTACAATTACTGTTTCATTTACATGTTGCCTCTCATGGTATTTCCTCTGTCTGAACTTCCTTTGCTTTTTCCTTTACCTGATAAATTTATATTCATCCTTACTTAGGTAGTTAATCTTTTGAAACCTTCACTAATTCTTCCAATAATTAAACCACTATGCCATGTTACTATTATACTTTGTGCATATTAATATTAAACATATTATTATGTTTCCAGTTTCTGTCTCTCCCCAAATGTGAGCACCAGGAGGCCAGAGACCAGGTCTCACTCATACTCTTATCTGCATGGTTAGCACAGAGACATAAAAAAAAATGTTTGTTAAATGGAAACATAAATGAATACTCTCACTGTTTTGATCTTAGTGGCTATCTAGTTTATCCACTCATAACTTCTTCTCAGCCTTCCAGACTGTGTCATATGCTATGTCAACTTCTCCACAATAGACATTCCATACCTTCATGAACATTCTATTATGTTCCAATGGGCATCCATTATCTTCTTGGTTGTGTTAACCTTTTTCAAGTGTCTATTTTCCAGTGCTTTACAAAGAATCTGTATAATTTAAATCATCGTCAACAGATGTATATCAGAATCCAGAGTTCAAAAGAGAACAAGACATCCTCATTAAGCACAAACAATATTTTTCAATCCATGCTATGTTTCTTGAAAAGCAATTAACATATTGCACATTATTCCTATGAGATGCAAAGTGTTTCTTTCTCATCTTAATTTGCCTGCTTAAAAATAGACAGAAAGAGATAGATGAGTTTACCTCAAGGTGTATTGCATTTCCCTTGTGGCCAGTGAAGCAATTTCCTTTTCATATTTGTAGAATATTGATACAATTATTCTTTTATCAGACATGAAGTTTAAGTGTATAACCAGTTTGTGGAAATCACCTAGTAATTTATTAGGTTGGTAACAGCAATTAAGTCATAATTGCTTCTGAGAAATATAAATTGACTTTTCATTTTAAATGGATAATTTAACATTCCAAACCACTGATATAGAGTGTAACTAATTGCTGGGATAAGAAGTTTGCTTCTCCTATTATTAAACTTAAAAAATTTTCAACCATTGATAAACCAGTAACTAATTTTCAGTTGCTGGATTATTTGGTTCATGTCATATCTTTATTTTTTTTCCCTTGGCTGCTTACCTTTTTACTATTTAAGGATGTAATGAAGGAGAGAATTTTAAATGGACATGTATCAGGTTGGTAGGCCCGTGGTTTTTTCAACTATTTAAAAATGTAAAAGTCGTTCTTAGCTTGGAAACCATACAAAAATGGATAACAGGCCTAATTTGGCTCATGAGCCATTGTTTACTGACCTTCTTATGAGACTTTCAAATGTTTGTGGAATTTTTATTCCTATGACACTGCTGCTTTCAATAACACCCCCTCTTCGTGTATACACACTCTATACTTACATGCACACATTGAGAATGCCTATTGGCTTAGCTTATACTGCATGAAAATTTAAAATAGTTCCTTTTTTAGATAAATCAGGGTCAAGGATTTTACAGTGGTGGTTCACCAACCAGCGGATTTGGCTGCCTCAGCTAGTCTGACTCACACTGAGAGCAGAACTAACATTTGTCATCTTGATAGGTGATTCTATAATTCTGAATCTCAAGCTCACTAAGCCACATCAAATACCAGTGTAGACCAAAATGTGCATACCTAACTGAAGGGCCACCCACATGTATTCATCTGCAAATACTAGGTTCACTGTGGTGTCCTGTCATGCTCCAGAAGCCTTTTGATGAAAGTTGGAAAAAGGACATTTTGTTCACGAATCCTAAATCTGCTAATCAGCATATATTTATCAACTACTTATGTGCAAAGCACTCAACTGGGTGCAGTAGAAGATACCAAAGTGTAAGGAAAGCATCCTAATTGGTGATCTCTCTCTCTCTCTCTCTCACACACACACACACACCACTAACAGTGCATGGTAATGTCGGACAAGGGCCAAGCTGGGTAATAGGTGACAAGGCGTTCAATACTAGGACCTAAGGGAGAGAGCCGTGTGCACAGAGAGTTGAAGATAGTCTTTCTTGAGTAGGATCAACATGGGCTTCTGACACATCAGGCAGAAAGGGACTGAAATATTCAATAGAGAAGAATTAATACCACAATAACACAAGAAGCATACTGGGGTGGGGTGAGGCAGTCAGAGACCACTTTAGCTGGAAGCGGGGGGCTCATGAAGAGAGAATGAAGGGAGATGAAGTTTGAGATGCACAGACTGGTGTCAGATTACTGAGAATCTTGAAAGCCAGGGATCTTAAACATGAAGTGAATGGATGTGAGCTTATATTTCTTTAGGCTATACTTTGGTTGAAAATGACATCCCAATTGTGAGGGTTGGATGAAAAATGCAACCCATTGCTTAATTCCATTGGGAATATTGACATATCTTACAAAAGGGATGATAGAAATAGAATTGGAGAACCACCCGATAAAATTGCAACATCTATAAATTATCAGGTGGTTGATCATTATAGGTAATTGCAGAGTCATTGAAGGTTTGGGGCTAGTGGGGTAGTATGATTAAGCAGAATTTTAAGAATGATCTATTAGGGAAAAATAAGTTGTACAAGAAAGGAGGTCAATTTAGAGTCTTGATAATGGAGGAAATGGAGGTGATAATGGCCTGAATTAGGAGTAGAGTATGGAGTGGCACTGGAAATATAAAGTGTTACATAAAAAATAGCTAGTTCAAAGGACTCAATTGTTAATGTTTATTACTTCTATGTGTCATATACTATTCTAAGCTCTTTATATGTATGATTTAGTTTTCTCAGCAACCCTATAGATACTGCTAATATTCCTATTTTTCAAATGAGCAAACTGAAATATTCACCATTTAAGCAACCTGCTCAGTTAGAAATTACAGCTAAAAGGAACTGGAGCCAGGACTCTAATCCAAGCTGCCCAACTCTGTACTATTTTATACCTGGTCATAGATTATATGGATGCTTGCTTGACCTTTCAACAGAAGTGCCTGAGAGAAGCAGGCTGAGCGCATGGGCTTTGGAGTCAGAATGACTCCTCAAGTTTTTCACTGCATAGTCTTCAGCAAGCCACTCCCCCTGTGTGAGCAACACTTCCTTGCTTGTGAAGTGAGGATTTCTCATGGGTTCTAATTTCTCATTAGTACACTAGGAGAATGAAGTGAGATTATAGGTTCCCATTTCCCTCCTGTTTCTGTTTTTCCTTCATAGAAATGAGGGTGTTAGGCTCTGGAGGAAGATGAAGAGTTCATTCTTACACATATTATACTTAAGGTGATGATTGGACATCCAGCTGGCAGTGTCCAGTGTGCCGCCGTAGATACAGGCCTGGGCCTCAGGAGGGTCAGGACTGGACATGGAGCTTCAGTTCTCATTCATGAGCAGGTGATGGCTAAGACATGGGAGTAGTTGAGCTCTTCAAGAAAGAGGGTATTGAGAGAACTTCTGAAAACACGGAGCAGGACCTTGAGATATACCAGCTACTTGGGTAAATCAAGGAAGAAGAATTGGGGAAGAGATGAGAGAAGGAGCTGTCGGAGATGTACAAGGAGAACCACAGTAAAGTAGGGTCTCCTTAAGTATAGGTGAGGCTTAATTTAAGGAGTGGATGGTAAATTGTGTTAAGTACCACACAGAGATCAAAGAGGATGAAGACTGAATAAAAAAGATGGCGAACAATGTAGAGAGTTTAAGGAGAATTAAGAGATCATATGCCTGCTTTTTCAGCAAAAGAGTAAAACTGGTTTTCTTTGTTTGACTCTCTAAAGATTTGATTAAATGAGTTTTTGACACTTGCTTTCTAATCAATCCATAATGTAAAGGTAAGAATGATTACCTTTGCCCTGCTTTACGGTGATTAGTTGTTAACTAGTATCCCTGTCAGAGCCTGGTACTGTGCTCATGAAGTGCCCACAGCAGCTCAGTGAAACACACAGATGGTACAATTAGGGAAAATGAAACCAGCTTCCACTAGATCACACCATCCAATAAGAACATCCCAGAGCTGGACTTCTTCACCCAGTTTTTTATCCATTATCTTTGATAAATAACCGAATTACCAATTTCACCTCAAAGACACCACGTTAGGCTTGTTCTGAGCAGGGCTGTGTTTAATGACTTATGGGGCCAAGGGCCAGAGTAACAACTCTGTCTTCCTAAATATCAGTTTTTCCTCTCAAATTAATTAACATGGGCTTAGATAGATTTCTCTTTTTTAAAAAAACATGAAATATCTAAGAATAAAAAGTGCTGTATAATTATCAAGTCATTATCTTTGTCATTTATTTCAGATTAAACTGAACTGTTTAATTACAAATAATATCTTAAGTAGATAAATGGTATAATTACTTTAAGTATACGCCTGAGAAGAAAGAGTAAGAAATCAATAACATAGTATGCAATTTTAAAATTAAAGTAAATCTAAAATGCAGGTTAGAGTTTTTCTGTAGCTTAATAAAAAATAGATGATTAAAACTCAATAACCTTGGTATTTTCCATTCCAAATGTTACCCCGATTAGGCCAAGAGAAACTCTTCATGTGAAGATAGAGAGATTCTCACTGGGAGAGCTTGGCACAGAATGAAAAAGATGAAAATGTATCTGTGTTAATTATTGATACACTACAGGGAGCATAAGTGTTTAAAACAGAACAAATAACATGCGTTTGATTTAGACACTACGGTTAATTTATTCAAATAGTCTTGATTTATACTTTTATCTCAGACTTCAGTCTTTAAAATTAGTATTTAAAGCATTCAGAGCCAGAATTACGCTCATGCCTCATTTTCAGTAGATGTCTTTCATTCTCAGTTTTCAGTGCTATGAAGTTCCATTTATTTTTCTCCTTCTGTAGGCATTTTAATGGGAAACTGGGAGAGACTGCCTCAGGGGTCACTAGTCAAATATTTTTAACTGGATAGCAGACATTTTTTAAAGAACACTGCAGTGAATAGTTCCTCGATAGGTATTGCCGGGACTTGTTCGTTTGTTTTGTCTTGGATTGTATCAGTGCAGGAAAATAATACAATCAAGAAAATTAAATGTCTTAACAAATCTTGATCCCACTAGGACTCTCTGTGACCTAGACCATTTCTAAAAGGCCAAGGCAGCATGAAGCTCTAAGCTAAACTAAATCTTGAGTTTCTCTTGGCATGCTCAGTCATCTTCAAATTCCACCTAGGCTAAGGCACCATTACCTCCAGACCACATGGCCTTGTACTCCTTCTTCATGTTGCCAGAAACAGAAGGACTCTTGATTTTTATACTTGTGAGACAGAAGAAAGGAAGAGGGAAGGAAAGGCAGGAGGATGGAAAGACGGAGGTATGGAGGGAAAGAAGGAAAGACTGTGGTATCAGTGAAACATAAAACCTATTAGTGATACCCCAGCACAGGGCAAACTCCACAATTTAGATACACAGAGGTAAATAGGACAGTGGGGTGATGATAAAGGTGCAGAGGAAAGGAAGTGAGGACATGTGCCCATTGTTGCCTATTCCTGGGAAAAGCTCAGAATAATTAAAGGAGACATATTTCCTTGCTTAAACATGCAGTGTCATTTAGGTTTTCTGTTTTTCCTTGCTTTAATTACTCCATATCAGAATGTCATATTCCTTTAGAAGAATGATTTTGACTAATGTTACCTTCCTCTCTAAGATTCTTTTTTGAGATCTTTAAAAAATGAAAGTGAATGACTACATAAGGGCATGTTGACATTTATTCTTTCTTCTGCTTGTTTGATTTGAAATAGTTATGTTGGACAGCAGGTGATGAGGGTCTGGTTTTTATGAGGTAGAACAGCACAATTTATTATTTTCCTTAGTTGCTACCTTGAACTATGAAGGTAGTAAAAATCCAGGACTCATTTATCTTATAGGATTGTCACAAACAGCAAAGAAAACCACAAGACTTTCTCATACCGCTAGCATTTGCTTTTTCCATGTTTATAAGGTTAGATTTGGGGAAAAAATTATTAAATCAGTCTATACTTTATATTATCAAATTGTTTTCTTCACTGTCTTTTTTGGCATTTTGAAAATTCTGTATACATTTGAGATGACTAAGCAGTTCCCTAAAGGGTCTAACTAATGTTGAAAGTCAGAAAATCTAAAGATAATAAATAAGATTTTCCCCTAGTCTTTAACAAGCAGTTTCTTGGCTACTAAAGAAAAAAGCTTCAGCTTCCTCAGCTGTGCATTAGGAATCTTGGCAACTTAATCTGTGGGTATAAAACCACTCCATTAGTGTTATGTGTATGCTAGAGCCTTTCTACTGATGTAACTGTAATTAAACATATTACTTTCATGCTCCAGATCTTACCAGGTATGCCAGTCTTGCTTAATTACTTCTTTGAGTGCAAGTAGGTACAAATTCAGCTTTAAGATGGTTAATTCCTAGCCAAAGACAGAACAATATATATTTGTGTTTTCCTTCTTCGTAGAAAAGTGTATTATGATAGCTGCTGACCAATTGGAAACCGGTGAGAAATTAAAAGTAGGATAAAGTAGAATTTTAGAGCTTTTATCCCTGGTCGTTGCTCACTGTTTGTCATACCATCTAAAGTGTGAAAGAATTAGAACTACTGCTACTTGAGTGTCTGAGATGGGAAAATGGCTGTTCCATTAATTTCCTCATAGTGATCAACAGCATGCGCTCAGAAGGATACAAAGGGGAAACAATGTAGTGTAGTGGCTACATCACAGACTCTGGAGCTAGAGGGCATGCATCCCAGTTCCATCTCTGCCCTTTGACTTGTGTGTGCCTGGACAATTATTCATCTCTCTGAGCACATGTCCTGCTATATATAGTTGACATCTACATGTGGTTTTTTGTGTGTTTTGTTTTGTTTTGAGATTCTTGTTATTGTAAATTCAGTCTTCCAATCAGATGCTCCTTGTATATATCAAGACAATTGACTTTGCATATTAATACAAGTGCCTTCATGAAAAAAACATTTTTTAATTTGTAGTAATTTTTTGGTTGATTCTCATTTTTTCCAAGTAAACAGCTATAGCATCTGCAATCAGAAATAGTTTCATCTTCTCCTTTCTAATTTTAATACTATTTAGTTCTTTCTCTTTTCTAGTGGTATTTTCTAGAAACTTCAGAAAACATTAAATAATTTTTTATGAATTTGAAAATATTTTTGTTTTGTCTCAACATTATTAGGTTGCTTCTGTTACTTTCCATTGAGCCTGATGAGGCTTTGGATTAAGATATTTAGAAATAAATAAGTATAGTGTATATACAGATATACACACACAAGCACACGGATTATCATCCATAACTTCCTAGCTTCCAAGTTCAATGGACAATTTCAGTCTTGATCTTATTTGCCCTCTTTGTAGAATTCTCTGTTGTCCTCCTGCGTCAACTATGGCCATACAATCTCCTGGGTCTAGTCAGATATCTCTCACCATTCTTTACTATGTCATTTGTGGGCGCTTTCTCTGTTACACATTGAGAGTTTCCCAGGGTTGTGTCTTGGGCTGACTGCTCTTCTTATTTTGTTATTTCTCATTGAGATATCACATCCATTCTCATGGCTCCCGCTCCTGCCTTTATTCTGATGATCCTAAATCTTTATAGCTGGCCTATTTTCATACACTTATAATCAACCTTCCACCAGACTTTTCCACTTAATGAGTCAAAGGCACCTTAAGCCTGCTCTTCTTCATCTGTTATTTTTCACCATTGTTCAAGGTAAGCAAATGTTTTCTTAAAGGGCCAATAGTAAATTTTCCAAGTTTTTTGGATCATACAGTCTGTCTTAACTTTTTAACTCTCCCATTGTAGTGTGAAAATAACCATAGACAGTATGTAAATGAAGGGGACTTACTGTGTTCTAATAAAACATTATTTACAAAATAGGAGGCTGACACCCAGGATATAGCTTGCTGATGCCTGCATTGTTGATTGCCCATGCTAGAAATTTAGGATTTTATCTTTGACTCCTTCTTCTTCATTCTCATAATCTATATATCTCTAAATTTTGCAAATTGACATTCTAAATGTGTCCCAATATACGGCCTTCTCTTTGTCTGTACAAACACAATCTTGTGCTCTCCCCGTCTTTCTTTTGGGCTTTGGGGCTTGGTAATTGCTCCCTTGCCTTTTGGTTCTAGTCCTGCCAAAGCTAACTTCCCTAACTACCAGAGGAAACTTTCTAAAACCAAACAGGATCATGCCACTCTTATGTGTTAAACTCTTGGTGACTCTTCATTGTCTAAAGGAGTGTTCACAAAGTGAAAGCTTCTCAACATGGCATAGAAGTCTCTTCCAGACATGGCTGTTGCTCTCCTAGCCAACTTTATCTCCTTTTTCATCTGTTCAGGTCCTTGGAGAAGCAAATGTCAAGGTAGATGGGATTAGATGTGTAAGGAGGAATTGCCTATGAAGGATAAAGTGGGGAAGAAGCAGCAGACACCTGTGAAAGGAGAGCAAGAAAGAAAGAGGACCCGTATAGGAAGAGCCTCAGCACAGTTCTGAGAAAGTCTCAGGCAGGCCAGTGGGGAGTCTGGAGCAGGAGCAGAGGTTGTCTGTTGGAGAAGTCCCCGTTAGGCAGGAATGGCCTGACTGTGCTCAGTGATTGACAGGGGCTGCCTGGGTTCAAGTGTGGCTCCTTGTGAAACTGTGGTTGATCTACAGGTGCAGTAGATAGAGACAGTCAGTTGACTATGCTCGCACAGAAGTTTCTCTTAAAGGTGCTTGGGGCATCTCCATGGCACCACACCTGTGACTTCACACTTGACACTTCAGCTCCAATAAACCTCTTATAATACTCTTCATGCACTGTGATATCTTTCACCTCCATGCATTTGTTCTCACTTCCTATTCTGTCTGCATTGCCTCTTCTTACCCCCAACTTTGCTTGGCCAACTGCTTTTCACTCTTTAAGTCTTAGCTGAGGACTAATCTCCTCCTGAAAGATTTCTTTAGCTACCTCCCACTTCCCGACTGTGCAGATTGTCATCACTCAGTCATTCCTTAACACTATGGGTATATTTTCCAAATTACAATTGGTTGCACGTCTTTGTTTTTATTTTTGTTTAGACAGTGAACCTCTTAAAGGATTACTCAGTCTGTGCCCTCAGACACCCACAGTAACTGGCACCCACTTGTTGAATAGATGGCTATACTCTCAATTGTCCATTGGAAGGGCAAGGTGACCCAGATGTGACATAAAAGAAGACAGTATGACAGATGATGCTTATGCCATTATTTTTGGTTTAGAAGAGTTTCATAGTTTTTTTAAGTAAGAAATATATTTTTATGATTATGATTTATTAGGCTCATTTCAACTGAATGTGGGCAATCTGATACATTGGATCGAACACTGGGCTTAAAATCAAAAGCCCTCTGTTCAAATCCTGGTGTCCTCATTTTGTAGCTGAATGACCATGCAACATCTCTGGCATCGTTTTCCTCTTCAGTAAGATGGAGATGGTAATTTCAAGGACACAGAATTGTGGACCTCTCAAATCATTTGCAATGCATTCAACTCCTTGCTTTGACAGAGGTCTCTCTGCTGCTTCCTATTGTATCAGAGCCTCCATCAAGCTTAACTCAATGTCCCATGATTGTACTGAAGTTTTAGATCACATAACTCCTTGTAGAGAGAATAGATGATAGGTGTGATTTAAAAGCAGTATTCTTCTAACAGTTTTATGTGTGGTGAGTACAGTTAAATGTGTTATTCTGGGAAGTAGTTTTGAACTAGATGGTCTCCTGAATTATTTCAAGTTGAAATTTTTATAGAGTTCAACATTGGAAAAAATGGGAGATCAATTATGTAGGACTAGAGAGACCGTTATAGCACTGACTTGATGGCCGAATAGGATCCTGGCCTGCTGTGTTTGGTAGTGAATTATTATAGCTGCTGTCTTTATAGCCGTGCTTTCCAGTTGCCACTCCGTAAACTGTAAGATCGAAAACAATAACTTTATGTTAATAAAAAATAAGTAAAAATTACAAAACACAAAATAGTATGCAAGTCAAATAGGCAGAATGAAAATAGACAAGATAAAAAAGAAATTAAAGTAAATCTTATTTTAAAAAAGAAGAAAAAGACTAAGAAATGTAGGCCCACAATTTTAAAATGAACTAAAATGACATATAAGATGGAACTAAAAGATCAAAAGGATGAAAATATTAAATGAGCTTTAAGAATGCAAACAAGAGACTTAGATATTTAAAATGTAAAATCTTGGTGGATTAAAATAAGTCAGTACAGTTAGAAGCACCATAAAATCCTCTTGCAAGAACACACCTTTGTCCTAAAGGGAGAGACAGGAAGCCTCGTCCTTGTCCTCTCTGTTTGGTCCTGGCATGTTACCCACTTGAAATATTCCCTCAGTGACCAGCGAGGGGAGTTTTGATCCTGGATGCTGCTACTGGTGTGCCCCTTCCGGCCAGTAGAGGGCAGCATCACAGAGAGATGAGGACCAGCTGAGCTCATGCAGGGAAATGAGGGGACCTGTTTGCTGATCTGAAATGATCCTGAAGAGAACCTGCCTAGGTGTTTGTTTTTAAATCACTCCCAAATAATGCAGAAGCGAATACTCCTCCCTCACTCCACTTTGCTTTTCATTCTCTGCATTTCTTGCTCAGGATTCAGCTCTGGGAGTTTTTTTCCTATTACTTTAGCAACTGTAGAATAGAACTGTAGAAATTTTCTTTTCCCTTAGCCCTTAAGGCCCTGGCTTCATTTTTTTTTTTTTTTCATCTTATTTTCTCATTTCCCAAAGCCTGTTGGAGATCTGGTCAGTTATCTGAACACACACACACACACACACACACACACACCATACACCCTCCCATACACACACACACACACCTCTCCACCCATTATACACAACTCAAACCTACCCACTCATAGATAAACGCACCCAGGCAATCCACACCCCCTACATACACACATGCACACAGACGCCCGCCCCTCAGCACTGCCCTCTACCTTTACCCCTTTTCTCTCCCCTGAGTGGCTTCTGCCCGCCAGCCTTCCACATCCATCAATTGCTATGCTCCCATCTCCCCCACAGATACAGATTGAAATATTGTAAATTTATTGTTTCTTTTCCAGGGAGATGTTTTTAAAGCTTTTCCCCTGTGATCTATAAATAATGAGTAATTCCATTAGAAATGTGATGAATAGCGTAAGTTTTATGCAGAGTTTTTCAAGCTCAATGTTTTAATGCATTTACTTTCATGAGAGCCCCGGGCCATGGCAGGTTGGATGCTTGTGTGGCTGACACTGCAAATTCTCTCTTGCCACATATCCCAAAGTATGTTCCTTAGGTCCTCATAGATAATACATGCATTTTAAAGGGGACCCTCTCTGTGCTCAAATAGGTTTGAGGAATGCTACAGTAAACTGACTCCTTTAATGCAGAACTCCCCAAAGCATTTCATGTGATCATTTGCTCTGGGCAATGCAGTATTTCCAAAACTTCTTTTTTCATCACAACATTACATGTCTAAGCTCAGTGTTCCATGGAAAATAATTTAGGATATAATGTTCTAATGACAGTTGTACATTTTGCTCTGCACTGCAGAGAAACTGTTTTACAATTGCACTTATTGAAGAGTTCAAATTTACCTCAGTGTATTTCCACCAAATTGCTACCTCTTTATATTTTTAGTCCAAAAGTATAATAAAAATCTATCCTAGAGCAAATATATGATTCTGAAGAGTCTCCTGAAACCTCAAAGCAGAACAAATAATTTGTATTGTTTTATGTTAATGTGGGTTTCTGTAAAGAGTTCTTTGAAAATCAATAATCTTTATAAAGGAAAATAGTCTAATTATATTTTGACGAAGTGTTTCTTTAATTAGAATATCAGTACTTAATGCATGTTGCATGGTAAGTGAAATTATCATAAACGCATCAGCTGAAAAGCAGTAGAAAGAAAGACAGAGCTAGAAAGAGAGAGAATTCAAATGGATCCCCTTTGAATTGTCCTTGCAGATGCAGTTCTAGTACAAATGGCAGGTGTAGCAGGAGCACCTATGCTCCTCTCTCAACTTTCCTTTGAGAATCTCACCTGTAATGATAGACTCTGCAAAGCCATCTACTGCACTGAGGCCTCTGCCTGATTTTTTCACACTGTTTGGAGGATTCCTGGGCACAAGGGACAGGCTCTAAGGAACACTATTCTGAGTTAAGGAAAAATCCTCCTCTTTCTAAGATCTAAGAGAGTCCAAGTATGAAGGTAGTCTTCATTCCAAAATGTGCCACAGAATAGCTTATCTTCTGTTTGCATAACCTTGTGCATTTGCTCTCTAAACTGAAGAGGGAACTTTGATCAATGAGTAATTTCCTAGGAAACTCAAGCTTCCAGTGGACTTCAGACCTGTCTGTGTTTAGTGTCTGCTTCTTTCTTTCTAAGTTGCCCCCTGCTTGCACTCATTCGTCAGGACTACATTGTCCTTGTTTTGGAAGGATCTCTCTGCTATGGAGATTTGCATTTGAACAGGAATCCGAGAATCAGAGCCACTGATGCTCTGAGCACAACCTTCAGCAAACACCTTAGGATGCTTCGGAGAGTTAGGGCAAAACTTTCTAGAGTACATACTCGGCCCTATTTTGTAATAACTAAGAAGTTATTTTATATTCCACTAGAAAAAAAATCACATAACTTTTTTATGCTCTCCCTTCCCTTTTTGGCACTAAGCACTCTAGTAGGCATATAGTAGGTACTCAGCAGGTGGCAGTTTGGCGATGGTATACCTCCTACTCTCATTTGCTTTTCTTATTATATTTGTAGATATGGTAAATTGTGTTTTCTAATCTTATATATATATATATATTTTTTTTTTAATTTGATGAACATTTAAGGAATGATGAACATCAAAGGAAACAGTACTGGAATGGCGATTCACCATAACACCCTAGAGTTGGAAGAGCATTTATTCCTTCACCACCACTCTAGTCCTTGTACCTCTGTGTGCACCTTCAATGAAGATGAGCATACTGTTTCCTGCAGCAGTCATTCGGCTTTGGTTAACCTTGTTGGAATGATCTTCCTTGTTCTGAACAGAAAAGGGGTCCCCAATGGAAACGAGCCATTGGGCAAAGTCAGCTTTGCCTCTCTATTTCATGCATTTAGTTATAACACACTTCATCAGTCTCTTTACTCCCTTGACTTGCTGGGAATATTCTCCAGGTTCTGCTCCTATCCCTCTGACTATTTTTTCTATCATCTTTTTTGATTCTCATCCTTCTGCATACCCTTGGAAATTGGTATTAACTGAGTCTTCTTCAGTCTGCTCTTCTTGTTCTGTTTACTTTACTAGTATGCCGTTCACTACCTTGTGTCCACATAGCCCTGACAACTCCCAGATCCTTATTCAGGGTGATATATCTCCTGAATTCTGGATGCATATTTCTGTCTACCTCTGGACATCTCCCTCTATGTGTTTCCAGGCTCCTCAGACTTAGCAGGGGCAAAATTAAGATAAAATTCTCTGTGACACCTTCCTTTTAGGAAACATCTCTATTTTTCCTCTTATCTAGGCTCCTTCAGAATATGTTATACCACTATCAGGATACTGTCAGTTAATTGTAACAAATCACACACACACACACACACACACACATTATGAATCCTTTTCTAGAGTGCTAGTTTTCATACAAAAATTACTTCCTAGTGGGAAGTAACCTGTACTGTGCATGCCTGTTGGATGCTGTTTGCCCAGGTTTCAAAAGGCATCCTGCCATGAGGCTCTCCACTTCTCATGAGGTGGATGTGATATGTACACCAGTCACCGCTAATGCATCCTTAAGTTGTTGATTACCTATCATGTTCTAGCTCTGGGGCTCTAAAATCTTCCCATAATCCCCCAAAGTGCTGCACTGAAATGTGCTTTCCTTGAAGACTGCAAACTTAAAAAATGCCAAGCCAGTGTCACAATCTCATTTGAAAACTCTTCCGTGAGATAGCCTTTGCCCAGAACACATTCTTGAAACAAGATGTGCAATTTTCTCCCTGAAGATTAGATTTAGGGCAAATATTTTACAGAACGTTGATACGGTGTCAAGGCCACTTTAGAATCTAAGTAACCAGTTTCTTCTCCACAGAGAAGTCCTGCCCTCAGATATTTCTGGTTTAGAAAACAGGGTGCAAAGTCAGGCTTCTCTTCTCTGCTAATTTTTCCCTTGTACTGCTTTCAGAATAAGATAATCCTGGACCCCATGACGTTCAGCGAGGCCAGGTTCCGGCCGTCCCTCGAGGAGAGGCTGGAGAGCATCATCAGCGGCGCGGCGCTCATGGCCGACTCGTCCTGCACGCGCGACGACCGCCGCGAGAGGATCGTGGCCGAGTGCAACGCCGTGCGGCAGGCGCTCCAGGATCTGCTCAGCGAGTACATGAATAACGTAAGTCCCGGGCTCTCGCGCCCTGGTCTCCGTGGACTCTGCTGCGCCAGCTTGGGGCGCTCGGGGAAGCATGCACAGCGTGCGACGGCGCCAGGTGTTCCCCAGAGTCAGCCAGGTGAAACCGAAGAACCACTTTGGGAGAATCTGTGTCCTGGTTTGGTCTCAGAATGCATTTTTAGTGTGGAAGAGATTTTTTAGGGAAAGATTGGCTTTTTACTTGAGTGATTTCTTGGTCATTTTAGTGGCTGGCCTTTGATTTAGGTAAGATGTCATTTGGTCAAAGTGGATGGTTGATGGAAATAACAGGATTACTGAAGTCCTCGTTTACAAAGAGCACTTTCAAAGCCGAAGATAGCTATAGATGCTAATCTTCATCCCTAAGAGGCATTAATAAATATGGTAAGTTTTCAAATGTTTGTACAGACTTGGTTAAGGTGGAAACGTTCTAACTGCGGTGAAATTTGGAGGAACTTGATCGATTCGTTGTGCAATTAGAAATTCTTATGAGAGTGGGTCTCTAAGTTTTCCAATGGGTGTTGGTGTTGTCTAGTGATGTTGTAGCACAGACAATAGCTGTTTTCTCCCACAGTTATAAAATGTGATGGTGCTTGTATACCTGAAAACTATACGGTGGAGATGAAATCCATATTCTTTGTTTTGAAAGGTACTGAATTACATTTGTATTGATTTGCTACATATGTTCAACTGAGGTGTTCTTGTTGATGCCCAGTGCAGGCAACCATGAGTGATCTGGAGTTCCTCCTATCCTGGACTCTTGGATTTGAGAGAATTCGGCATAAAGTGGAAAAATGTAGATAAAGTGAGGTCTTGATGTTGCATGTTGAAACAATGCCCTGGGTAGTGGTCAGGTAGGGAGAAGGGACACTGCAAATCTGCTCACAGCTGTGAAAGCCCATGCTGGGTCCTGTTGGAACACCCTAAGGCAATGCTGAGACAAAGTGCTAACCCATGACCCTCTCTCCAGCCGATTCTTCTTACCATACCCATCCCTAACTGACCTGCAGCCCCTGGGTCAAGCCAGGAGTCAGCATTGACAGGAACAGTGCTGCTCCTACTAGACTTTCCAGAGAACTTTGATCTAGAAAACAAAAATGTAAAATGCCCTACAAACTAAAAAACAAAATCTGTTTCCTTTCCGTGAACCTTCAGATTCTTTGATTTTGGAAGACTTGCCCATTTTCAGCACACAAAGAATAGGGTATGGTGGCCTCACGTGGTATCCTGCTGCTTAGGAGGACTTCTCTGTAGGACACTGGATGGCCAACACTTTCTGTAATTTGGGGCTATGGCTTCAGTGCAGGGGAAAGCTGGAAATGTTGATCACCAGTGTCTCCCACCCTAAGTGAATCTTTTGAATAGAAGATTCAACAAAAAAGAATGCTTATAAACTCTGGGATTCTGTTTGTTTGTCTTTTAACAGAATAGCAACAGGCTAATTACTTTTATGTGGAATTTGATTTTATATTAAGGCATGCTAGTATTTGTATCAATGAAGAATTATTGCCAAAGAAGGAAGTAGAAACTACAGAGATCACAGTGATGGTTAAGATCTCAATATAAATAAATCAGAAAAAAAAAAAAAAAGTATGTTCTTGTGACTAGAAATCACAGAATGTGACTAAAGAAGAGTTGATCAAGATGTGACATGTAATTTTCAGTTTGGTGTCTAGAATCCTGTCAAGTAGAAGATTTTTCTTTCAGTGTAAACTCATATACATCAGCAGAGCTGATAGAGTTTTGTTTTTTTTTTTTGACTCCAGGTGCTTGTTTTTCTGTTCACAATCTTGTGATGCAGGAATGTTTTGTATTTTTATTGAAAACTTGGTTTCTACTTTGATATGGTTACAGATAACACATAGGTGGGTATAGTGCTTAAATTTCAAGGTGTGCAAATTCTATTTGCTTTGAACCATCAGGATCAAATGCTGAAATAAAACACCTCCTACTGACTTTTATATAAACTGTATAAAATTTACTTGGACTTTACACTTCTTTGGTGATTTCAAGGTAGAATTGGATGCAGCTAGACCAGCTCCATAATCCCTGTTCAGTGCACTCATTTCTACTGCCACAATATCAATTTATATTTTACTTTGATATAACCTATATTAGTATAAAAACCACATACACATCTATGCCTTGACTGAAATGTCTGTTGTAATTAACAGCCACTAAATTAGTCAATTGTGGCTAGACTGTTATATTTCTTTTTAAATTTTATAAGCTTTGGGAATAAAGGTATTATCAAATTATCACTGCGTATTTTCATCATAATGTGCTAGGTGATATCATTAGGATAAAGAAGTCATAGATTGAGAAGAAAATATTTAAAAATTGGCGTTACTGACACTTCTGGATTCTAAAAATCTCCTGGTTTGTCCCTGATGAAGATTCAAATTATGATGCTCACTTGTAGGCAAAGCTGTTCTAAATTCATGTACATGCCAAGTGGTGTGGAAAGGAGGGACATGGAGATTGAGGAGAAGAGCTGTATACTAAATGATTAAGGAAGAGTAGTCTGCATGGGGCATGGGCCATGGTTTAGCCATGTGGCTTACACTGAGCTCAGTAGGATATCAGTTGTGTGTCAGATATTTCCACAAAGGTATATACAAATTAATGAATGTGTGTGTGTGATTTAAAGATATAAAAAAAATTGTACACTTGAAAGAAACTGTGGTATGAGAAAAAAGGACTGGGTAAACAGATGCATGTGACAGAAATTATGATCACAGAGTGTGCTAGAAAAGACTGTTGAAATAGTTTTAGGAAAGCCCCTGGGTGCCCTTAATTTATTTTATCAAGTTTATGATGTGACCCTAAGTGGGAAGATTCTTAAAAATAATCTCCCTTTAAATAGAACATCCTTATTGTTCAGATGTGGAGACTAATGGGTAGAGAGAGACTCTTTTTCAAAAGGATGCAGGGCCTTTGGATTAGTGCCATCAGGGTGGTTGTTGGAGTAGTGTGTTGAGGACTATAAATAGTTCCAAATTATAATGAAGACATAAACTGTTCTCTGGAACTTATAATTTCGTACAACCCTTTTCTGTGGCATTAAAACTCTTTTTTCACCAAAAAAAAAAAAAGAAAAAATCTTAAAAGTGATCCCATGATAAGAAACATTTAAACTTGGTATTTTATTGTGATGATAATAAGAATTTTGTGATGGATCCAAATTTAGAATATTGTATTAATTCAAAAAATATGTATTGTGTGTCTGGCTGCTTTGTGCCAGGCACTGTTCTAGGCTTCTGGGGATACAGAAAGGAGCAAAATAGACAAAATTCTCTGCTCTCCTGAGATTTACACTCTAGTAGGCGGAGACAGACAATAAATAAATAATTTGAGCAAGAGTTATCTCGGATGGTGATAAGTGACATGGAGAAATATAAAACCTGGGAGACAGGGAGGATGGGGTGCAGTTGTTAGTAAAGAGGACCCAGAAGGGGTTCATTGAGAAGATGACATTTGGTTAAACCATTACTTCTTAAAGACCTTTTGGAGATGAGGGAGCAAAGACCACTTGAGGTGGAAGGAGCAGCACGGTCAAGTGCCTTGGGTTGCTTGAGGACCATGGGCAGCTCCTGTGGCTGTGACAGTTTAGTGGTGGGTAGCAGGAGATGGGGTCTGCAAGGTGACAAGGTGTCAGATTACACAGAGCCTTGTGCACCATTATTTGAAATTTGACTTTTACTTTTAATGGAATGGAAAGTCAATGGAGAGCGTTGGGCAGAAACTGCCATGACTTAGGTGTTGAGGACAGGCCATAGGAGTCAAGGGGTAAAAAAGCAGGAGGGCGGATGAGGAGACCTTGGAGACTTCTAATTCATGAGAGGATGGTGGCTTGGGCCAAGTGGTACCAGTAGAAGTAAAATGCTCAAATTCTCAAATATTTTAAAGAAAATTTGCTTGTAGCTAACAAGTGAGAAGAATGTGTCAGTTTTATGAACATATAATGGACAATGGGCAGTGTGAATGACAGTTGCAGCTTATGAGCCACCCTAAGATGATGTCTTCTTTTGGTTTTGGATGCACAGAAATTCTGATTTACTCAGATGTAGTAACAATTTCTAAATAGCTCGCTTTGCAATGCCTGGATATTCTGATAGACAGATTGCATTTGAAAAGGGAATTAAGTAGAAAAATTTTATTTCAAAGTTGTATCAGCAAAAATTACCAAGTATGGTTTACATTCTAATAGACATAAAAGACTAGAAACATATAATACTTATTCTAAGTGCTAAAACTAACTGCAGAACAGTAAGGAGATGCGTTACACTGTTAATTCTTTGCGCACAATTCACTGTTTGTCCTTGGTGAGAACCTGTGGGCAGATATGCCTGGACCTTGTATATTGCGGTGCTGTACAGCCTGGTTCCATTTTCTATACATAGACCCTCTGTGCTGCTCTAGATTGCTTTTTTAAAGACTAATGCGGAACTACAATTTTCTTAAACAATCATACAATTAAAGTTTAACTGTTTGCACAGTGATGGCAGAGAATCGGGTGGCATAAAGTAATTGCTTGCTGGTCTCTGCTATGTTAAAATGCGGTAGGTTATTTTTTAATTGTATTTTTATAAATAATTAGAATTATATATTTTTATAAAGCATTTGAATCCAACTTTTTTCAAACCTCTTGAAGAACCTAAGTGGATCCTTGGGGACGATTTGTAAACCACTAATGTAATGTATGTGTTAAAAGCACATGAGGACAAACTGATGTGGGAACAATTAGATATATTACAAGTGCCTGAAGGGTCATTGTCATAGCCTTTGCTATAGAATGGAATTTAATGTAAATGGGTTCCTGATGGATTCTAACTGTGAGGGGTGCAGTTCTGAAATGAGGTCTAAAAAAGGTCATTTCCAGCCCATTTCCAGCCCATACCATACCAAGGCTCCAGGATACTGCTCCACAGCACTATATAAGTAATATGTGAAGTGATTTACAGGGCTGGCAGGGCTCTGAAAATAGTGGGCTTTTACACTGTTTTTCTTTTCTTTTTTTTTTCCTTTATGGCACAAAAGAAATATATGTTCATTGTAAAGGTTAAAAAACAAAGAAAGAAGAAAAAATTCATTAGTAATCTCATACCCTAAAAATAATCATTGTTAATAATTTGTATACGTTTTTCCAATGTTTTTAAACTTATATGAGTGATGTATTTATACACACACGGACATACACACGTATGTTATACCTTAAGTTTCAAAAAATGGACTCGTTGTAAATGGTGTTTTGTAATCCATTTTCCTTACTTAATATATTATGACTATGTTACCATATCAATAAACATTCTTTAACCTTATGCTTACTGGCTGCATAGCATTTTGTTATATAAATATGTAATAATTCATTTAGAAGCAGTTCATTTTGAGAGTATTTTTAGAGAAGCGTGTTGGAAAAGATAAGTAGGGAAGACTTTCCATGTTGGCAGTAGAGTACTGATTTAAACCTGAAGCATGACTAGGGAACAAAGTAAGAAAGCAGTGAGGACACAGCTTTACAGTTTATATGCTTTAAGGGGATTCCTGACAATTTTTTGCAATGAAAATTTTGTAAGTAAATAAATTTTAAGTGCCTCTGAGGTGCTATTTAAAATGATCTTAGGTATATTTTTTCTGTATTTTATCAATTTTCTATATAAATTTGATTTTCATTTATCAGAATTTCTCTAACTTGGCTATATATAGTACTGTTGAGAGGGATCCAGAACAACTAGTGGTCAAGTTCAATAGTTGGATTGGATCTAGGGTCCCAGAGAAGGCTTGAAAGCTTCTCAAGGGGGAGGGAGTGTCATCTGAAAGATAGCTTTGTTATTGTTATACTGTCAGAGTCTCCCAGATGGGAAGGTAGGAGAAAGACTGAGTGGTTGTTATAACTTAAGAAGAATAAGGCCGATTGTTGATTAAACATAAAATTTGTTTCCAGTATCATCTAGGCCTTACTTAATTATCAGCTCATGATGTACAATTAAATGACTTACTCGCGGGATCCCAGGACAGATGAGTCTAACTAGATTTGTTTCCGTTGGATCATCAAGTTCATTGCTATCTCACACACCATCTCCTTGGCCAGGAAAGGTCCTTCCTATGTGAAACCCTCCCCTGTTCCCCACTATGGATAATTTAGCAGAGTTTACAAGCCTATGCTTTGTAGCCATCTATACCCAGGTTCAAATCCCAGTTTTATCACTTGTAAATGACATGACTTTAGGCAGGGTAGAGAGACTCACTGAGCCTCAACTTTCTCAGCTGTAAAATGATGATAACAGAAGTTACTTTATAGGAGTATTCAGAGAATAATGAGACGGTAGCAGCCGGAAAGCTCAGTGTCAAAGGAAATTCCTATTTGCTTCCTTGTTCTTCCCAATGCTTTTATTTCCCTGGTCTAAAATCCCTATGCTGTAAAATTCATTGAGGTCTTTTTGGAGATAGGGAGTATAGACAGATAAATAAAGGAAAACATCATTGGGTGTGTCGGACTTGGGCTGGTACTCCTCTGCTGCTCCCCGAGTGGCCAGAGATGTATCTGGCTATGTGGCGCTGCCTCGAGGAATACTGTTGATATCACTGTTGCCAAGGCCGGGAAACAATTACATGTGAACCCTTAGTAAATGAACTGGTATTTGGAGACCTTGGTGTAAATGATGGAAACTAGCAGCCTGGAAAACCAGAAGGGTGAAAATAGGAGGACCAGGCCTCTGAACTGGTATTTGGAGACCTTGGTGTAAATGATGGAAACTAGCAGCCTGGAAAACCAGAAGGGTGAAAATAGGAGGACCAGGCCTCTGAGCTGATAGAAGTTGCATGCTGTGCAGCTTGTCTGAGTTAGTAGATGAGGTGCCTTCCTTTTCCTGATCCCTTAGTTTTCTGAGAGAGAAAGGCCAGGGTTCTCCTTTGAACATGGAGATATCTCCAGTCCAGGGAGATGGACTGAAATTCTAAGAGTGTAAGCATGAGAAAAATTTCTGGTACATTGTGTGAATATGACCCTCTTCTATAGCTCCAAAGTGTGATTCTGTAAGTCTTGGGTCTTAGGGATAGAATTTGGGTTAGTAGTTAGAGGTTAGAAGCTGTTGTTAGTGTTTTTATAGGACCTAGATTTTCTTGGACGGGTTGCGAGTGGTCACCCAGGGCATGGACTTTAGAAGCTTGGCCTATACCCTGGCAGGCTGAGGGATCTGCTTAGGGCATTTCCTTCTATTGGGATCTCCTAAAAGTTGGTTAGGATACAGCACTAATCTTATTACCTACTGTTAAGATATACCCAATCAGCAAAGGTGAGGGCCACCGGCTGGCAATCTCTTGAGCAGGGAGATTTTGGGAAAATATGTAACCTGACTGAAGAGTCTGATCACCCAGGTTCTTGATCAGCGTGAGAGAGGGATTCAGACACCAACACAACGGCAACAACAAGCAAGCAAAGATTTATTAGAGGAAAGGTTAGATACACTCCAAGTGGGGGTCAGGCAGTGCCAGAGATCGCATCTGCCCTGTGTCTTGGGTTAGTTTTATTTTTATTTGGACTGTTTAGAAGGGAATTTGCATTATCTGGTTATCCACCAATAATGGTCTTTCCTCCACCTACAGTTGGGAGGGGGAGTTCTTGACCTTCTAGGGGAATCTCCAGAACTGTCATGGCAGTCATCCCCCGTGGAATGGGGGCTAATGCATATGGAATTTGTATGTAAATTAAAGAAAGGTCAATGTCCTCTAGAGGTGTATAGCAGAAGGCTTTCTATGTCTTGTTTGTGTCTCCATTATTTTTATCATCGTGGTTGATGGACTCAGACTCCGGTGGTGGCGCCAGGCGGGTCTCAATTCCCCTTTATCTGCATCTTGTAGGATGCCAGCAAAATGCTTCACTGATGCAGCAAGTTCTCCAACTATGATCCCCCACTCATGTCTACATAGGCACCTATCTCAAATAGTTAGCCTTGTCATTGAAATGAGGCTTCCAGTCTTAGTTCTATAACAAATTAAGTATGAGCAATGAAGGTCACAATAACTCCAGAGCTCATTGGTGACTTCTCTGTGAAGGCAAAGTAGTACTGAGCAATCAGTATCCACCCCCCGTTCCCCTTCCCTTCTCCCTTCTTCCCTGCCCCCCTTTCTTCCTTCTAATACCTGTAAACCTGGTAGTACTTTTAAAAATTCTTTTCAGTGCATAGATCAACTCACAAGAATGTAAGGGAGTTACTCAGGCAAGAAATGACAAGAAAGCAGTAAACTAGGGACAGGTCTGCAGATTCCTCCTGGCCTAGACTTGGGTTTTAAATGGGGCAATGTGTAAGGAATAGGAGACAAAGTCTGTGACCCAGCTGGATGGCCATTCAGATTAGAAACCTCAGTATAAAGCCTGGATTCTCAGATGGGAACACTATTAGGGCATGATCTAAGAACATAAAACCTCCCTACAGAGAGAAACAATAGGAATGCATGCTGTTTTGGCCTTTAAAGAGCAGTAAAAAAAAGAATCCCTCCTGTCCTAGAATTTCTAACCATAATCTCACAATCACTCAGTTTTGGGGTCAGAATCTGTATTTTAGGGTGACATAAAACTTATCCAAAATTTCATTTAATGGCATTCTGAGTGGTGGGTTGTGAGGTACCTGGCAGAAGCAAATACCAACAGTCTCTAGGGGAAAATACTTGAAACCCAAGCCTCAAAGAATTTCTACAGATTAAGTTACGAGGAACAGAAGTTGACATTCCAGAATCAGTACAAACAAAATGAAACAAGTCACCATGAATGAAAGCTAGCAAAAGTAACCAATTAGATCAAACCGACAAGGGCTGAAAGTTTGCAGTTATTTGACACAGATTATAAATTATCTTTAAAGAAATTGAAAGGAGCATTGGAAATGTTATGAAGGAACGAGAGTGTCAGAATTGACTGTGGAGACTTAGAAAGCAGGACTGGGAGTTGTGAGGTGGAGGAATATGGGCTTACTTAAAGGGGTGGGATGGGAGGTTCCTGGTTGTCACAAGCCTGGGATAATGGAAGGAAAGAGACATGGTATTTGAGACTGTCCAGAGTGGTGCTGCTGGTAACTTCTTGAGCAGGAGCTGGTTATCTTCTCTAGCAACTCCTTGGTTGGCTATCAGTCACCTTATCCACAGTAGATTTCTATAAGGAGCTCTTCTTGGTGATAGACAGGAAAAAAAAAAATCTATCAAATAAAACAAGAAATGAAAATAAAAATCTGCCTTAATAGCAAAATTAAGTCCCATACTTAGAATTCTAGCTAGATTCTCTCCTTATCGGACACACCTCTTTCCTGAGTCCTTGCAAGTTGGTTCTGCATCATACAAGGTCAATCAATATGATGAGGAAGAGCAGGTAACCTTATGAGACAGAAAGGGCTGTCTTTGACGTAGTCAATGAGCAGAGATTGTTGACAGTTGACTGCCGAGTCATCAGATTTGGCTGTCCTAGTTAAGACAGCCTGGACAGCACAATCCATCAGTTGATCTTCTTGGGAGAGCCTCTCTGGTATTTCAAGGAAGACCTCACAAAACTGTCAGCCAGAGCAGCGGGCTGTACTCTACCACCAAACCTATGAGCCTAGATAAACTTTTCCGTTGTGTTTCCAAAGGATGTGGGAAGCCCAGAACTCTGAATTTCTTGTTCCCGAACAGGTGGTTCCAAAGATAAGCTCAAAAGGGCCTCCTTGCTTGGGTCTAATGTTACCTTGAGCCCATCTTGAAAAGTTTCTCCTGATTCATTTAGGAAATTGTTACACTCTGAGAACTAAATATTTCGCTGGTGGCGACACCTCCCTATGCTTCAAACACAGCAGGCTCTTTGCTGCTTCAGTGCCTTTGTACTTACCATCCTGATGACTGGAATGTTCTTTCTCAAACTTTGCATGGATGGTTCCTTCTCTCTCAAATTTCAGCTTGAATATGTTGCTCTTAATCACATCATTATATTAATTTCTGTTGTAGCACCTGCCAGTCTCTAAAATTACATCATCTCTTTGTATTGTTACTGTCTGTTCTTCCCCTGGAATTGAAGATCCCATGAGAGAGATGTTGTCTTGTTCATAATCCCTAGGTTCTAGAGTACCTAACCTGAGAATAAATATTTTTGCAATGAATAAATGAATTCTCTCTCATCCTTCTTTTCTCCTAATAATAAGTCGAAGAAGAAGAAGAAACATAATCCATATGTTTTGAGTCTATTGAGTTCCATGTTTTGGAACAAAATGATTCACCTTTTTTCTCTGCCCTACTACATAGATAAAACTGTAAGTCAATTAGCTAAGGTGAACTATCCTTGACTCACTTTGAGGTATCCAGACATTTCCCTATATTTAAAGCTATATTTAAGGCCTTGGCAGGGGCCCACATCAATTCTTTCTAGAAAGGCCTAAAATGATCCTTGTACTATTAGTAGAGACAAAAATGCTATGAAACACGTCACTTGCTTGCTTTTCAGTACAAAGAGCTCCACCAAGCAACTCACTCTTAATTCTGCCATTTTAAGTGTTTCCTCCAGGGTGACCTGTTTGGGCATGAGTTCTTGGGAATATATGTGAGGGGCTGGGAGGAGCTGGGCCGTATTTAGTTCTGCAGAATTCTGAAGGCTGGACTGGGAACTTTGGAAATTACTTAACTCGTCACTCCCTAAAAGGAACAAAAGAGTTTGAGGTAAATCAACAAAAGAAAAAAGTCACAAGTCAGCTGTTGGAAAGTAGACACTTTATCTCCAGATGCCCAGCCCAAACTACAGAGTCACAGTCTCCTATGTGATTGAAAGGGTTGATGATCTGTAAGTTTAGCAAGTACCCCCAAGTGAGTTCTCTGAGCAGGCAAGTTAGGGAACCACTGATATAATAAGTCAGCGGATCAATTCAAGAGTTGATGTAATACAGCATGGGTTTAAAATGGGTTTTCTTCTTGTGAATGGGGATAAATACTTTTGTAAGAAAGCGTCAAGTGAAATACCTCCTGAGAAGTCTTATTGAGCTATATATTACTCAGCCTGGACATTCAGGATTTCAGAAGAGACTTATGAAGCTGGATGGCTAATCTCTTCTTTGAATTCCTTAGAAATAGACAAGCAAATCTGAACCAGTGTCTCACCTTGTGAGCTGTTAATTGAAGGGTAGCTGTTTTTTTCAAAGCTATCTACTCCCCCATTTGTAAAAAGACAATTTATCATCCTTTAAAGGACTCTGCTCTCGGTAAGTGCCAGACTGAAATATCCATTCCCACAGATTATTCAAAATCCTCTTTCTTAAGAGCTTAATTGCTGACTTCAGTTTCTACTAACTCTGCAGGTTGGGCTGCAGCTGACAGATTTACAGTATCAACGCAGAGCTTTGCTTTTGCCAGTTCACACCTTGAATTGAGCTTTTGTTCTGGGTTCTTTTGATGACTATTCTATGATACTG
Organism: Diceros bicornis minor; assembly: GCF_020826845.1. Lineage (NCBI taxonomy): Eukaryota > Metazoa > Chordata > Mammalia > Perissodactyla > Rhinocerotidae > Diceros > Diceros bicornis. The sequence continues at coordinate 9,589,579 of NC_080751.1, read as the reverse complement.
TTTCCCAGGGCAAGCAACATTTTGCCTGTCTGCTCTTGGGATTCTTACATCTATCAATGTATCAAAACCACATTGGGAGATTTTGAAAAACACATATTCCGGGGCCCTACCAGTTCTAAAACAATAGAATTTCCAAGGATGGAGCTTGAGAATCTGTAGTTGAGCAATTTTCCGGGGGATTCTCATGCCTCCAGCCCTGTACCAGCCTTGGACTAGGCCTGCACTGGGCAATCACTCAACTTAATCAAATCATTAGATTCAGAGACAGGTACCATAATTTTCCTTTTCCTCAGTTTTCTCAATAACATTTTCAAAAAGTGTTAATTATTATTATTTATCTTCACTCTCCAAACCATCCTCCCCAAGCCTCTGCCATGGAACCAGTGGACACCTTTGCATTTCCTTCCTCTTTTCCCCCTAAAGTGCTTCAAGAACACAACATTGGCATTTTATGTGAATTTCACCTCAATAAAAAAAATAAGACAACATTGGCCTTTTTATTATTCGGTCCGCACACTTGAGGGTTAGGAAGAATCAGTTAAGTGGCCTACAGTTAGGTGGCTAATTTCACACTTTTGATCCCTGCAAAACAGACACGCAAATCCTTTGGGAAAGATGGTTTTCTCTGTATCCATGAGACATTTACGAACAAAAAGTCTCTGAAGTTCATCTTATCGTAGATATTGAATCTTTTTTCACCATTGGCCTAATTTTATGCTTCTTATCCTTCTATTAGCTCCCTTTCTCTCATCTATTAGTTTTTCTTCCATCATTTGTAAAACCTATAAAACTATATACGTTCCTTACTTTTTATTTATTATTTTTCAGTTTTTCCATGATTTTCAAAGGATCACCATCCATTTTCGTAAAGCCCCTGTTTTCTGATTTCAGGTCATTTAGATGAAAATGAGCAACAAGATATCTGCAGAATATCAAATGGTTAAGGAAATTTTCAAGGTAACATAGATAGAACTGAAACTGGAATTCAGGTCTTCTAGTGTCTTTATTGCCACTCTGCTTCTTTCCATTACTTCATGTTTTATATTTTAATGGACTTAGACATAACGTTGAATTTTTTATATTCTTTTTTTCTCCATTTAAAGCCCTATACCATGCATTACTCATCTTTTCCCTAATATTCCTTTTGATTTTTCAGGGTTAGTTAGATGGCAGACTCTGGACAAATGTTCCTTTTGCAAGCATCTATAGATCCTAGCAGAACCCTGTCAAAACCCCAAATAGAAAGCAGAGGACAGCAGCCTTGTGGGACAGCCAGCAGAATTCCTCACTGAGGGACAAAAAAGAGCCTTTGTTGGTGGGAGTAGGGTATCAATGGAGCAGACAGTTGAATCTGATTTTTTTTTAATAGTGCAGACTCTTGTGGCTTCAGTCTCTAGGTGGAGGCTGTGCACCTTGTAGGACACAACAGTAGAGGCCATAACCATAAGAAGCAGCACTGGTATGTTAGCTTTCCCATAAGTGCCCAGGTGTTCAGGGCAGTGGCTCTGCTCTCGACTAGCCATGTCTGTCCAAAGGACTTCCTTTTACCCTTTCCTGAAAATAAACCTCTAGCTGCCTGCACAATGGATTAGGAGGGATAATCTGGGGGTCTACCTGCTTCTTAAATGGAGTTTCAAGCAATCATCTTGTTTTTATCCTCACTTTTCTCCTCCCTTTCCTCCAGAAGAAGCTGATGCCTCAAATTCCTGCATCTTTAAGGATTTTGCAGTGTGAATTGGCTTGTTCTGAGCTTTCCCCCTTGCTGGTTTAGGATTCAGCTTTCTCAGACCTGCTAAAGGAGTTAGCACCCCTCCCTCTGATATCTGCTTTCAAAATATTGCTGCTGCTATTTTCTCCTGTTGTCTTTGTCCTTAAGGATTGATGCCTTTAAAAGAAGATTGCTTTATGGTCGTTTTATCGAGGTTTCAGAAAAGAGCAGTGAAAAACGTGTGTGTGCTAAATCTGCCATCTTCAGCCACACCTTGCTCTTACTTTAAGTAAGATTACAGGTTCCCTCTATACCTATGTCCAGGGTCCATGTTGTTTTGCACCCTAACTTGACCAAGGAGATGAATAGAGCTAAGATGATCAAAGCACATTTTCACAGTGAACTGAGAGTTTTGGATAAAAGTAAAAGTGAGACATAATGTGTTGGAATAAAGCTTAGCTGGGGGAATCTATTTGATCCAGGCACTCGGTTGTATTTCAGTGTCCGTACTATTCCTAACGAAAGCATTATACTGATTCCAATTTAGACCTTGAAGAAAATGTGGTTGTGGATACCTGTCTTTGTGTAGGGTAATTATAGAAGCAGAGCGTTTATCACATGATAATAAAGAATTCTTCAGAAACTTTCATTGTTTTTAAGTCTACTTGATGCTATATTCCTCTCAGTTACTGACTGATAGCCGTCGCACAAATGATACCATGATATGATTCATAGCATCGTGTTAAGGGAGAATTAAGACCAATTTTATTATCTCAACCATTTCTTTAGAATTTGGTAATTTTAAGTATTTCTCCCTACATATTTAGAGCCACAGACTTTATTTACTGAAGTATCTTTGTAAATGGAGTATTCTCATAAATTCCTTTGTTTTGTAAAGTTTACTTTCAGTCAGTTAAGTGTACCTTTTGTATTATTCGCTTTCCCCTCTATCTTAGAACTTTTATTAGGCATATGGTCAATGATTCAGTTTATAAACAGCCACATTAATATTTTTATCAATTCATATTGTTATATGAAATTCATATCCAACTGCTAAAGACAGTGGTAAGAAAAAGACACATGGGGTATTTAACATTCCAGACGGTCATTGGGGAATTTCTTGTGATGTAGCCCTAATATATTGTGATAATTAGCATGGCACCTGATTAAATTTGCCGTACAAAACAAATACATCCACCAAATGATTCTCACTGAACCAAAGATTATTTACTAGCAAATTGTATATAGTTTGACACATGTCTATATGATTAAAGGGTAAGAACAAACAAAAACTACTTAGTTACTTAGTTGATTTATTAGTTTTGAGACTGTATTTCCTGGAGCCATAGATGCTTCAGGGTCCTCAGTGGCTGAGGAGGAGACAGGAATGAGTGTGACTCAGTTCCCTCCACTCCACCCACCCCTATACCTACTTCTCTCTGAGCAGCCCTGATACAAATTGAATTAAATATTTGGTTTTCATATAAATTTCATTTGGAAAAAGTAGATCCTGTTAGTAAGATAGATTCTGAAAAATAATGATGTACTTTATTTATACCTCTAAGGCTTTTGCCTGAAGTAACCAGATAATTGACAGGAAAGTTAATTGTAAGGCATGAATTATTTAGGTCTCTGACTAGTCTGTGATTATGCTCATGGATATGAAGATTATGATAAAATAGAGAAGCCTAGCTCTTTTCAGATATGCTGACCTGTCCTGAAATATCCAGATAATTCAGAGCTTTTCATCACATTCTGTCCATCAGTTTATATTAGCTGTATAAAACCTACCAAACAAGTGAGAATGGGTTGGGCCACCTCTGTCTCTGTCCTGAGTTTCTCAACAGTCCCTGGTCCAATCTGCCACTCCATGGAGCTTCTGTCTTCGTTCACCACAGACTATGCTATGCCCTTTAGGCCAAGAACAGCATGTGGATTACAAAGTATTATACCAAAATTCTTGGCACTCATCATTTTCATCATTTTCGTTAGGAATTGTCATGATTTTCAGTTTTTAGAATAGCATAAACATAATATTTGTGGCAGAAACAAGTTAGAATGTTTTAAAACATCTCCATAAAACATTTTATTTTCTTTATACTGTATCATTTTCTTCCCTGATAGCTACAGATAAATTGGAGGCCTTTTCTCACACTGTAATGATAAATTGAATTATACCAATTCAGTTTAGCAGAACTAATGTTTACTCACTTGCTGGGTAAATCAGTCTGTTTATTTTCTTTATCACAAAAAGGAAAATGATAATTAATAAACTGGAAGATAATGTTTTAAATTCATATAAAGTTATTACAGTAATAGAAATATTTGCTGTCGGGCTATTCACTGGCAAGGATTTATTTTCTTTAAAAACTTTATTTCTTTAAAAATAAAATATAGAATTGAGCATATAAAACTGGAAAAAATTATTAAGAATTTATTGAGTATCTGTTATGTTATAAGAGTTATTCTAGGATACAGGGGTATAGAATCCTGTGCAACAGAACTAGTGACTTATTTTGGAGCTCCTTAGTGTTGTAAGGCTATTAACTCCCTTCCAAACAAGAATAAAAAATAGATAGCAAGATAGAAATAGGTAGATATAAATCAGGTTTGGAGAGAGGCAGCTGGGTGGAGGTGCTGAATTATTCATGACAGAGGTAGCACTTGAGCTGTTTGGAAGGTGTGTAGGAATAAGACAAGTCAAAGACAGAGAGGGTACTCCAGGTGTGAGGAACGACAGAAGGTGAAATTCTTTACACATATGTGTATGGCGCACTCTGAGCATGGTGAGTAGGCCAGCTTGATTAGATGAAAGGCCAAAAACGTTTGCAAGGGAGGGTTGAGACTAGGTTTTGGAGGACTAGAATTCCAGATTAAGAAACGCATGCTTTATTTTGGTAGGCTATCATTTATTGAAAGTTTGTTTGTTTTGGTTTGATTATAATGTGGGAGTGCTATCGGATAACCTGTGCAGTGTTTGGGAACTGCCACCCTGTCTACAGTGCCTAGTGGCCTCTGAGAGTGCACACTGGAGGTTGGTGGTGTGGAGACATGGTCATAGTGGACTCTTAGGAAAGTCCAGACAAAAAATGGTGCAGTCGGCACTAAGGAGAAACAGTGCGAATGAAAAGGAGAAAAACAGATTCAAGGAGAAGGATTAGATGTAACTCGATGACTGTTTTTGTTTTTTTTGTTTTTGAGGAGAGGTTGGGGGGGAAACAAAAATATTGCTTTTAAGTTCTCATCACATATTTATTAATTATTCATTGGACTAACATGTCTCTAAGTTGGGGATGATTAAATTCACTGAAAATATTATTCCTCCCCCACAAAAAAAAAAAACATTTAACAGTGTTTGAAAGTCTGTCACATATTGGTTTTGATCATATGGTATTACTATGTAAATATTTGTCTGTATCTGCTCCTTGTTATATTCACATAGTAGACCATTATTGTCTTTAACATTTACACCTGCCAAAAAAAGGATCTGAAGCATGTTGCAGTCCCACTGAATCCTGGGTTTGGATCTCACATCCCAGGGTCCATTTGCAGCTAGGTTTCTTGAGCAGTGACTGGCCTAATGAGCAGGCTTGGCAAACTACCTAGGATCTGCCTCTTAGATGGTCATTTTTGGTGCCATGTATTAGACATAAGTTTCAAGATGTTATTTTAAAAATGAAAAACTTTATTTCTTTGTTAAAAAAAAATGGCCTTAAAAGAATATACTTATGTTTGTCTTGGGTTTATTGAATCTGAAGGGGTCATTTAACTTTCTCATCTACTTTAACTGTATATCTAAAATTGTGGGTTAGAGAAGGATTTGAGTGTAGAATTTCACTAGAGTCTCAGGATACACCCTTAAGAATCTCAAGGATCTGCTCTAGGGGTGATCTGCCACCTGGAGTCTTCCTTCAGGTAGTTCTCTGCCGTATGACAGCTATGATGTCAATTTCCATGCAGTTTGTTGAGTTAAGCAAGGTGATATTTCTGTTAGTCAACAGTGTTCGGATATTTATTTGATACCCATTATGAACAAATCACTCTTCTAGACACTACGACGAATACAAAGTTGAATAGAAGAGCCACTGTGTGTAACTTTGAGGAAATTATACCTTGTCATGTCCAGAAATGTACTACTCTATTCATTATGTCTGATTTCAAATAGTTACATTTTGAACATTGTGGTTATTCATGACATGATGAGAAATAAAGTATTGTGTTGATTAAGATGAATCTTATTCAGATGAAATTTGATACGTTATTATCCAATAAAGGGACTATTGCCTACCATAGGAAAACTGATGTATCTGCCCAATTTCCAATCTGCCTGAGGCCAATTTCATTTAGCATAGGTGAAATAGGTGATAGAGATGAATCCTGTAAGGCAGCTTCGTGTATATGTAGACTGACTTGATAGGGTCAGCCCCTCTTAGCGTGCTTTGAGATCCCACTGGGAAATGCGTTTTTCACGTTGATACATTATCAGGTGATACAGTCCAACCAGTGCTGAAAAAACATGGCAGTAGTTACCATATCCCTGACCTTGGGTATATATTCCTCTCTCATAATAATAACAGACAAAATTGTAGGACACATTATTAAAAGGATGACTTTGAGCTCATAAATGAAAAATCTATAATTAGTACAAATCTACATGAATTTACTAAATAAAAGCCACCTAAGGGTAACCTCATTTCTTCCTTTGATATAATGGGTTTTGGAGTTCCAGCAAAGCCTTTAAAACATTTTTAATGTCTTTCTGGGTAGCTCTCCAGGCATTTTGGTGGATCAGAAACTGATTAAATCATTAAACCCAAAAGTGGCTAATAAATTGATTCCAGAGGAAGATTTATGGCAGTAATCTTCAAAAAGTAGTGCGATGAGACTCAAGGAGCTGGGAATATTTTGTTTAAGGAAAGACAGTGGGAAGAGGATCGCTGTCTTCAAATATTTCAAGAACAATTATGCAAAAGAAAAAGAGAGACTCATTTTATATAAGTCCAAAATTATATGTGAGACAACAAAGAAATATTTAGGCTCAATATAAGACAAAAGCTTTTGAGTAGCCAGAGCTTGTCAACAAACTTTGTCATCCGGAGCACCATGAGCTGTCTCAAGACTGTGAGTTCTCTCTCTAGATTGTGCACTCACTGCAACATGTCACTGACCGTTTAGCAAATCCTGCAACAAGAGATTCAAACATGAGGCTGAGCTTTTAGGTTTCTTCCAGCCCTGGAGTTGTCAATTCTGTAATTTTGTAGAAATGCATCTGTGGGGCTTAGGTTGGCCCCAGCATCGTTAAGGCAAAATATCTGTCCCTTGAAAGCCACTTGTCTAGTTTTTCTTGTACATGAGGCTAGTTTGAAAAATGAGAGGGAACTTTGGGCTTTGAAATGATCAGAATGGAAATGATATTCAGCTCCACATTCCTTATTTATCAGTTCTTGACAGAACAATTTTGCAGCTTATCTAGCGTCTGGCTGAGTTAGGGGCTTAGGTAGAAGGAACCTGGCCAAGATTTAGCAAAGGTGAGGATAATTCTCCCTTGCCATAAGAAATAATATGGATGCTAGCTGCGTCCTTCTTCACTGGGGAAGACACTTTGGCATAGCCTCTGCTGACACAACCTTGGGTTCTCCTAGATTTGCCTTTGTTCCTGGACGCGGTACAGACTGCTAGGTGTTGGTGCATCTTGTGGAACATGGAACCGTTGTTAAATAGTGATTTTGTTATTGTGAAGCCCTCATGCTTGGACATCCATTTTGGATTTCTGCCATGAACTTCTAGTTTGGCCACCACTGCAGACTTTCTGAAGGCCAAAGGCCGTTTAACTGTTAATTAGTGATAATGATCCTGGGCAAGTTTTCTCCAAAGTCTACACTGGCAGCTATATTTTCTGAGGTTGCCACCAGTAAAATCAGTTCTATCCCATAAATACCCTTCTCATGTGGGCACATTCATCTATGGAGGTCAACTCCAGTATGATTCTCTTTCAAGCATCAAATTAACTAATATTTTATTTTAAAAAGTATGAAGTATGTTCCAACTGAAGGTAGAGCTAGACAGGGATTTGCAACATCCCCGAACTGTTAAGATTCCCCCAGCAGTAAGTATCACCTAACAGTGTCAAGCAAACCTTAGCTTCTGCTTTCTGACAGAGCAGTTAAACTTGGAGTTTGCCTCTGTATTCAGCCTTCATGTGATTTGACTGGTTAAGTACAAAAATAATATATGATTTTTCATATCTGGTGTTTTTGATTGCATAATTTTTTAATTATGAAGTTGAATAGATAATTTCAATGTCTTGCACAATGCAACCCCTAGCAGTGTGCATGGGTTTAATAGTGGTTAGAAGACCTTGTGTATAACCGGCTTTCCAATAAGTTGTCGTTTTATATCATTTAAATTCATTTTGTCTTTTTATTAATTATATTTACATCTTGTAGATACTGGATACCTTTTAAAATATAAAATTTAATTATGAAGAATGTATTTCTTAATTAGTTTGTATCAAAGTGTGATCTGAGGACTAGTACTAGTCCATACACTATTTATTACTAGTTTACCACAATATAAGTACAAAAATTGTCAGTATTTAGAAAATTTTGTAACATTTTTACATTGCCACAACAATTTCATTGGATTTTACAAAAAAGTTAATGTCTGCAATGGATTGGAATTTAAAAAAAAACAAAATTATTTTCACCCCAGATAGTTTGAGAAGTGCTGGTTATTCCTTTCAGATGATAGTACCGAAAGAGGGGAAGGAGACTGACAACCACAAAAAGACAAATGAATGTTCCCAAAGGCAATGTAAGTAAGCAAGATCAGCTTAATGCTTTCCAAGGTTCCTAATCCAAATATGATTTGAGGATCTTGGATAGATCACCCATCCTCAGAATCCCTCTCTCCTTACCCTATCATGGTGCCAAAAATCCCCAGTGCTAATCTTTTCAGTTGTCTCCAGAAGATACCATTTGATACACATGCTGTCTGGAATTGCCCATTTAGCCTCCCTCACACATCTGATTCTTTCATGAGATTAGCTTACAGAGCTGAGGATCCTGAGATACATTTGGATTCAGGGGGTCCCTGTGGTGTTGAGCCCCATCCACTTAGGGTCGGGGAGAAGGAAGCCTCACTGCTGCACACCCAGACAGCAAAGCACGGGCAACCAAGGATGTCTAAATGGCCTTCCTCTCCACTCTCTAGCTGCTGAGTCCTCCCTTGCTCTGAAAAGGTTCTGCCTTATTGTTTTACAGTGAATGAAAAGGGAAGGGATGGAAGGACAGGGAAGAAGCAGATGAAGGCAAAGAGAAGTAGGGGAGGAAAAGCCAGCTGTATAATATGGAAGAGGGAACCACTGAGTGAACTGTTATTTGGGAATATGGGAAACCATAGTTTAAAACCTTTAAGATTGTGTCTTCTAACTGTGAACACCTCTCAGCTACCTATGCTGAAGTATTTCTGTGTGGGAATCTTTCTGTTTTCATGTTTTCTTGATTCTGGAGCAATTGAGTTGAACCTTTAGTTTTGGCATTTGTTTTTAAAATATTGTTCTAGCTTGAATTGTTGGTATAAATGGGCCTCCTATTGAAGTAGCCTCTGTCTGTGGACACTATGGACCACACAACTTACAATATTAAAATAATTCTCAATATTGAGAGTAAATAAAATGAGTTACTTGCATTTCATATAATCGCTGGTTTAAGAATATTCAAGACTATGTTAAGTTTGAATCAGGCCCATTTTTAATAGAATATTTGAAAAATTATATCCTCAAACTTTGCATTAGATACATTGAGTTACAAACTTGGTAAGTCGCTCTGTCTTCATCCTGTCCTTTTTATCATCTCATTTCATATTTCATGCTGTGGATATGAGAGATCCCCATTGATGCTCAGACAAACGAACCTTGAATGTGTCTACTATAATAGTGTGCACTTATCCCATGATCTCTGAGAAGGAGTGTGTGTTTCACAAGTCATTAATTTGTTAATTTTATGTACATATGTCATTTCAGGTTAGTTCTCTGCTACCGAAGAGGATTTCATGCATATATGTTTGGTTAGCTCTAATTTGAGATTTTTGCTTGTGGATATCTTGAATAATTATAACTATCTTTTCTCGCTTTATAGGGCTTTTGGTTTTCATGTTAGTATCATCACCAACATCACCATCATCACATTAGTATTTATTGAACAACTTGTATGTCAGTTGGGTAGATATTGTGTCATATAGATTCATAGGCTTGATATAAAAAAGGGGTTGGGGGAGGGAACTAACATTTATTACATACTATGTACCCAGAATGTTACATGTTGTCACATTCAACCTTCGTAAGATCACTCTTAGTCTGGGATTTTATCTTCATTTTCTAAATGAGAAAATTGTATTTTATAGAGCGTAAGCCACTAGCCTAAACAATGAGGCTGAAATTCAAGCCCAGGTCTTTGAGATTCTAGAACCACTGTTCTTTACTTGACTCTGCCATCCATTGACTTTGAAGCATGTTGAAAATGTTTTTGTTGTTCTTTTATCTGTGTTAATGTCTTATGTGGTTTTAGTTCTTTAATGTTTTATGAGTAATTATGACAGATTGAACCCATCTCCAGGTAACATTGTATATGAAGCATTTAAAGATCAGTAATAAATATAAAATAAAAATTTAAAAAGCCACATGAAGTAGTAGAAAGCGCATGAAAAGAACATAGAAAGTAGAAAGCACATAAAACAAGAGGAGGTCTGAGTTTTAGGTTTAGGTCTGCAATAAGCTGACTGTAAATTTTAACAAATATTTTATTTAGTCTATAAAATGAGAAAGAAGCGCTCCATGAATTCTAAGGTCTAACTTGAAAATTATATAAATCTATACCCAAAACCTTAAAAACATTCTTGAACTATTTTAATTTTACCTATTATCAAAAAACATTTTTAGGGGCCAGCCCAGTGGCATAGCAGTTACATTTGTGTGCTCTGCTTTGGCGGCCCAGGGTTCGCGGGTTCAGATTCCAGGCACAGACCTACACACCACTCATTAAGCCATGCTGTGGCAGCGTCCCATATACAAAATAGAGGAAGATTGGCACAGATGTTAGCTCAGGGTCAATCTTCCTCACCAACAAAAAAAAAGAAAGAAAAGCATTTTTAAAGAAATTCTATTTTCTCTGACTTTGAGAGGGTCTGACTTAAGAAAATGAAAATAAACATGGCCTGATTGCAAGACTTTGTGATAATAATAACAATAGCAAAACATTAATAACAGTAATGCTATGCCCACTTTTAAAATCATATATCGTATTTAACCCTGCAACTCAGCAAAATTGTTGAGTTGTCTGATGTGGACTGAATGTTTGTGTCCTCCTGAAATTCATGTGTTAAAATCTTACCACCCCCACCATGTGATGATATTAGGAGGTGGGAAGTTAGGGAGGTAATTAAGATTAAGTGAGATCATGAGAGTAGAGCCCTCCTGAGTAGAGAATTAGTGCCTTCCTAAGAGACATCAGAGAGCTTGCTTCCTTTCTCTGCTCCCCGCCATCTGAGGACATGAGATGTCAGCAGTCTGCAGCCTGGAAGAGGGCCCTCACCAGAACTCAGCCATACTGTCACCCTGAGCTCAGACTCCCAGCCTCCACAACTGTGAGAAATAAAGTTCTGTTGTTTCTAAGCCCTCTTATTATAGCAGACCAAACAGACTAAGACGTTGCCCTCACTTTACAGAGGAGGAAATTGATGCTCGAAGAAGTTAATTTGATTGGAGTCACAAGATCTACTACAGGTGGGACTTGAGTCTAAACCCAAGTTTCCCTGAATTCCAAACCCGTTTTCATTACATCCTTCCAAAGGAAGGCCCCACCTCCAACAGTCCTTGAGCTTCCCAAGTAGGAGGGCACTTGGCTCAGTGGGGCTGGTTGCTGCTTCCCTGGGGAAAGCTGTGTTCAGTCTCCTTAGCTCAGAGTTAGACACCAGCAGACATGATACTATAGAGGGGAGCAAGGAGAGCTCTTCCTTGTGCCCCCCAGCGAAAGACATGGTACCCTTTGGTGGAGTGGAAGGATCCAGGCCAATGGTTGAAGTCTTATCCTATATTCTAAATATACTTACCATTACTGAAAAGAGATAGATTTAGAATAAATGCAACAAGGCTTCATATTAAAAGATGAGTCAACAATTTAGAGTAATTTTTCTAAGAGCTTTTTTAGGATGAACGTATAAGTAGGCCTCCAAAGTTATTTGGATGAAATAATGGATTGCATAGATTCTTAACAATTGATGCTTCATATATTTGTTTAATGTTCACCAGAGTCAGGGAGCAGAGTTAGCACATCTCCTTGATGGAAACCAATCCTCCTATCCAACTAATAATAATACTTAAAATAACAATAACAACCACCACATTATTGACAGGCTATTCTGCGCCGGCCATGGTGTTAAGTGATTTGCTCTTATTACTTCTTTTAATTCTGCTAAGAGCCATACTAAGCAAAAACCATTATCTCTGTTGTAGAGATGGGGAATCAGAGGCGCAGGGAAGTTAAACGTTTTGTCAAAAGTCACATGGAGGCTTAGACTCTGATCTGCCCAGAGCCTGTATTATCTCTTTTTTTTTAACTTTTTCTTTGAAAATAATTTCATATTTACAAAAAGTTGCAAAGAAAAGAAAATGTACAAAGAACAACTGTATATACTTGGATTTTCCTGTTAACATTTTATCCTGTTTCAGAGCCCACATGCTCCTCTTTTACTGCCTCCCCGCAAAGAGAGTCCATCATTTATTTTGAGTCCTGGATTTAGCTGATCTCATCATCAGCCCAGTGTAGCCCACCTTATTTAATGCCCTAGTGAAATTGTAAACTTGAAATATCTTTGAAATTGAAGAATCTGTGTCACCTTGTAGTTACATAAAGATTACACATGAAACTAATATATAAGTCTGTCTGGGGTGGGAAATAACTGCCTTTTGAAAATTGTTCTAAAATGTTTTTGGTTTTGCTGATCATTTTTCAAAGGATATTGACAAAAGAATGGCCATGATAAATAATGCATCTTGTGTTCTTTTGCCTTGCAGAGATTTTCTTTTGAGTGGCATTTTTTCTTTTTAGGTTTGTTTATTTACTGAATTGTTGAGGTAAAAATGAAATGCAAGTCATAGTTCTTTAGACTCTCCAAGAGTATGCCCAGAAGAGGGCAGACTTGCATGCCATAACCATTCCCTGCGTAATTAAGTGATCTGCATGCTGTTGCTGTACAGTGGCAATGGAGAGAGATTTAATAATAAATTAAATGGAAGCCTTATTTTTATTTGGTACAGTGTTTCTAATAAGACATCAGATTCAAAAGGTTTACAAGAACAATATACTTTATTCAGCGTATTCTAAATGCAAAGTTTGTTTGAATCTATTTTTCTTTCCAAGGCAGCTCTAGTTTCCTCGGTATTTCTGAGGTTTTTTTTTTAATTTTTTTCGCATGCTGGGGTGTTTTTTTCGTCCCTGTTGGATAGTCACCAAGGCAATTTCAGTGGTGAATGCTTTTGAAGGCGGAGAACTTATAAAGGTAGAAAGTTGCTCTAGAGTTTACAGTACTATTTAATTTACTCAGCTGCTAAAAGGAGGAATAGTGAAAATCCTTTAGTTATCAACCCACTTCCTGAATGTACCGCATCGGAACAGAATTATACACAACCCACCCCCTTTTCCTCCTGCCTTCAGCACCACTGCCTCCCCCATTCCTCTGCCCACCCGGCGCCCACCAGCCCTAGCAATGGCACCACCTAGCTGCTGTCATCAGGAACTCCAAGAGTCCATCTCTTCCCTAGCATCTTTCATGTTATCTCAGTTGTAAACATCCTTAATTAATTTTATTTAGGGAAATGTGATATTGTGATTTATAATCAGAAGCGTCTATTTAGTCCCCATCTCTGTTTATGGCACAGAGCTCCTAAAACCCTTGCAATTTCCTAAGTGATGAGAGCCTTAAATGTGTCTTTTGTTGTGTTAATGAGGTGACTTTTGGAACTCACTTAGGGATGGGGGCTGGTTGCCAGAGGAGCCAACCATGTGATTAGAGTTGGAGTTTTCAGTCCCCACCCTCTGACCTCTAGGGTGGGAAGAGGGATTGGAGGTTGAGTTTAATCACCAATAGCCAATGATTGAATCCACCATGCCTTATAATGAAGCCTCCATAAAAACCGGAAAGGAGGCAGTTCAGAGATCTCCCAGGCTGGGGAACACATGGAAGTGCTCGTGGAGTGATCACTCAGAGAGAGCATGGAAGCTCCATGCACTTTCTCCATACCTTGCCCTATGTGTCTCTTCCATCTGGCAGTTCCTGAGTTATATGCTTTTATAATAAAACCAGTAATCTAGTAAATAAAATGTTTCTCAGAGTTCTGTGAGTCACTCTAGCAAATTAATCAAACCCATGGGAGGGGTCATCAGAACCTCCAATCTATAGCTGGTCAGTCAGAAGCAGAGGTGACCACCTGGACTTGTGACTGGCATCTTAAGTGGGGGGCGGGCAGACTTGTGCAACTGCACACTTGACCTGTGGGATCTGACACTATCTCTGGGTAATTGGTGTCTGAATTGAGTTGAATTATAGGACATCCAGCTGGTGTCCAGAGCACTGCTTGTTGGTGTGGGGGAAACGTCCCCCCAACACACACACAGTGGAATTGGTCCCAGAATCACCCTTTAGGAAACTTCTTTCTTTTGGACACTGATATAACCGTTTCCCTCATCTTCATCCATCTTCCTGCTCCTGCCTTGTTATGTTAGAGAAGTCTCACAGGATCTCCAAGGGTAGATGTCTGAAGTTTATACAATTTGGATGTGTCACATGGCAAAACTAAAACAATTTAGTAAAGAGTTAGATGTCCTTTATTCAAGGGAGAACAATCCACGGAGTGGGGGAATTCAGTGCCTTCCAAGCAGTGGAGCATCATCCCTAGGGATTTTGGGTAAGAGCGAGTTTTATAGAGTCTTAGAAGAGGCAACATGGAAATAGGGCATGATTGGCTAGGAGGTCAGGGATTTCCTTAGAAGACTAGCAGGTCCTACATTCTAGGGTAAAGTCAGCTAAAGCTGAGTTGGAGAGTTGTGGTTGGTGTATGTTAGGTTTCCTTGACAGGTTTTTCCCGTAAGTGCAAGCTGAGATAGGTTTAGTTTTGTGACATTGGCCTGGCAACTGGGGTGGCCATTTTGTGGGCCTGGATATACAAATTAACTTTTTCAGAGGTCATTGTTTAAAAAAGAATACAAAATTATCAGTAAACATTAGATATGGACTTTGGAGGGGGCTGTGCAGGTGAAGAGCCCTGAAGCTTAAAATCCATTAGCTTTTATAGACATGGCACCGCATAACGACATTTCAGTCAAAGACAGACAGCATAGATGACTGTGGTCCCATAAGATTAGTACCATACAGCCTAGGTGCGTAGTAGGCTATACAATCTAGGTTTCTGTATGTACACTCTGTGATGTTCACGCAACGACGAAATCACCTAATGATGCATTTCTCAGAACGTATCCCCGTCATTAAGCGATGCATGACTATATTTCTCTTATTTACCCCCTCACTGAAATCACCTTTTTTCCTTCTTCTCTCATGTTATGCACCCCATTTGTTCCTTATGAGAGCTAAAAAAACAGACAATAAAAAGCCACTCTGGTTATCCTGCTTGCAAAGTCTTGTCCTGAAAGTACTCCCTATCATTTTGAGATGAAATTAGATATAGCAAATCATGCCGTTGACCTCTAGAGGTGTTTTCGTAATCTCCTCTCCCCTCATTCTCAATTAAATGAATCCCCACCCCACACACAAGCATTCAGAATGAGTACGAGGATGTTTCTTATTCAGTTATTCAGAACTTGTTATCAGTTCTGCCTGATTATCCGCACTGTTAGTATTAGGTTGCACTGTATGTTAAAAATCAATTTTTATTTCACATATATGCCAGTTCAGCTATACTCTTAAGTTAGGGCTTTCTGGCCTGGGTACAAAAACTAACAAACACATATAGCACTTTTATAAAGGAAACTACTACCAGTGTTCCAAATAACAAGCTTAGAAATGAAATTTGAGAAAACAACCTGTTTGTAAGCTCGGGCCAGTCTACATGACCTGAAAGGCAATCTGGGGTTTCACTCAGTGTTCTTTGTGTAGTGTCCCCAGTTTTCAGGCATATGTCTTCACTCTGATGACATCTTGCTATATCTGCACACACTTCCCGTTACTTGATATTCCTATGAATTCCCTCACTTTTAAAATCATATGTAATTACCAGGTTAGTGGTACGTTACTACGTTACTACACCTTCAAAAGAACATCAGTATCATTTGTCATCAAATGGAAGACAACCACAAATATAAATACAATGAAATTAAATACTAAGTAGATACTGAAGCCTGCCTGAAGCCTCTTCCCTCTGTTAAAAGGAAGATTAGAAAATGCTGGAGAGGCTTCCAGTGACAAGTTAGAAGCTAAGACTTTATTCTAGACCTAATGAGAAAGCTTCAAAGAGAATTAAAAGGGGACTGCATTTCTCTCTAAGTGATTCAGTGGTACTTAATGACCCATTCAGGTTCTATCTAAGATCACCTTTGAGAAATTCTGGTAGAGAAGATCCTTGCCTTCACTTTTGTAGGCATTCCTCAGGTCTGGTGAGATTCATTCCATTAGCCTATTACTGGATGGAATTGTAAGTCGTGGTACATTGAGCACACTCCAATGTTTTTACCTTGTTTTTTAGTCATATTTTTACATGTTTTTTACTCAGATTTTATTGGTATAGTATCTACTACTCAGGATTTTTATAAGTATCAAATAAGATGTGTATGTGAAAATGCCTGAGGTAGTGCTAGGTCCTCAAAATGGCAGTGCCCTCAATTCTGCTCCCTCTTCCAAACCAAGGAGGAGCTGAGAAATAAGAGGGGGAGGGGAAAATCTACTCACTGCCATCTGTTTCACTGTATGTAATGTTTAAAGGCATAGGAGCCTTTTGCTTTTATATACATGTAATGATATGAATAAGAATATACATTTTAGGGCTTGATTTTAAAGAAGTAAATTAGTATCAACATTACTTGATATTTGTTTCTCAGTTTCAGAAAATGGAGTATCAGAAACACATTAGTGAGGATTTATTTGGACAGACATTCTAAATAAAGAGGTTTCTCAGTGTAACGTTTATGCATATGAGTATATCCACAATTTGGAAAATTTTAAGACACTTTCGTGTGTGTGTGGCGTGTATATATGGGTTGGAGGAATTTGTAGCTGTCAGAATATTTTATTATCTGACATTTTAAAAAAGTGAATCAAAATGTAAGAAAAGCAAATGATCTATTCACATTTATGCACATAAATTATAACTAAAATCACAGGTATAAAATTATAGTATGTACTTTTTGCATAAGGACAAAGCATTTGTTCTTCAAATGAGACGGAGGCACCTCAAAGAGATTGCTGTAGCTTTAAATGGCACTTGCCAATTTTTAAAAAATATTATCTAGAACACCTTAAGACACAATGTATAGTAATGTAGTTACTACAGGGCTGTTAGATTCATTGCCACTAGTGTTCGGAATCCAAAGATCAGATAAATTAGATTTTAATTGGGTTTTAAAGCTAAGGTGAATGAGTAGATAAGGTAGAATTAGTCTGAAACATATTAATGTAATAAAACCTTTGGTTGTCTAAGGGTCTTGCATTAAAGACCAGACAGCTGTCACTGATAAACGGTGTCGTGGAGCAGTCAAGAAAGATTGACAGTGATAGGTGAGGAGCACTGCCATCCAACATAATCATATTACCTGGAGCAGTGGGAAGCCAGAGGCCTGACCAGAACACTTAGTTGTATTACAGAATTTGAACACAGAATGAAATGGAATTTTACCATGCTGATAGGACTTCTCAAACATAGAATTTATTATTTTTTTGTTAGTGCTTTTTGTTGTTGTTGTTGTTGAGGAAGATTTGCTCTGAGCTAACATCTTTTGCCAGTCTTCCTCTATTTTGTGTGTGAGTCGCCACCACAGCATGGGTGACGAGTGGTGTAGGTCTGTGCCCAGGATCCGAACCCGCGAAGCTGGGCTGCCAAAGGGGAGCGTGCCAACTTAACCACTATGCCATGGGGCCAGCCCTTTGTTAGTGTTTTATAAAACAAAAATTCAAGGCACAGCACCAAGTTGTTTGTGTGTGAGGTGTGGAGTGCCTCATTATGAAGAGACTGGGTAGTTGAACTAGCTTGTAGCATCTGATTACAAATCTAGACTTATGTATTTCTAAGATTTAACTTTCTATGTAAGCTTGGTCATTTTTCAGTCCCTCTCTCTTTCCTCTATTATTTCACCAATTTGTTTACATAAATATATTCAAATGATTGTTCTCTTAATATGTTTATAAAATACATTCACTGAGATCATTTTGTTTTCTGTGGTCTTTTAAAAATATATATTTTTAACATTTATGGATCCTTCTTTTAAGCACATTAATTACTTTTCTCCTAAAAAATGATGTTTGCTGTGGGAGTTTTGTTTTTATTTCACTTGTTTGTTTTTAAATATCTTGATTATCTACACTATGATTAGTTATTTTCAGTAAACTCAATTGGAAAACCATTAGAACTAGAAGTTTAGTAACAAGTCTAGATTTAGGTATAGAGAAATGATTATGTTGTATGTCAGCAATGATCAATTATAAAATATGAAGAAAGAAAATTGTATTTACAGAATTTTGAAGCCATGATTTTTTTTCAAACTTGCATATGACTGATTCATATAACGTATTTCAGCAAAGGTTATATTGAGTCTTTTTCTCCTCGTAAATTAGAATTAGAAATTACATCATGTTCTTTTAGTGTTTAGGAGCATGAGCTTGTAGAGTCTAAGAGCAAATTTATATGCAAAGAAAATTTTAAAAAGAAATGAAAAAAACAGTCTTTTCTAGAAATGTTCTAGAATATTTCTGGAACTTTCTGACTTTTTTAAAAGATAATTGAAAGTGCTCATTACAAATGTAAAATTGCACATAAGTACCCATTTGATCATTTTGGACTAACTTTTGGGAGTACTCATTATTCCCATTATAATCCCTCACCCCATCCTCGCTTCTTCTGTCCAAGTTCTACCTTAGCCTAGTAACCTGAAAAAAGGTGGCAGTCAGCTAACTGTCTCTAGAGTGACAGCAGGCAGTGAGTGAAGGATGCCATGAGAACCCTGAGTCAGTCAGGGCTCAGGTGATCATGGCAAAGGTGGGGCTATTGGGATTCTCTCCCTCTCCAGTGTTGGGCTCCCTTCCTCTGGGACATTTCTGTTAATATGTTCAAGTGATCTATATGACAAGTGTGTTTCATTAGAGAACCTTACCAATTAGGCCAAGATTCCAGGGTTAATCCCAGTTTGGTTCAATGAACCACTCTCCAGGCTATGACCCCTTGTCTCCCATCTTGGAAACAAAGCAGGAAAGTCTATTTCCAATTTTGAAGAAACATGCAGTGGCCCAGGTCAGCTAACTGTTAGGTGAGCCTCTTGCACTCATCCAGTGAACAGTTATTGAGCAGCTGCTCTTTTGCAAAGCATCCAAAGATTGGTCCCCAAGCCACTTACAGTCTATTAGAGGAGAGAAGAAGTGTTTTATAAAATTCAGCTGTTGGAGAAGTGAAGATAAAGCACTAAGATATTCAAAGAAGAGAAAAATAGTTTCCAACCTAGGGGTTTCTTTCTGCAATGCTGAAAGAGAGGGCTCAGTGTCAAACATACACGCATCTCTGCATGCAAGAATATTTCACTCTGTGTACATGGTGACTCGTATTAATTTTAGCAACATGATAAATATTCATTAATTCTGATCCCCCAGACCCTAAATGTACACCTTGTTATTTTCATACCAAATATGTAGACTGATAAGAAACCCATACATACACAGTGGAAGTACAGAAAATGCACAGAGAAGACTCATTAACTTGGAATGACCTAGCTGTATTTCAGGCATAGGTTGCATGAAATGAGCCACTCAGCCGGATAGATAACCTTGAACTAGTCTAACCCCGTCACTGCAACTTTGATCTCTAGGCAAATTACTTACCAAAAAAGTAAGATCATTAAGTAGCAAAGTTTAGAGGAATCCTTTATTTGAGCTGGTCCCCCAAACAAGTATGCTACCTTTGAAAGCCTTAAAACTCAAGATATGTACACTTTGCAAAGAATTGAAACATGAGCTATGGCTGCATGAATTTATTAATACACAAACTTATCTTTTAATCACATTAATGTTACTGGCCTATTAACAAAGTAATGTTTAAAATATGCATTTTTTCTCTCTAGTGCAATGTGGATTTTCTGTGGTCCAATCCCCAACCTTTCACAGAGTTCCCGTTGTAACGATTTGTATGGGATCCCATGGACAAGACTAAGAATAATTGAAACAGAGTCATACTCAGTGGTCTATAAAGAGCCTGACGCATATAAATATGCAGATCATATGCACTTCTAGTGGATTTTAACCATCTCTAGGATGTTTATATGGGGATTCAGAACCCTCTCACTATTCCCTGCCTATTTAAACATCCTCTGCCCAGTGCCACACTTGTCCCTGTCCTCTCACCGTGACTTTAGCCTCTTCTTCTATCTTCACCTTATTTTCTGTGTTCAGAATCTAGGCTTCCCTGCTCTATCCTCAGAACTCTTTCACTGGAGGTGACATTTGATGAAGAGATAAACGAATGTATGTTAATTTGGTATGAGTTAGTGGGTATTCCTCTTAAGTCACACATTCACATTTTATTATTTTTTTATTTTATTTTATTTTTTTTTGTGTGTGTGAGGAAGATCAGCCCTGAGCTAACATCCATGCTAATCCTCCTCTTTTTGCTGAGGAAGACCGGCTCTGAGCTAACATTTATTGCCAATCCTCCTCCTTTTTCCCCCCAAAGCCCCAGTAGATAGTTGTATGTCGTAGTTGCACATCCTTCTAGTTGCTGTATGTGGGACGCGGCCTCAGCATGGCTGGAGAAGCGGTGCGTCGGTGCGCGCCCGGGATCCGAACCCGGGCCGCCAGTAGCGGAGCGCACGCACTTAACCGCTAAGCCACGGGCCGGCCCCTCACATTTTAAAAAGGGTTTTGGGTTTTGAAAATAGTGCTTTATCCCAGAGGAGTGATCCCTATAATAAGAATTTCAGAAGCCACGGCAGGCCTACTGAAGGACATGTATTTGGACCAGCAGTCTTGAGCTGCTGCATTTCTAACCAGCTGGTTAGCTGCCGGGTCCACCTTACATGGATCCTGTGGATCCCAGCGTTGTTTTCAGGTTTGACTTTTAGACCCATGGCTTTTTGCACCATTATTCAAAAATTAATGTCCTCAACTTGGTTAGCCTGTTTCTCAGTAACAGATTCTGTTTCCCCATAGCCTATGTTTGAAAATCGGCCTTTCACTGTGGTCTTACACTCATTTGACTGCCCTATTCTCATTACTACTATCTCAGAACAAGTGCATCAGTCCTGCATCTGGCCACTACCTCTGTTATTCCTGCTTTGCTCTGGCTAGGCAGACTAATCCAGCAGCGGTCATGACTTCTATTCTGGGCGGTTGACCGCATTCTGGGGCCTGTCATGGGATACCTAGACTGCTACTTCATAATGAATCTCACTAATAAAATTGCTGCACAAGTAGTGGGACTCCCACCGAGTAAGGATTCTATGGGTATGCAGGCAGTGAGTGCTAGATGGTATCTGTTTTAAACCACACTACTATAGTACGAGAGAAAAATGCTTTTTAAAAAGAGCTGTAGAAGTTCTTAGAGATCCTATAGTCCAGTTTCTCATATTGGAATTAATAATAAAATAATATCACAACAACTAAAACATCTTTATTTAGTACTTATGTTCCAGGCATAAGTTCTTTTTATCAATTATCTCATGTAATCCTCACCTCAACAGTATGAGGAGGGACTGTTATTAATTGAATTTCACATTTGAGGACATTGAGCATTAGAGATAGTCACTACCTTGCCCCATGTCATGTAGCCAGCATGACTCTGCCAGGATGCAGACCTGTACAGACTGCCTTTAGACTCTGCCAGGAAACTGACTCCAGATTCTGGCAGACCAGGAAACCTAGAACCAGGGAGGCAGTGGTTTGCCCAGAGATCAGACATCTAGTTAGTAGCAGAGCTGATCCAAGTTGCCAGGCCAATGGACTCCAAGTGCAGCACATGGCTATCCATCAAGCTTCTTCCAGTGAAATTCTAGATTGTGTTTTGTTAATGGGTTGTTCTCAGTTTTCATAAAGAAAACAAAAAGGAAAACATTATTGTAGTGGGTGGTACTGAAAGCAGCAGAAAGCAATTATAGTGAGCCCTGAATCCTAAAATAGTTTGATTCCACCAGGCCAGGTACCCTGATGGTGGGAACAGAATGCCAAATGAGGGGATTCTGGCAGTAACATACCTGATAATGTCTACCACTTATTGTTCTCACACATGGAGCCACATTTTGGCCAAGTCACCAACCCAGAGAGGCAGTTATTATCCCCAGTAAGTGGTGGAGTCAGGATTAATTAGGATCCATATCTGTCTGGCAACAAATCCTATTTGTGTTCCACATCCTGTCCTTGCATGGAGGAAAATCATGAGACACAATGTGAAATGAAAAACCCTATATGGGCCAGTCCATTTGATACATTGAGAACAAGAAATTACATTTATGGACATAAGGCTTCATTGAAGCTTGGCTTATGAGAAGTCTTTCAGAACACAAAGCTGATAAAACACATTTTCAGAGAAGGAAGTTAAAAAAGAGTCTGGATTCTCCAACAAAATCACCCTAGAAAACAAGAATCAGTTAGGAATTGCATTCGGCTGCTAATAAGAGTGACACAAATAACAATGGCTTCAAAAAGATAGATGTTTATTTGTATTTCATATAAAAAAGAAGTCCAGAGACAGATATGCTCTTGATGACTTTGCAATATCATCAGTGTCCCAGGCTCCTTCCATCTCTCAGCTCTGACATCTTTAGCACTGACATCCATACTCCAAGTTGCCTCATAGACCCAGCTTCAGCCATCTCATCTCCATTCCAGGTGGGAAAGGCAAGAGAGTACTTGCCAGCTCAGCACCTGCCCTTCAGAGTTTCCCCAAAGCAGCATCTAAGGCTTTCACTGCACATTGGCCATCTCTTTCTATAAAGAAAGCTGAAAATGTAGAGGTGTAATTTTTTAGCTGGGCACATTGCTGCCCCAAACTATACTGGGGCTTTATAAATGAAGAAGAAGGGCCCAAGAATGGATATTAGTTAGGCAACTAATTGTTTCTGCCACGAGGTATGCAGAGATTCTGAAAAAGTGTTCAGAAAGTAAAATTAACTGAGGGCCAGGCCCGGTGGACTAGCGGTTACGTTCAGTATGCTCAGCTTTAGCGGCCCAGGTTCGATTCCCAGGTGGGGACCTACACCACTTGTCTGTCAGTGGCCATGCTGTGGCAGCAGCTCACATACAAAAAGAGGAAGATTGGCAATGGATGTTAGCTCAGGCAGATCTTCCTCAACAAAAAAATAAAAGTGAAAAAATAAAAGTAACTGAAAATGGATAATTCTAGTATGATTACCACATAATATGCTTAAAGGTAAATGATAAAATATATTATAGTCAGGCATCACTTAATGAGGGGGATATGTTCTGAGAAATGCATTGTTAGGCAATTTAGCCATTGTGCAAACATTATAGAGTGTACCTACACAAACCTAGACAGTATAGCCTACTATACATCTAGGCTATATGGTACTAATATATGTGGTCTGTTGTTGACTGAAACGTCGTTAAGTGGCACATGACTGTATATAGATTATATTAATTCTGGTATAATCTATGTATAATAAGGATGGGAGATTTTTGAAAATATATTCACTATTAACTAACATGTCAATTTTCTTTCCACATATCTGTTTCCAAATAAGAATGCTGTAGGCTGAAATTGCTTAAAATAGAGGAACCAAATAACTCACAGGCAAGTCAATAACAAGGAGATTTTGAAATTCTCCCATCCACAATCAGTATTTATTGAAAGCCTCTTAGTTGCCAGGCACTGGAGGGGGCACTGGGAACAAGACAAACACAGACCTTACTCTTAAAGACTGCACCTTCTAGTCACTTGATTCGAAGACCTTATCCTAACACTTTGAAACAACCTACTGGATGTAGCCAGTGTTTTTGAATGAAAATTTAAGTTGCAAAACCGGGGAATTAATTACTTTATTCATTCAGCCAATAAGTCCTGATAAGTACCTAACATATATTCAGAAATGAGTCTTGATTTATGTGTGTTTACTCAAACACAATGTCGGCCCTTTCCACTGACACTTTCAAAAGCTGACAACTGGTTACACAGCCCACTGGGTCACTCCAGTATAGTGTGTAACTACTGACATTGGTTCATGGTACAGAAATCAGAGATAACGAAGAACACTGGGGGCAAAACCTGGAAACTTAACCTTCAGAGCGAGTGCAACAAAGGGCCAAACAAGGAAATCCATGGGCAGCTATTTGAAATACACCAACATCTTAAGCACGTGATGAAAATTCTGGAGTAGAAGAGTGAAGCACTTCAAATTGTATGCCTTAATCATAAGAAATTGTCAATAAGTAAAGAAGGAGAAAAGGGGTCAGACAATGCCCTCCATACATAGTGACAGCATTGTTTTAAACATTTCTTTCAGCCTCTTAACGATTCATTAAAGACAGTCCATGAACACTTTTATTTTATTCAAGGCACTGTCTTTCATGTACCAACATTTCATGTACCAACTTACATGCATGTATATTGCCATTCTCAGAAGAACAAAGGTCAAGTGATGTTACTTTATACTTTTACCTTTTCTCAAAAATAAGTTTATTGTTTATTTAAATCATTTGAATCTTAAAATCAATAAATACTCCTTGCATTGGAAAATATAGAATTAAACAGGGCAGGAAAAAAACCATTATATATTGTTTCGTTACCCAAACACAACTACTTTTAAATTTGATTTAAATTTTCCAATATTTTTCCATGTGAAAGTTTTCATGTTCTTTTTCTACATAGTTAGCATCCTGTGTGTTCAGTATTCAGTGTGTTCAACTCTCTCTCCTTCTTTTTTTCTTCATATGACAATTTAGCTCTCTATTTCAAATCAGTAAGCTCTATATGTTTTGATTTGTTTATTAAATTTTATCATTTTATTTCTTTCAGTAACTGATATATGCCAAGTACCACACTAGATCCTGGAGATCAATAGCCAAATAAGTCGCAAGCCCTGCCCTCTGGGATTGTGCAAAAATTCATTTATTCAGCAGATATTTAGTTGAGTGCCCATTATGTTCCCATACAGTTCTGGGCACCACTAATCCAGTGGTCAGGACATTAGGGGAGACTCACAACTGATCCAGCGATGCCTCTATCGTGTGATACACATTAGGACAGAGCTGCACACAGTGTGCTATGGAAGCAATAAAAAGAGGGCTATTCAATTAGATCTAGGGAATTAGAGGTGAAATGATTCAGGGACATGGGGATGTTTGGGCTGATTTTTAAAGCAATTAGGTGAAAAGGTAGGAAGGGATATTCTAGGCAGAGGGATGAAAGGCAATAAAAATCATGCATCATTAGAATGGTCAGAGCCTTCTGCATCCATCCAGTCTAATGCCCTCTCCTCCCAGAGGGGGAACTGAGGTGCAGAGAGGTTAATGTTCTGAAGTCCGCGTCACTAATGAAAGCCAAAATGGGAACTAGAGCCGTGTCTCTTAACTCTACCCTATCAGGGTGGGTACTGTTACCAGAGATAAAGCCCTAATTAAGCTTTCCCACTCCATTTCATATTTAACAACAAATGAGAAGAATGATCGACAACACTTCACAATAATAGAAATATTTCGAGACCCTTTGGCTGACTGTGTTAACTATACTGAGAACTGAACTAAGAGTCTATTACTTTGAACTAAAAACTGAGTCTATTGCTTTAGCCAATAAAGGAGATTTTTTTCAAACAGTATTTGTCTTAAATTCACATATCAAAATATATATATCAATGACATCAAGGTAATACCTGGTATAGTCTGATATCAAATACAGCAAAACTTCAATTAGCCAGAACCCCGCAGCCCTCCATTATGATTTAATCTTGCTTTTCCTTTGAGAGAGGAAATTATAAAATAGAGGTGCATTATCTGACAACAAGCTGATAACATGCTAGACATTATGTTCTGAGCCCCCGCGATGGGCTCCCCACTGCGTTAAAAACTCTTTGTTACTTTCAGTAAGAAGGGTGCCTGTTGGGAGCTTATAGTTGAAGTGAATCAACAGCGATTTATTTCAGCAAGTCTCTTCCAGGGTCAGCACACAATGAGCCAAAACTTCAATTGTTTGGCAGAAAAACCAAAAACTAATATTTACAGCAATGGCCCTCAGGCATGGAGGATACCTTCAAAGGCAGATATGCCTATGTTTTGCTGACCTTGAGGGAAAAGGTCTAATTTAGCTATTGATAGTCAAATAACCAGAACCTCCTACCTTAAGAATTCTGATGTGTCCATTTTCTAGCATGTGTAAATTATATTTTCACATTAGTTATGTTATCCGGGACTTAAAGTACTACCTTGTTGCATTTTAAATCCTACATAAGTAAAAGTCACTTTCAGATTTCTGGGATAATCTTTACTATGTTAAAATAACTTGCAATCGTTCATAAAAAGATTTATCATCAATTCCAGTGGAGAATCTGATGCCTTAATGAGTATTTTCTTTTTTTGACTGAAGCCCTTCATTGATGGTGATTGGAGAGGTTTCTCTTACACATAGATGAGTCACATTTCATCCTAGTTAAGTTTTAATAGATTGTGTATCCAGTTAGGTCCAGGATTTACTTTCCTGGTTTTTCTGAAATTAGAGGTTTGGGGTCCTCATTCGCTTTCTAAGATTTTAAAAACAATATCCTATGACTGCAATGATGCAAAGAAGCACTGATATAACAGACATTTTTATAAAGGAACATACCTCTTTTTACAAAATAGCCTCAGGAAAAAAAAGAGAAATTTAGGATTTGCATTGCTATGGAACTTATAAGTCATTAGATTGGTTTCAAGTATAGACAAGTTTCTTTCAACCAAAGTAAGTTAATTCAATTAGTATTTATCAAGTGTTTGCCATGTACTGGGTGCTGGGGGATGAGAGGTCTTATTAGCTTTATAGGATACAGGCTCTGCCCCCATGGTCTATAAATCTAGCATCTAGAAGATGAATAAAAAAGGCCATGTCATGAGATGGTATAAGTGCCCAAGAGAAAGAAAAAAAAAAGAGGTAAGGGTACCTAGAAGGACTTCATGATGGAAGCAGAATTTTCTATGGACTTGAAGAGGCAGTTTGATGAGGTTGTACAAAGGGAAGGTGACAAATAGGAGGCCCTTTGAAAAGAAGGGAGCAACAAGAAATGGTGTGGCTTTTGGGACCACAGTGGGCCTGAATGACTGAGGCACTCATGGTTCCTGTCCCTCACCTGTACCAAAGGTGTGCCTGGGCCATGCAGTGGTCTTTGCAGTCTCCTCATCACCCAGCACCATGCCTTATGCATACTAGAGGCTCAATGAATATTTGCAAGATGAATAAAAGAAAGAGAAGTTTATAATCCAATCCATAGTAATTAGGGAGTTATTTTCTTAACAAGAGTGTGAGATCCCCCTGGAGAGCAGTCCAGTGGCCGATCCTGTATCTCATTCATCTTCCCTAGCACAGAGCTATGTGCCAAGGATATGCATAGCACCTTTATGTATGTCAGCTGGCGAATCTCAGTGTATCCCACCAAGTTTACCTAATTAATGAAATTAAAACATTGATATCTCTTGTGTTGAAATGTGAATAAGAGGAATGCCATGTCATTAAGATGGCAGTGTAACCTAATGGCTAACAATAGATATTCCAAAGGTAGATTGCTTGGGTTCAATCTTGGCCTTATCAGGTATGAGCTGTATGACTTGGTTTATTCATCTGTAAAGTGGGGATAATGATAGTATTTACTTTGTAGATGTGAGAATTAAATGAATCAATGCAAGTGAAGTGCTGCAAACAGTGCCTGGCACATAGTATTATTATTTTTTGTTTTGTTACATGAGAGGATATTGGTGTCAGAGAGCTAAGCTATGGCAATTAGTTAAAAGAAACAGGAGGCAGTGTATCCAAGTGCAAACAGTTCATATGTCTATTTCAAGAAAATACTGGATGAATGGTAAATATATTTAATTTAACCTATCAGTCTGATAATCCTTACCGAGTGGTTTATAAATATGAGCTATAAAAGTTGGAGATTTTTATCTGACAAGAAAAGTATCTTGCAAACTCTGAAATGCAGATGCGTTTGAAAGAAGCAGTATACACAATTAAAGAATCTTTGCTTTGCATTTCCAGTCATAGTATGATACCATTTATACTTCATATTGTGAGCTGCGAGTACATTATGACCCCCAAGGCCTTGTTTAGATTTGATAAGGGAATAATATGGGTGGGTTTATTGACTCTATAACTGTGTAAACTTGTTTCATATTTGAAAATACTTCAAATGAAATAGGAAAGTTCTACATTGATTGCTTTATGCATAAAATGTTAATCTTGTGCCTGGATTACACGGAAGACCATTTTAAATTTCAGAATTTGTTCAATTTCAAGATATAGGGTTCATTAAAAAAGAAAGAGGAGTCAGCATCATGGCGGAGTGAGCTTTCCCGTGAATCCTTCCCCCACAAGATACAACAAAAGCAACAGCCACAGACCAACAACGGAATCCCAGACAGTGAAAACCTAGAGCGGAGGGATCCACACTGCCGCACATCTGAGAGCGGAACGTGCTGGGCCCCCGGAGGAAGTGGGGAGAGGTAAGGAGAACTCCGCTCCCTCCCCATCAGATCAGCGATCCCGTAAGGAGGAGGAAGTGGGGAGAGGTAAGGAGAACTCCGCTCCCTCCCCATCAGATCAGCGATCCCGGTCCGCGCGGCTCCCAGAGAGGGGGGAGGGGCGGCCCTCGGCGGGAAACTGTGGCTCTTCGGGCTCTCTCAGGCAGTGGGAAACTCCCGCACAGAGGGCTCAGAGGAGCCACAGGGCTACCATCAACATCTGAGCACCCCAGAGAGCGGATAAAGAGGGGCAAACGAGAAGCCTCCCACGTCAGGGACCCAGAGGGCAAAAGAGAGAGCTCCCCCCTCCCCGCAACCTGGAGTCTGCAGCTCGACCAGACCTAGCGATCGGAGGCAGACCTGAACAAACTGGACTGGACCCGTGGATCGCAGTGGGGAAACAAAACAAAACAAAACAAAACAAAACAAAACTGCGGATCGCAGCAGAAAAACTGGGGCAGAGCGCAGGGGGCTTAGACTACACAGCCCTTTACCACCAGACAGTGGCGGCAGGTGGAAATTGCAACCAGAGACTTCCAGGATGAGGAAAATCAAAACCAACACAGGAACCACAATGCAAAAATATATGAAATCACCAGACCAGAAACAAAATGACAAGCACCCAGAAATCAACCCCGAAGACACAGAAATCCATAAACTAAATGACAGAGATTTCAAAATAGCTATCATAAAAACACTCAACGAAATACGAGACAACTCAGACAAACAATTCAATGAGATTAGGAGTTTCTTCACAAAAGAGATTGAAATCATAAAGAAAAACCAATCAGTGCTGATGGAGATGAAGAACACAATGGAGGAGATAAAGGAGAATCTGGAATCTTTAAAGAACAGAGCTGACAATATGGAGGAAAGAATTAGTACTTTAGAGGATAGGAATACAGATATACTCCAGATGGAAGAAGAGAGAGAACTAAGACTAAAAAGAAATGAAGAAAGACTCCGAGAAATATCTGACTCTATTAGAAAATGTAACATAAGAATTATAGGTATTTCTGAGGGAGAGGAGAGGGAAAGAGGAACAGAGAGCCTATTCAAGGAAATAATAGCTGAAAATTTCCCAAATCTGGGGAAGGAGCAGGAAATACCAGTAAGCGAAGCCAACAGGACGCCTATATATATTAACAGACAAAGGCCTTCACCACGACACCTAGTGGTAAGGCTAGCCAGGGTCAACGACAAAGAAACAATATTAAGGGCAGCTAGACAAAAACAAAAAATAACGTACAAAGGAACTCCCATCAGGCTCTCAGCGGATTTCTCAACAGAAACTTTTCAGGCTAGAAGAGACTGGAATGATATATTCAAAATACTAAAAGACAAAAACTTTCAGCCAAGAATACTCTATCCAGCAAAAATATCCTTCAAATATGATGGAGAAATAGTAACTCTCCCAGATAAACAAAAGCTAAGGGAGTTCATGGCCACGAGACCCCCACTACAAGAAATACTCAAGAAGGCCCTCAGGCCTGAAAAAAAGAAGAGAAAGGGAACACAAAGCTTGGAGTAAGGAGAAAAATAGGTAGACAAAATCAGAGAAATAGTAGATCTTTACCGGAATAGGTTAGCAGTCACTTAAATACTAAACTCAAAGATCAAAGGAAGAAATTCACCAAAAATAAATTTAACCTCATCACTGTAAACACACAGCCACAACACAAGATAGAATAAGGTATAACAAGAGCAACTTAGAAGGGGAAGAGGAAGGTGACTGAATTGACTTAGTATAAGGAAATAGGAGGCTATCAGATAATGGACTATCTCATACACAAGATTTTTTGCCCAAACCTCAAGGTAACCACTAAACAAATAATCAAATTAAAACCACATATGATAAACAAAGAGAAAACTAGAAGAATCATAAGACAGAACAACCAAACTGAATTGGCAGTCCAAAACAAATGGGACAAGAAACAAAGGAAATGCACAAGAACCAGAAAATAAGTGACAAAACAGCAACATTCAGCCCTCATATTTCAATAATTACCCTAAATGTAAATGGATTGAACTCTCCAATCAAAAGATACAGAGTGGCAAGATGGATTAAAAAGCAAGACCCAACAATATGCTGCCTTCAGGAAACACATCTTAGCACTAAAGACAAGCACAGGCTCAGAGTGAAAGGATGGAAGACAATACTCCAAGCTAATGGCAAACAAAAGAAAGCAGGTGTTGCCATACTCATATCAGACAAAGTAGACTTCAAGAAAAAACAGGTTAAGAAAGACAAAGAAGGGAAATATATAATGATAAAAGGGACACTCCATCAAGAAGACATATCACTTATAAATATATATGCACCCAACATAGGAGCACCAATGTACATAAAACAACTATTAACAAACCTAAAAGGAGAAATCAACAACAACACAATAATAGTAGGGGATCTTAACACCCCACTTACAGCAATGGATAGATCATCCAGACAAAAAGTTAATAAAGAAATATTAGACTTAAATGAAAAACTGGACGAGATGGACCTAGTAGACATATACAGAGCACTCCACCCAAAAACAGCTGACTACACATTCTTCTCAAGCGCGCATGGAACATTCTCTAGGATAGACCATATGTTGGGAAACAAAGCAAGCCTCAATAAATTTAAGAAGATTGAAATCATAACAAGCGTCTTTTCAGACCATAAGGCTATGAAACTGGAAATGAACCAGGAAAAAAAAACTGGGAAAGTGACAAAAATGTGAAGATTAAACAACATGCTACTGAACAACCAATGGATCATTGATGAAATTAAAGGAGAAATCAAAAACTATCTGGAAACAAACGAAAATGATAACATGCCATATCAAACCATATGGGATGCAGCAAAAGCGGTCCTGAGAGGGAAACTCATAGCGATACAAGCCCACCTTAACAAACAAGAAAAAGCCCTAATAGGCAACCTTAAATTACACCTAACAGAACTAGAAAAAGAAGAACAAACAAAGCCCAAAGCCAGCAGAAGGAGAGAAATAATAAAAATCAGAGCAGAAATAAATGATATTGAGACCAAAAAAACAGTAGAAAGGATTAATGAAACAAAGAGTTGGTTCTTCGAGAAGATAAACAAAATAGACAAACCCTTAGCCAGGCTTACTAAGAAAAAAAGAGAAAAGGCTCAAGTAAATAAAATTAGAAATGAAAGAGGAGAAATTACAACGGATACCATGGAAATACAGAGGATTATAAGAGGATACTATGAGAAATTATATGCCAACAAATTGGACAATCTAGAAGAAATGGATAAATTCTTAGACTTATACAACCTCCCAAAATTGAACCAAGAAGAAATGGAGAATCTGAATAGACCAATCACAAGTAAAGAGATTGAAATAGTAATCAAAAACCTCCCAAAAAATGAAAGTCCAGGACCAGATGGCTTCTCCAGTGAATTTTACCAAACATTCAAAGAAGATTTAATACCCATCCTCCTCAAACTATTCCAAAAAATAGAGGAAGATGGAACACTTCCTGAATCATTCTATGAGGCCAACATCACCCTGATACCAAAACCAGACAAAGACAATACAAAGAAAGAAAATTACAGGCCAATATTGCTGATGAACATTGATGCAAAAATCCTCAACAAAATATTGGCAAACCAAATACAACAATATATTAAAAAGATCATACACCATGATCAAGTGGGATTTATACCAGAGACGCAGGGATGGTTCAACATCTGCAAATCAATCAACGTGATACATCACATCAACAAAACAAAGAATAAAAACCACATGATCATCTCAATAGACGCAGAGAAGGCATTTGACAAGATACAACATCCATTTATGATAAAAACTCTCAGTAAAATGGGAATAGAAGGAAAGTACCTCAACATAATAAAGGCCATATATGACAAACCCACAGCTAACATCATACTCAACGGGGAAAGACTGAAAGCCATTCCTCTGAGAACAGGAACGAGGCAGGGCTGCCCACTTTCACCACTCCTGTTCAACATAGTACTGGAGGTCTTGGCCAGAGCAATTAGGCAAGAAAAAGGAATAAAAGGAATCCAAATAGGTAACGAAGAAGTGAAACTCTCACTATTTGCAGATGACATGATTGTATATATAGAAAACCCTAAAGAATCTGTTGGAAAACTGTTAGAAACAATCAACAACTACAGCAAAGTTGCAGGGTACAAAATCAATCTACAAAAATCAGTTGCATTTCTATATGCTAATAATGAACTAACAGAAAGAGAGCTCAAAAAGATAATACCATTTACAATTGCATCAAAAAGAATAAAATACCTAGGAATAAATCTTACCAAGGAGGTGAAGGACCTATACAATGAGAACTACAAGACATTATTGAGGGAAATCCACGATGACATAAAGAAATGGAAAGATATCCCATGCACGTGGATTGGAAGAATAAACATAGTTAAAATGTCTATATTACCTAAAGCAATCTACAGATTCAACGCAATCCCAATCAGAATCCCAATGACATTCTTCACAGAAATAGAAAAAAGAATACTAAAATTTATATGGGGCAATAAAAGACCCCGAATAGCTAAAGAAATCCTAAAGAAAAAGAACAAAGCAGGAGGCATCACAATTCCTAACTTCAAAACATACTACAAAGCAATAGTAATCAAAACAGCATGGTACTGGTACAAAAACAGACACACAGATCAATGGAACAGAATTGAAAGCCCAGAAATAAAACCACACATATACGGACAGCTAATTTTCGACAAAGGTGCTAAGGACATGCAATGGAGAAAGGAAAGTCTCTTCAATAAATGGTGTTGGGAAAACTGGACAGCCACATGCAAAAGAATGAAAGTGGACCATGTGCTATCGCCATTCACAAAAATTAACTCAAAATGGATCAAAGACCTGAAGGTGAGACCTGAAACTATAAAACTCATAGAAGAAAATATAGGCAACACACTATTTGACATTGGGTTTAAAGGAATCTTTTCGGATGACATGCCTACCCAGACTAGGGAAACTAAAGAAAATATAAACAAGTGGGACTTTATCAGATTAAAGAGCTTTTATAAGACAAATGAAACCAGAATCAAGATGAACAAACAACCAACCAGCTGGGAGAGAATATTTGCAAAACATACATCTGACAAGAGGTTGATCTCCATAATATATAAAGAACTCACACAATTGAACAACAAAAAAACAAACAACCCGATCAAAAAATGGGCAGAGGAAATGAACAGACACTTCTCCAAGGAAGATATACAGATGGCCAATAGGCATATGAAAGATGCTCAACATCACTAATCATCAGGGAAATGCAAATCAAAACAACACTAAGATACCACCTCACGCCCGTTAGAATGGCTATAATCACCAAGACAAAAAACAACAAATGTTGGAGAGGATGTGGAGAAACAGGAACCCTCATACACAGCTGGTGGGAATGAAAATTGGTGCAGCCTCTATGGGAAACGGTATGGATATTCCTCAAAGAATTAAAAATAGAGATGCCCTATGATCCAGCCATCCCACTACTGGGAATCTATCCAACGCACCTGAAATCAACAATCCAAAGAGGCTTATGCACCCCTATGTTCATTGCAGCATTATTCACCATAGCCAAGAAGTGGAAGCAACCTAAGTGTCCCTCGACTGACGATTGGATTAAGAAAATGTGGTATATATATACAATGGAATACTACTCAGCCATAAAAAAAGACAAAATCGTCCCATTTGCAACAACATGGATGGGCCTGGAGCGTATTATGTTAAGTGAAATAAGCCAGAAAGAGAAAGACAAACACTGTATGATCTCACTCATATGTGGAATATAAACCAACACATGGACAGAGAAAACTGGACTGTGGTTACCCGGGCAGTGGGGGTGGGGGGTGGGCACAAGGGGTGAAGGGAGTCATATATGGGGTGATGGACAAACAAAAATGTACAACCCAAAATTTCACAATGTTAGAAACCATTAAAACATCAAAAAAAAAAAAAAAAAAAGAAAGAGGAGACCCATTAACTTCTAAAATACTTGATAATGCTAAAAAAAAGGACTTCCAGATGTTGAATTTTTTATTTTTTCCCGTATTTTATGTGGTTATTTGAATATTATGAGACATGTTTTTTAATGTATTAACCGTAATTGTAGCAGGATTGATTTTTTTCTAAACTTTTACAGAAATATTTTCAGAGGGTAGATTCCTGGGTGTTTCTTCAAGCAATATAGTTATCTGACTGAAAATGTGCTTTATAATTACTAAGTAAAGGAAAAGTTAATCTCAGCTAAAATGTAACTTGGCATTACATGTGAGCATTAGCATTATTACTTAAGATCAATAAAGATTTTGTGAAAGAAAACATGATTTACTGGTTGTATTAAGGAAAATATAGTGACATCAGGAGAAGGGCATTCTATGTGAGAGAAAATTGTATTCATTATGAACAAAAAAACACACCTGCAAATATTTGTCCCTTTCTGTAAATTTCATATTGAATCTCTGGGGAATTCAATAGTGTGGTAAATGTGATTTGTAGCTCTTTACAATTATGGTCCAAATGGATGAAGTCTAAAGGGAGTTTGCCTATTTGATTTTCAAATTTGCATCACTTAAAATCCAATCAGGCCAACTGTTCAGATTTTTATTAGATATGAAATACATGAATGGGTTCAAGCCC
This sequence comes from Diceros bicornis minor, assembly GCF_020826845.1. Classification (NCBI taxonomy): domain Eukaryota; kingdom Metazoa; phylum Chordata; class Mammalia; order Perissodactyla; family Rhinocerotidae; genus Diceros; species Diceros bicornis. Next base: position 9,554,308 of record NC_080751.1, on the reverse strand, counting down.
ACACTGTGTATGGAAAGAACGTAGCTGATTTTACGGCAGGCCTTAGCTGAGGGGTTCAGTCAGCTTCTGGTTCAGCCCATCCCTGTAAAGATTGCTTACTGACTGCTTGAATTGCTACCATATTATGCCCTTCGATTTTCAGTAACCAGTGTTTTATAGGCCAGCAGATTGCCTTTGATTTTTGAGAATTTGCAGTAACATATTGAGCTTAACAGATTTATGCAGGAATCTAAAATAAAAATAGTGTAGCAGGCACTTGGGATTTTAGAACACAGAGGGGATTAGGTTTACAGATGGCTGGTACAGATAATGGCATTGAGTAATTTAGCCATGTAAGGTAATCTGTTGTTGACAGAATACATTAACATTTACCCAACTTATACAGGTGTTTGGGTTGCGGTGCATGCAACTCAAAGCAACCAGCATCATTTGTAGTGTAAGTCTCAAGTCTGAAATCTCTAAAACACGCCTGGGTTTAAGGATTTATTTTAGGGAGATATTCTAAGAGCTTGCCAATATATACTATATAATTTATTCAGCCCCTCTGCCTTTAAAATCATCATTCTTTGTTTGCTATTGCATAAAATCCAAACCATGAGAGAAATTTTAAGGGATTCTGATTTGATTAATGGACTTATTCTAGAAAAAGAGGCAGAAAACTATAGCTGTAACTATAATTTCACAAACAATGCAAAGTTTCCTATCCATTCCCCTGCAATAATAGTTCTTAGCTGCATATTAGAATTATCTATAGAGCTTACGAAAAAATACAGATGTTGGGACCCTGCTCTCAAAAGTGCTCAGATGGGGGCTAGTCCCATGGGCTAGTGGTTAAGTTTGGCATGCTCTGCTTTGGCTGCTTGGGTTCAGTTCCCGGGTGTGGACCTCTATCACTCATCAGCAGCCATGCTGTGGTGGTGACCCACATACACAATAGAGGAAGATTGGCACAGATGTTAGCTCAGGGCTAATCTTCCTCAAGCAAAAAGGGGAAGATTGGCAATGGATGTTAACTCATAGTGAATCTTCCTCAGCAAAAAAAAAAAAAAAAAAAAAAAGTGCTCAGATGATTCTAATGTACAGTCAGGGTTAATAACCTCTGTCCAATAATTGCTTTTACTCTCACAGTTAAAATCAGAACACAAAAGGGTTCTAGGTTTCTTAATCCAAACTATCCTACCCACAACTATCAGACAATCTTCCCCAAATAGTCTTTGAAATAAGTCTTTCACCTTCTCAGGATCCTTGGGATCCTTAGCCTCTGAGGATACTGATGACAACTCTATCAACTCTAAATTCAGTTTCCTAAGGTCCTACAGTTTCTGGGCCACCTTCCCTGGACAACTGCATTTCCCATTCTGGGTACATCCCCAACTAGAGCTGTGTCGTAGCTGCTCATTTCATAGGCCACAGCCATTGTTATCTCTAAGCTTTTGCTCATAGCTCTGACTTTTCCCTGGAATCCACTTTTTACTCTTGCTGTGTGTCATCCATCCAAATGCAAGTTCCCTGTGAAGGTCTATGTACCAAATCCTTAGGACCCCCCACCTCACCCTTCTGTAAATAAAATATTATTGTGTTTGTGGTCTCCACACTGCCTAACGTAGCATTCCTATTGCTTATGTTCTTATATTGTTAGCTGATTGTTTCAGATATGTCATATCTTATATTTCTCCCATGACCCACTATCCACTAGCCACACCCTCTACCAAGCCAAGCTAAGTCAAGCCAAGCCAAACCAAACCAAACAAGCAAAGCAAACAAAACAAAAGAACACCACCAAAAACCTTGCACAGGCATGGGCAGATAGTAGCTGCTCAATCAATATCTGTTCAATTATTATGGTCAAAAAACGAGGTAAAAATTAGTGGTGAGAGTTGCACAACTCTGTTCATATAGAAAAAAGACTGAGTTGAACACTTTAAAGAAGTAAATTTTATGTTCTATAAATTATATCTCAATCAAGCTATTATAAAAAATGAGGTGGAAAGTTTTATGAAAGACAGTTTTGTGTTGGCTTTATTTTTCTAGCAAGAAACAAAAGATAAAGCATTCATATAAGAGCAAAATTGAATCCTACTCAGTGTTATAAGGACTGGTAGTGTGTGGTGCTTCTTCTTATATGAAACTTGAGAACACAGCCAGCAAACTATGGCCTAGTGCATGTTTTTGTAAATGACATTTTATATGTTTTCTATGGCCGCTGTCTCACTACAAGGGCAGAGACTGTATATTCCACGAAGATTAAAGTATTTATTGTCTGGTCCTATTCAGAAACAGTTTGCTGACCTCTGCTTTAGAATGTTATGTTTGCAACTATGTTGACTTGTATCATTTCTACTGCATACTCTGAAGAGCTGAAATTCTTAATAAAGTCTTTCTGATGATGGTAAGATTTTTTTGTGATGACCCAGGATGTAGCCTTGTGAAATTAAAGTCCTAAAAAGTGAAGATGCCCCCTTTCTTCAGAGTTTCTGTTACTATAAGACACAGTATTTGGCTTTTAGGCATGCTGAGCTCTTCTACTGACATTTAGTCCCCACCTCCATTGTGTCTGCCCTTCAAAGCCCTTCTCAAATGCCACCCCTCCTCATGAGTTTATCCTCATCCTCTCTGAAAGGGAAGGCTCCCACCTTCCACCCCCTCTGACACTTGTTCTCTCTCTCTCTGAAACCATTTCCCTCACTGCACCTTTTGAAAATAATCTGCATAATTTCACTCTGAGAACATGAACTGAACACTCTGCCTTTGCACAATTCCAGACAAGACAAACACAAAGATGAATATGACACAGTTTGTGTCTTTGAGTTCACAGCCCTGTCCTCATGGAACAGCAGCCAGCTTTCTTCAACTCCACCTTCCCTCTCATCTCGGAATTTACCTGTACTCGATTTTCACCACTGTTTATTTCACTCTGTGTCAACTTCACTCTTCATTTATATTTCATGACTTATATTTTAGCCTCACACAAAATATTTTCCTTTTAGCAGAATACTTACGAATTTGTGCTATTGTAAAAGTCATCTTATGATACGTTAGGACCCCACACAGGGGATGCTGCCAAAACTTCACCTTTGCATGAGCACTTCTCCAGGTCAACTGGGGAAGTGCAACTTACAGGGCAGAATCAATTATTGGATAGGAGTGTGGGTCCTGCAATCTGATGCCTACTTCTGGATCATTGCTCCTCCACAGGCTTGCCGGGTGATCTTGGCTTCAGATTCCTTATCTGTAAAATGGGAAAATAATAGAAACCACTTCTTTGGCTTGCTGTGATGAATGGGTTGTTTGGCATGATTGAAACTGTCAAAACACATTACCCATTATTATATCAACTTTGATTACTAGTACAATGCTTATTCATTAATTTTTGATTCAGGTAGATATAATGAGGTCCAGTATCATAGGTTTTATATCCCCATTCTTATTCTTCCAGAATCTTATGAAGTGTTGGAGATGTACCAATTTATAATTGAACCAGAAAAGGGACATGACTTACCTTCAGTTCCACGATTAAAAAGGAATAAATTCAGCTCTGTCACTCCGGGGTACTCCCAAATCCATTCTTTTCTTGACTCACTCCTGGCATCCTCCTCTTTCATTCTTATATGTCACAGATGTAGCTGTCAAATAAAGGTCTTACTATTTGTAAAACCATCAACCTCACCTGATTGTTGCTCAGAATTTTCTGCTACACAAATTATCTAAACTCTTCCAAGAGCATGATTAGACTCAGCAAACTTTACCTCCATTTGTTATTTCACTCAGGCTTCAAGAGGTAATGTAAATGGAACAAAAAGAAAATTTTTGGATTATGTACGTTGTGCATACTTGTCCCATAAATTCTAAGTGTGTTTAAGAGTAAAGGTCTGTGATGATCATGTAAAGATGCAAAGAATAAACCATGTTTTCAATGGTTGAACGTGTGGGTTTTCTTTATTCACTATCATTGTTATTCAGGGAACATACATGATTTATGAGAATGAATATTTTTGATATGTTTAACCTGAAATCTACTGTTTCAGACTTGGTATATCGACTTCAGAATAAATGCCCTTTTCTTCGAACAAAATGAAAATAAAAATGATGTCTGGTTGTTTTCGTGAATGCTGCCTCAAACCTATGTTAGTCATAATTTCTTGGACATCATTTCATTCCAAAGTAGAAGTTGCCCTTAATCTTAGAGTATTGGTTTACAGCATGCATTTTCATGTAGATATTTGAAAGGTTTTTCTATATAAGATTTTGCAAGGTAGGGGGCAATATTAAATATTTGCATTACCATATGTTTAGATCTCATCACACTGGTAAATGCCACCCCCCCAATTTTGCTCCCTTCCCTCCATTGTGAATCAAGATCTTTCTTCACTTAATATAGTTTAATATAAATTTTGGAAGCCAGATAAAATCAGAACAACCTAGAGGAGTTTCATGCTATGCTTTTGTAGTGTTCTAAGAAGGATCTTGAAAGAGAGGAAGACGATGACCTTTTATTTAGTCCAATACTTCATGATACTTGTACCCTGATTCCACTGGTGAGAGGGTACAGAAGGCTCCAGTAATAGGAACAAGTGAAATATAGCTGATTCTGTTCCTTACCTGCTCATTCAGGATTTTAGCTCCCTGCGATACTCTGGCAAACATTTCTGAGGTCCTAAGGGATGTCTCATGGGCTCACACACCAGGCTGCTCTGACAAGAATGACCTGTCCTCTGCTAGGAGTCAATGAGTCTACTGGCCATCCATCAACATCTCCTGCCAGCCGTCCAGAGAGTGGAGGTCTGAGGAGGATGCCTACGTACCAGGCTTCTGCTGGGAAGTGAGAAAGGATGCCTCTCTCCCCTTTGGATCATGAGTTGTTAGAGAGACCCCCTCACCAGTTTGCCAAAATAGCAGGACATATGCAATTCCTATTTACACTCAAACTGCTACATAGCTTTAGGCTAGTGACTGAATATAAAAACCAGGCATGATGGTTTCCACTGGTAAAGCAAAGAGGCCTCAGGGGCAGGTGGCTCTCTATTCCTTCCACTTCTACTCATCCAAAGAAGTTGACCTTTATCTGTTTTATGCACCGAGACTCCAGAAAATTTTGCTTAAAATGTTGCTTCTGCCCTAATCAGTTAGTTTACATTTATATTTCATGACTTATATTTTAGTCTCACATAAAATATTTTCCTTTTAGCAGAATACTTGGAATTTGTGCTATTATAAAAGTGATCTTATGATACCTTAGGACTATATCTATACTTAAAGACAGCACACCTATAATTATATATTAAAAGTGATGGTAAGATGGACTTTGAGAAGGGAGAACTACTTTCATGTAATTTTTAAGCGCTATACCTTTATGTAACATAACAGTACTCCTTTATTTGAAGATTTGGGCCAAAAAGACAGGAAAGGTTATTTTGTAATTATTGCCAACTTCTAGGGATTGTTTAATGAACGTAAAGTTCATTAATATTAAGTTTTAACAATGGTAAAGAATTTGTCCAACCCATTTTTCTGAAATATCAAAACTATCTTGGAAGTCTCAAGTCATCTGGTTTCAACGCATACCTCAGAATATTCTCTGGCCACCCTAATGGGTAGAAGGGCAGACAGATAAGGACAGATGTGACAAAGACAGAAAGAGTAATGCAGTGCCTTATCCAAAGAGTCTTCGGAGTCCTGAACAGTTGTCAATTACCGTGAGTACATGTGTTTTCTGCAGCATTTGAAGCTATTTAAGGTAGTTAGGTTTGAAAGGATATGGAAAAATCAGGTATATCTAGTGGAAGATGAGGAGTTTGGAATCAGAGAATTCCTTACAGAAAAGTGGCAAAGTCTCACCCAAACCCTCATCACAAATATGAATCCTTTCAACATCTGCTCCTGCTCCAAAACTTCCAGTGATAGGGAAGCCCCCGAGAGGCAGGCAGTGCATTGTTGTGGGAAATGCTTCAAATTTGGTAATGCCAAGGCCCAGATTTGAGTTATCTCCCTGCAAAAGGCCTCCCTCTGTGAGACCCTGAGGAATTATTTAGCCTCACTAAGTCCTGATATTTTCATTTGTAGAAGAAATACAGTAGTGCTGTGCTGGTCATTCTCCATCTTCCCTTGTGTCCTGTCTATTCTTTACAGTTCTCTCTCCTACTCTGTGCCCTAGAAGGCTCACTCTTTCAGAAAGCTTCTTCCATGTCCCCTTGCTTACCAGTGTGGGAGATCAAGATTTGGCCACCCTGAAATCTATCTCTTTACCTTGGTTGTTTTCTCTAGGGACATTTGACCTCCCCCACTAACTGCCTAAAGAATTTGACATGGTGGCTCCTTCCTGGAACAGATCTATCATGATGGCTATAAAGATAATGTAGGATGGAGATTACAATAGGAAAGGCACCAAGAAGCCCCTCTTATCAGAAGTTCTATCTCTCTGGCCACATTCTCTGGATGACCCTGTGAGGAGTTGCCAGACAATCATTTACATTTATAAGGGAAATCTCCATTTGTAAAGGTATCTCCCTCTCTGTTTTGAGAAGAGAGGGGGATGGCCTCATTTCTAGAGACTTATCAATGTGGACGTTGAGGCCTTAAAGCTGCATAATAACCTTACTCTTGTTTACTGTGCTTTAGTGGTAATCTCCTGTAACTGACTCCCCCCACCCCCAAAATCCTCCTTTGTCATTGGCTGAACATGGTATTTAAGACGAGAATTTCTGCGATTGTGTTGAGAAACGCAGTGTCCCTGCTTTCTCCCATGTATACATGTTATTAAACTTGGTATTATTTTCTCCTGCTACCCTGTCTTGTTGATTATTTGTCCAGCCATAAGAACCTTAAGGGAAAGGGCAGAGGGAGATTCTCCCTCTTCCCCCGACACCAGCATCCTGTTGAGTTGGGCCAATGGGAGGCACCAGCAGAAGATGGAGGAGGGCACGGGAGAGAGAGGGCAGTGTACTTCTGCACTGATCTCTGACTGCTCTGGCTGCATCCCTGTCTACAGCTTCCTGGTCTCTTGTCAACAGCTCTGGTTCTCACTGGGCCCCTGTAGAGTTAGTTTTTCCCCTACTTCTTCAGATCTAGGAGTACTAAGGACTTCTCCTTCCTGCCCTTGTGATCTCTGAGAATCTCAATGTCCCTTGCTAATTCCCTTAACCCTGTTCTTGCCTTTCTGTCAACTATCCCTTTATTAAAGTGTCTTGAACCACCTACATTGGATTCCTTGTTCCTGCTGGGACCCTGTCTCATCCAAGTACCTGTCCTAGTTCTCTCTCAGATTGTGAAGTTCAAATGTAATAATGTATGGAAGCATTTTATATATTCTAAGGAGTAATGCAAATGTTAGTTTTCAATTTTACTGCCCAAACTACCCATTCCTTTTTCGTTTGGCTTTAATTGTTATTATCTTTAGCTTAAGTTTGCTGGTTCCTAAATTCCCTTAATGATGATCTGTCCCCTCATGTTAAGGAGTAAATGTAATCCCTGACAGCTCTTCAAATCCTTGAAAACAGTGGCATTTGCCCCCAGGCCTTCTCTTCTCTGAGTTAATCAGTCTGAATTGCTTCAAACGTTATTCATGTAACTTCGTTGTAAATTTCCCCTCCATTCTGGTCACTCCTTTGAACACATTCCAGTTCAAGATCATTCCCCTTTCACTGTGATGTTCAGAACTTAACTCAATGTTCCGGATATCATCTCACTAAGCAGTAGTTCACCTTTTTTGTTTGTTTTCCACTAACCTGTTCTCTCTGTCTCTTTTCCACCAACCTTTTCTCTGCAGCTTTTTTTTTTTTTTCTTTTCTTTTTTTGTTTAACTTTGGGTGTTAGGCAGAATTATGACTTCCCCAAAGATGTCTACTTCCCAATCCCTGGAACCTGTGAATATGTTACCTTTCATGTTTGAAGGACCTTCCCTGTCAATTAAGGACCTTGAGATGGGGAGATTGTCCAGACGGGCTCAGTGTAATCACAGTGTTCCTTAAAAGTGGATGAGGGAGGCAGAAGAGGAGGTCAGAGTGATGTCAGGTGAGAGCCCAACTCACTGTCGCTAGCTTTGAAGATGGAAGAAGGGGCGTTGAACCAAGGAATGTGGGAGGCCTCTAGAAGCTGGAAAAGGCAAAGAAATAGATTCTCTCCTAGAGCATCTAGAAAGGAATGCTGGCCTGATGACACCTGACTTTAGTCCGGTGAGTCTCTTGTCAAACTTTTTTTTTTTTTCAGGAAGATTGGCCCTGAGCTAACATCTGGTGCCAATCTTCCTCTTTTTTTTTTTCCTTTTTACTCCCCAAAGCCCCAGTACATAGTTGTATATGCTAGTTGTACGTCCTTCTAGTTCTTCTACGTGGGACGCCACCTCAGCATGGCTTGATGAGCAGTGCGTAGGTCCGTGCCCAGGATCCGAACCAGTGAACCCCGGGCCAATGAAGCAGAGCATGCAAACTTAACAGCTATGCCACGGGGCGGCTCCAAAACCCTTGTCAAACTTTTGACTACAGAACTGTAAGATAATACATTTTGGTTATTTTAAGCCACTGAATTTGTGGTAATTTGTTGTAGTGCAAAAGAGAATGAATACACTTTGCGTGGAACATTGATCTCATTTTTCCCTTTCTTTTCGTAAGATTTGTGTCATCATTCCAGGATGTTGAGAATATCTTCAGTCATGTTTCCATTACCTAGTGTGTTAGCTTTCAGTGTAAGATTCATTCACTCATAAATTTGGTCAGCATGGTAACCATGTTGCTACTGTAGATACTGGCCATGTCAGGACTCTGATAAAAGCCCAAATATTTGATATTTGGTACTTCTCTTCCAATTAACACTTATGTATTAATCGGCACCACTTGTGACCCTGCCCAACTGTCCCATCATCCAGCTGCTATTCATCTATCTTGTCCATAGACTATCAGGACAGATGTGTTAAATAACCTTTTTTAAAAAATCAGAAACATACTTAGGAAAATTTATTTATTCTAATATTTAGCATCTTCATAGCTACTTCTTAAAATCCACTAGAGAAAATCTACTCAAGTCATATTTCCAACATCCTGACTTATGAAAAAGTCATTCCCTTGAAGGTTGAGGGAAAGATTACCTTGCAGATCTGCTGACTCAACTGTAAAGTTACAATGTGTACATATTATGCAATTGAGAAGTGGACAATGGTCAGGAATTTGATGGTTGAAATGTTTAATCCAATTTTCATGCATTTGCAAATTCAGGCAAACACAATATAGTTTATAAAAGCCTCCTTTTTTTAAGTTGCTACCTTCATTTGGCAACAACTGATTACCATGTGCTTACTAGAAGACACCTGCAAAGGATATCCTTGTGCTGCAATTGATTCTACTTTAACTATGCTTGTTCAGGTAGCAAAACCATTAGCTACTTCTTGATAGTTTTTATGATCAAACTTAGCACCTAGTATTGAGCAAGCACTGAAGAATGCATCTTCCGTTAAAAGGTTGATTTATTGGTTTATATGTAAAAGAACACTGGAGGTTATAAAGGTAACAAAGACCTTAAACATTATATTGATTTTCTTTTCCCCGAGCTTTTCTCTTCTTGTTGTATTGCAGGGTAATAAAATTTCACTAGACCCATTGGATCCATAAAATCTGAAGTACAACCACCAACTGATAGAAATGAAATTGTTTGACTGGAGTGATAAGCAAGGACTCAGCTTTGAACTCTGAGCATTATACGTCTCTTCGCTGGCCCGTGAGGGTGAATTACAGCCTGCCGTGCGCTAAAGGACAAGCATGTATTTGCAGGACCTCCCAATTCAGTAATCACTGGGTGATGCAGTGACCTTTATGTGGCCACGGTGGCCTTAAAAGGAGGATCTTTAGAAATGGAAAATCAACACCATGCTTTTTTGATAGAACTTAGATTTTTCCTTGTATGAATTAAGTTGTGGATATAAGATATTTGTTTACGGAATAGAGAGTAGAATAGGAAAATAAGAAGTTCTGTTTGCAAATCTCAAGATGTATTATCTTTAAAATAGTGAGCTTTAAAAAACAAAAGATGGGGAGCTGCAGGCTTATCATAGTACACTGTACTATTCTGTGCCAGAGTGGAATTTTCTGAGTTTCTGCTCTGTGCCAGACACTGACCTCTGCAAACCCTTGGCATGTGAACCATTGTTCATGCTACCTGTGTCTCTCTGTAGCCCCAGTCCGGTGCCTTGCTGCTCCCAGCACTACGTCATTCAGTGTCTGAGGCATCACTCCCCCATTAACAGTCAAGTATAGTAGAGGATCCTCCTGGAAAAGCTCTTCATGACCCACCCAGGCAAAGGGAGATTTCTGGTTTCAGTGTCAAGGGATTGGGAACAATATGCAGACCAGGGAACAGGCAGACAAGGTCTCCCTTACAGCTGCCCCGTTGCCATTCTTGTGGGTTGATATAGAAGGGATTAGAATGGGAGAGTCCCTGGCCAGTTAGCAATTTTTTTAAGTAGTCTAGATAACTGCCCTGGCGTCTCAGCAGCTGTAATTTGAAGGTCCCCATGAACTCTGTCTCATATCTGAGGGGACTAGAGTGGGAAGTAAACTCACAGTGACTAGCTCTTGATCTGTTTCTGTCAAAAAAGGGCAATTCTGAAGCCACTGAGACCTTAGATCAAAGCCAGACCCTAGACAAGTAGTTTTCTTCCAAAGGTACATCTTTCATCTTTTATTTTTTGGAGTCTAGATTCAAACTGTCTACATTTTTTATCATTTTTTTATGTTGTCAAAAACCAAGGTGCGTTAATTGGTCAATAACCAGAGACAGTTGTTTTTTTGTTTTGCTTTGTTTTAGGTATTTCATGTTGCTTATTAAGTGCCTTGTTAACCCCAAACACAGATGAAAACCAGCTGTGCCAGCAAGGAGGTGTGTCAGAGAGAGGCTAAGTTCTGATTGGTGGGACCCTCTTGTGGTCTGATGGATGTGATTGTGGGTTGTGCTGGTGCACGTGGGTGCCAGTTGTGGAAGTTTGACTGCTCTTGCCGTGAATTAATGTTGCACAGATTTTATATTTTGCATAGTGCCTCAAGGCTTGTGTTCTAAATGAATATCTGACCTGATTAATATCCAGCTTAATTTTGGAAATAAAATGCCCTGCAGTCCCAAATTTCTCCTAAAACATATATGTGTCCATGTACATTGTATGACTGCCATCCTTGTGTAAGTGAAGTGGGACCATGTCCACATCCAGCAGACCAGTGGTGTACATTCTCCTATGAGGCTGGGGTGGTGCTGATGGAGAGCTAATTCAAGGAACCCAGTCTAGGTCAACCCGTGCATGGTAGGGTCCCTACAGCAGGGAGGACAAATGTGATGTGCTTTTGCTGCCCCATCCCATTTTAGGGGCCCTGCCAGACGTCACTAATTGACTACAGCTTTCTTTATCAAACCACAGAATGTACCTGAATTTCAGACAGCCACCATCAGTCACTCACTGCTGTCATGCTAGTAGGAACTGAACTGCTTTTAGTCACCCTTACCCCAGAAGGTCACTTTGGGTGGCCATTGGGCAGAGGTGTGTTTGCTGCCAGGAGAAATAGCCATAGCTGTAATGTGGGCCACAGGATACATACCATACCTGCCAGCCCGACCATATTATCCCAGCAAAACAGTGGACTAAATAATTACCTTGCCACAAAATGCCCATTTCCCTTGTGATTGGGTCAGTGCTAAATACATCTTACCTTAGCCCATATAAATGACCTAAATGCTGTAACAAAGCACAGCCAAACCCCTGCCAGGAGGATCGGTGGAAATGTGATCAGCAAGCAGGTAGCACTTATCTCCCTGACTGATGTCTGGCCATGCTTCTATTTCTGTATCTGTCTAGAGCTAGGCCTATCTAAACCTTTGTTATTGCTGGTGATTCCAGAAAGGTGGGAATAGCCTTTGAAAGGAGTAGAATTTAACATCAAACCAGTGAAAAACACCCTGGATGTTGCAGGGACCATGAGCTATGAGGCTGCATGCTCTGGCCTAGAATACCTGCAAGGCCCATTGATTCATCTCAGAAATACCACGTCTTGATTTTCCCTTATCTTCTGTTCTCTTCTCACCTAAATTAATCTTGGTTTTATTGAAGGGAGAAAGGAAATTAACGTGTTCTGACCCTCTGCCATGTTCAGGATCTTCACAGTCATTTCATCTAATCCATACAATGACCCTGAGACATGGGTATTGTTATCTCATTTTTCAGATGAGACAACTAAGGCTCATAGCGCTGAAGGCACTTACCCATGGTCTTCACATTATTGCTTGAGTTTATTAATGGCAGAGCCAACATGCAAATTCAGGTTTGAAAAAGAAATTCAATAAAGTATATTACTTTTCCCCTTCTAACAACTCATAAAAAAAAATTCTGTACGAAGTTTTTCTTTGAAAATTGTCATCAAAATCTTCCTTTTGCTCTTGGGGCCGGCCTGGTGGCGCAAGCGGTTAAGTGCGCGCTCCGCTGTGGTGGCCCGGGGTTCGCCGGTTTGGATCCCGGGCGCGCACTGACACACCACTTGTCAAGCCATGCTGTGGTGGCGTCCCATATAAAGTGGAGGAAGGTGGGCAAGGATGTTAGCCCAGGGGCAGTCTTCCTCAGCAAAAAGAGGAGGATTGGCAGATGTTAGCTCAGGGCTGATCTTCCTCACACACACACAAAAAAATCTTCCTTTTGCTTTAATAATTCATATCTTTGTGGGTTCTAGTTTATGAGAGATGTAACTTATTTCATGACTTTCTACTAAAGAGGAAATTTGAGAGAGTTAAGGTAATTTTCTGGATGATGCAAATAGGCAAACTATGAAACTTACTGGGGAACCATGTCAATGATAACAAATAGCGTTGCTGTGCAGACTGATCTGGTACAAGATAATCCTGTTCACATGGGGCCATCCCTCATCCCCCTCTCCCCACTGGCCTCATGTCTCCTTTTCATTTTACCTGACCAATCTCAGAAAAGGTAAGAATTAGATGTGTGAAACCTACATGATGACCCAAGGAGCTCTTTTTCCCTCTCTGTCTTTCTAATCTAAAATAAGCAACATGGTCTAACTCATCCTATTTGTGGGTGGGATGCCAACATTTGACCTCAGCAAGCCAGGCTAAGTGGCAGAGAACACTTGACTGTAAATAAAACTCCATTTAAGTATGACTTTTTAGAAATTGGCAGAATCAAATCCCTGAGCTTAAATGGCATTTTGAAGCATTGTTAATTCCAAGAATTTTTTTCTCTGTTCAAGTCACTCTTTCAGGAGTCATTTTCATTTGCCTTTCTGTTCACGATTTTATGGCATGTAAGTGACAAGCACTCCCTGTAACACATCGTGGGAGGGCATCTGCTAAAAGAAGACTCAAGCTGAATGACATTGGACGTGAAATGCAGCCTTTTTCTGCCAGCCTGTGTGATATTTAACATGCCTTGGCATATGCTAAACTATACAATTTTGAAATAATTGGAAATCCCTTGGGAATGTTACATGGAATATATAGGTCACAATTCTCTCATGATTAGTTAAAAAGTCTAAAACATTTTCCACAATTTCAAATCAATATTTTATCTGAACTCTACCTACAGATTTGACATATTCAACATGACTTTATAGTCTTAAGTAATGGCTTTATACTATTGGGAGAGTCATTTACAGTAGATGTTCCTAATACATGCTGCCTATTGAAACCAACTTATACGTTTTAGTAATGAAATATTGCTATCTTGAAACATCCAAAATAAAAGAATTAGTGGTATCAGGTAATGGGATCCTATACACATATATATATTTTTTTTACACAAGGAATTCTAGGCTCATTACTATTTGTTGTCTTTCATATCCAACAGAAGAGTTAGTAACCCATTAATTTTTCTACAGTGAATTATTTCCAAATCACTTATTGAGGTTTCGGGCCGTGTTCAAAAAGGCATGCATTTTATTTCTTCTTTTAGTTGGATATGTATTTATTTTGCTAGCAGTTGGTGGTTATGTTCTCCTTACTTATATCTTATGTACATAGTTTAATTGAAATCTTTATACCTACATCATTAACTCTGACAACACCCAGGAAAACAACATACCTGTGTTCATGGAAGGAAGGAAAGGTAGAACGAAATCAAAATTATTTTAGTCCTTGCAACTGCGTGGAAAGTGCTCTTTTCAAAACATTGATGACCTCAATCTTGCCAAATCTACGCATTGTGTCTTTTTGACTTTTAGCAGCACTCAAGCCAAGTGACTACTATGCCTTTATTGAATCAGTTTTCCTTACCTTCCTTCCTTCCTTCCTTCCTTCCTTCCTTCCTTCCTTTCTTCCTTCCTCCTGAGACACTATATCCTCCTGTAATTTTTTCTAACATTCCTGGCATTTCTTCCAAAATCACTTTCCTGGAGTTTCTTCTGCTCCTGACTTCTAAATTTTGGAGTGCCCAGGCTCTTCTCATTCTATTCTCATTCCTTAGAAATTCCCTTCTGTTTGTTCCTAAAGCTTTAAATGCCTCCTGTCCACTGATGACTCTCAAGTTTATATAATTCCAGCCCTGACTTCTCTGAGCTCAAGTATTTGTGTGTGTGTATGTGTGTAAAACTACCTGTCTGAGGTCTCTAGAGGGTTGTCTGATAGGCAGCTCAAACTTTAAATGTCTAAAACTGGATCATAAATTGTTTTCTCTACTCAAGCCTGCTTCCTCTCAAACTGTTCTGCCCCAATCATCCCCATTTCAGTGCCTGTACCACCAATATCCCAGTTGCTTAGGCACCAAATCTATAAGTTATGCTTGTCTCCATTTGTCTAATGTCTTACATCCAGTCCATCTCTAGGTCCTATAGACTCTTCCTTGAAAGTATTCCCATCTGATCATGCTCACCAGTGCCACCAGTGTCCCTCCCTGAACTGCTATAAGAGCTTCTCACTGGTCATTCTGCTTCCTCTCTTGCCTCATGATGGTCAATGCTAAAAACAGCAGTTAGGATGACCTTTAACAAATGCACATAGAAGCATGCCATTTTTTCTACCCAAACCCTCCAGAATAAAATCTCAATGTCTTAGCATGATGGATTAATCAAGATGAGCAGTAACAAATAATCTCAGTGGTTTAAAACAACAGAGTTACCTCAGAAGTTAAACATAGAATTAGTGTTTGACCCAGCAATTCCACTCCTAGGTATATACCCAAAGGAATTGAAAACAGGTACTCAAACAAATACATGTATACACGTTTTCATAGTGGCACTATTCACACTAGCCAAACAGTAGAAACAATCCAAATATCTATCAACAGATGAATGGATAAACAAATTGTGGTATATCTATGCAATTGAATATTATATAGCCATTAAAA
The DNA here is from genome assembly GCF_020826845.1 of Diceros bicornis minor. Taxonomy (NCBI): domain Eukaryota; kingdom Metazoa; phylum Chordata; class Mammalia; order Perissodactyla; family Rhinocerotidae; genus Diceros; species Diceros bicornis. Next base: position 9,538,995 of record NC_080751.1, on the reverse strand, counting down.
AAGAACATACAGGGGCCGGCCCGGTGGCGCAAGCGGTTAAGTGCACACGTTCTGCTGTGGCGGCCCGGGGTTCGCCGGTTCGAATCCCGGGTGTGCACCGACGCACCGCTTGTTAAGCCATGCTGTGGCAGCGTCCCATATAAAGTGGAGGAAGATGGCATGGATGTTAGCCCAGGGCCAGTCTTCCTCAGCAAAAAAAAGAGCAGGATTGGCATTGGATGTTAGCTCAGGGCTGGTCCTCCTCACAAAAACAAAAAAAAAAACATACAACTGGTATTTGCTATAATGTGGATGAACTTTGAAAACATTATGCTAAGTGAAAGAAGCCAGACACGAAAAGTCATTTGTATGATTCCTTTTATATGAAATATCCACAGTACGTAAATCCAGAGACAGAATGCAGGTTGGTGGTTACCAGGTGCTCGGGAGGGGGAGGAGTGAGGAACATTCTCTCAGTGGGTGAAGGGTTTCCTTTTGAAGTGGTAAAAATGTTTTGGAACTAGACAGAAGTGGGTGCAAAACACTGCGAATGTACTAAATGCCACTGAATTGTTCACTTTAAAATGGTGAATTTTATGTTATGTGAATTTCACCTCAATTAAAAAAACAAAAAATAGAGTTTATTCATATCACTTGCCCATAGATTCAACTGGAACTTCTGCTCCACATCTTGGTCAGCTTTAGTCTCAGAACACAGGCTGATGGAGTGGCCGCTCTTCAGAACATTCTGGTAAGAGGCAAGATTCATGAGGACAAGGAATTGGTTCATTGCTCTGTCCCTAAAACAGAACGTTGCCACATGTTGAAATAGTGACTGTATGTTGAGTGAAAGAATAAAATAATGAATAAAATAGTTTTAAATAAAAATAATACAAAATAAAGACATACAAAGAAAAAAATGTTTAAGCGCCCCAAATTCCATTTCATCTGGTGATTTGACATTTACATTAGTCCTGTTGTATGTTTGTCTTTGCCTTTTTAGGGAATTGAAGTTCCAATGTTTACATGGATCCCTTCCTGTCACAGTCCTACTCCAGATTTTATTAGTGATCTTCCAGCTCCCCCATCTTTCCTTGAGACCACTGACAGCCCAGACTAGCAGAGCGTCAGGTTTCCCTGCTTTACTTTTGGCTGGAAGTTTGGAAATAACAACCAACTGCTCTAACCCAGAGAGGTAAAGTCAGAAGATTATGGATCTCTCAGCTTTATTTGACATAGTTGAACAGGATCTTCCCAAATATCCCCCAAGCTGGGCTTGGAGTACAGGGAGTGAAATTAGTTCTGCGTGCCTGATTGTATTCTACCTAGGTCTCTTGTTTACCCATCCTCCCAGATCCTGGGTGCTTTTCACTTGTCTAGATCCTTTCCTTGACACAGAGATCCTGGCAGCTTTGCTTCCAATCAATCTTCCCAAGGGTACTGGACCTATACTAAGCCATACTGCCTGGATCTAGCCAGAGTACCCATTTCTCACTCCCCTACTCTATCTAACGCCCTTGGATTTCACCTTCTTGCGATGTTGATACACAGCCCAAATGGAACTGGATGTTTCTTCCCTGCCTGGGATTTATCTGCAATGCATTGTGTCTTTTCCCTTGAAAAGATGAGGAGTCTATACTTCTTCCTGTCTTTGTAAGTCCTTTTCAATTGCTAGTTTCTCCCAAAGCCCTGCCTCCTCCTCCCTGGCAGCCTGGCCTGTGCAGTTATGCCGTGACATAGGACCCTTCCTGGGGAACGTGTCTGGCACCTGTTCACTAAATTACTAAGAGCCATATATCTTAATGCCCTGATTTGTTTCTCCCTTACTTCTAAGCAAATTTTTTGTCTTCCTGAAACAAATTCCTTATTAAATGGCAGAAGATAAACTTGCTTTCTTTTTTAAAAAATCTTTTGAGATAAAAACTCTCTCTGAAAAAAGAATACTCTTCTGATTTTACATTTGTCACTGTTTTATGTGATAAAAATAGCTAACATTTTTTAGGTGCTACTTATGTGTTAAAGAAAGGGTTGAGCATAATCAGATTATGTTCTTAATAGCCCTTGGAGACAGGTACTGTGATTATCCTTGTTTTACTGATGATGAAGTAGGCCCAGGGAGGTTAAGTAGTTTGTCCACGGTCACACTATCTATTAGTGACAGAACTGGTTGGAGTTCAGACTGTTGACTTCAGGGACCAAGTCTAATGACTACATTATACTGGCTTTCCTTGTATACTGCCAACAAATGCAAAATCCACTTTCAGCCATTAAATTAACAAAAAATTCTCATATGAACAAGAAGGGCACACATTTATTAGGCAACTGGCCATGATTGGAGCTCAATATTTTGGGGGGCAACAAACTAAGCCAGCTGTCCCTCATGCCTGTTTTGTGAGCCCTGCGCTCTAAAAATTACTCTTTTGAAATTCAAGGACAGCAAATTATATGCATTTTTTTCTTGATCAAACTAATTCACTAAGCACTTTGCATGAGAAAGTGGCTAGAGAGAGGACTGTCCCTCCATCCAGTCCATTTCAACAAAGCTGTCAAAAGGAAGGGGTCAAAAATAAATGACAGGTTTCTTTCATCCTCCTTTTCCAATCCTTATTCCAGACAAAAATGCTTCCAAATAAATTGAGAGAAGACCATAAGTAAATTACCTGGAGTTGGAAGCTGAAGGAGACCTCCTAGAGGCAAATGAAGACACTTTTGGTGGTTCTCCAGCTTAGAGCCTTAGCGCTGTGATCCACGACTCGCTGAGCTCTCAGAAACCCACCTCTTCTGTGCCATCTCTCACCCGCTCTGCCTTCCTTTGATTGCTTTTTCTTTAACTCTTGGCCAGTGATTTTTGAAAGTCTAATATTCATCTCTATGTACAATCGACTAAAATGGGACAGCTTTTCAAGTTTTAAAATTCAGTGCAAGATATTGTCTGGCTTTATGGTTTCTAAGATTATACACCATACCAAAAACGTGATTCTATTGACAAATGAGTGCGTTTATCTGTCATAAGCAAGAATTAGCTTCTGAGTAGGTGGAAATAACTTACTAGATAGTGTGATTTGAAAGAGACCAAAGCACAATCCTACCACCTGTGAAAGTGCTGATGTTCTATTACTTTATTTGGGGTTGTGAAAAGTTTGTGTTTCTGTAGCAGATAGGTACATATTCCTCGGAGGAGCAAGAGCTTAGGCCCTCCTGAACTAAGTTCCTTCTTGAGGCATGGTAAATGAACAGCTTCTGAGAAGAGCAGTTTAGAGAAAGAGAATTCAGGTGGGAAAGGGGGCTGCAGGCAGTGGGAGGAGCGCAGTGAGAGAAGGCAAGAGGAAAGTCTCCTGCAATAATCAACCGGCTTCACAACCACACCAACATTTGCTAGATCGTGGGTGCATTTCCACTCCACTGGTTGGAGGCTTCTTGAGAGCTCTCTCTTTTCAAAAATGCCTTGGGGAAGAAGTTCAGTCTATGCTTATTGTACTCAAATGCCTGTCATTCTTCTGGAACAGAATTCCAAATATTCCTGGTCTTCTAGGGTACCTGTAATTTAGTCAATAAACTCTCAGCCTCGTAATCTCCTCTGCTATTGCTTGAATGGACCAGGGTGGCCACTGCTGCCACCTACGGGGCTGCATGTTTTGCTCCTTTTGGAGAAAGGGAAAATTGTTTCCAAGCTGATTCCAGGATTCACAGCATCTATGTTAAGTGTATAACCACCTTCCATTTGCAACTGGGAAGGTTTCCCTAGGAATTCTATTCTGTGAGGTATTAGATACAATAATAAAAGGTGGTGGGCCACACCAGAGGATTGAGGGCTCCAGTAAATTACTGTGAGGGAAGTAATTTGACATCCTTTCATCCTTTGATGAACGCTAAATGTGAAATCTAGGTGTAAACATCTAAAAAAATTGAAAGTCGCACATGGAGGGGGAGACCTGGGAGTGTGGCAGGAATCTCTTCTCAGAGAAGGGAAAGACTCGAGGTGGTATTGTGATTTAACAACATTATTTCTTTCCAAGATTAATGCATCTGTGGAACTTCTTGGCCTCATTCCTGGATCTTATCAATTTAGCAAGGACGTTTACACAAATGGCTTCTGCAATCTAACTGATATGGGGGCTGGAAACACTGGCCCGAGAATTCAATTTCTTCTATTTGCAAAGATGCACGATGCCAGGGAGCTGAGGCAGCCCCACTTTGGGTTCCTTAACTCATTATTATCAGTTGCTTTAAGACTGACTAATAAGGATCATAGACATGACTTTTACTCCTCTCTGCCTTTGTTTGCGTTTTTAATAAATTCAAAAGCAAATGCGTGGACGTGATCAGATATCTCCTCCCTAACCTTCCACTGAAAAACATACTTTCTTTGGCCTTGTCTCTCCTCCCTTCCTCAAGACACACGTGCAAAGTAGCATCATCATTAACATCATTGTATTTCTCTGTATTGTTTGTTAATTGTTTTACATATAGGTCTTATTTCCGGGAATCAATGGCATTTTTCTTGAGAGTGAATCTTTGTTATCTCTGAAATGCTAGAAAAACAACATTAGTAATAGCTGGTGTTAGTTGCATGCTTATGCTAAGGTAGGTGCCATATTAAGTCCTTTACATGGATGACCTCCTTGACTCCTTTTAACCCCTGATAAATTTGGTATTATTGTTTTCCCTCATTTTTGGATGTGGGAACTGGTGCTTTAGGATATACTGCCCTAAATCAACCAAAGGGAAGTCAGCGGAATTTGAATTCAGTTTTGTCTTCCTGAAGAGCCACACTGTACTTCTTCTTTAATAGATATGTGATACTTATGATCCCACAGTGCTGTGGAACAAACTTCCCCAAGCTTCGTGGCTTAAAACAGCCACCCTTTTATTTCTTTGCTCACAGTTCTGCAGTTTGGATAGGGCTTGGCAGGGAGAGCTCACCTGTGTGTCGGCAGGGGCGGCTCTACCAGGCCCAGAGGTCCTGTCCAAGGTGGGCTTGGCTCCATGACTTGCAAGTTGGCTGTGCCTGCTGGCTGAGCTCTCAGCCAGCGCTGTTGGTTGGGGGCCTCAGTGCTCTTACACACAGCCTTGCTACAGGACGAGGTTGGGCTTCTCACAGCACAAAGGCAGGAGATGCCAGGAATTCTTAAGGTGTAGGCTCCAAAGTGGCACAGAATGACTTCCAAAGCATCCTGTGGTTAAAGCGGGTCACAGGGCTGGCCTGATGCAAGGGAGGAGACCACAGAGGGCATGAGTACAGTAGTCCCCCATTATCTGCAGTTTCGCTTCTGCATTTTCAGTTACCCTGGTCAACCACGGTCCAAAAATGTTAAGTGGAAAATTCCAGAAATAAACAGTTCATAAGTTTAAATTGCACGCTGTTCTGAGTAGAGTGGTGAAATCTTGTGCCATTCTCTTGGTTCTGCCCAGGACGTGAATCATCCCTTTGTCCAGCAGATTCACACTGTATGTGCTACCCGCCCATTAGTCACTTAGTAGCCGTCTTGGCTATCAGATCAACTGTCACGGTATAGCAGTGCTTCTCTTCAAGTAACCCTCATTTTACTTAATAATGGCCCCAAAGCACAAGAGTAGTGTTGCTGGCAATTCGGATATGCCAAAGAGAAGCCATAAAGTGCTTCCCTTAAGTGAAAAGGTAAAAGTTCTCAACTTAATAAGGAAAGAAAAAAATCGTATGTTGAGGTTGCTAAGATCTACAGTAAGATGGAATCTTCTATTCATGAAATTGTGAAGAAAGAAAAAGAAATTTGTGCTAGTTTGCTATCTCACCTCAGATATGTATATATAGGAAAACACATAGTATATATAGGGTTTGGTACTATCCATGGTTTCAGGCATCCACTGGGGATGTATCCGCGAGGAAAAGGGGGACTATTGTACTGTCAGGCATGGTTCCCAGTAAGGGATCAAAGTGTGTCTTCCACACAAAGACAGCAAAACATTTTTTCATTGTATTTTGCTATCATGAATCTGTGAAGTATAAATTTTATTACTACCTATCCAGCACTATAATGCAGAGAGAAAAGATACAGCTTCTGCTTCTGCTCTATAGCAGTCCCTGATACCTCAGAAGTTCAAACGGAAACCAAAACAAAAACAAAGCCAAGCAAACTGACAAGCGATAGTGGTGATGTAAACATACCACACTGCACGACATGGCGTGTTCATCCTGTGGGTGTTTTTAAGAGCAACAATGACCAGAGTACACTCCATTCTAATTTCTGGGACGTGTGCCCCTTTATTTTATGCGCTTGAACTTGCATGCCTTTCACAGTATAGGGAAATAGTACTCAAGTACCCATCCTTACCTCTAGGTGCAAATGAAGGGATAAAAATCAGATATGCTGGGGTTAGGTTACACATGGAGTAAGAGCTGGAGGTGTCAGATTAACGTGGTAATTTATTCCAAGAGCAGCAATAAAGAGTCATGTAACTTTTTATTACATGCTGGGCGTCCATTTAGGAAAGTGGATCTTCAGGTTTTGTTTCCAAAATAGATTGCATATTCTCAGTGCTCATTGAAAGAAACAAGGGAGAGTGGGTGAGAGGGTGCTCTGGCAGCCCTTGTTATTTATAGTTGGCGATATTGTTAGTGTTCACCCCACAGAGCACTGAATCGCAGCTAAGCTCGTAATTTCCGTATCTTTGGAAAGCTTTTAGCTCCTCGGTGCCTGTTGGCATGGTAACATGACAAGAGTTATGATGTCAAAACCATATGAACTCATGATTGATCTAAAATTATTTGGGAAACTGTCCCATTTCAAATTTCCATTGAGAGAGAGAGAAAGAGAGGCCACGTGGCAGCTTCATTCAAAAGAGAAAAAAATCTTTTTTTTTCTCAATTGCCCTGAAATAAATTCTCTCTTTTCCTTTCCGCGTAATGCTAAAAAGATAGTGTCCTTCTGATGTTTTTGGCATTTTCTTTCAAATTCAGATATTTTCATCTCCCTTTCTCTTATAAATTTTTTTTTTCCTATTCTGATTGAAATCAGTGGCCCATGCTAGCATTCTCTTTAGGCTGCACATGAAAAGCAGGGCAGAACTGCAGACTGATGGGTGTCCTCTGGAATTGGCAGCTGTCTCCGGAAGTGAAGGTAGCCTTGAAGAAATGTTGAGAGTTGGCAGAGTGATTAGGAGATACTAAGAGCTCCTATCTCTTTAGTGTCTGCTGGCCATAGGTGTTATTTGCTCCCTGTAGAGGAGCAAACTGAAGGGTCACACTGATGAAGTAAGTTGCTTGAGGCTAGACAGTAAGAAGGTGGTGGAACAGAGATTTATTCGAAGAAATATCTGAGCTTGTTAACAAGAGGAGTGGGATGTACTCAAGTGAAAATAAGTGATGTTTTTCACCACCTATAAAGCTGTATCACCTTGGGTAATTTATTTAACCTAGTTTCTTTATCTTAGCCTCAGTTTACCAATCTGTACAATGGGGATAATAATAGAAACTTGCTGAGTTTCTATTTTATGCTGAGGATAAACTATAAGAACTCTAGCTAAAGATAGAGCCCACTCCTTGCATGAAGAAGATAAATAAATGCTGATTGCCCTGTAGAAGCGAATAGATTTGTGTGGAATTCTCAAAGATTAGAGAGAAGGATCAACACACTCCTGTGTCAGGCACCACTTTCTCTGTTACTTGAGACACAGAACTTGACCATAATGCTTGACTTTGGCATATACTTCTGCTACCAATATAATTGCTTGTCTCTAACAAAATCTCAAACTGAGCGCACTTAAATTAAATAAAATTTTTGATCTTCAACCTTCAACATTATTCCTCAGCAGGAGTCATAGTCCAAGGAGAGTTTGCAGTTGGAGGAAGTTATGATTTTCTTCTGTTTAATGTCATTAGATTCACGTTCACATATATTTTTGAGCAGATTTTAATTGAAGGCCTACTACGTGTCAGGCACTCTTTTAGGCAAAAGCTGAACAAAATGGACAAAAATCTCTGTCATTGGGGACCTTCTGTTTTTAGTCTGGGAGATGGATAATAAAAAAATATAAAGAAGTAGAACGTATATAATGTTATATAGTAAAAATGCCAAGGAGAAGAAACTAAGCCAGAAAGGAGTCAAACTAAGCACATGAGGCGTCAGGACTGAGGTTGAAATTTTAGATCAGGTAGCTCCAAAAGGCGTCACTGAGGTAATTTGTCATGCAGATATCTGGAGGAAGAAGCATCAGGCCAGGCAGAGGGAACAGCAAGTGCAAAGGCCCTGAGGTTCAACATGTTCAAGAACAGCAAAGAGGCCAGTGAGCTTGGAGCAGAGTGACTCAGGAGGAGGGTTGTAGGCAATGTCTTATTTTCTGTCCTTACAACACCCTCATGTGGTAGAGAGCACACACATTAATCATCTGAAGTAAATAAGTAAGAAGTGACTTGCCTAAGGTAACAAAATGAGTTTGATTTAGACCCAGACTTGGGGCTCCAGCCCTAGCACTGCAGCCTGGTCTTCAGCTGTTCTTCACAATTGGAATCATTTTGTGTCACGATATCATTGTTCATTCTTCAGCTGTAGGAGAGGAAAACGTTGTAAGCCTTTCTCAGTTGTGAGTGTGTTTCTGTAATAATTCCATATAAATATAATTAATGCCTATCTCTGGTATAACAAGGATTCTTGCTCACTGCTCCTCACTAAACTATGAGAAGAAATTCAGGCCAGTTGAACAGGAGATGGATGGTGGCTGAGCAAGAATTAAACCACAGACATCTGTAATCTGGAGTTGAATCGCAATCAGATGTGCACAACTTTGTGACACAGAGCTCCCCTTCCTCCGTGTTGAGGTGTGAGAAGATTATGTCTCCCCACTCAGCCTTCCCTTTCTCTGGCTGGCAGCACAACTGCCTCCCTCAGGCCTTTTCATCGGTGCAAGTTCAGTAATTGCTTTGCCAGTGGATTAACACTTTTATTTATTATTTTGTTATTTGTTTCATACATTTTAGATTTTATAAGCATTTATTAAGTGCTTTTGTATCAGGTACAGTTCCAACATTGTTACATTTTAACCTCACTGTGACCCTGAGAAGTATATTATCCCCAGTTCATAGATGGTAAAGTTTTGAGAGGTTTAGTAAATTATTCCAAAAGACAAAGTATAGTGCAAAATAGCCAACTGTTCGCTTGGTGTGGTGAAGGTGTTCATTTGTAGGTGAAGAGTGTGCCAGTTCATCTGCCCCTTGGGGATAGCAAGGTCAACACAGAGAAGAACAGCCACACTTGCCCTCTTGAAGGGCAAAAGGCAAAGCCTTATAGTTCTGTGCTGCATGAGGTCCAATGTGGCTTCCTGCCTCGCACTGTGACCAAACTGTTTCTTAAATATGAGACTTGTTCTCATGGTTCTACACTGATCCTATGCTGATCCACTATAGAGTTCCAGTTTTTCTTTTGCCCTGTGGTTTTGACTTTCTAATGCACGTAATAGAACGCTTGGCACTTAAATGCTCTAAATACATTTATAGCCATATTTCACTGAATTTTATTACTAGAAGGCCCTTATTGAATAATTGTGAATAACTTTTTCCTAATTTATTTGAACCTATGAATGCATGAGTGATGTGCATGCATTCATACACACACACACTCCACTTCTCACTCTCTCATCTAGAGCTAGGGATGATTTTGCACCCCCAAGGACATTGGCTGGAAGGATTTTGGGTTCTCAAGACTGGGGGGAGGGGTACCACTGAAATCTAGAAGTTAGAGACCAGGGATGCTGCTAAACACCCTACAATGTATAGGACAGCCCCCCATGACAAAATTTGTTCAGCCCAAAATGTCAGTAGTACCCAGTTAGACTTGTCTATTTTTAATATTATCATATTTACTAGAAACTTTGGTTTGGAATCATTCTATCCTTACAGAAAATATTTTTGTTCTCATGTCAAAAGTGTTTTTTTAAATTATGTGTACTACCACTAATGACAATACAAATATACTAACGCCTATTGGGGAAAAAAATGTAGATTTTTCTCTATTGGAAACCTAAAATATAACTCTTAAAAAATCTTAAAATTACTTGTTTTCCTTGATGATTTTTTTCTTTTGTGTTTTCTGTTTAATTTTCTGCACTTTCAGACCCAGTAAGCTTTGCCAGTCTGCAATGTGAAAAATTATTTGGCCAGAGAGAATTGGATCTTCCCTATACCAATTTGGTTCATCTTCAGGTCTTTCCTGGGTATCTGTTGGATGCTCAGCCTTGGGTGCCTGCAGGAGGAAGAAGGAGTTAATGCGGGGAGTCCCCGGTGAAATACTAGTGCAGGGCAGCAGCGGGTGATTCAGGCCCCGCACTGAAGAATGCAGTCTTAGATTCCTCGTTCCATATGAACAGGTCTTCACTGAGGTTTGTGTCGGGTAAAGTTTATACCATTGAGACTGTTTTTTTTTCCTTCTGAAAGAGAAGGATTGTTTTCATTGCAGGGAATTTATTTGTATTCATTTCTTGATGATGCTAAGGTAGCCAGGCCATACGTTTTGGCCGTATATTTGTTTTGCATAGATTTCTTGAGTCAAAGTTGGGGAGAAGGAGCCCTGCCACAATTATCAGGATATCCCTGACTTCCGGACATCTGTGACCTTTCCCATTTCCTTTTTGGGGATTTGTCCTCCATCAGCGGTTGGAGCCTAGTTCATCTGTAGTCTCTGACAGTCAGAAGTGTGCATTTGACCTGTGTTAGGTGGACTGAATCGCTCTCTGGCAGTGGGTCCTATATAGTGAAGACTATCATGGGACACTCAAAGCCAATCTCAAGCCATCCAAAGCCTTAATAACTAGGTGTCTTTGTCTTTCAGTCTAACAGCAGCAGGCAATTTGATACCAGTCTAGTAAGATTTAAGTGGCATGTTAGGGAAGATAAGAGTTAGTTTCAAATCTGGACATTTGTTTCCAGATCTTGCCTGCCCTGTTGATCACAAGTGCTAGAAGAGCCAGCAGCTGCTATTGAGAAGCTGGAGAAATACTTCTAGATTTTTCCTACAGAGAAGTACTATTAATTTCGGTGTCACTCGTTCTTCATCTTTTCATGGTGCCTCATAATCTTCTACTAACAATAAAAACTAACATTTATTGAACAGTGTCAGACACTGTTCTCGATAGTGTGTCTAGTATCTTATTTACCACTCCTCAAATAGGAATACTCTATCATTATGCTTACTTGATGCATGAAGACACTGAGACTCAAAGAGGTTAAGTAATTTTCTCAAGGTCAAAAATTTTGTAAATGGCAGAGCTCATTCGTTTGAACCCGGGGAATCTATCTCTAGATTCTTCTCATTTATTGATTATTGATTATTCTGTGTTACATCGCTGTGGGATGTATCTTAGATGAAAGCAGTGTCTCTAGGAAGACTCTGATAAAGTGGATATGTGGGATATGGGATGTTAGACCATCATCATGGTGTCCTAATACAGGACTGAACACTTTCTGATTGGTTGCTTGCTTTGCAGCAACTCATGTATTGGAGCAAATGAGTTATAGTCAAACTTAAAATGTTTAGCTCCCTTATTTCCTAGAAAAACAGAATGTCAGAATTGGAAGGGGCCTATGAAAACACTTAATTTTATTTGTTAATTTATTTACAACTACCTAATTACAGGAAGCATTTGAAGTGGTTTAATGAAACTAAAGCATGACAAGACAAAAAGGAAGGAAGAAAATCCAGGAAAGGGAAAATAAGTATTTGAAAAACTAATTTAAAGCCAGAGATATCATGCTTTAAGGCCTTGCACACTTACAAGTTCCAGACCACATATTTAAATATCAATTACCGGCAACAGATGCAAAGAAGGGAGCTTGGCCGGATGCTGGTCAACAGCCTAAAAGCAAACCCCTTCCCTCAGTAGGAACTTAACTAGGGAATTGAAGAAGGCATGTAACTTAACCTGAGCCTTCATATCCTCAACTGCAACTAGAGACGTTGTATTGATGACCTCTAAGTTCTTCTCCATCTCTAAGTGCCCAGGATTTATGCCTCATTCAAACTTAGTGCACGCTTTCTAATTTTAGAGAGGAAATTACCTGTGTTTTCTTAGATCTGCATTCCTTTTTTCTTTTTTCCTAATTTCATGACCTCTTAGACCCAGTAAGTCTTGTTGCTCTCTGATTGAGAAAATTGTCTATTTATGGCCATTTGACCCAATAAGGAATTTGTATTATAAAAAAATATACAATGAAGTGTCTTCCATGGAGTAAGATAAAATCCTTGGATTCATTTGTTATTACAAACTGAAGATCTTTCAGAAATCAGGGTAAAGCATCTCAAATATGACGGGGTAATAAATAAGACATTTTTATTCAATTTACTCAAACTTATTTTATCTGCAACTTTTAGAAATTGAGGTATCCTGTAAAGGTAGGTCCCTATGTCTGAGAAAATTGATAACAAAGCTGTAAATGTGGAAAAGCATTTAGAAAGGATAAGACAGGTTGTGCTGCAATAACAAACAACCAAAATCTTCATGGATTAATGATAGAAATTTATTTCTCCCTCACAAAAAGTTGTCTGTAGATCCTGGAGACTCCCTGAGTAGCTATTTACTAGGCTGATTCAATATGGTAACTCTATCATCTCAAAACTAGGCCTCCACATCACCCCTGCAGGAGAGAGGGCCCGGAGAATCTCACAGGGGTTTCATGTTGCCTTGATCGTGAAATGACATCATCATTTTTACTCATATGTCATAGACCAGAACTGGTCAATGACCTCATCTGTTTTTTTTTTGAATGCCCAGAAAAGAGATACTTGTTAAAATCAGCAATGCGTACCTCATTGATATAAATAATTTGAGCCCCACAGCCCCGTAATAGCACAAATTAGCTTCTAGTGATGCGTTTTCTCTGAAATTTTATGAGTTATTATTGGTATTTCCGATTATTCTTCTCAATTTTGTAATTAAACTTTAAAAACTCATTTGTATTATCATATTTACATTTATATTTATAAACTTTATTATAATTACGTAAACATCCTTAAAAGTTATTTTTAAGAATTCTTTTAGGGAAAAGAAAATGTTAAGAGCAAAGAGGAGTAGTTTGAATTTATTTTACATGCATTATATGTATGTTCTGCTAATTTATATAAATTTAAGTTTTTCAGCTGCCTGTTTTAGAAAAAATAAGGAATTAGAAATTAATTTAGAAATAAAGACTACATAATCGTCATTTTGTAGTGGTGCTTTGGTAAATAAGTAATTAACTTAGAGCTTTAAATTGGTATAACTCATTTTCCATTTTGCTCATTTTTTACAAATCAACAAAGAATCAATCTTTTTCCTTTTCTAACCGTCAAACACTCTGTGCCGTCTTCCTTGCTGTATTCTGAAAGGCCTCACTTGTTTTCACTAGTCTTTGCTCGGTATTAGAATTTGCAGTTGATGTGGTTCATTTATCAGCCAAGTATGGAGAGATTCTGAAAGATATTTTGTCATTTTCCAGTGTCAAAATGATGCATTCGTTTATGTCCTGGTTTCTTTGAAAGAGCTTGAGTTGCACTTATTTTGCAAGATAAAGCATGAGAATAAATGATACAAAACTAAGTAAACAGAGAAAAAAAAGGCCGAGCTCAGAAAACCAAAATTCAGAGGGCTTCATTTTAAAGTACACATTTTAGAGTTAGAGGAGATCCAATAAAACGCTCACAGCTACTTTTTTAGGTTTGATGTATTGCCTGCTTGCGTTCCGACTGTTACACCGGACACTGCAATGCTAGTGCACAGAGGGATGGGAAGAAAAGTCTCTTCCTTTCTTCTTCATTGACCCGTTTAGGTCCCGTCTATAAGAGGGCAGATGACAGCCATAGTTAGGACATAGTACATGTAAATTCAGGCAGAACTTCAACGCTGGAAGCAGATAATGTAGAAAAATTGTCTATTTGATCTTTTATTTTTCCTGCTTTGGGTTTTGTGGATGTGTTTTTTCAGCTGTTTTATTTGTTCACTTGTCATGAACGTAGGAAAGGGAAGGGATGTGGTACCTGTAACTCACTAACAGAATCTTCTTATTACAAAATCCCCGACTCTGACAATGATTACAGGAAACAATTGGGGAACACGTCCACAGTGCGAATTTTTTTTGTAAAGTAAAGTCATTCTCACAGACTCTAGGATAACTGGCTATTTTTATAATTTAAAACAACTTTATTAAGCAAAAGTTTACTCTTTTTTGTGTGTGTGTGAGGAAGATCAGCCCCAAGTTACCATCTGCCAATCCTCCTCTTTTTACTGAGGAAGATTGGCCCTGGGCTAACATCTGTGCCCATCTTCCTTCATTTTATATGCATCGCAGCCACAGCATGGCTTGACCAGCAGCGCGTCGTCGCGCACCCAGGATCTGAACCCCGGGGCTCTGCAGTGGAGCGTGCGCACTTAACCGCTCCACCACCGGGCTGGCCCCCAAAAGTTTACTTTTTTAAAAAGAAAATATTCAATCAAAGTTGCTCATTATTTGTTTTGTAAATTTTGATGTTCATGTTTATGAGTATAAACATCTAGCTAATATATGTCCTTTCTGGAGAAATGTCATAAGGGAAAAAAAATCCTAGACAAACTTTGATTCAAATCTGGATTTATATCTCAAAATTTTCTGGTTTAAGTTATTTAACTTTGAGGTTTAATTTCCTTAGTTGGAAAAATAAGGATAATATAATATGAACTTCAAAAGATTGTTGTAAGAATTAAATATAAAAACACTTAGCAAAGTTCCTGGCTCGTGGTAGATTTTCAGTAAATGTTCTTATTGCTGTTTGCTTCCCATTAGCATAGTTTTCCCTGCTCAGTGTAAGGTACACTGTAAATAGCAACTATGCACTGTGCCAGTGGTGCCCCCTGGACGCCTATGACAGTACTTTGGTCTGTCATTCTCCAAGCCTCCTTTTTCCCTCATTGGGAGATTTTGCTTCCACCACTATCTCCCCCATTTTTATGCCTTTTACAGACGTGCAGTTAGCTGAGTCAACATTATACTCTCTTTTCTGTTGATACATGCATATAGTTTTTTTTTTAACCTATGTTACTCTACTTCTCTGTCTCTGTTCTTGATCATGACTATTCCATTTATGAGGAACCAAATTATTTTAGTGTTGATCAATAAATGTTAAGAGAATGGTTCTTAGCCTGGGTCTCTCTCTATCAAATAATGGATGGCCATCAGTTTTGGAATTAAAGAATTAGAGAAAATTAGAAATTATATTAGAGAAAATCAATCATAAAAAGCATAAAATAAAGAAACTTCAGAAAACATCTATGCAGCAATCCTTTCAGGGTACATTCAACAGTAAAAAAAATAATTGAATACTTTCTGGGATAAAGAAGACAAAATTCTTTGCTTGCACAAAATTTATGTATGAATAGAGGAGACAGACAGTAAATGAGTAAGTCAAGTAAGAAGTAAATAATATAATTCTTTATAAAAACTATAATGAAGTTGACCCAGGGTGATAGTAGAGATGCTGACTGGGGTAGGGAGGGTCTCTTTTAGATACTCAAAGAGGAGGCTCAAGAGACCTTGATAGTGAGAAGGATTTAGACATTCAAAAGTCTCTTGGAAATGTGTTCCTGACTAATGGCACAGCAATCATTAAGTCCCAGTAGCAAGAACGAGCTTGGAGTCTTCAAAGAATGGCAAGAGAGCTGGTGAGTCTGGGATCCAATGAAGGAGGGGCAGGTGGGGCAGCCACTGGTGAGAATCTCAAAATGAATCTTTTGTCTCTCTTTTCTTTCCTTGAATTCCCTGTTTTAAGAGAAATTTTTAAAAAATGATTTCCTAATTTTAATTGCTTTCGATTTGCTTAATTACTGGTATTACAAAACCATTGCTTCCTACTGTTTTCATTTTATTTTTCTTTTGGTTTAAATAAGCTTTTGGAAGGCTAGCCTGGGAACTAACCTACATTTATACTATTTTTCTGAGAGAAAATATTATTCAAATTGCTCAGAAAATTTTGGAGCATAGTTCTTTTTAAGATGGGGACAACCTGAATTGTAGTGTCTTAAAGCAGGACCTAGTTTTATCAAAGAAACCACATTACTCCAAAATTTTGGTTTCTACGCAGGCTGTACTGAAGATTACATTTGTCCTATTATGAAGGCTTGCTACAAAATTCTGTGTAAGAGTAGATTTAGAGTTGGCATATTCAACTTAATTCTGGTTTGCAGAAACTTCAACACATTAATGCAGGTGGATTTTGTTAATTATCACAGAATTTTTATGTGTTCATAAAAGTAGGATTGGCAGGGTCTCTGTTTGGAAACTCTCTTCAGAAAGATGCCCAACAAAGGTTGGTTTTTTGTTGTTTTTTGTCTCCTCATTTAGCAAGTTAGTTTTGTTTTGAGACGAGAGAGAAGAGTTAGTCATTGACGGAGGCATTGATCCAAGTCCTTCTTCTCACTTCAATATTAAAAAAAAATAAGGGCTAATGGTGTACATTCATCATGCTCGTCCCTGTTTTACCTTAATCAAATCCTGATTTTCCACATTTTCCTTTATAAACCATCCTTTCCATCTCCTACACCCTGTCAAATTTACAAGTTACCTTTGCACTGATCTATACTTAATTTAAGAGACACCTTTGCCAATGTGCACTGTAGGAAATGCACCTGGGTTGAGAATGATGCCTTAGTTTGTAGGACTTAAGAGTGGAGTGTGGCTATGAGTCAGTGCCTTGAGAGGAGAGGGGCACTGCTCAGATAATGTGGACCAGAGAGTTAGACTCACAAAGGCATCTATCAGAAATGCAAAGGCCTGTCATCACCATTTCCTGACTGGTCCCTCTGTCTTCTGTCTCATTTTCCTCCAGTATATCCTCTGACCAGCAGCACTGTGACCTATGTGGTATACTCACTGTGTCAGGTCATAATCCCCTTGCTTAAAAATCTTATGGGGTTTCCCATTGCCTAAAGCAGGGATTTGCACACTACAGCCACAGGCTAAATCAATCCGTCTGTTTTTATCAATAAAGTTTTATTGGAACACTGCCATGCCCATTCATTCACATATTGTCTATGACTGCTTTTGCCCTACAGGGTCAGAGTTGAGTAGTTACAGCAGAGATTCTCTGGCTGAAAATATTTACTATCTAGCTCTGTGCATAAACTTTTTGCCTACCCCTAGCTCACATGATCATGTTCAAACCCCAAGCACAGCGCTTCCCAACTGTCTTGCAGGCTAGATTGTAGCCAACTCCTCCAGTGCACCTTTACTCCGAGCCACTGTGGATAACTCATTGTTCCTGCAGCATGCTGCATACTCCACACCTCTGCACTCACTATTTAGAATTCTTTCAGCTACATGCCCTCAACCCCTCAGTGGCTCTGAACCAACTCCTTCACATGGATGCCTCACCCTCTTGGTCTTTTAGCTACCTTTCTGTCACAGCCTTTCAGCATTGCTCAGGACACCTTACTCTAGTCATCAGTTGCCTCTTTGTGTGTGAACCCTGCCTCCATAGTCAGAGTGGAAACCTCCGGAGTGTCTTGCATACCTTCCCCAGGGTTCACTTCAGAACCAAACACACAGTGGCTGCTCAGTAAGTAGGAGTTTAATGGATAGTAAAGGAATGAAGAGGCTGCTCTGCTTATAAGCTGAACAAAGGACATGTTGGGGTAAAGCAAGTGCTGTTGCATTGTCACATTAATCATTGTATTAATGTTGCTCGTTAAGCAAGCTAATCTACTGTGTATGTTAACTTCAGTGGAGACAGACAATACCAGAAACAGAAGCAGCAAGCCGCAGGCTCAGCGACAGAGAAGTCTGAGCCTGGCCTTGCCTGGCTTCCAGTGTGCCAACAGCCAGCATCCAATTTCCTAGACATCTCCTAGAAGACCTGGAACCAGGCAAGGGAGAGCAACTGCCAGGTTGCACACCAGGACAGGTGCAAGCAGATGCCTGAGTTCCAGGTATCCATCAGAAAGCAAATATCTGCCCTTATCCTCTCTTGAGGATCCCTTGCCCATACCCCAGAAGAAAGTAGGAGTAGACATTTGTTTTCTGATTATGCCTGCCCCATAGCCCAACCTCTGTTTTAACTTACATCTGTGGATGTACATGGGATAGATGGGTCTTCTTTGAAGGACACATTTTGACTCCATTGGTCAAATCCTTTTGACAAAATATTAACATCTAATTTTAATTTGCCATGGCATGGGTTGGTAAAATTGTCAAGACCCCCTTAAATTTTCAGCAAATGCCAGTGCCAGCTCAGACACTATTGCTGCTAAGATGCCCTCAATGAGCTCACAGTTGAAAGGTGGAAATATTCCCTTGGTTTCTTCCTCTGAGAGCAGAGATTGTCCAGTGGCTGCTGAACATTCTCATGGCCTGGAGGATTGTCCTCTTCATTTGTAGTCACCACTTGCTACCCGCCTGTGCTACAAACCTTGGCCCCCCACACCTAACTACAGCACTCTGTGTGGCGTATGGTGTGATTTTACTTTGGTCCTTTGCGTATTTGGAGGTAGGACCACTGACAGCCTCTCTAGTGAATTTCCTAGGTTGTAAGGGGCTCAATAAAGAATCCATTCCACAGCATTATATAATCCTACTCCTTCTGTCCCTCTGCCCTTTTGTGTGCCCCCAGGCATTGCTTCTCTGGAAAGTCACATGCAGGTGGATCCGCGATGGAGGAGCTAGTGATCCGCTTACATTTTAAAACCCATTGCTGTTGTCTCCTCTCCACCCAGGCCTAGTGATATTCCTGCTCACCAGCAACATGCACTCTGCTATTCTATGTCTATTTGAATATATGTCTATTTGAAGATATAGCTGTTGACTACTAAGCCCTACATACCCGCATACATGACCTAGAAAGCAGATCGTTAAGAGCCCACATCAGAAAAAAAATAGTAGATTTAGGTTTTTTTGTGTGTTACTATTCTACATGAATTGTATACGTAAGTGACTGTGTATGTATTAGCTCTCCTTTTGGAGAGCCATACTATATGCTAGACACTACCCTAAGAACTCTGCATCTATATTTTTATTTAATCTGAAGTAATTCTGTGAGAATTTTGAGTACTTTCAATACCTTATTTTACAAATGTGGACACTAAGGCTCATTGAGGAAAGTAGCTTTCTCACTGTTGCCAGAGTTGGGATTCTAAGGTTCATGCATTTAGTGAATTTTTTTTAAAGATACATGTAATTGGTCTGCTTATCTCTGTGACTCTAAGGAATGAAAAATCAGTTCATGAGCCTAGACCTAGGATAAAGTGATAAGTTCAAGAAGGTTTCTTTGTATAAAATGTTGCATATCTGAGGTTCATGAATCAAGATGAGAAAATAAAATCCTAAATACACATTTTAGAAAAATGTCTGTTGTAAGTTGTATTGTATTGAACTTTAAAGTTCTTTTAACTGAGCAGCTCTTGCTGAAGATTTAGTTACAGGAATACTTTTACCTCTAACTGTAGATCATTGTTTGGCTAATATCTGATGGATTTACATTTTTCCGGCATGTTGGATAAATGCACTACTTTAAGAATTGCATTGTTACTTTGGGCCAAAGAATACAGACTGCTAGAAGTGATTGTGATACCTGTAAATCAAAGTATGCAGCCATGGTGCAGTATTCTCAAAGAACCTCTTGAAAACTAGAGATTTTGTAGTTTAAATATGTAAAAAATAAAATATGAATGCTTCAAAGTAAGTAATAATGTTGAGTCTATTCCCACTGCATGTTTCTAGTCTCTTAGCCTGCTCTTGGCTTTGAGATGGAGGTACTGCTCCCTCTTCCGTGGAAAACACTTCAGAATTGGAGTGTTAGTCACTGAGATGTGCCTGCATTTGAGAGTCTTTGAGTGGTTAACCCCTCTGGGCCTGGATTCCTCCTTTTATATTTCTTTGTTTCTCTCAGTTTTCTGTGGAAGCTGGAGTCAAATCAAAGTTCTGTCCTTGACTCCAATGGTGTCCAGGAGATGTGTCAGTGACAGCATGACACCAGACCAGATCTCTTAGTAATTCTGTAGCTAAATAATTGGATGGAAGCAAAGACTTATCTGTCTTTGTTGAAATGATAATGAGGGCAGGGAAAATTTTGAGTTTTGTCTTCCTATTTGTATCCTCAGCATCTGACATAGATTTGAACTTGGGTATTAAATTCATGATGGATGGCCCCTGAGAATAAGATCCTCCTAGGTGTGGGTGGAAACAAAGAAAGATTACATGCTGGTGGGTCCCTGAGAAGCGGCTCTGTCTTCTTATACCTAGGTTGAGAATTAGGAATGGGACAGCAGACCTTAGGTAGATTTGGGAAGACATGTGCCTCATTCTTTATGGAGCAGCACAACCCCAGGGAACAGTGACTTTCAGGGTATATCCTCAAGGTGGACCTGAGGTAGCCTCCTAGAGCTCCCTGTGCCCATAACATGCGGCAGAATAGAGTGGTTTGTGTGTACCTCAGAGTAGTGTGGCAGGAGGATGAAAGATCTAGATAGCCTCACCGGGTTTCCTGTGGCCCCAATGAGACAAGGAAGAATGCAGTAAACAAAGATTTTAGAGAAAGTTGGATCAAAGAAGTTGTACTGATACATGTTGGTGAAGAAAACAGACTTTAGAGCCAGAATCAAAAATCAAAAATCAAAAACCGTTCAAAATCCCCACTTCTCCACTTGCTAGCCACAGGACAGTGGGCAAATTAACCTCTCTATGCCTCAGTTTACTCCCTTGTAAAATGAGGACAATTATAATAAAATGTTAAGAATGGCGCCTGGGACAGAATAAGAGGTTTATAAGTATTTGCTATTTTTGTTACTACTGAGTTTTATAAAAAGAAGGAAAAGTGCATTTTTCATGCACCTGCATTTGGAGACAAGAGACTAATACCTAGAGTCTCCTGATACTCAAACTTGAAGGAAAGAAAGGAATTATAGTGAATGGAATTTAAGTATTCTACTGAATACTTAATACTTCTTTTTTTTTTCCATGAGCCTTTCTTCATTTACTGGTTCAAATACTTCGTCTGACACATGGACTATCCTCATGACCTTGGGCAAGTGGTTAATTCCTCTAGATCTCAGTTTCCTCATCTGTGAAATGAGCAATATTGCAAACTTGGAAGGTTGTTGTGAGTTCTAAATAAATGAATCCACGGAATGCATATGCAGCAGTAAACATTGTACTCAGCATGGAATCAGCACTTAATAAATCATAAGTGTGTTTCCATTATCATTGTGTATGGTTATCTTAATGCCTATTCTACCATTAAAAAACAACAATAATAGGAAGGCTAAAGCTAGAATAGAGTAAGTTGCTTTAAAGGCCCATGATCAGTGAAATGCTCTGGCGATCACCATACTTGTTCTTCATCTCTGACTCCAACATGGCTCCAGCCTCCAGTGTGTTTGAAAATCAACTACCTGTGACATGTCAGTGTCGAGATGATTTGGGGAGTGCTGCTGTCTGCTTGTTGATTGTGACTGTAGATTTGCCAACTCTATGTGTAATTAAATCCAGCCATGGCTCCAGGTATGTTCTTGGCAGATCTGATTTATTTAGATGATTTGCTTTAAAATGAATGCCAGGGTAAAATTTGTTTTGTTTCTTTTGCCCATAAATGCCTTAAAAATCCAATCTCTGTGTCAGTGACAAGTATTGATATACTTTGTCAAACAAGAAATATCTTCAGCTTCTAGAACTAAAAATTCAATGATTTTCAGCAGACTTTCCTAAGATAATAATGTAATTCATCTTTCAGAGAATATTAAAGGCAAGCCTTGAAGGTGAGGGCAAAAAGCCCATTTATACCTCAAATTAGAAAGCTAATTTAGAGAGAACAGCATTTATGTTCATTTGAATTTAACAACCTGGAATGGCCAAGTTCACATTAGTGATTATTTCTACCTAAGATTTTCATTGACAAAAGGAATAATTATATTTTCTGCTTTGAAAATTAGACATACTTAATGTTGCATAGGGTGAAATGGAGGCAGTAAAACCCCAAGGAACCAAAATGTATGAGGAATGAGGTATTCTGGTTAATTGAATTTTCTGGTTATTATATTTAAGAAAATGATGCTTTTACAGTTATAGGTACAAAAATCTTCCTGAAATGCCAGAAATAACTTCCTGTCTTGGTTTGGTAAGATCTGCTGGAGTCATCATTTAAGTAAGGTACGGAGAAGATTTAGGGCTGAATAGGGACTATGCTAGGATTCTCTCTGTGAGAGTTTTATTGTCGTGGTGGTGGTGGATACCTTGCTTTTGTTTTGTATTATTCTACTTAGAGCTTCTATTATTTGTGATTTGCTTTCTTCCAAAATGTATGAGTGTAATAGGGATATACAAAACTAAGCTAATGGAAATTTCCAGCTAGTTTGAATTCTTGAAGAATCTCTTTGGATTTGGATCTGTTGAAGTGGGAAAGTAGGACCAGAACTGAGCACTGTCTCTTGGCTTTTCCCCTCCAAGAGGATCTGGTGGAATGTAGACTGGCCAAATTGTGAAATTGACAAAATTTCATGTTCACTGTTTCTCCTCTTCAGTTCCCTCTTTCTGCGTTCTTTGCTTCTCTCCACTTCTCTTGAACAAATATCCAAGACTTTCCTGCAGTTTATTTGAGGGGAAGAATAGGAAAAAGTATTCAACTCATGCATAATGTAGCAGAGTGGTTACTTTCTAACTTCTACTTCTACAGCTTTAGACTCACAGAGATTTGTTCATTTTATCTAAGAAATCTGCTCTTAAATTAATCCCCTGGTCACAAGAAGCATTCATTAGCATTGTGGTTAAATTGTCTTTAAACCTGTCCTGGAACTCCAGCAACTTTCCAAGGCATAGAGCTTACACTGAAATCACTTTGCTGCCCATTGGCCTATTCTCTCTCCCTCTAATTTTTCCCCTTTCCTTGGGATCCCACATGGGCTCCAAGGTAAGCCACAGCTCTTGGCACATCTTCAGACTTTGCTTGGTTCGTTACCAACAACTGAAACCTGGCCAGGAGTTTTCAATTTGCTACCCTCGGACATCTTAAGATCTCATCAAAGATGCAGTATCCAGTTGCATGAAGAAGTGGAATAACAACAAAAGTAGTAAATGATTAAATGACAAAATGACAAATGTTTCAGGAAACCAGAGTACGAAGGCAGTGCCATTGGCTGGGGGTGGAGGGCTTGAGACCAGGTAGTGTGTGTAAAGAGGAAAAAGAGAGGAGAAGGGCATTCTGGTTCCTGGGAACAGACTGAGCAAAGACACGTCTGAGGGTGGAAATGCTCAGGAATTTGGGAGATGGAGAGGCATGGTTAGAGTAAAAAGAAGAGCCTTGATATGATGACTCTGTCACCTACCAAGCTCCTACAGCACGCAGAATAAGCAAGAGGAGAGAGCTTATCATGGTTTAAAATAACCTAGCGTCCTCCTTGAGGTCACAGATCTATCCTGGGGAGTATTCCATAGGTGGCCTTGGTACTAAACATGGTAAAATAGAGTGTGACTACATTGAAATAAAACTTTCTGGATTTACCTGCTGGACTCCGCCACTCATTTCCTCATATTTCCCCACTTCAGATATTCTCAAACACACTATCACTTTCAGAAGAGTCATTTCTGAAAATGACTTTGTGGTGACCACACACTGCCTGGGACAGCTACCTCACTTCTCACGTGAACAGTCATTGGATCCCCAAGATGGTGGCAAGCTTGCTGAAGGCAGGCACCGCTATGTTTCTTTCTGTCCCATGGAAAGAGATTTGAAGTCTTAGGGGGGGTGGGAAATAGAATGTAAGGAGAAGAAAGCTAAATTTAGGAAATAGGAAATGAATTTTTATTTAAAGAAATGAAAATAGCTCTAAAAAAATGCAAAAGAAGGGTTGTGGTATATTTTATAAACATGTCTTCACTTTTGTTTGGCAGTCTACACTTGCTGTTCTTGTGCTTAGTATCTTTTCTCAAATAATTTCATCTTCCAGTTCTCGACTCTTTGGAGCGTCAGGGCCCTGGTGGCCCCGGTCTCCACTCTGCTGCTCTCCACCCCCCACCCACCCTCAAAGAACAGGGCTGTACCAAGAGGTGCCCAGTAAATGCAGGCTATTGACAGGAGCTCCTCAGCTGGGGCTTCCTCATTGATTCTGGCAGTAAGGCTCAGAAAACGTTATTGGAGCAGAGGGGATGCAATCAGTGGTATCCGTTGAGCATCATGATATGGGGGAGCTGATTCTGAGCATACCATTAGGCCGTTATTACACCAAACAATGCAGTTTTAGAAGGCAAAACTCAAAGCCTTAAATGGCGTCTGGAGGCTGAGTCAGTTCGCCTTGGCAGTGCAATTATCTCAGCTTGTTTCAGTCTGCTGAGAGGTGGCAATAGTATTTCATCCAGCATTCCATCACATTAAAATGTTTTGATACCTGTTCGAATAGCATTGCTTTAATGTTAATAAATCCGTAATGGTCACACAGGCAGGAGTGGTGTGTGAATCACCCTGGAAGGGATGTCCATTAATCAGCTCCTTGGGGCTTATTTCTTTATTCATTTCCTCCTAGGGTTCAGTATCAGGGAGGAAGAAAACTAGCCCCTTTGCAGTCATCTAGCATCCGTATTCTATAATCATTTTCCCCTGTGATGATCAAATGCAGACTATCCACACAGATGAATGAAATGCAATACCTGGGTAATCCACTGTGATTCATAATTTTTTATAAGTTTGTTTTGCTTTTGAATGTGTCCTGTATTCCAACATGGATGTAGCCATGATTAGATGATCAAATGATTAGAAAAATTTACTTCATATAGAGTAATAAAACTATGAAGACATGATTTTTCCAGGAAGCTGCCAATTTTTACTATTCGTTTCTCATACTCAACCCCTTTGTACCAGTTCAAGATTTCTCTTTTTTGGGCTTATTCTGGAGTTAACATGAGCAATGTTTCTTTCAAGTCTGAAGTCCCTTGGCTTCTAGATACATAGAGAGAATTGAGATGTCAACTAAATACCTAAAATGCTTGTGCTGCAATTGTCAAGTTACTATTATTCCTTAATAAGCCCTAAAATATCATTTGTCTAAGCCAAAAGAATTTACTATATATTGAGCTCTCAGTAGCTTATTAATATGTGAGTATCACATCAAATTATTTCTGCAAATTTGCCCTACAAAAATGAGACAGAGTATGTTATTGGACACACAGCATCAACAGCATCCTAATGAGTTTGTCCTTTTTGCAAACTGATGGTTGATATTTGGCCTCTTCCCAATGAGGAATTACCTTCACCAATGACTTAAGTGAGAAAACTCAACATAATGCATATTTGAGATCTGTGAGAAGTCTTGTTATACCTGCCTGGTGGTCTAATGATAAAACAGAACAAGGAAGATAGGGGTTATCATCGATTGAGATTCTCAGCTCTCTTTTGAAATGTCAAATCAAATGGAGATTTTTTTTTTGTTTTAAGCTCGTTTGACCTTTATCAGAAGCAACTGTGGGCGGAAAATGATCATTTTGAGCCACCGTAGAGTGCTTATATAAAGGAGAGATTTTGTTCACTTAGCCAGACATGAGTCCCTGTTGAAAATACTTGAGGACCACTGTGGTGTTCAAATCGCACTATTCTTTCTGTCAATACTTTCCTGGCAGCTACAGTGTGCTGTGCACCAGGCACTGGGAGGTGATGATTACAGACATGCTGCAGAGAATTTGCTGCCCTGAGGAGCTTCGAGTAATATTGAAATCTACTCAGAAACCATCCAAAACAGGGCAGGACAGCTACCGTGTGGCCTGCACTGGCCATATGTGCTGCATGAGTTCAGTGCAGGGAGAGGCACGCTCAGCTGAGTGGCTCTGAGATGACTGTGCAGGGAAGGTGGTGTGGAGCTGACCTTGCTAGATGGGAAGGAAGGACAGACATGGTGGGGGTCAGAGTAAGAATCGGTTCAAAATGCATCCAGAAATTTTTACCCATCTCTCTCCTTTACCTCTCCATAATGACTGTCCAATTCATCACCAGTTCTTCCTTCACAGGGGCTCTTGAAAAGGCCCCCTTTTGGTGCCTCACTGCTCTCCCCTTGGTCCAGGACCTTATTGCTTCCTGACTGGACAACTGCAAAATCCTCATGTTTCTCAAAAACCTTTTTCACCATGTTTATTTCTGCAAAGAAAACAAAACCAAACCAAAACAAAACAAATCCTGAAGGCTTTCCTGCTCCTCTGGGGTCTGGCACAAACTCTTGAGCCTGATGTACCTTCCAGGCAGGTGCCCCAGCAGTGGTTTGTGCCTCTTGAATTCTCTGATGCTTTCTTGCCACAGATTTCTTATTTCCCACCTTTTGGTACTCTCAGTTTCCCTCTCTGGAAATAGAATTCTCTCATCCTCACCAAAATCCAGTGACTATTTTGGGCAAAATCTATCCAGAAGGTACTGCCTCTCAACTCTTCCCAGCTTTGCTGGACTCTCTCCTCTGCTCTGGTTATAAATCAGGCACCATGGAGGTCACCTCATTTCTCTCTCGTGGACACTACTTCGGGCACTCCTGGCCATGGAGGACCAAGGGTCACCTTAATGCACTGACTAATCCATGGCTGGGACTAGTTAGGCACCTGCCTGGTAGACTGTTGTGCCCGACATAGAGAATTGGGCCTAAGAGACAGTATGGTTCTCCTACTTCAGTGCGAAGAAGGAACAATGCTTGGAATAGACAGCAGTGGGGGTGATGAATGGTTAACGGAGACTTTTGGTGAACACTAAAATCCTAATTAAATATGATTTAATTCTGCTTACAGTGGCAGAAAAGGTTTCTTACAGTTCTTTTGTCTGATTACATCACTTGCTACATTAAGTTCATTAGGAATATTAGGCAATGAATAAAGGCCAAAGGAAATGAACCATTTTTAATGAATGAAGACTAGTATGGAGGCCATTTACTAGCCAAGATGAATAGTAGCAATAAACTGTGGATTCATTTCTTTGTCACTCTATTTAAATGCATGTCTGTTGCCTGTTCTTTTCAGAAGCATGGATAGAATAGGGAATGAGATTTACAATGTTATTTGGAAATTTTTTTTTTTTTTTTAGGAAATGCTGCAGTTGATAATCTGAAAATTCTTAAAATATGGACTCTAAATAATGTTTTGAGAGCTCAGCTTTCTTATCTAGTTGAGTGAGGGGGGTATTTCATGCATCTTCCTGTTTCATTTAGATAACTAGTGACTTCAGTCATAAATGGAAGGGTACCTATTCTAAGCTAGTTACCTTTCTGAAACACGTGCAGAGCCTTTGCCATGCCACTGACTTGGAGCCTGGGCTTCCTGTAGCCGAAGGCTTTCACATAGATTTGTGACTGGAAAGATAAATCTTTCCAAAGTTTAAAATTCTACGATGTTTTCAAAGAGGTAGCCACTGCACTGTTATAGCAGTTTTTTAATTTAACAGAGGAATAAAAAGAAAGCAGTCATATCTTTCCATCATTGCCTAACCCTTTTAAAAAGTATGTATTAAAATTCATATCATTTGGATATTCATGCCTATGGCCTTCAAAACTTTTCCTTTAATCCACTCTGCTGCCCAACCCCCAGGAGAAACCACAGTGCAGAGAGCAATTAAGAAACAGCTGGCTTCTTCCACAAAATGGGCTTTTTAAAAAAGTGCCTTTTAAAACACTCTCCTTGTAGGGATTTCTGCTTCTTGGCATTTCTGCCTTCTCTGTAGGGTACACACCTCAGTAGGGCATTAGTGATCAAAGGTAGTAGAAGCTTGCTATACCAGGATTTGTTGTTGCCAGCTTTTAGCTATCAAAAGTCAAATTATTTTTACTTTCAGTATTTAGAAAAAAAAAAAAAAAAAGACATAGGGAACACCTGAGCCTTGGCCTTAGGCAGAGTTTAAGAGGCTGAGGCCAAGTAGTAGAGCCTGTCTCTATCTCACTCCCTAGTAAGCATTCTGCCTCAAAATTCTGTCTCAGATTTGTCCCTTCTTCTACACAACATCCTGGTGCAGGCCCAGGGTATCCCTACCATCCTCCTGTTGTAGCCCAAACACTGTCCTCTGCAAGCAGCCTCTTGTGTTCCATCTCACCACCATAGTTGATGTCTAACAAATAAGCCAGGTGCATCTCTCCTAAGCTAAAGACTCAAAGTTGAGTATCTCCCCCTTGCCTGCAGTATCAGGTACAAATTCAACAGTATGGAAAACATATTCTCTCCATGATTTGCTCTTGACTTTTCATGGTTGGGAGATAGAGATGGAATGGTACAAGGAGAACGATAGAGAAAATAGGGAAGAAGACCAGCATTTCACAAGACTTGACTGTGCTTAACACCTTTATATATATTATTCTATTTCAACCTGTAAACAAAGCATTTAAAGAGGCATTATTTATCTACCCAACTACCCTCCATCCATCTGTCCATCCATCCATCCATCCCTCCATCTGTCCATCCAACCATTCATCCATTTTTCTTCACTTACTCATTCAACAAATATTTATTGCACCTACTAATTTGCCTAGCACAGTTCAAAATCAAAGCCCCTGCTCTCGTGTAGCTTACATTCTAATCAGAGAGCTAGGCATTAAACAAGTATTATTATCTGTAGTTTATCATTTAAGTCTCCTGTAAGCGAGAGAAGCCACAGGACATTTTTAGTCGTGCACCGAGGTGTTCACAGTTGTGCTTAGGGAATTTTAACTCAGCAGAGTGTATATGATAGAATGAGATGAGGAGAGTCAAGGCAGGGAGACCTGTTGGGAGGACATTGCAGTAATTCAGATAAGAAATAATGTGGGCCTGGAGGAGGATATGACAGTGGAATTATGAGGAAGGATGAATATTAGAATATTTATGGATGAAGAGTCCTTGGTTCTTGGCCCCTGACGGGATGCGGAGAGCAAAGTTGGAGGGGACTCAAAAATGACTCTGCAGTTTTAACTTTAGAGAATTGGGTGTCTGGAGTTCCTTTAAGAACATATTTTGGAGAGTTGTGGGAAATGGAAAAGGATGATTTCTGTGCTGTCATCTTGATTTACAAACGTCACATAATTAGAGAGACACAGCTATATCATTGCACACTGGCCTATGGCATTGTTTGAAGGCGCTAAATGAGTATTTGCAGTTTCTGATAATG
The DNA here is from genome assembly GCF_020826845.1 of Diceros bicornis minor. Taxonomy (NCBI): domain Eukaryota; kingdom Metazoa; phylum Chordata; class Mammalia; order Perissodactyla; family Rhinocerotidae; genus Diceros; species Diceros bicornis. The sequence goes on along the minus strand of NC_080751.1, from coordinate 9,509,971 downwards.
CAAAGAGAGCCTTTGATGCAAAGGTGAATTAATTTCTGCTGGGGGTAGTGGGAGAAGATGAAAAACAAATAAGCAAACAAAGCAGCAATCACTGCAGAAATCTAGGATTAATCGAGCTGACTCTTTTAATATTTAGGGACAGCACTTTTAAAAACTCTTTCTGTTTGCAATTTCTGATAGTTTTTGCCTTGTTTTCATATTTGGCCTCCACTGCTAGCAACTTCATCCCAATGAACATTCCCTCCAAATCCATAATTGATATTGTAAGTCCCCCAGGCGGGTAAAGAGATTAGACTATTTTCCCAAAGCCTCAATGTCACAAGTCCATGGGGAGGAGGGCGTATTGAGGACCTTGAATTCTCCAAGGAAGGATGAAGTGCCCCTTCTCAGTGCGCTAAGCCAAGAGGGCCCCTGCTAGGCTGCTCTTCTTTTTCTGCTGAGGCATTGGTGGCAAAATGTTGAAAGAGAGTCTGAGCAGAGGTTGACGGGAAAAGGTGGGCAGGGAGCAGTGGTGAGTCAGCGACTGGCTTAGGTGTCTGCCAGTTTAGATTTCAACATTTACCCCAAATGCTCCCATCTAGGTGTGAACAGGCTGCCATCCTGGGCGCATGGTAGACACTTCCAACCGGTAAGGGTACAGCATTTCTGGAAGAGACCAAAATAGGGTATTTCAGAAGACTATAGCCAAACCATTACCTTCACACCGGTCATGAGTTCCTTATTCTGATTTTAATTTTTTTCCCATTTACACAGCTTGTTTGTGCATATGTTTATGTGTGTAAAAGATTTAGACAATCAGTAGTCTAAATCAAGATTTAGACATCAGTAATTGATGATGCTTTCTCCCCAGAATCTATACGACACAGTAGAACTCTGCATTAGTCATTATTGTCTCTGCGGTCAGTCAAATACTCAGTGAGTATTTCCTAAATGAAATACCCTCTAAGGTTATGGCCAAACTCAGAATTGTTTTTCTTTCCTCTCTCTCCTCTTGTATGATAATACTCAGGCTTATCATTCTATTATTTTCTTTTGAAGGTTGCTATGAATTAACTATATGGCCAAAAATATTATACATTTATCTAAATGTTAGAGTGTAAAGTATAGCATTTTAAAATCTAGTTTCATCCTGAACAAATCTTTGAAGTGTAAATGTGTGTATCTGAATATATGTATATTTTTTCCTTCACATTTTTATTGGAGAAGAAACAGAGACTGACCATTTAAGGGATTTTTCTCCTGGGGATCAGGCTAGTAATTGGTAGAACCAGGAATGAAGGCCAGGGCGTGCTTAACTCAGGGAACTTACCAGTCTGTTGTAAAGGGAAAGAGGTGAACTAGCTCAGCAGTTTGCAGACTGAGTTCTATGGGTCGCTGGTATTAAGGGAGAATGCCTTCAGGATGAAGGATGAAGAAGAGGTATTTTGGGCACAGCCTCACGTTCCCCCCACCCCTGGTGACACCAGGGCAGCTCTGTGGTCATCTGTCTTATACATTGTGATTCCATGTACGATTTCATCTGGAAAAAGTAAAATGTATTATTATAGCTTTCAAATAGTTTAAAAACCACTGCGCTAAGTTTTAGGATACTGTCCATTTTTTACTTTCTATAGTTCTGAGCATCAGATTCTGCTTCATTAAGTAATTCAGAATTTACTCATTTGTGAACATATCTCTCTTTACTTCCAAGCTATTGAACCCACACAGAAATGTTAAGACTTTAAACAATGTTGGTTTTAAACATGCTTGGTGATGACCTTAAACTATTCCAAATGGTTCTGTGGTTCAGACAGACTTTGTAATGTTGTTCTTTGAGAAATGCAATGGTTGCTCCTTTGCATTGGAGATATTCCCACATGGGTTCACTTCCTTAGTTAAGGACACACTGTCGGGCAAGAATGCTCTTCAGAGCAACCTTTTAATGCCTGAGCATTGGTTCAGGGGTGGAAGTGGGGCGGTGCCACACAGAGAACTCTTACACTAAGAGGAAAATGGAGACAGCCATTGAAATAGTTTTGATTTCACTAAAGCCATGACCCGAGTCAAGAGAGACTTTGGCTCAGTCAGGGCTGAGAGAGGTTCTGTCAAAATGAGTTTGGCCAAATGGAGAATGGATGCTCTGAATCATTGTCTTTAGTATTTCCCTGAACTCTAGATCAAACATGTACATTCTTACTCTTCGTGAAACCTTGGGAGGTAGTGTAACAGAAGTACTTAATTCTGAACCTCAGGCGTGCCATAAAAAGGGATTGGAGGGAGGAAGCAGAGGGATGGAAGAGAATTCTACTGCAGCCTCAGTAGGCTTTAGTGGAGAGAATTCTACACTCAGAACAGGGAACTGGATGTCATTTCATCACCGCTCTGCTCCTCCGCTTCCTGATCTATCCGGTGAGTATTCCTGCTCACAATCTCCACAGAGCTGTGCCCTCCACCCTCCTCACTCGCGTGCTTCTGCCCACAGGAGAGTGCAAGGCCCTGTCAAATCAGTGCAGACCACCTGTTGAGCCTCCTCTCCCTCCACTCCTTCATCTAGCCACATAGGATAAATTGCCCTTCTTGCCTGTGTCTTTTTATACATGCCACAATGCCTATCCCTATGTGGCAAAAATTCTCTCATCACAAATATTTCCACATTTGTTAAATGTTCTCCACTCACTTAGGTTAAGTGGTGAAACGTGTTTTAAAAGCTTCTACTGGCGATTAGTGATGGTCAGAGTGGTGGTGCTACTGGAGGCAGCAGTGTCTGTGACAAGAGTACTATTTTCACCATTGCTGTCTTGCCTCCAATGCCACTGGATCAGGTTTTCATCTTGAAGAAGCCATATTGGGGTTTACTGTAAGTACAGAGCTGTGCTGGGCTTTCAGGGAGGGTCATCTTTGTTCTGTTCATTTCATCTTATCCCACCCTCTCATCATTGCATTATCACTTCTGCCTTTCCTCGTTTCCATTCCTGATGTTAAAGCTGACGCTGAACCTCTGAGGTGTCAAAGACAAAGAGAAATACCTGCCAACACCACCGGAGACTGGAACTGATGCCACTCATGCAGACTGCAATTCAAAGCCATGTAAAGAATGCAGCTTTGCCCGGCACACAGCTTCCCTTGGTCCTAAGGAGTGGGCACAGTGCCTTGAAAACCCGGGGCTGTAATCGAGACACCATTTTTATTAGCAGAGGGGAAAATGAAGCTGTGATTCCTTTTTGCATTTTTCTTTTCCCCAAATACAAGGAAGTAGGTAGAATTCTATATGCGTATTGCACATTTAAAGACCTCTGCAAGGCCCGGTGAAAGGAGCTCTGCATTTGGGAGTGGTTCTGCCCATACTGCTTGGTCAATGTGTGGTCATTCAATCCTGACCACTCTAAGCCACACTTTTCCTATCTGTAAAATAAAGGTAATAAAAATCCTCGTGCCCTCCAAGGATCAGGTGAAGGAATGTATGTTGTTTCTTAACTTCACTCAGCAGATCCCTAGGGTACCATGGAAGTCCCTGGAAGGCAGCTTTGGGGGACCAGGGGAAGGATGAGGGTGTGAGGCTTGGGCATCACCCTTCCCCTGCCAAGGACCCAGCAGCTCCACTGGATTCAATTGGGCAGAATTTTCCCAAGTGTGGTCTGAGGCACACTAGTTCTTTGGACTCTTAGATGTTACATTAAGTCAGGTTCCTTTACTCAAACTGGTAAGAAAATAGAGGTTAAAAATGTTTGAAATTTTTTTTTTTATTTACTTCAGGACTTTTCAGAGCCTTTACTATGCTCCAGTGTTTTGTGATTTCCAAGAGGAGAGAGACAATGGGGAGTCCTCCCAGACTTAGCTGAGTATAGTAGCCTGTTTTTGAGAAGTTCATAGGACTAATATTCCTTGCAGACTTTGTTGCTAGGAGTTAATAAAAGACAGGACATGATTCAATGCTAACTGTATGGGGTTGTGATATTATGATTTATAATAAGAAATTTGGTCTTCATCTTGGTTCTAGCACAGAGCTTCTAAAACCCTTGGAATTTCCTAAGTGATAAAAGAGATAAAGGTATCTTTTGTTATATTAATGTGGTGACCTTTGGATCTCACCTAAAGATGGGGCTGGTTGCCAGGAGCAGCAACCATGTGATTAGAGGGTTGGAACTTTCAGTCCCACCCCTTGACCTCCCAGCAGGGGAGAAGGGCTGGAGGTTGAATCCAAAGCCAATGGCCAATGATTTAATCAATCATGCCTATGTAATGAAGCCTGCACTAAAAGGACAGAGTTCAAAGAGCTTTCAGGTTGGTGAACACATGGAGATTTGGGGAGAATGGCGAGCTTGGAGAGAGCATAAAAGCTCCACACCCTGTCCCCATATATCGCCCTGTGCATCTCTTTCATCTGGCTGTTCATGAATTATATCCTATCATAATAAACCTGTAATCTAGTAAGTAAAATGTTTCCCGGAGTTCTGTGAGCCACTCTAGCATATTAATTGACCCAAAGGAGGAGGTTGTGGGAAGCTCTGATTTATAACCAGTTGGTCAGAAGTACAGGTAATAACCTGGACTTTTGACTGGCATCTGAAGTCCAAGGAGGGGTCATTGGAACCTCCAATCTATAGCTGGTAGATCAGAAGTCCAGGTGACAACCTAGGCTTGCGTCTGGTGTCTGGAGCGGGTAAGGGAGGGCAGTCTTGTAGGACTGAACCCTTAGTCTGTGGAATCTGACAGTATCTCCGGGTAGATAGTGTCAGAATTAAGTTGAATTGTTAGGACACCTAGCTGGTGTCCAAGAATTGCTTGGTGGTATGGGGAACAGCTCCCACCTCCCCCACAGTGGGATTGGGTTGAGAATGGTTTAGGGGTAGGTGCTATAAGTGATCAGAAAGTCAAGAGTATGGCCTAGAGTAGTGAAGAAAGGGACTGGTCGTTAAAGGACTCATGGATTTTGGAAAGGTGAAAGGGCAAAAGAGAGACCATGAGCAAGTCAGAGATAGTTGTAACAGGAAAAAAAAAAAGAAAAGATAATAAGGTTAGTAGTAGAAAATGCCTACTGACTTCTTATTATTGATCAAACGGATGGGTCAGTGTTTTACCTGCATTTTCTCCTTTTATCTTCTTGAGATAGGGGCTATCATCATCTCCATTTTGTAGAGCAGGAAAAGAGCAGCTGGATAATCTGTTCAGAATCACACAGCTACTAAGAAGTACAGCCAACATTTAACTCCGGCCTCCTGACCCCAGAATCTCTGCTCTTTATTACAAGCTCTCTGCCCAGGGAGGTGGCAGGGGGTAGGAGTATGGGACTAACTGGTAAGTGTGAGTGGTGCCAGTTGGAAATAATATTGGGAAGACTGAGAAATGCTGGATTGCAGAGGACCTGGAGACTCTGGCATGGAGCTCAGACTCATTATGTTTAGAGCCACTATATACAGTTGTGTATGCACATAGTTGTGTAGTTTCATGCTGCAAAAGACACCCTGTGGAGGGGCCAAGTAGAGGCTACATCAATCCAAAAGCAGGGGCACATTTTAAACATTTACATAAAAATGCCTTAAGCGTTAAGAGTGGCCCTAATTGTGTTGAGTAAGAGAAAACGTTTTAAATCCCTTGTCCACCATCTCCTCCAGTGAGCTTCTATCATAAAAATTTGTCATGATGAGCTTAAAAGAGACATACTTAAGAAGAAAACACTTGGAGCATTTACTGGCAGCTAGCAATGTCTACACTTCATTTGTTTCACTCACATGCTATGGTAGAAATCACGGTATTGGCACTTAATGGTATAAGGAGCACCAACCTGGGTCTTTCAAGCGGCCATGGGAAAAGAAAATTCTAGAAAACCTACACCCACCGATGGTTTGGGAAAAAGAAGAGTTGTTCTACTTATAGATTTTTAAATTTTATTAATAGGCCAGCTATATGCTCAATTTATTCACTCATATTATGCATTTAGAAATAATCCAAACAACTCAAGTTTATCAATATGTTTATTTGTTTCAGTTTAGTAAGGACAGCTAAAGAATGAAGCAATTTTTAGATCAGAGGTTTTCAGGTGGTGGAACATCTGGAGTGTAACAGAATATTGCGAGATCTAATTATTTTTTATATTTAATTCCATAAACTGGGGCTATGTGTTACAGTGAAACTATAATTACATTGTATGGAGCAGTATAAAAACACACCATGAACATTTCTATCCACTAAAGAACAAGCTTCTATGATCAACTGCTATTCAAAAGTTTCTCTTATTATGTATCTGTTACTTATCACTTTTTAAATTTAGTAGCCTTAGATTTGATATAGAAGGTACCTAATATTTAAAGAAAAAATTATGGACTAAAAAATGATTCTGGCCCTATTCAATTGCTGTGATTTTGGGGGATACCAAATATATTTTAGCAATGTAAATTGGGTTTCATTGTTACATTGTTTCACCTGTATATACTTTGAGAATCATGGTTCTAGATATGGGTGTTAGTCAGTTTGTGCTGCTATAACAAAATATCACAGACTGTGTGGCTTATAAACAACAGAAATTTATTGCTCACAGTTTTGGAGGCTGGGAAGTAAGGTCAAGGAGCTAGTTTGGTCACCTTCTAGTGAGAGCCCTCTTCCTGGTTCATAGCTGGCGCCTTCTTGCTGTGTCCTCACATAGTGGAAAGGGCTAGGGATCTCTCTGGAGCTTCTTTTATAAGGCACTAACCCCATTCATGAGGGATCCACTTAAACTCTTGTGGGTTAAACTCCCATGGCTTAAAGTCATGGCTTAAACTCCTCCCAAAAGCCCACCTCCTAATACTGTCATCTCTGGGGGTTAGGATGTCAACATATGAATTTTGGGAGGACACAAACATTCAAATCATAGCAATATGTATTTTTGTAAGAAGTGTTTCAAATCCATCCTATCAATAATAATATTTGTCAAGTGCTTAAGATGTGCTACATGTTTTACATATATCGTCTCAGAATCATCATGAGATTCTGAGATCCCTATGAGATGTATACACATGAGGAAACTGAGGCACAGAGAGGTCAAGTAACTTGTCTAGGACCCCACAGCTAATATGTAAGAGAGCCATGTATCAAATCAAGACCTCAAAGACCATGCTTATATAAAACCGTGGCACTCTTGGGTTCAATTCCATCTGCTGCAGCCTGGGCAAATTTCCATTGCACTAAGTACCTGATTCTAGGAATGGAATGTCTAATGGTGGAGTTTCCAGGATCGTTGTGGGTACTCAGTCTTGGCAACTAGGCACCTTATATCCTGCCTGTTCTCCTTGTGGGCACTATTCTGATTACTAGAATGACTAAAAGTTCAGGGCAACTTAGTAAGTTGCTTTGAAATGTTGTCTGTTTCCCATTCATTGCCCTCTCTCCTTTAGCTGCCATCTTTCCCTTCCTTATATGGTCCCACACTGTTCTCACTGGAATCCCCCTGCAGATCTGTCTCCTTGGCATGGCCCCAGAATTGAAACCGTCTCATCCTCCCCCTCACTAACCCATGAAATCTTGCCATTCCTGGGTCCTATCTCTTCAGCACCACCCTGAATCTTTGCCAATGCATTTGTGGCCAGTAATGTCTCAATATTACTCTTCGTATTTAAGATACTTTGAATATAATTCTCAAAGTGGGAATTTCCATATCTATTCCCACTTGCAACAGTGGAGCCAGAGATATCTGAAATCATGAATTCGTATGTCAGTTCCACTTCTCGTTTGAGGTTATTATTTACCCCTCCAAGCCTCAATTTGCCACTCTGTACAATGGGAGTGGTTACATCTAGCCTGAGGGGTAATCAAGAGGATAACAGATATGATGTACATATAAACTAGCATAATAAATTCTAATAACTGAGAGACTGTATTAGAATTCATTTTTCAAGTTTTTTCCTTTTCCAATTCTATTAAGACTTTATCAACCACCCTAACTGGAAGAGATCATAAATATCCCCATGTTTTACCAGTGAAGAGAACCAGGGTACAAGTTTACATGATTTGCTTTAAATCTGGCTAGTAGCAGAATCAGAAGGAAACTGAAGTTTTCTGAGGTTCAATCTAATGGTTTAGGGGAGACCCACTTTTCTGTATTCCTAAAAACATACCATGTAGGTAAGTATCCACTCTTGCCCACTCTGCCTGTGTTGTCCAGTGGTGCTGTGGGGAAGGGGACAAGACCCCCCCCGACACACACACCATTAGGAAGATGCATTTGAAAGTTCTCTGAGATAGGGCAATCTTCCCTTTCTAGTAAAAATCCTTGGGTCTATATCAGCTTTCTTTAATGGTTCTCATTAGTGATAAGATTTTGGGGTGAAAAAAAAAACTTCATCTTATTCCCAACCAGGAATGGAGGAGGGGGATGTGTTTACTAACGAGTCCCAGAAGGACCAGTACAGCAACCCACCCCCCCAACAATATTGAAGAACATGAAGATGGTGCAAGGACCACCATGCTTAGAGTTAGGGCATGGGTTCAAGTCACTTGTAGGCTGGGAGACTCTTGAAGTTTCTTAGCCTCTCCTCACTTTGTTACCCTGTGAAATGAGAGTTTCACACACACTTCACTAACTTACAAAATTCGAAAGAGGAATGAGAGCATTCACTTGAAAATGCTTTATGAACCGTCAAATTCTATAGTACTGTAAGAGATGTTCATGATCGTGGGGCTCTATGACCCAGGTGCACAGCTTTATGTCAAGTTCCTGCTTCCCTTCTTGCTGTCCCAGGAGCAGATGGAAAACTAGAGTCCTTCTGACTTCTTATTTTGACTGCATGGTCTGGAAATGAAGCTTATGTACGCTCTCAGATACCTCTCTGGAAGAAGAAGTGTGGTGCAGACCACGCACAGTTGTTATTTATGTTTCCTTATCTCTCCCGCAGTCACCCCACTGTGCTTTTGAGGAGGGTTGGGGAGAGAGAGCGGAACCCCTGTGGTGAGGAGTAATGAGTTTCCCTAGCTTTTCCATGAACTAGCTCTCTGGAAAGCTAACCTTCTCCCCAGGCACTCACTCCTAATTAAGAGGAGGGGTGCCAGTGTTGGTAGATGTCTACTGAAGCACTTCTCCCATTTTTTTCATCATTTGCACATCAACTTCTTTGTCTTCTTAATTCTCTGTGAGTAGTCATGCATGGGAGGAGCCGAGGAGACTATGGACCTAGATTCATGGAAAGAACATTGTAACTGTTGAGCTCGGTTTCCCTCTCTGGTTAGGAGCAGAGTCTGCAGTCAGAGGGCCTGGGTTTGAATCCCAGCCCAGCTACTGTCTTTGTGTCTTTGGACACATCACTCACCCTCTTTAATCCTCAGCTTCAGCACCTGTAACACGGAATAGCAGTATCTCCCCTCAGTGGACTGTGTTGAGTATTTATAAGTCACATAAGGCTTGGTGCAAAATTTCCTCTCAGTAACTGGCCTCTGTGGGTATTTTAATCAGTCTCGTATTTAGCAAATAATCATTGACCATCTACTTTGTTTAGGACAAGATGTTAGTGTAGAGGATCTTGCAGAAAATATTCCAGACTGTCAGGAACACTAAAATGCCAGAGAGAGCTATCTCTATTCAAACCAAATCAAAGCAAAAGACACATCTACAAGCTGTGGCATTGGAGAAGACATCTTGGGCGGGATGAAAGATGGCTTCTTCCACTTGCAGAGTGCTAGAACTTAGACCACTGAAGGAAGAAGAAGGTGGCTGGGAAAATCGCGTAATCAAGACCTTGTCCCAGTACATGGCTGAGGCCTTCTTGTACCTGCATTTCCCTGCAGGATCTGCTGTAAATTTGATAAATAGAAAAGAAAACCTCGAGCTTCTCCCCACACCTCCAGCCCTACCCCTGGGACCTCAAAGTGATCATTTCACTCTGAGAACTGCACCCTTTTGTCTTTCTCTCACCCCAACATTGTTTTAAAGCAGAACCTTCCAAATGCCATTCCTCTTCGGAAGCCAGTATGTTTTTTACAGTTGGAGTTAGCTGCAGTGTCTTTCACAGCTCGCAAGTCATTGGGAAGATTTGATGTTCATTCTGCTAAAATATTGCTGCCTGAAGACTCAACTGTAAAATGCAGCTGTCCCGTGTGTTAGCACTGAGCAATACACCCAACACACTTAGGCACACACACGTGCACACAAACACACACATACAAGGTTATAAATGAAAAAAATTAGAAAATGAATGTATGTTTAATATGTGAGGAGATTCTGCCTAATTATAGGTATCATTCATCCTGAGTAATTTTGAAGATAGCATGGCCGATAAGGATCTGGGCTGTACACAGCTGGTATGTGTGTGCGTGTGTGTGTGTGTGCGCGCGTGTGTGTGTGAGAGAGAGAGGGAGGAGAGACATCTTCCTCTAAGAAGAATGTTTGCAGTCTAACTTCTTAAGCCATGATCTCTACACTGGGTAGTTGGAGGCGCTTTATTAAAGAGATATTATACAGGACAGACTTTGGAAGCAGACAATTCTAGGTTCAAATGTTGGTTTTGTAACTTTATAATTTTCATGAACCTATAGTTAGTCTGTAGTCTAAGTACTATAGACTCAAGCTATACTACCTCAATTGTAAAAAGTGCTACCCACCTCCAATAACCTCTGTTAGAATTAAATATGATCAAATAAATAAAATGTTTTTTGCACAGTGTCTGACAAACGTTGAGAAATAATATTTCTCTACCCTTTCTCTTCTATCTGTGGGATTTGTGTAAGTGGACAATGGAATTTTTCTGACCCTCCTTGCACATTCCCTCTTAGAAAGCCATAGGGTTTTAATTTGACTTGCGACTCCAAGGACACACCTCTTAGGAGAATAAGACAGAGCTGAAGGTTACCCCTCAGCCACCCTTGTTAATGAGTCTGTCGGCCAGTTGCATTAGGTGATTTTTAGATATGCAATAATTCCAAAAGATTTTGAAATTGTCACACGTGTTCAAGATGTAAACACGTGTTATAAAGCAGTCTTATTATAAAGAAAGTTTTTCACACTTTGAGTGTGCTCTCTTGGAAAAAATAGTTGCAGGAATAAATTTTTGCAACTCTTTCAAGAGTCTTTACTCTTAGCCAAAATTCATACAGAAATTGAAGAGCGTCGGAATCTCTATAAAATTGAGGCTCTCCATGTATAGATTTTTAAGTGTAGAATCAATGGCTTCATTTGGCGTTAAGGCTTAAGTGGAATGTTACCACTGTCATCCTTGCTATAAATCAGATTGCTGAATCAAGAGGATGGAATTTGCTGCCTTTCACAAGGGGAGTCTTCGCATCCAAAGCAGAAGAAATATACCTCCTATAGACTCATTTCTACGCCCTACAAGAGGAAAGAATCTGTTCTCCTTATAATTAAAAAAACTTAGAAACTTTACTAAATTTAATGCCTTATAGAAACCTTCACATTATGGCTAATACTAAGGAAATTTGATTTACATTTTTGACCAAAGACAGAGCATGGTACAAATGCTTAGTTCCAAAACTTTTTTTTGTTATCCCTTTTCAAACAAAATCTTGGGCAGAACCCACAACATGCAGACACGTAACAGATAATAAAGAGTTACGTTTGTCAAATTTGTGGGCTTGGATCCCCATCTGCTTGGCCTCTCTTTTGCTGCCTATACCTCCTTCACCCTGCATGTTCAAGCCACCACTTCAGAATACGAGGGCTGCACCGAACACAGTTGGAAACTACTGGTGTAGTGCAAAGAGAACCAACTACAAAACGGACCCCTGAATTCTAGTGCTGGTTCAGCCACTAACCAGGTAGGAGACTGGAGGCAGTCACCACACCTTCCCAGGCCTCTTTTCCCATATCCAGTGAGGGAATTAAACATATGATCTCCATGGTCCTCCTGTTCTGATCTATTGTTTTGTTTCAAGTGATTGGTTTCTATCAAGTGCTCATCTTCATTATCTACATGTAAGAGTATAGTTCTTCAGCATTCTTTCTTTTTTTCCCCTTGTATGCCTTCAACAAATAGTAAATATTCAACAAATATTTAGCTGTTATTATGTTCCAGTCTCTGTGTTAGGTACTAAAAATAATTATTTTAAAATATATTCATTTCTTTCATTTTAAAGTATTTGAAGATATGGTTAGCATTACCTGCTTTATGCAGAAGTGCCATATTTGAGTAAGATTGACCATGGTGTTGGCTGCAAATGTCCAACTGAAGCAGCCATATACTGCTTCCCACCACTGGGGCAAGACCTGAACACTGAGGAAATGTATAGAGCAAGTGTACCTTGTATAGGCCTCTATTATTGTAACCACTGTACTGTAGTCCAATGATTTGGGTTCTGTCTCCTTTCCTTTGTGAACCTTTTGAAGGCAGGCAGTGTCTTGATTTCTGGGTTCTCATCACCTACCTTTGTGCCAGGCAGAGAGAATGTGCTTTGTTCATGTTTGATGAATGGATGAGTATGCAGTGGTTGTGATGGGAGCAAGCCCAGCAGTTAGAGTTTCCAATTCAAAAGCTGCTTCTCATTGCCATATGTGTTGTCTCATTTGGAATGCATTCTGTCAAGATAATGATCCATGAGGGGCAGATGAAGAAAGACTATGCCAATTGTTGAGGCAAATCTTATTAAGCAGTGTCTTATTGCCTCTTGGAAGAAGGGGACTCCCTTTCCTGAGACTCTGAGTCAGGCTATCAAGGCATTTTCCCACCAAAGTAGCTTCCTATCCCTGGGGTCAGCAAACATTTTCCATAAAGGGTTAGATAGCAAACATTTTACGCTTTGCGGATCATATGGTCTGTGCCACAACTACTCAATTCTGCTGTCGTAGCGTGAAAACAGCCATAGATAATATGTAGATGAATGAGCATAGCTGTGTTCCAATAAAACTTTACTTGCAAAAGCAAATGGCCGGCCAGATTTGGCCCACAGGTTGTGGTTTGCTGATCCCTGGCCTAATTTATGATGCAGAAGTTTCACAAAGTTCTCATAAGCTTCAGATTAGTCTTTTCTTACCTGCCATTCACGAAAATAGATAAAATAAATGATCACTGGAGATTTCTTGGCCTTGTAGGATGGGATGGTCTTCCTGCTCCATGCTCCTTGAAAGTCTAAAACACTCTTAAAGAGATCTTCAAATCCCCTGGTAGTTTACATTCTCAAGGTTATCTCTGCCTGCCTTCAAATCTAGATCTAGATTTGAATTTTAACCCCTTTGATGATTTCCATAAACAAGGAATCAAAAGCACTAACAATCAAACAGTCAAAGCATGAGTATAGCACTCTTTAGTGGAGGTTTAGAGAAGAGGAAAAGAGGAGATTACATTGCATAAATGCAGATATCTTCTGACTGAACATTAAGCGTTCACAATTTTTAAATGGCTTTAAGCCATCCCCAAACTAGCAGATCTCCAACATAGCCCTAAATTTAATACAGCCTGCTTTCTCCATGTTCCTTTCTCAACTGTTCAAATGTAAAACCCAAACATTCCCTGTGCCTCTTGCAGAGCAGTTTTGGTTGTCTTGGTTCTTGAGACATCCATGCTGCCATGTTCTCCTCTTGCACCCCATGCCACTTATCCAGGCATTTCACCATACCAAAATAGTCCCTCCCTAAGTGGAATATGGGGGTGATGGGTCAAACATATTCTCCCACATTATATTCACAAGCTGTTGTCCAGATACTGCCATCTAGCATTCTATTTGCTCATCAAAGTCAAACCCCAAAGTGACTAAGACTTTGTAAAGTTTGCCTCTAGAAATGAATTCTCTCTTCTAGCTCTTCCTAAAGTGGCATCTGATCACAATTCATAGCTTACCATGTCTGGAAGGGCTTCTAGGCGCTTGTCTAGTGCAATCTCTTTCTTTCCAGAAGAGATAGCTGAAGCTCAGTAGGGAGAATGACTTGCTTAAAACCCAGTTAGGATTTAAGACGTAGGACTAGAACTCAAGTCTAGAAATTTTTACCACAGAAGAAATCAATATCAGGTTCTATGTCTACAAAATCACTAGGTGCCTTATTTGTTTAAATACAGTACATTGCTCACTGATTAGTACTTTCAGTAAATCACTCTACTCATTATTTCTATCAATAATTAATTCTTTTAGTGATGATTTCTGTAATAGTTCCTATAATGGGTTATTAAAACTAGTATAAGGAGAAGCTGCAGGAGGAAGAGAAGTAGGCAGATGCTTTTCTTCCTGGATTGGCAAAGGGCATGGTTCCAGAGGGGGTGATGAGAATGAGGAGAGAGAACTCTCAGAAAAATATTTCATTCCGTGATCCCTTATGTTTTTGTTAAAGCTTTCCTCATCTCTTGAGACATATATTTTCTATAATAAAGCCTTATGCTTATGTAACTTTTTATGTTTTTCAAAGTGCTGTCATGTATCATTATATATCATTTGATACTTACCAAAGACCTTGAACCATAGTGAATACACTAAGCTGTGAGTCACCTTAAAAGACTACATGCCAGTCAGCCAGCCAGCTTTCCCTGATGACACCTAGACTGTGCCCTGCATGTTCTTTCCAGCTTCAACAATGTACAAACATAAAGACACAAGGTCTCTCTCTCTCTTCTCTTTCTCTCTCTCTCTCTCTCCCCCCGTCCCACCCTTTCTCTCTCCTTCTCTCTCATAAATACTGGTCAGTGGTGATGAAAAAGAAGAATTTGCAGACTCTATCTGACTTCAGAGTGCTTCTTTCTGAAAGTAGATGCACTGAATGAGATAATGGCTTTGGAATTATCCTATACTAACATTAAATTATTCAGCCAATGTGGACATGCTCTTCATTCTGAGAATCTTTTTCCTCCAATCCTCTTAAGATAGGGGTGTGAGTGTTAGAGGAGGAATCTAGAGACTCCATGGTATGGGATAGTCAAAAGTATTTCTAGAAAGGAGATTTTTACTATCCTCAACCAAACTGGACCAAAAACTATTCAAGAAATCAATCAACTATCCCACCATATGAGTTGTGTATTTAATTTTTATAAGCCGTTGTGTAATGGATGGACACTAAGAGCATGTTTTCTGGCTGGTTTATAACAAATAATGCATTCTTTTTGTCATTCTCACCTTTTTTTAATGCCTGAATTTCCTTCCATGTGTTCTGAATGAAACTTATTTGGTGCTGCCCTGACAATCACGTAATATCCTTCTTTGTTTTTTTTTCCTGGTCTGCTTGTGTACCTGTTCTCTTTGCATTTGAAATTAAACCAGCCCAACACTGTAATTGAAAGAGAAAGAGCTTCTGCTTTAATTACTTTCAGTAATAGAAATGACAATAAGCAGGGCTCATTCACAGCCATTACATCAAGCAATGGAGTCATCAGGTCGCTGACCCTGACACCATGAAGCTGCCACCCTGAAGGCTCTCTGATAGGGGCACTTGGCTGTCTGGAATCATAGGTGTTTCTCCATTATCCATAGTTGAGGGAAGGGATGGGGGAGGAAAGTGTGCCTCAGTAGCATTCACAGAATGTAGTGTGGTCAAAAAGACGAAGGATGTGGAAGTAGGAGACTTGAATTTGCTTACTAGCTCTGCTCTTCACTGGCTGCAGTATGATATTGGACAAATAACTTTCTCTTTCTCAGTGTTCTTATGTCTAAAGCAAAGATGATAATCCATGTCATGCCTAAATGAGCAGTTTTTGTAAGCACTCAAGTACTGCAGAATTGAGGATTGTTAGGCTTCTCTACTTTGCCACCCAAATTTCTTCCTTGGCCAAGTGGAAATATGTATTCAATTTGAGTTCCATTTAATTTTCATACCCACTTTCTTTTTCCTTTTTTTTTTTTTTTTGTGAGGAAGATCAGCCCTGAGCTAGCATCCATGCCAATCTTCCTCTTTTTGCTGAGGAAGACTGGCCCTGGGCTAACATCTGTGCCTATCTTCCTCCACTTTATATGGGAGGCCGCCACAGCATGGCCTGACAAGGAGTGCATCAGTGCATGCCCAGGATCCGAATCCCGGGCCGCCAGCAGCGGAGCATGCGCACTTAACCGCTACACCACGGGGCCGGCCCCTCATACCCGCTTTCTAATGGCATCAAATGACCAAAAGGGAAATGTAAGGAGGAAAGAGAGAAGCAAAGGGAAAGACATCTACAGACTTGAGGATCAGCATCTATAGAATCCATATTTGCTTCAATCGACTGCCTTCACTCTAAGAAAATCCAAGATGGCAGCCCTCCGCAATTCCTAATCATTTCAGCATTGGGAAGCCTTCAGAATAGCAACCAAACTGTGAATTTCTTATCTCTCCCGTGCTCCCCCTTTTATTAAAAAATAAAAAGAGGCTCTGTTGGTTAAGAAAGAACATCTGAGCATTTTGTGGCCGTGGAAAATTTCTGCATGATTGAAGGAGCATAATTTGCATTAAATGTTAAATAAATCATTGATTAATTCATTGGCCCTTTGTGGGCAACAAATAAGTACTATGTACTGGCCTTGGCCCTGAGATGACAAGGCTTTCAGACCCTATGGAGTCTAGTCAGAGAGATGGATTCTGAATGCAGAGTCACAGTGCGGTTTATTGAGTGAATGTGGAGTGCTATGCTCTCAGAGGTAAGGAGGAGCCGGACATAAATCCCTTGGTTGTGGAGGGAGGAAGCATTCTAAGCATGCCAAGTGAGTCAGTCAGAAGGTAGAAGAAAGCAGGGCCAAGTGTCAGGGAATGAGACTCATTTCCTCCGTGTGGTCATCTATTTAATTAATGGCGCTTTAAGAGACATTTTTAACTATTTGAGCAAATCATTCCTGAAAAGAGAATTCGCTTCCTGACCAAAAGGAATAAATATAGATTTATTACATTTACAAGCACATCTTTCCACGTGTTTGAATTAGGAGATCAGGGAATTAAGAAAGTCTCTGTCTGTTGGTAGAAATTAACTTGAAAGAATAACAAACTCCTCTTATGTATTTACCAGGATTTTTTTTTTCTTTTGGTTGGTTTGTTTTTTATTGATTGGTGTTTAATAGAGGGCCCAGTGAGACATTTGTAGGTAAATTTGTTAGGAGCCACTTCCAATTAAAGTTCATTTGTAATGAAGATAAATGATAATCTGAGTTAATAGGAAAGCAGTATTCAGTATTACCTTAAAAATGATTTACACGGAGCAATTTAGGAATCTTTCTAGTGCATAAATTAAGGTACTTCTGTGATTAAACTCAAACTACTAAAGCCCCTCAGTTAATTTGATGTGCAGGGTAAAATATCATAAGGAACAGGATCCCTGATCCTATTTGTAAGTGACTTCCTCTAAGAGTCTGCAAACCACTGACCTTGGGCCAACCAGAAGAGAACCAGGGACTTACTATCCTTTGTTACTCTCCTTCCAACCCCCAACATGTACAATTCCCTTTCCTAGTAGATAAACTCTGCTAGAATGAAAACTCAAAGAGAGGTAAGAAGGAGTGGAATCCTGTCTCTGTTTCTATTGCAGCTTCAGCATCTAAAATAATTCCTGGTACTAATAGGCACTAGTAGGCGTGCTATACTATTAGTTCTATGAATGGAGGGGTGGAGGAGTGTGTGAGTGTAATGAACAAGTGAAAGAATAAATTGGTTCTTCCCCCTGTGTATATTAATTTACCTCTGTAAATAAACGGGGAAAGCTTTAAAAAATACTGATGCCTGGGTCCCACCCCCAGACATTCTTATGTAATTGATCTTGAGTGTCCCCCAGGGATTGAGATTTTTAAATTTTCCCAGGTGGTTCTAATGTGCAGGTGTCAGTAGAATCAAGATAGTGGCCCTGTGTCAGAAGGCTGGGACCTCTGTTTCTGTCCAGTTTCATCCCAGACACTGCCCTTCTACTGGGCCCAACACTGATACTCCTATAAGCAGTATCTGTTCTGGTTTAACTTTTGGTCACTGTAGGCTAAGAGGTCATTTTATCTACATTGTGAAATAGTGCTGCTTACTGTGAGATCTTCTGCAAGTCACTTACCCTGTTTGAACCTCAGAATTTGGATCTTTAAAATGGACATAGTGATCTCTGCCTTGCTTACCTCACCATGTTTTTCTGAAATTCAGTTAAGATATTAGACACAAAAATGTTTCAAAAGCCGTAAAGTATTATAAAATGAAAGCAACTATTGTTATTGTTTGTAATAGGAAAGTAGAAATATTTTACTAATTAACTTGTAATTTTAAGGGCATACAATGGAAAATACTTTAGAATGGCATGAAATTTGGTTTCAGAAAATAAGAGATATGTCCCAGATCCATTATCTATGATTCATAGTAGATAAACTCTTTGAGCTTCAGTTTCAAGGATACCACCTGTCTCAGAAATCTGTGAGAACTAGATGAGCACATGTGTGAGAAAAGTACTTTGTGAGCTCTAAAACACTGTATAAATGTTAGTTTGTTTTTGTTGCTGCTGTAATTATTTCTCCGCCTCGTGGAGCTGGCTCCCATTAGCTCAAGACAGTTGATTTTGTGCATCTCTTCTGACTCCTAATTCAGTGACTTGAAATCGGCAATAGTGGGAGAATTTATACAAGGGAAATCAGCAAATGGTACTGATTAGGGCTTTCTTTTTTTTTCTTTTGAGATCCAATTTACTAACACACCACTGCCTGTATCTAAAGATATCTAGCATTATGAAAGTCAAAAGGTAGGTACTTAGTTAATACTGGGTAATTTAAATAAGTTAAGTTGAGGCATGGTTGAAACCAAGAAAATAGCAATGGTTGATGTATAACTCACAATACCAAGTATCTGTTTATTGAGAAGAAATTACATCTGCTTAACTTAGATTGAAAGCAAACAAGCCAAAAACCTCAGTCTTTTTCTCTGACCTATTCAGACACCACAAAAGCATGTACCATTTGCTAGCATAAAACTGAAGATCACCTAGCTTATCAGTTCACTGAAGCCAACCAGTCAGTTTGGATTATTCAAGCCAAAACAAGATTTCTGTTCTTTTTTAGAAAAGCTCTTCTGCCCTAAGGAAGTTCTTATTTTCTTGACAGACCATTTAGTTTTTTTTGTGGCTGACTGATTGCAATCTTTGTCAACCATCACTATGATGACAATTGGGCATCTCTTGCCCCTTAGAACCAGCTCAGAGATTCCCAAAGTAGTGTCCTTGTCATCAACACAGTGGGGTGGCATATCCTGTATCAGCCCTGCTGAATCAAAGGCTGTTTTCCACTTCTGTTCTCTCTTTCTCGTTCTGATCTAAATAAGTGATGTGTCTAATTGGGTCCAAACAGGAGATTTTATAGACTAACCATAGTTGCTGTAGGATCAGACATTTAACCCCGTGTAGTTCTGCACCTTTTTATCCTCTAAGGCACTCGCTGTTTCCTGAAAATTTACTTGTTACAAGTGGATCATATGGGCATGGGTCATGCGCTGTTACAAAAGCAAGTTAAGAAAGGATAGAAAAGCTTCTCTCCCTGTTGGAAATTAGCCAGGTGCACCATTATGTAAGGAGCTCAAGCTTGAGCGCACAGTAATTAAAACAGTGAAATGATACCTTATGCAACACTTTGCAAATATCATATTTTCATTTGTGGCGTTGTGCAAACCAAGCATATCAGGCAGTAATATTTAGTGATTTGCAAACATCCAAGGGAAAGTAAATGAGGACATTGGAATGGAGTTTTTCTGGAGCCTTCTCCTGCTATGCCAATCAAAGGCCTGTTGTGCACAAAGGAGGTGTTATGGCATGTGGAGGTGTCTGGCTGACTTATGTCCCCCAGAATGTTATAGGTCAGCAACATTCACAGTATGTGGTCTAGAAAGGGGAAAGAGAGGTAGAAAAATCTACCCATTGGCATGTGGTATTGAATATAGAGTTTTCATTTTGCAAGTCCCAAAATAATTTTTTTAAGTGCACCCAGAAGTGAGCAGATGTGAAGGACAGAATCATGATTACCAAGCTCATAGGAGACTGATTTTTAAATGATTACCAATACAATATTTAAGTAATCAACAATGAGGTGATGTTCACCATTCCACTGATTAGGTTGTTCTCTACTATGCAGGGAACCTCTTTGCAGATATGAAGATAAAAATAATCAATTTCTAAATAAAAAGTTTCTTGTGTCTCTATTTTTCTATTTCTTCATCTCAACTTGCCCATTTCCATTCTGAATTCGGCTTTCTGCCTAACTATATAGACCATCAGCCTTTTAAAAAAATTAGAGGAAAAGAAATTTGGAAAGCATGACCAGTGTTTACATTAGTCTATGAATTTTATTTCTACTTGCTGTTTGTTTTGATGTCCTGTGGATCAACCAAAGTGAGGCAGTCTCCCCTGTGCCACATAAGTCCTTACAGGGCTCACTAAAAATCCACTGCCCTTTGGTCAAAAGTATGGGAATGACCAATCCCGTATCCTTATCAAAGAACAGGTAGACATGATACTAGAGCTTTTATATTGTGACTAGAATCATTTGCTCAATGATCTCTGACGGTATTACTGATGCGTGGTAATGCGGTAAGTTGTGTGCAGAGGGATGCAGTGTTAGGATTTGGAGTCTTACTAAACTCCTTCTCCAAAGACCACCACGTTCCACACTCTAGTAGCTGCCAATGGAAATGATTATATATGGTCTAATGGTCTTGTCGGGGGAAGAGGGAGAATCTCCCTCTGCCCTTTTCCTTAAGGTTCTTATGGCTGGCCAAATAATTAACAAGACAGGTTAGCAGGAGAAAATAATACCAAGTTTAATAACATGTATACATGGGAGAAAGCAGGGACACTGCGTTTCTCAACACAATAGCAGAAATTCTCGTCTTAAATACCATATTCAGCCAATGACAAAGGAGGATTTTAGGGGTGGGGGGAGTCAGTTACAGGAGATTACCACTAAAGCACAGTAAACAAGAGTAAGGTTTATTATGTAGCTCAAGGCCTCACCTTCCACATTGATAAGTCACTAGAAATGAGCTCATCCCCTTCTCTTCCCAATACAGAGAGGGAGATACCTTTACAAATGGAGACTTCCCTTGTAAATGATTGTCTGGCAACTCCTTGCAGGGCCATCCAAAGAATGTGGCCAGAGAGACAGAACTCCTGATAAGATGGGCTTGTTGGTGCCTTTTCTATTGTAACCTCTATCCTACATTATCTTTATAGCAGTCATGATAGATCTGTTCTAGGAAGGAGCCACCATGTCAAATTCTTTAGGCAGTTAGTGGGGGAGGTCAAATGTCCCTAGAGAAAACAACCAAGGTAAAGAGAGAGATTTCAGGGTGGCCAAATCTTGATCTCCCACAGTCTAAATAACTGAATTACAGAATCTGTGCCATACATCCACAAAAAATATTCACCTTTCATTAAAATAATAAATTATTCATTAAAATTTGAAGGCAGTACACTCCAGTTCATAATGGTGAACAAAATATTCCTCACTTTTATTCCCAGAAGACAAATGGTCTACAATTCTCTCCCTCTGGATCTGCCTCCTATATCCTTTATGTTGTGGAATTAAAACTTACAAAACACTGTAATAAAGTTGGAATTTTCAAAGTGTAAGTGTAAAAAAACCTGCAACTACAGTGTTAGAGCCCCTAGTCGCTGACAGTCATGTGGGTTATATGGCCCTGCTGATGCTGCTTAGGTGTCCATTCATCCATTTATGCAGTATTTATTTAGTTGAGCATCTACCATGTGGCTGGCATGCTCTAGGGTCTGGAGATACAAAGCTGAGTAAAACGCACAGGATCCTTTCCTCTTGTAGTTTAATGTCAAGTGCAGATGCAGCCATCACTCTAATAACTTCACATAAGTATGTAGTGGTAATAAATACTATGAAGGGAATTAAAGGGAAATTGTTCAAGCACAAGCTGGGATAGGGGAGGATTTGATCTGAGACCTAAAGGACAAATAAGAATTAACTAGTTGAAAGGAAATGGGAAAGGGGAGAGGAAGGAAGAAATCCCAGTAAAGAGACAATGTGAAGTCAAGACTGCTTTCTAGGAACTGAAGGAATAGACGGTAAGGAGGAACACCTCTCACAAGGAGACAAAAGAGATAGGCAAGGTCCATCTATTACCCATATTTGCAAGCCTTTTCAACTATGTTGGTCTTTCTCCTACTAACAAAGTCTTAAAGGATTTAAAGGGGCGTCATCCAGATCTGGGGTCCATTTGGGGCTTTAAAGAGTCTGAACTCCGTGAAATGGAAAGACGGTTTTGGAGTCTTGCTAATGACCCAATGACCACTAGATCCTATCCGTTGGTAGGTGCCACAGCCAGTGACAGACTTTGTCCATGCTTCAAATCACTAAATTATAGAAAATGTGGCATACTTGGGCATCTTTTGGTCAGACGTGATCCAGAATTCTCACTTGATTCTCAAAAGGGGTACCTGACTCAGAAAA
The DNA here is from genome assembly GCF_020826845.1 of Diceros bicornis minor. Taxonomy (NCBI): domain Eukaryota; kingdom Metazoa; phylum Chordata; class Mammalia; order Perissodactyla; family Rhinocerotidae; genus Diceros; species Diceros bicornis. The sequence continues at coordinate 9,487,711 of NC_080751.1, read as the reverse complement.
AATTAGAACCATTGAATAGTAAACTCTTTCACAAATGTAATCTGGTTCAACATTTTGCATCTCCTATCTTTTCTTTTTCTTCTTGTTTTATGTAAAAGTTTACTATTTCTAATATTTAAAGTGAACATTAGTACTGGCTAATTGCTTTACTCAGGAAATTGTTGATGGTTGTTACCAAAGTTAATGAATTTAGTAAGCACCCACAATATTCTATGAGTTCCATTCTATAAAGTGTGTGTATGTGTGTCTATTATTTCTGTAATTACTTCTTTTTTTTTTTATAATTTTATTTATTTATTTTTTTCCCCCAAAGCCCCAGCAGATAGCTGTATGTCACAGCTGCACATCCTTCCAGCTTCTGCACGTGGGACACGGCCCCAGCATGGCCGGAGAAGCAGCGCGTCGGCGCGCGCCCGGGACCCAAACCCGGGCTGCCAGCAGCTGAGCGCGCGCACTCAACCACCAAGCCATGGGGCTGGCCCTGTAATTACTTCTTAATTAAAGTTTCTACTAGCTAAGGAGCAGCTGATTACTCTCTTGGCTGTGGATTCAGACTCTGTTTCTTTCAGGGCTTCTGACAGTGGACTGTCCCTTTCTGTTCTGTGACCCACCAAGCTGCCCTCAGGTTTCCAATGCTGAAGTTTCATTCCTGTTTAGTTCCATACCACAGGCACAATGTCCATTGAGGCGTGGCCTTCTGGAAGGCCATTTTTTAAGTTTTGCCATTTATAGCCACCATTAAGACTCAAATACAGAGTGACCAGGAGGGTTCTCCCTCTGTCTCTTATTATGTTTCCAAGTTGCTCCAGACTTGGTGGGGATTATTTCTTTTTTGGCAGATAGAATACTTTCTAATATGATCAGTAACATAGTAAGTTTTGATGGTTATGGTAACACTTTTGTGCAAATTATTGTACCAGGAAATGCAGGGCCTGCAATCCACTCCCTCAGAAATGTGTATTGATCTCCTGCTATGTGTCAAACATTGGAGATACACAATTATAAATCATAGTCCCTGTCCCCAGAGGCCTTACAATCTAGTAGGGTGTGATGGGATATGTTTTACAAGTAATTAAAATAGAATATGTGATTCTTGTCATAGACATATATAATTTAGCTCAATTAATATTTATTAATTGCGATAGAAAATATAAAGATGAAGAGGAGAATGCTGACTCCTAGGAGATTTGGACACATAAAGAGACCTTTTCAATAAAATGTGACAAATACTTGGATACTAGTCTGCACGTAGAAGAGAGCTTCACTCAGTAGAGAGGTTTAGAAAGGGCTTCTTGGGGAAGGTTACACCTGCATTAAGTCTTGCCGGAGGAGAAGTAAGCTAGAGAAGGGGCAAGGTTGTGTCAGGCGGAGGGCACTGAATAAGCAAAGGCGTGGAGAAATGAGAATGCATCATATATGTAAGGAAGTACACAAGGAACATAGACGAAGGAATAGCTACCTCCTCTTCCACCAAAGCAAGTTTCATAAAGGCCATTTTGGAGCTGTCTTTATTACTGAGATGTGGGAAGACGTTCCAAGAAGAGGAAGCTGCTCTTGCAAAGTCATGATATGGGAGAAAACAAGGTGTGTTTAGGGAGCTACGAGTATTTTCCCACTGCATGGTAGATGCTCAGGGAGCATGTCAGGACCTGATGGGAGTCTATGGAGGTGGGCAGGGAGGGGTTGAGTGTGGAGTGACCATTCTCAAACCGTTGGGATTAGTTCTGTTGGAAAAAGATTTCAACTTGGGGTAGTGTATGAAATATAAGTAGTGACAGCTCTTGCTCTCAGGCATGTCAAGTGTATAGAGATGTGTGGACATAGGATGGCCAACGAGTCACAAAACAACGTGCATTTGTCCTTCCTTCACCAGCTATTGATTGATCTCCTGCTCTGCCAGCCCCTATTCTAGGTGCTGGAGATTCAGCAGGGAAAGAAAGAAACATCTCTTCCTCTTGGAGCTTACATTCAAGTAGGGGCAAAGAGACAGTGAATAACATAAGTAAGCAAAAGTGCAGTGTGTTCCTGAGGGATAAATGCACAGGAGCAAAACACAGCAGGCAAGGGGGCAGGGAGCAATTTGGGGATGTGTGTGTAATTTAGATAAGGTGTCTGGAAAGGTGTCACTGAGGAGGTGAAATTGAGTGAAGACCTGAAGGAGGTAATGGAGCAAGCCATGAAGACCAACTAGGGGAAGAACATTCTAGGCTGCAGGAGAAAAGCAAGTACAAAACCTGGAGTGAGGAGCATTTGGGTGTTTTTACAGAATAATAGCGAGGTCAGTATGACTGGATTGAGAAAAGAGGAGAATGAAACCAGATGGATTCAGCTGCAAAAGAATGAAATGGATACAAAGGTTCATTGATCCAAAGAGTCATTCATTCCACCTATTCATAGGTGGAAAGTGAGGTGACAGGTAGAAAGAAATAAATTCTTCCTCTCTTCTGTAGAGCTCTGACCTAACCTTTCTGTCTTGTGGAAAATATGTATTTATTTATACTGCTGGACAGTTTTGCCTCACCCATGGTTCACTGCTGCTGGCTGTGGAGAGCGTTTTGGTAAACAGAGAGAAGCCAGCAGCTAAAGAGTTAAGAGAGACTTTCCACTATGGATGAATCAGACAGGAATGAATCACTTTTTAAATTACAGATGTGGACACCACTTTACTTAGTAACTGTCCTTTAGAAAATTAGCCTTAATCTGTTTGATTTGAGTCATAATCGTAGAACTGTAATTACTCAGAAGAGCCTTATATATCATCCAATCCAACTCTCATTTTATAGATGAGGAAACTGTGGTCCAAAGTGTGAATGAAATGCTGTTATCAATGCATCTGTTTACTATTTAAAACACTATTCTGGTGAAAGTCCTTTTGTAAAATAAGTACACCCCCTCAATTTATGTGTTCAAAAATGTTTGTTCAAAAATATTTATGAAGGCCCTACTATGGTAGTTGACACTATTTTGGTGTCTGGGGCTACAGCCATAAATAAGGCAGATTTGATCCCTACTTCATAAAAAAATTATGTTTGTGGGGAGGGCGGTTGGGAGTGGGAGGTGCAGACAACAAACCAGTAAATTAACAAATGGGCAAAATAATTTCAGACAAATGTAAGTAAGTGCTGTGAAGACAACAAAAGCGTAATGAGTTAGAAAGTGCCAGAGGCATGGGTGGGGCTACTTTAGAGTAAGTGGTCAGGACATCCTGCTCTGAGGAGACGAACCCAGAGCTGCGACCAGGTAGATAAGCAGAGATAGCCGTGTGGAAATTGGGGGACCGATTTTCCAGGCAGAGGGTACAGTCAGTGCAAAGGCCTGAGCTCAGCGTGTTCAAAAAGCAGACAGAAAACCATGTGGTTGAAACATGATGAGTGTGGGGCAGTGAAAGATGAGGGTGGAGAGGTGCATGGGGGCGGCTCACGTGGGGCCTTTTTGAGACTGTGGTCAGAGTCCGTTTTTATTCTTCCATTGAGAAAATGTCAGAAAGCTTTCAACAAGGAAATGATGTGCTCTGGCTGAAATGTTTAGAAGATCGTTTAGCTTCTGTGTGGAGAATGTGTGGAGACAAGAGAGGAATCAAGACCAGATAGGAGGCTGTATCATCAGCTTGACCAAGAGAGGATGGGGCTTAAACTTGGGTAGCATTGGAAGTGGAGAGGTGAGAACAGATTGGATCTCACCTATTATCTTTGAGTCTCATTAGTCGTATAAATCAATAGGAAAAAGTACAAAGAAGAAATATAGATTTCTTTAGTAACCTCATGTAAGGTGATGTGTGGCTTTTCTCAACACAATAAAACTTTATACTGAAAAGCTTAGGCTTTCAAATTGGTTCCTGAAATGAGCCTGGGGTAGGGCGGCTCCTGCCGATTAAAGCCCAGGCATCACTCTTCTGCCTTCTCTCTATCTCTGGCACTGAGCTAGTCTTTTTTCTCTCCCTTCTTCCATATGCCTTCTTGCCAACTGGTATACACCTTTGATTAACTCCAAGGGTTGCTTTCCCAGCAAACTTGGATGTCAAGGAGAATACAGCCTCCCCCAGCTCCCTAATTCCTTGGCGCCTTCAAATATAGGCAACAAGGACCTTGCTTTTTGAGTTGATCACTCAGGGGACATCACAACTAAACTTTAAACGTGAAGACCTTTTGGAGCATCAATACATATTTTTCTAAGTTTTCGTACTCCCCATTCTTTATGAATATCTCTTAATTTTCCTTATTCTTCCCCAGAAGCAGTGCTGGCTTTGAGAGGCAGAATAATGGCCCCTCAAAGATGCTCATATCCTAATATTTGGAACCTTTGAATATATTACATTACATGGCAAGGGGAATTAGGGTTGCAGATGGAATTAAGGTTGTTAATCAGCTGACCTTAAACTAAAGAGATTATCCTGGATTTTCAGGATGGGCACAATGTAATCACAAAAGTTCTTTAAATGTAGAAAAGGGAAGCAGAAAACTAGAGTCAGAGAGAGATTTGAAGAGCTGGCTTTGCAGACAGAAGAAGGGAGTCATGAGCCAAGAAATGCAGGAAGGTTCTCGAAGAACAAAAGGCAAGGAAACTAGGAAACAGATTTTTCCCTAAAACTGCCAGAAAGAACACAGCCCTGCCAACACCTTGATTTAAGCCTAGTGAGACCCGTTTTGGGATTCTGACCTCCAGAACTGTAAAATAATTGAACTGTAAAATAATTTTTTCGTTTGCTTTAAGCCACTATATTTTTGGTAATTTGTTACAGCAAAAATAGGAAACAAATATACTAGCATTCTCCTATTATTCTCTGAGGATGTGACCGTTGAGCTGAGACCAGATAAATATTGTTAATGGGAAGATCCTATCCAGTCTCCTCAACTTATTTTACTGTTATCCTTTTTGAGGTCTGTTATGATGGAGACTATGACTACCACTGCTGCTGTGATTACTCCTGCTACGTTTGATCACTACGAAGGGACTTGCACTGTTTTAACAGCCTTTGTCATCTTTATTTTGCAAAATAGGAAACTGAGGCAAAATAAGCATCTAGGCTGGGATTCTGGCCCAGGTAGTATGACATCAGCTTTTAAATGTCCGGCTTACTTCTTCCTCCATGACGGTCTCACTGGTCAGCACTTGGCAGGTGCAGGGAGGGTGGAAAGGAGGGCTTGAACTAGTGTGCATGCATGAGTTCACCAACCTCAATTATGAATTTACATCTCTGGAGACCTTGCACTGACTCCCATCTCGGGGGTCTCCTAGCTTCATGACAGGAAGAGAACTTTAGGGCATTTCTTCAGAGTTAAGAAAAGTTAATTAACATTTAGAACCAAGAGTCTAGTTGAGGTGCACGTTTCTTGATGAAGGGCTTACTGAGTTGCAGAAGTTAATGGGAGACAGAAAGATTGGACGAAAAAGCTTATGACAAGAGAACCTGGCATTTTTTTCCAATTTAAAAAGTAGGATTTGTTAAGATTCTACTAAGCATCTTACCTTGGCTAGGTCAGTATTGTTGTGTGAGGGAGGGGGTGAGATACTAAATACATAAGTACATCATGGTCTCTGCTCTGTTATAGAATAGCGTTACACATGTACACATGACAGAGCATGTAAACACACTGTAGCACACAACAAGTGTTAAAAGAAAGAGCATCATTAACAATAAAGAATTTCAGGAATGTAGATTTTTATAAACATAAAGACCTGGGCCACAGGCTCAGTGAACCAAATATCCTCCGCTAAGGAGAGGAGGCAATGAGCCATCAAGTTACCACTAAGTAAGTGCCTCATGTCAGTGTTGGCCATGGCCATTGGGAAGGGGATATAAAGGGAAATAATTGGGCCCAGTCCCCAAGGCATGCACAGAGAAATTGCCCAGTTTTTGGGAAACAGATTGGCGAACACAAGCTGGAACAGCTTGCTTGGTAAAAGGACCATAAAAAGCAATAGAGAAAAATATGTAAGTGAAAATAGGAACTGAAGAAAAACTTGGATTAACTTAAATATAATTCATTTAACATCTTCAGTTAATAACCCACATGTGGTTTCCCATCCAAAAACACACACATTTTTGAGATGATAGTTTTTGTAAAAATTTAAAAAAAGGAAAAGAAAGGAAAAAGAAACCCCAGTTGTCTCCCAGAATGTCCCAGGACTAGCTTTCATTTCCATTTCTCCCTAACTTTGGACACTGAAGGTTTGTAGTCTGCATAATAACCCCATACAATCTTTAGTCAGCAAAGGAGGCTCAAATATGATGACTATACTGATGGGGGAAATGTACATGAGTGTAAGTTTCAAGCCCTTGAACAAGATTTTCAATAACAACGAAGGGCTTGTGGGTGATAATGCTCTCAGCACCTTGGGAATTCTGGGTATCAAGTCTTCGTTTCATTGTCCTCAATCCAGAAAGCCAGGAAGGCAAGGCTGGATGCAGAGACTTTTGGCAGACACATTTACCAGGTATAGTTGTATTTTGTTGTCTTAATTAAACAATAAACAAACACACTAAACCCAGAAGCCAAAAAATAAAGATGGAGAGATTGGATTTCATAAAAATGAAAACTTTCAGTATCATGAATTTAAAGTGAACAATTGAGGGATAGATTGGGAGGAATTATTGACAACATATGTAACAGACAAATGATTAATTTCCAGTGTATTTAAAGAGCTCCTACAAATCAATAAAAATTTGAGAAACAGACAAAATATGTGAAAGGATATCTAGAGAAGACATATAAATGGTCAATAGACATAAAAAAATGTGTTCAACTTCAATAGCAATAGGGGAAATATGAACTAAAATAAAAATAAAAAATAAACAAATTTATAATATCCAATGATGGCAAGGATTGGAAAAATAGCTATTTTCATGAGAGAAAGGTTAATTATTATGGCTTTTCTGTATAGTAAAAAGACAATATCTATAAAAATTTTTAAATGTGTATATCTTTGGCCCCAATAATGCCATTTGTAGGCATCTATCCCGCAGACATACAGATGTGCACAATGATCATACATAAGAATATTCATTGGGATCCCATATCTGTTACAAACTTATACATGATACAAATGTATAGAAATACAGAGAATAGCCTCAAAAAATATACAACATATTATTAACAGTCCTGGCTCTGGAGAGGAGAGTAAATATAGCAGATAAGAGAATAAAGGATATTTTCACTTTTTATTTTATAGATTTCTTTATTGTTTAAATATTTTACAATGAAAACATTTACATGCATTGCTGTCTAACTCAACATGTATATATCCATGAACATACTTTTTAAAATCTGTTTAGAAAATTGTTAGATTTGAATAATTATTATTGGTGTGATTGCAGCTACTACAGATGGTAACTAAGGACATTCTAGAATAGAAGAGATTAAACGAATATATGAATAACAACAGTAATTCCACATATAATTGTGATAGTGGAACATAAAAATAGACTGCATTTGTTCTAAATGTAGAGCATAAACTTGAGGATATTTGTTTTGAAGGTGGCTGTATATGACAACATTTTTCTTTTCTTAGAAACCACACAAACACAAAAAGAAGAAAGAAAAAAAGTTAACCCTTTTTTCTTGGACATTCCCTAAACTCCATAGGCTTCATACGTATTTATAAGGAAAGTCAAAGCTGAGGCAGATCCAGAGTTGCCTGGGAGGAAGAGAAAGAGGATGTGAGGAATGTTATGGAAGGATTGAGTGGCAGCAGATCTCAGAGAGCACAAGCAAAAATACATATTCTGCAGGTGAAGTCTCACCCCCACGTGCCAACCTATAATTCGTGTTGCCACAGTCTTACTTATGGATACCATTAAGAAAATCTTACATAAAATATGACTAAACAAGGACCAGCCTGGTGGCATAGTGGTTAAGTTCATGCACTCCGCTTCAGCAGCCTGGGGTTCGCAGGTTCGGATCAGGTGTGGGGACCTACGCACCGCTTATCAAGCCATGCTATGGCAGGTGTCCCACATGAAATGGAGAAAGATGGGTACAGATATTAGCTCAGGGCCAATCTCCCTCACACACACACACACACACACAAATGTGACTAAACAGAAAGAAGACACCCAATAAAGTAATAATACTTTTTAATGAGGGTGTGATTTATTGGAATAATACAAAGGAATGTATTGATATAAGTCATCATACTTATATAAAGTTAAAAAAATCATATGATCAATCATCTCCACAGATACCGAAGTGATAATTTGTCTAAGTTCAATAATGATTCTTGATTAAAAAAACCACACACACATTCAAAATAGAAATGCATGGATACTTTTCTAATGTGATAAAATATATCAATCTTGGCTCAAAACATGATATCTGAACAATTACTACAAACAAATAAAATTCAATGAAGTACCAGGATATGAAATTAGTGTGCAGAAATCGATAGCTTCTATAAAATAGCTGCATAGAGGATATAATGGTAGAAAAACATCAATTTAAAATAGCAAGATACAAAAAATTGAAATATCCCAAAATATACATTTTATTTTGTATGACCCCAATAAAGAAACTTTCCACCTCTCCTGAAAACCACAAAGAAAGTTTGGTAGTAATGGAAGGACACACCTCATGCTTGGATAAGATGACACAATAGCATAAAGATGGCAGATGTCACTAAGTCAATTTATATATGTAACGTGATGTCATTAAAGATACCACCAGATTTAGAGAATCAGACATGTCTCTTCTAAAGTTCATATGCAAAAATAAATGAATTAAAAATGTATGAATACTAAAAAAGATCAGTGAAGGTGTGTAGGACTTAAGAGTGTGCTGTAAGCATATGAATAGATGAACAGATTTCTGGAAAAGAATAGAAATTATAGACAGTAGATCCAAATACATTGGAATTCAGTGTATGAAAAAGGCACCATCTCAAATCAGTAAGGAAAAAAGAGATCATTCAATAAATAGGGTAGTAGTCTAAAACAAATACATAAAATTAGAGTTGAATTGATACCTCAAGCCACACACCAGTATGAATTACAAACAAATCAAAGCTCACAGTATAAAAAGTGAAACCAAAAAAAGTACTAGAAGAAAACATGGACAAATTCCTTTATAACCTTGGAGTAGGAAGGCTTTTCTAACTATCACTTAAGATCTTTCAGTCATTAAAGAAAAAGATAAAGATAAATCCAAAGATTGAAAATAAAAACCTTCAGCATGGGGGAAAAAGTCAAAAGACCAATGATAAAATGGGATATATGTGGGTGTGTTTGTGTGTGTGTGTGTATATATATATATATATATATATATATATATATATATATATATATATGTGTGTATAATAGGCAAAGGCCCAATTTCCCTCAAATAAAAAGAGTGTCTGGAAATTTTGAAGGAAGTGTTCTTTGACCCAATAGAAAAACTGATAAAAAAGTATAAACAAACCGTCACTGATGAGGAAATAAAAACATATGAAAATTGCTCAATCTTATGTTAATAAAAGAAATGGAAATTAAAACTACATTGAGGGGCCAGCCTGGTGGCATGGCGGTTAAGTTTGCACTGTCCGCTTCCACGGCCTGGGGTTCTCAGGTTTGTATCCTGGTTGTGGACCGATGCACTGCTTGTCATGCCATGCTGTGGTGGCGTCCCATATAAAGTAGAAGATGGGCATGGATGTTAGCCCAGGGCCAAACTTCCTCAGCAAAAAGAGGAGGATTGGCAACAGATGTTAGCTCAGGGCTAATCTTCCTCAAAAAAAAAAAAAAAAAAGCTACATTGAGATCCCAGGATTTTTTTACCCATACCTATCAGATTGGCAGAAATCCAAGATTTGATAACACACTGTTGGTGAGACCATAAGGAAATGGACATTCTTACACAATGCTGGGAGGGTATGTGCATAAATTTGTACAATTCTCGTGGAAATCTATTTAAAAATAACTACAAAATTAGAAAATTTCAAATGTATATACAGTTCTAAGAATATAAAGAAATTCCATGTTTGGAATTTATCCCTCACATTATGTGAAATGATATATAAAAGTTTATTATAGTATCTTTTTTTTAATAACAAAAGATGGAGGAAAAACTCTAAGTCTGTAATTAGGAGAATGGTTAAATAAAGTATGGTCCATTGATACAAATGAGTATTATGGAACTGACAAAACAAAACACAAAAACCCCTATGTGCTGTTTTGGATAGATCTCCAAGATACGCTGTTCAGAGAAAACACAAGATGAACAGGAATATGTACAGTAGACACCTTTTGTGTTAAAAAGGGAAAATAATAAGACATGTTCATATTTGCAGGTTTCTAATCCTGTTTCTACCACTTACGTCTAGGTGAATTTGGGCAAGTTATATATTGTGTGTGGGTTTCAGTGTCATCACCTAAAAATGGAAATAATCGCTACCACCTAAAAAGATATTAGAAAGATTAAATGAGAAAAATGTACATAAAGCATTTAGCAAGATATTTGATGCGTAATAAGTGTTCAAAAGGGGTAGTTATTACTATGAGAAGGGGCTCTGCTTTCACTATATGAAATAGTCTGACAGCCTAGCACCAACTAATATTTCTTATTTGTTATAGCTCACCCAGTGTATTTATATATATATTTTTATAACTCATTAATAAATGGCCAAAGTGCCTGAGGATTGAAAGGGGATAACATTACAACTCGAACATTAAGAGTTATAGATCATTAAGGCTCCATCTGAAATCAAGTATCCAAAAAAGAAGCAACAAGGAAGTAAAATCCACTTTGTATAAAATTTAATTTGCAAAAGTTCTCAGAGAAACAGCCACTGGATAAAGTGATTTCCACCTGTGTTGAATCATCAGTGACCTTCAGTGCCTAGGAAGACACCAAAACACAGCATCTGGCAATCAATTTTCCATCTTTCAGTGAAGCCTGAGGAACTGGATAGCAACCAGCATGGTATTGTAAAGAGAAAATCGTGTGGGCCAATTCACTTTCCTCTTGTGGCAGAATGACAGGTCACAGAGATAGGAGAAAAGCAATAGATGTAATCTACATGAGCCACAGCAAGTCTTTTGATTCTGTCCCACATGACAGTCCCATCAACACACTCTGAAGACTGGGTCTACATCAGGGTCTGGGGGAACTGGTGGCCCCTCCGACCCCCACTTAGGTCACCAACCCTAGCAGAGTGCTTGATAGAGCTAGTGCAATAATCTACTAGGAGACTGGGGCTTGTCAGGGATGGTGGAGAATACAGAGGGGATAGAAGGAGGTGGAAATTAATGCAGATCCAAAGACAGAGTGAGAGAGACAGAGAGAATATATGTACGATTCTAGGACCAGGGGACTACATAGGTAGAAACACTCAAGGAGATAAGCATGAGCTAGGACAGCATTGTTGATGGCAAGGGGCTTCTCATGGTTAGATCCTGAAGAGGGGCAGCCAAGCCTCCTGTGTCATCTGTGATACACAGAAAACTGTGGACAGAGGAGATCGGCATGCATGGTCACTCATTCATTTTGAGTGTGTCTGTGTGTGTGTGGGGAGGGGAGAGAGAGAGAGAGAGAAAGGGAGGGAGGGATCTTACTCAGGGGCTTTGTCTGAGAAACCATTAAGTTAGAAAGATGGGGAGGGCAGGGCTCAAACTGGAGAGTCTGTGTCATGAGCATATAGACATAGGAAGGTTTTGTTTTAGACGCTGATGGAACTTGTCCAGTGATTACTATGGAACTAGAAAAAGGGGAATGCATATTATTGTTGAATGGAGGATTTGAATATGAAGACAGAACTAGGGTGGACCAATTTGTCTTTTGAGAGCTCTCCTAGCTCAGATTCTGTCTTTATTATAGAAATATTAAGGGATGGGGGAATACAGGTCACATATTAGCTTTGACTTCAATTTGGACACTAGTGCAGTAATCCTGTCAGGGGAGCCTTTTAGTATGAAGAAGACAATGATATTAGTCCCATCCCAGGGAAATCATGATCTTGTTCTTAACACAATATGGTAAATTTTTTCATTAGAAAGTTCTTCATTTGTCATGTCTGTAAGTACATCCTCTTAATTGTGGCGTTGTCAGTTCACTAAAATAAAAAAAATGATTCCCTGTTCTGAACTCATTCTTGGTTACTGCATCATCATAATAGCTTGATAATTTTATTACTACTCTAAGGCAAGCGATCCTTATTTTGTTGACTACTGAGGAGGAAATTGTTAATGACGTTAATAGTGTGATAATGTGACACAGAACTCTGGGTAATGTCTAGTCTCTTTGTGGTTTATCTGAGAAGCAAGTACAATTGCTAGGAAGAAACAACAGCATCATGATTTTATGGGATGCCCTGACACTCAGCTATGAGGTTGCTATGAGGATTAAATGAGATAATGTATACACAAGGGCTGGGCATGAAGTAATGGTTCAATAAATGTTAGCTTTTTTTTTTAAGTCTGATTTAAATATTAGCTTCCTCTCTTCTTTATATATTGTTGGTTGGTGACTAAGGAAATAACCATTTTTCTTATGAAACACTAGGCATGAAGGAAGAACTTGACAAATTCATTCTTGATACTAATGAGATCAGAATCAATTAATGAAAAGCATTCATTATAGCAGAATAAGCCTTTATGATGATATAAAATGGGCTTAGAACAGTGTCTCTAAATATTTCATTAAATGTCTGTTGATATTATTGTTATGGCTAGAAGGGTTGAAGAGAAGATAATTGAGGAGATGACGTGAATAAACTTATCATATGACATTGACTCCTCTTCACTCATGCAAGTCTATCTTGAAAATCCAAGTACAAACTAACTCCAGACTCTGCTCACAGACTTCAAACTTTGCATTTTTTCCTCCAGAGAAACCTAGGGTCGCAGAGATGGACTATGTCTGGTACTGTCCTTAGCCATCAGAGGGCCAAGACCCTGCTAATATGAGGCCAACGTATTGTTCCTGTCCTTTAGAAGCAAATGCATTGCCTTCAACGTAGTCTTCTTGTCAAAGGGAAGATAAAAAAGGGGAGATGGCAAGGGCTTTTTATAACTGAAAAACACGCAAAAGCTTGTTTCCTTCTTAGCCCCAGGCTTCCTGTGGCTCTAAAGATTCCAGTATCATTGGAGTATCTGAAGAATCACAGCTCTCCAGCTGATAAGGCATTTTTAAGTTGAATCAAAAGTGCATAGAATATGAAATTTTGTATTATTTTATCAACACGTTGAAGCCAAAGTTTCAGTACTGTGAAGAGAGAGCCTCAAGTCTGGGAAGTGCAGGGAGAAACAGGCTGGGAGAAAAGAATCGGGGTAGCTGAGCCAGGAAGGGAGTGGGAATAGTGTGAATGGTGCTGGTGAAAGGAGGGTGTCTAGAGCTGTAGAGGGACCAGAGACAATGGTGATGCAGAAGGGAATTGAGAAGCGGGGAGTGCGAGATGCCATCCTGGGCGTTTTTTGAGGATAGAATTCCAGGAAATAGATTATGCAGGTGTTCCTTAAAACCCTTAATGTTAATTGCCGTCCAAGAAGCCCAGGGTAGATGGGGAGTGAGGAGGAGTAAGGTTATCCATTGCTCACTGAGGGAGGTAGGCAGAATGCCTCACCCCAGCCCCTCTGTGCAGCTGCTGTTCTGGAAACATAACAGGTACCCAGGACACTGGGTGACAGATGAGGTGGCCACGTGGCTGGACAGTCTAGACCAGAGTGACTTTGCTTTGGCTAAAACAAGAATGCTGAATCCCACAGGCAATTACTACCCGAGTTTCTTTTTATCCATCAGCCTCCTTATATGGTTCTGTGGGAAATTGTTCTCACTCAGAAGGTGACCGCAGAAAAAAGATGGAATGCTAGTTAGACGTTCTCCTGACTTCCACACTGAACAAAAAGGAGGGAAAAGCTTTGTCTAAAGGAGGCAAGGACCTGGGAGGGACCGCTGACCTACCAGCCCTCTTTTATCTGACTCCAGTGGGGACAGATCTAGATGTTGGTCCTAAACTCGGAAACTCCTGCTTTGTCCTCTAATGGAGTCTCCCAACTGATCTCTTGATCTTCCTTTTGGTTTTTATTCCTGTGTTCATTGTCTTCTGTCGCTTCTCTGCTGGGAAGATGTATTTTCCTCTGCATTATAGTTTGAGCCTGAAAAGAGAAGGGCACCAGAAAGACCGAAGCTGCTTTTCATCTGAATCCATGAAGACGTGTCAGCATGATTCTTAGCATGAAGTGGCCAAGAAGACAAAGAGTGCATTTGTTTAGTAATTTCACAGATCCATCTCTAATTTAAAAAAAATGAAATAAAATGAGATTCACTTTGACTTCATGTCAAAAACTGAATCCCGAATAAAATGCCATATGTTGAAAACTAGATATGAACAATAACATTAAAGAAACAATAAAATATATAAAAAATTAACTAGTTGTAGAATGCTTATTGATCTTTCTGCACGTCCAAGCTTTTCAATTTATTTGATTAAGCATCGGTGGAACCAAACTCTTGAAGCTTGTAGCATTTTGTTGGATCTTTCTGGCAAATTCTAGGTTTCCAGAGCATCAGGTTGATTTCAAACGGTTACACCTTATATTATTATTATTTTGTGTGTGTGTGTGAGGAAGATTAGCCCTGAACTAACATCTGTTGCCAATCCTCCTCTTTTTTTTTTTTTTGCTGAGGAAGACTGGCCCTGGGCTAACATCCATGCCCATCTTCCTCTACTTTATATGGGCCACTGCCACAGCATGACTTGACAAGCGGTGCGTCGGTGCGCACCTGGGATCTGAACCTGCGAACCCAGCACTGCTGCAGCAGAGCGCGTGCACTTAACCGCTATGCCACTGGGCCGGCCCCACCCCTTATATTATTTTATAATCTTTTATATGCTAACTTCAATTTTTTTAACTCAAAGCAATACCCTTTCTGGAGGAATGATTTTTAAATATCATTCAAAGAAATTTTGTATTTTCCAAAACATTTTTCTGTTATCTCTTTAATACTTTCAAAACACTGTGGGCAGATTTAATTGCTATTTGACAAATGAATCAAGGAAGGCGCGGAGAGGTTCAGTGACTCTCTGAGGGCCACACAGCAGTTTATGGTAGAGACAGTTCTCTCGGATCTTCCTCGTTTTTTGGTCACTCTGTCATTTGGTTATGTGATTTTTAGGCTCAGGTGCACCCCCTTGCTACCTTCGCCATTGTTCATATTAACTCCATTATTTACAATGTTGGACCCAGGTTGGTGGTCCCTCTTTTTAAAAAAACAGATTGTGTAGTACCATGTGGCTGCATCCCAAAGCCAGCGATAGCATCCCCACAGACCGTGGGGGGTAGAGAATCACTCCCAGGCCTCTGAGACCGGCTTAGTGCTTTTTCATGTAGTGCCAGGATTTTATGATCTCAACTGTTTTGTGTGGCAAATTCAATTAAAGTTCTTAAAACTTAATGTATACACCCTTTGACCCAGCAATTTGATTTCTAGGAATTTACCTTAAGGAAATAATATAGATAATGAGTCAAAGATATATGTACCAAAAAAAAAAAAGATGCATTAGCAAGAATATTTATGATAAAAAATAATTGGAAATTAACTAAAGGTCCAGTCACAGGAAATTGGTTGAATGAATTATGGTCATTCCACACAATGGAATATTGTACAGTTCTTTAAAGTAGCTCTGTAGAGCTTGGTTTATCTATAGGGAAAGATTTCCACAATATTTTATAAAATGAAAAAAAAATGCCATTAACAATATATTTAGAATATATAAAATTTGCAAGTATTAATGATACTTATATCTGGGTGAGAGAATCATGAGTGATTTAAATTTTCTTCCAAATAATTTTTATAATTTTTTATTATTTATAAGGAACATTTCTGTTCTTTATAATCATGGAGCAGGGTAAGAAAGGAGGCAGAGTAAATTTTTTTTTTTTTTCTTTGAGCAACTATGTGATCTATTTCCAAGTGAAAAGTTTTCTTAATGGAAGTGGTGTGAACAAAGGATATTTGGTATTCTTAAAATGTTCAAAAATAAGGCTATTTAATGGACTCCTGTATAGACAAGGATCTGTTTGCTTTGTTCTATTCATTAGACCTGGGGTAGGGGACACCCAGCAAAAGTGCCACATTATGATAATGCAGTTGCTTGTATATAAACACATTACCTAGCAAAATTCGAAATGACTTTTCCCTTGACGTGACTAATGTTATTGCTGTTAATTAAGTGGCTTGTTTGGAGGAATAGAATAATTGTGAAATATTTTCAGTACCTTCTTGTCTTTGAAGAGGAATGAGTTCCCATAGTAATAGTGCATATTTATGGAATGGATAGTACATAAAACAAATTAGAGGGTGTCTCACTATACTCAAAGCACTGTTTTCATCTTTAATAAGCCAGTTTCAATCCTCTGGAAAATATTTATAACTGAAGCATTACTCTTAGAAATGTGAATTTGAGAGATTGCCACCAAGGTGGTCCCTGAGACAGATGACAAACAGCGCATAGGTTTGGAGAGAGCCATTCCCAAGTTTTTTCATGGATTGGAAGTAATAGCAGCGAGTTGTTTGATATTCTAGCAGTGTTCTTTTCTTAAAGTGAAGTGAATTGATCTGATTCCACTCTGGTGGAAGTCAATTGCTCAGGGATGGTGAGGCTTCTTCTAAAGGGTCAATTCTAATCAATTAAACAATGTGTTGAGAAGGATCCTGAGGTGAACTCTAGTCTCTATGGGAAAATGAACCATGACTGATTAGTGATATCTGTCATAGTTAGGTGTAGGAGAGCAATAATACCCATCTGGCATTTTCATCAACTCAGATCAAAGAAAAATCATTTTATAAATAATAGTTGGATGGGGTTAGAGGAATTTGTAATATGTTATAATGACTTTCTGATTGTAACAGGTGTAAGCTCTTGGCTTCATTGGCCTAATCTTTTTTTTGACTAAAATCCTTGTTTATAGACCTTTAGGGAATGCAAAATGTCCTTTACCTTTGGGTAAATCAGGATCAGTTTGGGACTAGATTTGAGGCTTTGATATCTGTGGTTTGTTCCATGGAAGCCCAAGAAACTCACTCTGTAGTCATGTTCTCTTGAGATGTCCCTCATGTTCTCCGCATAAAGCTTGAACCCTGAGTTGTCTTGGGCTGAATGCAGTGCTCCCCACAGGCAATAGAACTGATTTCTTAAGACCCCTCTGAACAATAAGCTGATGGTTTTGTGGGTGCTTTAATATTAGTGTTCCACATTATCTCATCTAACCCTCACGGCACCTGTAGATGGTTGAGGTGAACTCCCCATCATATTGATGGAGGAATGGAAGCCTGGAGAAAAGAATATGATGTCACACAGGCTATCAGTAATAGAAGCTACATGCAAAAAAACCTATGCCTTTTCCCCACTCCGTATTCAGACACTAATGGGAGAAAAGATAAAACAGGTGTTCCCAGTATATAAAGGGCAGTAATACTTTGTTCATTTATGTGAATCTCAAAGTCCCAGTGCTTTCATTAAATGCTGGGCAGAATTTCATATACAAATGTGAATGTGTGTGTGTGTGGGGGGGGGAGAGCATAAGCACTCCCACATTTGAATGGACATGAGTGGGAGGATAAATATTTCAAATAAGTGGAGTTACTGCCCCTGCCGTAAAATATAAAAATGCATGCATTTGACATAACCGCATAGACTTTTTCAAAAGGAACAGAATTCCTGACTCTATTTAAAACCTGTCAAGAGGACATTTATTATTGATAAGGGAAAAAAATAGATAGTAAAGGACAGCATGATATATTAGTAGATAATTTAAAATGCTTTTGGAAAAACTATATTTTCTATAAGATAGAAAGAGAAGGTAACCATATCCTTTTTACACACTAGGTGCCCCCCAAATTGTTTTATTTTTGTTTTTTAAATTGCCTGCTTTGCTGTATAATGTGAAGGACATCACTTTGCAAAAATATTTGCATTTATGGGTATGCAAATGATGCTTTTGCAAAGAAAATCGAATGCTAAATGCATGCAGAATGCTGATTAGTTAAGATATTCACATGATTTTATGAAGCAAATAATCATCTAAAATACATCTCAATATAAAAAAAATACAGATGTTAAAATTATTTTATTTTCTACTGATTATAAAATCCAGCTATTATGGGCTTGAGAGAATCAAACAGCAAACCTTAGGTCTTCCCCTCCCTTTGCTGAGGCTGCGCCCAGCTGCCCTGCAGACTGAGGTGCCTGCCATTCCAGGATCCCCTCAGACTTTCCTATGCTTCTATTACGGAGCTTCCAGCTCTGGGCATTTCCTGAATTTCTAACGTACAAAACTGTGAGTTCTTTGACGTCAGGCACTATTCTTTGTTCATCTTTTCTTCTTCAGCATCAGGAAAAAAATAAATATATATATATATATATAACATATATATTTCATATATGATATATATGATATATATAATAACTATTATATTATAATAATTATTCTAGGTATACAGAATAATTTATCACATGTATAAAAGAGATCAAGGATCTTTACTCTATGTCAGGGCCTCAGAAGGCTCTGCCCATAGCTTGATGTAGCCTCTAATGAAGGATTCCTGGTTTGAGGGTAGAGGGTGTGGATGCTAACTACAGCACATTCAAGTTCTTGGAAAGGCACCTTGTGGCACGACTGGGTGTAAGTTTGTGAGGGGGTTGGGGGGAGCATCCTACTCAGGCTGGATCATCAGTCAGGAGGAAGACAGCTATAGCACAGTGAGACACATCATATATTCCCATCACTCAACTGTAGTTACCATTTAATCCAGACTTTTGGAAGCTTTGGCTGACCTCCGAGCTTCGGCTGACTTTGAATCTATAGCACATTTGGATTTCAGTGCCCCAGTTACCAACAGTGCTTGGTGAGCTCCTGGTGCTGGCCTGAGATTTTTACTCTCTGTCCTTTAAGTTCTTTCACATCTGGAAGTATTTTTTCTAAGCTTCCTAAAGGAACTCATTGTACAAACATTTAGAGAAGACCTGGGCCCAGTTCTGAGCAGATTTAATACCTGTATACTATTTCTGCTTCACAAATTACCCCAAACCTAAATGTATAAAACTACAGCCATTTTATTTTGCTCACAATTTTAAAGATAAAGTGTTTGGAAAGGGCTCACTGGGCATTTCTCATTTGGGGTTTCTGCTGAGGTTGCAGGCAGATGTCACTTGGGGCTATAGTCACCTGAAGGCTCCACTCAGCTCGGTACCCAAGATAGCTGATTCTCATGGCTGGCACTTTATCTGTCTGCCAGCTGGGAGCTCAGCCAGGCTGTTGACCAGAGCACCTACGTGACCTCTCCAACATGGTGGTCTCAGGGCAGTTGGACTTTGTAAACAGTGGCTGGCTTCCCCCACAGCAAGCATCCCAAGGATACCAGGCAGAAGCTGCATGACTTTTTATGACCTAGCCTTGGACGTAGGGCAGAGTCCCGTCTGCCGTATCTATTGGTCAAAGCTGTCATAAATACACCCAAGGGGACCCTATCAATGGGGGAACTTTTATAAAAAAACAGGAAGCATGTTTTAAAACCGCCATAATCTCCTTTTCTCAAAATCTGTTATCCCTACTACTTTTTTGTTAGTTGCAATAGCTTATCACTGTTTTGTTGGTTTCCCCATATCTTTCTTAAGTTTCCCCAAATTAAAGATATATATTAAGTGCCCAATATATACCATGAGGATTTTGCAAGAAACCCACCAGACCAATTAAATAATTGGGCAAACCTGCAAGCTACTATCAAATCTTCATCAATAATCACTATTTCAATCAAGAGCGCATTTCCCCACTCCCACGTCATTAACTCATCAATCTCAAGTTTCTCTCGTGTCTTGAATTCCTGATGCCATTTTTTTTCTGAATTTGTCCAGAATAGTAGTGCCATGCTTCAGAATAGCCACACAAGAAGCACAGTTCAAATTTCACTTTGAGCTGCACCATCTGGATTGGGGGCTTAGAAATACATCCAAGTAAAGTTTCATGAAAATGGGCCATTGAAAAAAATGAGTATTGTTAATCTTTGGGGAAACAATAGAATGGAAATAAAGATGACATATTTTTCCAGTGTAATGAACCTCGGCAATTTCCATTGTGGCTGCCGGAGCGGGTTTGATTGCCAGTTGTTAAATGAGCCTGCATCTCGAAAAGCGCGAGTAGATCACGCAGCAGAGTGGCAGAGAGATGATGTTTGCTTTAAAAAGAGAGATTAAACCGTTGCAAATATCATTACGAACAGTTTCACAAAGGCCGGTGCCCTGCTGCTTCCCCAGACAGCAAGTTGAATCTGCCCTTCCTCCTCATTCTTGTTCTCAGATAGTTTTGCAGAATAGAGTGGGTTCATAAAGGGCCCTCATCCACAAATGTAAAGACATTGATAACAAATGAAACATTTGGGAGCCGTTGGGGAAGTTGCTGAGAAGCCCTGCCGTGCCTACCCTGCCCTCCTCTCTGATTTTTGGGTTGGCCTTGCCTCTATCACTTGTTTCTGGAAAATTCTCTGGTCACTTGCCCAGGAGACGTTAAATGCCCAAAAATGCCTCAGTCAAGTCACTCAGACTCTCAGAGTATGTTTGTCTTCTCCCACAGGAAAAAGAAGTCACAAAGACTCTATTTATAGGTTCTCAGCAGATGAAA
Source organism: Diceros bicornis minor (assembly GCF_020826845.1). Taxonomy (NCBI): domain Eukaryota; kingdom Metazoa; phylum Chordata; class Mammalia; order Perissodactyla; family Rhinocerotidae; genus Diceros; species Diceros bicornis. The sequence goes on along the minus strand of NC_080751.1, from coordinate 9,467,127 downwards.
CCTACTACATAGTGTAATTGGAGAGAGGATAAAAGATAAGTGTCTCCCCAAATAGCTCGCTTCTTCCTGCCTGTGTCCAGTTTTCTCACATTAGAATCACGGATGGGTTGGAGCTGCAGTGTTCAAACTTTTTACAGAACTCTGTTTTCAAACAAAATCCTCCTTGGGAGTCTGGTACATAAAGCAGCTAAAAACCAGAGTTGCTCTAACAGAGTACGGGAGACCGTTGAGACGCATCCATGCCCTAGGCAGCCAAGGGGACCTCAGCAACCAAGATCTAGGATCTGTCCTCCCAATGCCCCAAAGAAGATGCTGTCATAGTCTTATCAGTCAGTTAAGCAGTTCAATAGTAGCTGCACTTTACTGAATGAACATTTTCTGTCAGATGCTGCACGTAATTTCCAGTCCTCATAACCAACCTGTGGTATGAGTATTATCAACATCATTTTATAAAGAAATCGTGGCTCAGGGAAGATTAATATCCATCGACAGATAAATGGATAAAGAAAATGCAGTATATACATACAATGTAATGCTATTCAGCCTCCAAAAAAAAAAAGAAGGAAATTCTGCAATATGTGACCACATGGACAAACCTTGAGAACATTATGCTTGGTGAAATAAGCCAGTCACCGAAAGACAAATACTGCATGATTCCACTTATGTGAGGTATCTAAAATAGTCAAATTCATAGAATTAGAGAGTGAACGGTGGTTGTCAGGGGCTGGGAGGAGGAGGAAATTGGAGTTATTAATCAATAGGCATAAAGTTTCAGTTAAACAAGATAAGTTCTAGAGATCTGTTGTAGAACATTGTACCTATAGTCAAAAATACTGTATTGTAGGGGCCGGCCCTGCGGCCTAGTGGCTAAGTTTGGCGCGCTCTGCTGAGGCGGCCCTGGTTCAGTTCCCACGTGTGGACCTATACCACTCATGGGCAGCCATGCTGTGGCAGCATCCTACATACACAAGAGAGGAAGATTGGCAAAGATGTTAGCTCAGGATGAAACTTCCTCAGCAAAAAAGAAAAAAATAACCCAAAAAAACCCCTGTATTATACACTTAAAAACTTGCTAAGAGGGACCGGCCCGGTGGCGCAAGCAGTTAAGTGCGCGCGCTCCGCTGCGGCGGCCCGGGGTTCACTGGTTCGGATCCCGGGCGCGCACCGACGCACTGCTTGGTAAGCCATGCTGTGGCGGCGTCCCATATAAAGTGGAGGAAGATGGGCACCGATGTTAGCCCAGGGCCGTCTTCCTCAGCAAAAAAAGAGGAGGATTGGCGGATGTTAGCTCAGGGCTGATCTCCTCACAAAAAAAAAAAAAAAAAAAAAACTTGCTAAGAGGATAGACCTCATGTTCAGTGTTCTTACAACAATAAAATAAAATTTAAAAAAAGAAAGAGTAATAATTTGCCCTGGTTAGGAGGTAAAGAAGGGATTTAAATCTAGGTCTTCCTGATTTTGAAATCTGAACCCTTGACACTCTGGGGGGAAATGAAGGGAAAAATGTGTCAGTGGTGTGACGGTGCTGGAAGCAGGGGCCTGCCATCAGATGACCTGCCCGCAGTCCTGACTCCACCACTCCCGGCTGTGGGACGCAGGCAAGCCACGTCACCTCTATTTTCGTTAGTGTGTTTTAATTTTTAATGTTTACATTTACTTTAATTTACATATTTAGTGAAAATATATTTTAATGTACATTTTAAATACAGCTACGTTTTTAATAATTTTGAGATATGTCACATACCGTAGAATTCACCCATTTAAAGTGTACGAATTGGTGTTTTCAGTATATTCAGAATTTTGCAACCATCACCACTATCTAATTTTAGGACATTTCATCACCCCTAAAAGAAACTACATACCTATTAGTAGTCACTCCTTATTAGTCCCTTCTCGGAACCCCTAGCAATCACTAATCTACTTTCTGTCTCTATGCATTTGCCTTTTCTGGACATTTCCTATAAATGGAATCATCCAATATGTGGCCTTTTGTGCCTGGCTCCTTTCACTTAGCATAATGTACTGAACTTCTTAGGCCTCTGTTTCCCATCTATAAAATGGGCATAAAGACAACAATCTTTCAAGATTGTTGTAAAGATTAGATAATTCACAAATAAAATTTAACACAATAATCAGGATATAAATTCATAAGGAACTTAATAAGGAAATTAACTTCCTTCATATAAAGAAGCTCATTAGTCAGGACCATAATAATAATTAGATTAATAGAAATAAGGATTATGGGAAAGAATAATGACATGATCTGGAAGTTAAAGGGAATGGAGCCCTGGGGGGAAGGTGGAGACTAGCTGAGAGAAACTTTGTGCCTGTGTCGCCTCGCTTACAATTTTGTCTAAATCAGGCTTTCTCAACATTGGCACTATTGCCATTTTGAGCTGGATAATCATTCTTTGTGGGAGGCTGTCCTGTGCATTGCAGGGTGTTTAGCAGCATCCTTGGCCTCTACTTTCTAGATGCTGGGAGCACCTCTACCTCCAGTTGTGACAACTGAAAATGTCTCCAGACATTGCCAAATGTCCCCTGGGGGCAAAATCAGCCCCCAATGACAATCTCTGACCGAGACCTTGCCTAGAACTTGCCCAAAGCTATAGAAGCTGTTCTCCTCCCCTAAATAAAATACTTTCAGTCCCTATAGTCAATTTAATGCTATAGGCCTACACCATCCAACACAGTAGCCTCTAGATACATGTAACTATTAAATTTAAATCAGTTAAAATTAAATAAAATTTAAAAATCAGTTCCGCAGTCACACTAACCACATATCTACATGTGCTCCATAGCCACATGAGTCTACTGGCTACCATGTTGGACAGCACAGAATGGAATATTTCCATTATTACAGAAAGTTCTAGAGGAGAGCACTGCTATAGACAAACTTTCTAACTAACAAGTAAATTTCTGGTCTTTGGGAATGAAAGATTCATGACTTGTGATTCTTCAGGCCTTAGGAGAGAAGGCAGTCCCTGAAGTGCTCCCTGTGCTGACTCTGTTGGCGATCAGCAAGCCTTCCCTGATTGAATATTCTCCAGTGTGTGCAGGTAGCGAGCAGCCACTGGCCCCATGTCTGCCCCATGGCCTTCCTGAATGGAGGGAGAATGCAACTGAGACCTCTTGAAAGAAAACTGCAGACCTGTCTATCCATTTCTCCGTAAAGGTCGGGGATAAGCAGATTAGCTACCCACAGGGGAAGCCTTCAGGGTAGGGAATCCTGGACCCAGCTAGAACTGGGAAAGTTTAGCAAGAGGGAGGGCCTGAAAGGATGCGGGAGCACAACGAGAGGACCATACTCAAGGTCAAATCTGAAGTTTGAGAGACAGCCAGATATGGGAGCGTGAGCAATCACGCAGTTATAGCAGTTTGTGACGGGGATGTTTTCCTTCCATTCATCTTGTGCCATCAACATAAGGGGGCCATTGAGGATTTGGTGGGCCTGCATGGTTGGTTTTATGTTATCTCGATGAAGCAAAGCCCTTCCATTAAGAGCAAGGCTCTATTTTATGACTGAAGAAGGGGCTACCATGAATCACTTGTGGAAAATAATGGTTAAAGGTAAATAAATCGTTAAAATGATTTAAAGAAAATAGGGCTGTCAGATTTCATAAATTAAAAAAAAAAGACACCCAGTTAAATTTTGAATTTCATGTAAACTGCAAATTTTTTTTAGTATTAATTATGTACCGTACAATATTTGGTACATACTAAATATTTACGTGCTATTTTATCTGAAATTAAAATTTAATTGTGAGACGTGTATTTTATGTGGCACCCTTAAAAGGAAGTGGAAGAGTTGCTGGTGAGGGAATGTAGATCTTGTGACAGTGAGAAGGAAGGGGCAAAGGGGATGGGAAAAAAGATATATTTAACTTAATTGATGTAAATGATTAAATAAATATAATTCTGAGGTAAACTCGGTTAAACTCAGTTCAATCAATTTATTGAGTGACTCTTGTGCACCAAATATATGATGCCGTACACTGGGAAATTGAGGTAAAGAAGACAAGAGTAATTTGCTCTGTTGTGGAAGAATCAGATATGCACACTGATATTTGAAAGAAAATGTTATAAGCGAAATCTTAAGCAAAGTGCAATAATGATAAGAAGGAGAGAGTCATTAGTTCTGCCTGTGAGTTCAGAGAAGACTTTAGGTAAAGTGATGCTTAAGTTGGACATTGAAGAATGAAAACGAGAAAGCACAGCACACATTATGGAGGGGCAGGTGTGATCACGAACTTGGCCAGTGGTCAGCTGTGGTAGGAATCTGGGGCGTGGACAGGTGTGAAGGTAAGGTAGATTGAGATACGGTTAAAAGATGGGCAGGAATCATCATTAGAGGCTCTGGGCTAGGGGCTGTGGAAAGAAGCAAGATCTAATCTATAGTTTGGGAAATGATAATATAAATTTTAACGGCAATGTATTTAAAATACATTAGAAATTATAGGATTAAATTTGGTAAATACTTTCTTAGTATTTTTTAAAAATTGTCTCATTTTGGGCCAGTTTATGTGTCATTCATGCGGGGAGCAATAGAGACTAGCTGTTAAGACCATGGACTTCGAGTCAGATGGTGCTGGAACTGAACCCTGGTTCTGCCACTCTGAATAAGTCATTACACATCAGTCCTCACCTGAAAGATGAGAACAATAGTACACACCTCATGGGGATTTGTGAGTTTTAAATAAAATGTTATATGTATAAAATGCTTAGCATAAAATGCCTGACAGTGCTCAACAAATAATAAATTTTGATAGAAATACTTACTTTTTTTCATATTTTTACCCATGGGTCTTGTGCCTAACTGCTAATTTAGGACCTCTAGCCCCCTTGGAAATTACAAACTCACAGCTATTTCTAGAAGTCCATGGGCCTTGCCACACATGTTCACATCCAGCGCATTCGTGCCAGGCATGGCTGTTTGCCAAGCACCAGGTCCTGTAGCGCCATTTCTTCTGGCATCAGATTCTTCTCTGTTGGGCAAGGGAGGCTCCCTGGCTTCTGCTGAGGGCACTGTTGTAGTCTTAGCCCCCTGAGGGCTCCAAAGCTGTGCTATTGTCTTTGTCATTAGTTCTCCAGTCCTTAGTGTGTTGCAGAGCTTAATAAAGTTACTCTTTTTGATTTTTTTTCCCTTTTCTGCTCTCTATATGATCCATATACATGCCCGTTAGGAGCTTGGCAGAAAGAACCACACTGTCCTCATAATCGCCCCTCCCCTCCGAAGACCACAGTCCTCATGGCTTTAGGCTCATTGCCTCAACATGACGTGTCCCAAGAGGCTCTTCAATCAACTGATACAAGGAGCAGCTCTTCCCCTGCCATGCCCTCTCCCTCGTCTCCCCACACAGTACCATAGAGTAAGGGTTATGAATAAAATAAGATTTTTCTTTACAAGTTGATGCTGCCCATTGGAATTACTGTAGTCATGAGCCCAGGGCATATGGGGATGGAGGGAGCTGGATAATGTTTTAAAATCTGATTGAAAACCTCCATACCGCCTTCCTAAACTGTGAAGTTGTAAAATATTCATTATCAGGTGAAGCTCTCCTAAGTCTGGGTATGAGCAGAGTTGCCCTGTGTTTTTCTCACTTATCCAGTCTGTGTTCATTCGTTTTTCTTTGAGAGCCAACAGACTCAGTGTCTCTTCCTTCCAGCTGACCAGGAAATCACAGACATATGTGGCTAATCATTTTTCTCTCTCAGCGTATTTACAAAGTCAGCCCACCACATGTCCTTTGCATTGTGTTCCTTGCTACCAAGCCTAAATGTGCCATCTGCTGAGACACCAGGCCCTTGCTTCACAGTTGTGGGTATATGAGAAGTTAGTATAGAGAGGCCTGCAGCCTGAGCAGGAATAAACAGAGCTCCTGGAGGGAGATGCCAGACAGGTTCGTAATCACAGTGGCTCTGATGAGTACAGACTGTGGACCCAAACCTTTACTAGATAGAAAGCTTGATAAATACTCCTTCTAGGAAATCTGACCCATTAGTAATTATTTTCTCAGTATATATAATGTTATGGGGAATATTGTTCACAATTGTTCCAGTAGCAAAGGGATTTTGTAAAGAGCATCAATTAGCAAGGTTTGGAACTTATATGAGACTTTTAGGATCTCGTAGGATTGTCACTAGTAGTTATTTCTTTAGTTATGAGAACATCTCTAGTTTCAGGTCAAATGCATTCCCACATTTGTTATGTGGAACTCTTAGCAACAGGTCAGTCCCATCATGGTTATTCTAATTCTGTTTTCTGAAGTCTGTTGTATTGTGTAATCTCAAGGGAAAAACAATGGTTGGGACATGTTTCCTATGGTTTCTAAACACCATAGGTGTTTAGATTCAAACAAATAATAGTGACAGGGATTTAGGTAAGTCCTACTCTGCCAATGGATCATTCATATTTTAAATGTGAAAGCTTGCTGTTTATCCTTTAGAAAAGCAACTAATAATTTTTGCTGCAAAATACTACACCTGCACATCTGTCTATGAATTTATATTTTTGGTTATTAGCAAAATTGCAGGAGAATAACAGAATAGATCCAGAAATCATTTTGAAAAACAGCAAAAATGGAGGGCTAGCTTGGACAATCAGGTGGTGAAGGTGAGTAGATAGCAAGAAAGGGAACTTTTTTCCCAGTCAGGCCATTGCTCAGTCCATGCCATTGTTGCTCTCTGAAGAACTCCAAGGAAGCTGAAAAGAGAGTGGCTGGGTCTCAAGTGAAACCCCAGGTCCCCAGGAATAGCTGTGCAGGAAACTGCCCTTCTACAGGAGCATTGCAACGTCACTGGTTCCCCCAGCTCCGAGACAAAAAAATACTCTTGTCATTTTCTTTTCTGTTCATTGAAAATTTCATTAGTCGCTGTGTGTATTTCCCCTAAACAAAGCTGTGTTCCCGTAAGCAAAGGTGTTTAAGTAGTTTATATATCTTATTGATTTTAAGGACAACAAGGATACATCAAAGGTAGAAAAGGGTATTCAATTAGAATGTGACCTTTAAAAACACAGAATCATAAATGTTGGACTTGTTCTGGACTTTAAATATCATTTCATATACTAACATTTGCAAATGAAAAAACCAAAGTTGAGACAACTGAGGCGATTTGTCCAAAATGTATTACCCCATGAAACAATTGTAATAGTCCAGATAATGAAAACCACCACATGCATTTACCCAGTGTCCTCCAGTCCACACACAAATGTGTGTGAGTATAGGTATTGTATGTCTTAGATGCCATATAGGTATTAATTCAAGCCATACTGAATTCGTATATCAAACAAGGCACTCCACCATGCACTGTATGACTTACTGCAGTAGATTCATCTATTTGGTAGAAGAACTGAGTTCATTTGCCAGTTGAAATTGCCGATTGCAGTGCATGAATTTGAAAACCTTCTGTAAAATGAATTTGGTATAAAAGATGTGTCGGTGAAGCTCTCCCTACTTCAAACAAAGTAAAACTTAAGTGTGTGTGTATATATATATATTTTAATTTCCTTAAGTCCAGGTACATTTAATAACTTAGGTAAGTAGTATAACTATGAATGATCATCAGAAATCTTTGTGGACCTGCCTCATCAGATGGAGAGGATTTGAAATGAGTAGAAGCAGTTTGCATAAAATAAATTAACAGTTTGTTCTAACCACTTGAGAAAACCTTCTGTTCTTATAATCTATCATCAAAAAAACCAGTCTCAGTAGTGCACCTGGACGTCTGGGTGGGCGAGAGGGTCTATGTAGTTGTTGCATGTGTGTGCTTAATAGAGTAGAACTAAATAGCAGTGGGTTAAAATTTATCTTTATCCATTTTTCTCTTATCATTGTTTCCATTTTTTCTGTTTCATTTGTCCTTCTGTCTTTGGTGTAGTGTGAGGAGTTAATATTTTAGGATTATGCTTATCTAAGATGATTTTTTAAAAATTCATTTTCAGTATTTACTTTGCTTTGCCATATCCTGCATTCAGGTTGTTACCGTAGACTTGGACAGAAGTTGGGACTTCTCTTTATAGCCCATCTTTATACTCAAAAGCAAATCATTTGTTATTTACCCACACTTATTCTAGCTTTTCTAGGTTTAAGCAAGTGGCCTTCTGTTCTCAGTTCTGCCTAACACTTCTAGAGCATTTTCAAGGTGAATTCCTCCAGGCTGATATATTCAAAAAGTGGCCCCAAGATGTATGTGTAGACATAATGAGAATGCAGGTGGATAATATTAAGACCACGTACAGTTGAACAATCCATATAGTTTACTAAGTAAGTATCTCCATCCTGTGAGAAGTGTTGTTATTCCCATTTTATGGATGAGGAAAACTGAGAAGTAATTCTGTTAGATGTTGTAATTAAGACTCAAGGCCAGTCATTCTCTCTCCAGACTCAGCGCCCTCTCCAGAATGTGGATTATGTATCTACCAACACCACCTGTCGCTGTCTTTGTAGCGCAGCTTTTCAAATTGTTCTCAGTGCATAGGAACCACCCATGGATCTTGTTAAAATGCAGATTCTGATTCTGACTCAGGTCTGGAATTCTGCACTGCAAACCAACTCTCATCCTTTGCTGCCTGAGATTCCACACTTCTTACAAGCTCCCTGACTCCTGGTCCACCAGCAAACATTGAGTGATAACGACCTTAGCAAGCTTCTGTTGGCACAGTGGTGTAGCCGGGCACATTGACCCCAACCCCGTTCCGATTTTCAGTGTTCCCTTCTTCAATATAATTAACTGCCTCTTCTCAGAAAATATGTACGTAGGTATGAAGGTATGTACTTTTGTACGTACATCTTAAGTCTTAAAATGAGTATATCGTAAATGATAATGGATATCAATAGACAGAAATCATTCTGTTTACAAATATTCATTTCAGAAAGTAGCACAGCAGGGACATGTTTAGTTAAGTGGACCGTACACTGGCAAACAGTGTTCTGCAAAAGCCTTGCCTCCCACATGACTGAAAAGCAGCGGTATAAAGGGAAAACAAAGTGCCTATTCACTCTTTAAAGTGTGCCTTTTGCTCCATTAATGCAACCAAATTGAGGCTTGATTGGTTCCCAGGGCCCGACCTCCCTGGCTCTGCCCTAAGCAGTTAGGTCTTAAGCCCTAACTCTCTGGGGAGCTTTTCACTTAACAGGAGTAAAAACAACCCTAGCGGGGTTTGCATTAGCATTTGCTTTTGTCACAATTCTGAGAGACCCTAAACCAGGAGGTGAAAACTGTTTCTGAGTGGTTCTGAGAGTAGCTGAAGCTATGGGAGCTCCAGGTTGCCAGAGTGAATTTTTGCCTAGAGTAAAAATTTCAGAAATGTCATGACTCCGTAACCCTGCAGACATGCTGAGCTTCGCCTGCTGCGCGGTAATGCCTTTGGCATTATTTCTTGGCCTGGAGGATCCAGGGTGGGGAGGTTAATTGCGGAAGCGGAGTGTTAGGTGCAGAGCAGGGGTAGGATGGATGCTGTGGTTTTCGGCAGACAGCCCAATGAGTCTACGGCAGGCCTGCTGTTAGTCCCACATCTTTATCCCTTAAAGGTAAGGACCAGTGGGCAGGTGTGTAATTAACATCATGAAGAGATGTTGAAACTAGGGACACTGTTACCCTCTGAAATGAAGTAAGGAACTTTCCAGAAATGGGAGACCTGGCACTCTGATCCCTGGTCCTCTGTTGCCAGCAATAGGGTATGCTGGGCCAGAAGAGATTATGTGATCTGGCAATAGGTGGCTATTTACTGACTCAAAACAAGTGACGTGGTTGGAGAAGGGTTATATCTGTCCTCAAGGTAGTACATCTGAAGTATCTTAGTTTTTAGTTTCCATCTTAATAGGAGATGGGATGAGGAAGTGGTGCTATTTCTACAATATCTCAAGTTAAATAAAACTTTACCTGTATTTCATAATTTATGAACCTGATTTTAGGTACTTTTGACATTTACATCACATTTTTAACAGTTTAAATTCTCTCCAAAGAGAGAATCACACAAAAAAAGTACTTTTTTTGTGTGGGGAGCATATACATTGCAAACTTTCAGTGAACAACCCCTGCCTCTCCCCTGTGCTCATGACTACAAGTTGTGAACTGCTGGCCAGTGGGCCAAATCTTAACCCAAACTGCATTTTATTGGGCCCACAGAGTTTTTAATGTTTTTTTTTTTAATTTTAGTGGCTAAAATTTAAAAATTGAGCATTTTTATATGAAAAATCCAGATTTCCAATGACTCTTGAAACTGGGAGACTTGCCATCATAGGGTCTGAGTTGCAGGGTGCTACCAGCCTCAAGAACTGAGGAAGAGCACTCTGCTTCAGACTGGGAATACACTCTCTAGTTTGCTGTGGACCAGACCGCTCATAGGGCCAGTCCTCTGCTCTCTCTGATGTCTCATCGTAACTGTTTTCCACACGTGAAGTGTGGTTTCCCAAGTTTCTGAGCAAGACTGATGCTGGAATTTCACCACGTCTTACAATATCTGCGTTAACCTAAGTCGTAAACTCACTCTTGACCCTGTTGGAGGAATCACGGTACTGTCGGTGCAACCCTTTTCCATGACATGGTCTCCTTCCAGCCAGCGAGCACAGAAACAGGTTCCTCCAGCAGCTAATTGTTTTATGAAAATATAGATTTTAAAAACCCCACTCTAGGAATAGGTGGAGCTCACTCATTTTAGAAAATGAATTCTCATTTTTCACAAAAGAATAGACGTAAGGTCTCATTCCGTGTGAGTCAGTTTACAAAAGTTAGATTTACACAAACCTTTTTAAACTTTAAATTTTTTGAACTTTTACTTTATAGAAGCCTACTAATGGTTTCTGTTTTTAATGAAGGCTGAAATATAAGTCTGGAGATCCAAGATCTTTCCTCCCGATAATTAACTTTATTCAAACCATTAGAAATGCACCTTATTAGTTGTTTCCCAGTTGGGCACAGGTCATGCAATCACCATCTTGTTGTTGAGTGTAACTATTACGTAATTTGCCGTGAATTAACTTTCTGAAACATACCATTAAGATGTAATATGTATGCTTTTGGTTCTTTGAATAACAAAAAGACGTATTTAGGGCCTACATGCTAATGAAGGGAGAAGGTCTCTCAGCTTCTGGGGAGCAGATACTTGAGGGTAGCCTTAGATCTGCAGATGATCCAAGCTTTGGTGATGATGATGAGAACACTCCCACTTGGCATCTGTGCCCTGTGCATTCACCGTCCTTTCATCTTGGAGCTCACATTCATGGGCTACTCTCCAATGTCTGAATTAGGGGACACTGAAGAACTTAAGGGCCTAATGATGCAGCCTGTGTGCTGGGCCCCGCTCCTCACCAGCATCTTCCCATGAGCAGACCCAAAAATGGAAAGGACCAAGCCCTGGAACTAGACTTCGACTCTCAAGAAAATTACATTTTGACAAAAAACCGTGGATTTGTTTTGTGCGTTTTGGAGAGGCTAAGATAATTTTATGCCACATACCCAAAAATGGAAAATGTGATCTGAGGATCACCTTGTAGGAGAGCTGATAATATTCTTGAATTTAAAGAAATAAAAGAAAACAACAATGGCTTTCATACTAAAATTGAAAAAAAAAAAAGACTAGCTGGAAAAAAAAAATACACAGTCCTTCCCAGACAGACATTTATTCATCCATTTATAAAAGATAAGAGTGATTAAGTATGTATAGTGAGTGGTCTCTAGAAGCAGACATTTAATTTCCTTCCTGTTTCCCAGCATCTGCAAAGGTAACCTTGTTGTATTCAACATCTGCTCTGCACATTCTCTTGAGAGCTCTAATAGAATACTAGGTCTTCTTGTCATTCTGTAAAATGAGTTGTTTTGAAGGAAGAAGATGGAGGGCACTCTATATAAAATATTGTAATACCAGAATAGCTCTTTTCTGTTTTCAGAGTTTTTAAATCCTAGACACTATTCATTATTCTCAATTTGCAGAAGAGAAAAATGAGAGCTAGAAAGTTTGATAGCTGGCCCAAGGTCGCATGATAGATAATGAAGAGGGACAGGACTCCTCATTTCTGATTCAGGGATTTCTGCTGTCCCAGGTGAGCAATCCTGCTATATTGTTTTGATATTTCCAGTTATTCTCTGAGAGTCGGCTACAAATAGTGAAGTAGGAAAGAGAAACATTAAAAATTATTTCTGTTCTGAAGGAATCCATATGACTGCCAACTCAGCAAGACGTGTTACTTCCAGACATAGGAGCCATCTTACCTTTTAACTACATGTTAATAACCATCCAGCTGCTTTGTAAGGGAATTAGGTCGTTGGGAGCTCTTCAGGTGGAAGATGTTATTTTAAGTGCCATAGAACCTTAGACAATCACGACTAGAAGTGGGGATCTTCCAACTCAATCTCTTCATTTCACAGATGAAACCACAACCACAGAGATAAAGTGACCTGCCCCAGGCCCCATTGCCAAGCACTATACCCAGTCCAGTTCTCGGGTTCCTCTTTATGCTCATCAAGCCATTTCCCCTCCATCAAGGAATACTGATAGGATTGTCAACCAGGAATTGCATCTCAGGCAGGTTTTTGACCTGTCCGCTTTACATAATACCTGGAAAGGATTTTTAGTTAACAGCTAAACAGCTTTCTAATTGGCATAATTCATGCAACAGACCTCTTCTCTCTTCTTCCACTTTCTGCTCTTTTTCTTTAAAGTGCCTCTCAAGTATTGCAATAGTATTTTTAAAATATCTCCTGGGAAGCCTCATGGTGCTGCATTTGTGCAAAATTACAGTGCAGACTCCGGCATTTAGGAATGCAGCCCTGCTTGTTCACACCCAAGCAGGGCTCATTGGTCTTTGGCTCACACCGTATTTCATGGCATACAGTGCAGTTGTCCTTGCCAGGTTCCCCTGTCACAAAGTGCAGCAAGTGCCTCGTGCAGGCCAGAGTCTGTGAGCACACCTGCCTCACCTGGCATGACAGGCGAAAAGAGGTGCTTACAATCCAATTCTGGACCTAGAAGAGTATCTGGCACCTGTTGTCCAATGCATATTTGAATGAATAAATGAACATTGAAACCTTGCTTTTGCAAGGTTTTAGAATCGCTGAGTTTGAGTCTGCAGCACCTGAGCCCGTCTGACTAAGCCGTTAGTACCTTGCTTCCTTCACAATTGCCGGGTTCACGGGAGTCTCCAGGATTCTCAGCATGTAAGGGAATATTTTAGTCGCTTGGATACCAGCACCCTGTTAGGATGGTGGGTTTGTATCACTGATTTCATAATGATTCCAAGAGATTCAGAGCCATCTCTGCCCATCAGCGTGTGAGCCAATCTCTAAATAAACTTCCTAGAATCAAGACAATGCTGCGCCCACACAAATTACTTCTCTTCTTGTCACCATGGCAACACACTGGCTTTCTTGCTCGCTCCACCCATTTGCAATCAGCACAGAGCCACTGGCTTAATAAAGCCTGAGAAACTTCAACAATGGGGATTTCTTGCCGTAAGGCCACGATCTTGATTAATTCATATCGGCTGGCCAGAGCTGTGGGTTACTGTCACACTGACCCTGCTTGGCACTTAGGAAAAAATTTCCCACCATGATTTATTTCTACTACCTATCCTCAGCTCAGCTCTTCCCTTTCCAAAAGGCAGTCAGTCAACCAATCAATCAATTGAAGGACGAGATTAAACTGTTTGGATACTGAACAGGAGACTACTTTTTCGTCTGTCTAGATCAGGATTTCTCAATCTTGGCCAGTGCTCAAGAGCGGATGTTGAGCGAGGAAGAGCAATGGCAAGGAAGGGCGCTGTGCCCCTCTGCCTCCAGCTGGAGCATGTTGTGTGTTTGCTCCTGGCTGCTGGCCTCTTGCCCTGGACCAGCTGCACAGTCCCCTCCATAGCCTCGCTGAACTCAGTCATACCCCTTCAGGGACCACTCCTGTTGGACACTGGGAAGTGAAGTGGGTCAAGACCTGGAGGCTCCTTGCAAGGTCAAGACCTTGGAGCCTTGGGCTGGGCTCTCACCTGAGGTGGATAAAGGCAGACACAGCTGGAGAGGCCCCTGCAAATTATGGCCAAGGTGTCAGAGGATCTGGTAGCAACTTTGCCATTTTTAGGTCTCCCAACCCGGAACGGAGAGAGAATCCTGGGCCCTTGAGCAAAAGCAGCTGCCTTCATTTAACTTCTGGAGCAAACAGGACAAACCATTTAATGTCTCCCATTTCTTACAAGATAAACTACAAACCATGACCTGACTCCCCGCATGCCTACCTCTCCCATACATCTCCTGTCACTGTCTCTTTATAATCACCTGCCCCTACTATGAGGAGTTGTATGTTGTTTTCTCAATTTTCTTTCTTTCTTTCTTTCTTTTTTTTTTTCCTTGCCTCTAGGCCTTTGTTCTCACTGTCCCATTGACCTGGAATGCTCTCCTCTCTTCTCTTCCTATTCATCCTCAAAACATATCCTAAATGTCCAACAATAGACCAGTGGATAAGTGAATTACAATATGTGGTAGATGCTGTAGTATGCCACCCAGTCTCCCCTTCAGGGCCAAGGCACTCATTGCCCCAGCTGTCAGGAGTGTTGGCTACTGACCTTTCACAGCTGAGCCCTCTGCTATAACAGGCCTGGCTTGAAGGAAGCTGCTTTGCCCAGGCTTACATCCACCCACATCCAATGACTAGTTCATGCAAGGATGCAGAGGCTCGGCCCCTTTGCCTCTTTCTGGGACTACTCGGAAGGGTCATCCTAGCTGAGAAAGCCCCATGGGATGGGCTAAGGCCTCCGTCGCAGCTGCATCACATTCCAAGCTCTTCCTCTGCCCAGTCCTGCTTCCCTCCCTGTGACCCTTGCAGACAACCTTCTGCGAGTCCTCCCCAGCAAAACTCCAGAGTGCAAACCTCAGTCTCAAAGTCTGTTTCTCAGGAAACCCTAAGACATGGCAAATCTAGGACAAAATAATATGTAATCATTAAAAATTTAAAATGATGTATTACAGAATATTTAATGACATAGGAAACTGCTCAAGTTAATGAAGTAAATACAAAAACAAGAGGCAAAACTATGCATGCGTTATGTTCCTGAATATGTAAGAATATACTTGAAGAGAAGAGAGAGAAAATGAGAGCAAGAAAGAAAAAAACAATATATCTTTTCAGGAGGAATTACTCCTAAAATAGAACTAAAAATAATGTCCACCTCTGGATCTTTTTTTCAGTTTTCTGTTTGTTTTAAATATCCTACAATGAACAAGTAATCATTAGAAAATCTAATTAAGTCATTTAACAGTAAAATGCGATAATGTTACTAAAACTCTCAGAACACAAAACATAAAAACAAAAGTCTACTTAACCCACTCTTGGAGGAAAAAGGGAAAGCTTCACCTTCCGTGGTCTGTCTGTATGCTGTGATCTCACTCAGCCCTACGCCCCTCCTGAGTTTTTGGAGTTGATTTCTTCCTTTTTTGTGCAACTCTCTTCCTATGTATATGCATCTGTCATTACCGTTAACCACATGGTATCGCAGATATTTACATTTATCTCTTGTATTACACTGAGAGTTCCATGAGGGCAGAAGATCATGTCCTCATGCCTTGGACATGGCCTCCACCCTGTAAATACTAAATATATGTTACTGAATGAATAAACGAGCGAATGAAGTTGCATTTAGAGTGGAGACTTGAAGAGTCAAGAATTTGATTGGCATGGGGACAAACTACTGAAAGTGAGAGAAAGGATGTGGAAAGAAGCCATGCTTTCTGGTGGTGTCAGAATAGAAGACTATGGAAGAGGAGGCCCTCAGCTGCCTGAGCTTCCCTGCTCTATGGTTGACAAAGAACTCCAGAAGCAGCTGAAGTTGCTGCTGTGGCTCTGAGGCTTTCAAGAGAAGCGTCCGTTTTGGTTTCAGAAGGAAAATGATGAGTGCCATTCAGTGATGAATGTCATGTTCAACTTTACAGTGCTCTCTTTTTTCTAATCATTCTTAAAAAAAAAAATGCTAGTGTTCTTTCTGGAATATTTTTGAATTTCTCCAAGTTAAATTTTGGAAGTTTGCATTTGAAGCTTTCTGGCAGTACCTTATTTTCTGTCCCTGCACGGTTTTCCTACAATTACTAAAAAGTCCTGGCTTTTTTGTTTTCCTTAATTGATGTAAAATTTACTTACATAAAATGCACCACTTTAATCATTTTAAAGTATACATTTAGTGAGTATTGCTTTTTTGCCCTGAGTTTGGCTTTTCTCTTAAAGTGACAGTTAGCCAGTCTTTGCAAAGATGTTAACTGGTTCTATTGAGCTGACATTGCAATAATACTCCTGGGTAACGTATTTTCATTTAAATAAGGATATTGATGCCTTAACTCAAAGAACTAACTCCGTTCTTCATGGCTTCCTGTCACTAGAGGATATGGATCAGATTTGTTAGTGATGTACATAAGAATCTTCTGAGACTGACCACTGTTCAGCCTTTCTCAGCTTCCTCTCCCCTTATGCACTGTGAGCCCAAGGCATGCTCAAATATTTGTACTTTCTCAAGTGAGCCACGTTCTCTCATGCTGTTGTGTGTCTTCCTTTCTCTGCTTGGCAGATGCCTACACATCCTTTCTTGAGACAAAGTGCAGGCATTATGATACCTGGGAAACTTTCTCCATCCTTCCCAGAGGGAGTTGAGAGGTAGCCACTCTTCCCTTGTCCTCTTTCTTTCTCTTTCTCTCCCTCTCTCTCTCTTTTCTATTCTCTAGACAACTTCATATGCCCCCAGTTCAACATTTTCCATTTTGGTTTGTAACCTTCAATTCCTTTGTTGTTTCCTAATAAGATTGTGTGTGAATGCTTTGAGCATAGGGACTGTTTACATATCTCTACTGTTCAGTGATCTTGAAATATAGTAAATGCTCAATAACAGTTATTGAATGCAAAAAAAAAAAGACAACAATATTTAGGAATCTCTGGCAGACTGGTCAAGAATTTTTTTTGGTGGAATTCACTTTTGAGCACCCTTCACGTGGTTGTCTACACTTAGGACTATACCTAATGAACAGTATTTGCCTTCAAGTCATCAGAAGAGTAGGAAGCCAGAATGCTGACATCTCTGGAAATTTTCTGAAACTCCTTAGAGAAAGATGCAAACTATTAATTAGATACGTATCATGATGGTATGTATCTTGGAGCATTGTAGCCATCCCAGGATAATAGACTATTTAGCATTTTATCATTTCCAAAGTATAGGAATTCACCCTCTACCCACTTCTATGTATTTGATATAGATCTTTTCTGAGGGCTCTCCAGGGATCATCCTGTAGTCTAGACTCTACTACCAAGGCTGTGGACTAACAAACCAACGAGTATATAAACTGCAAATAAAATAAAGAGAGCGATGTTCCGATTATTGGAAACAGAAAGCAATGATGAAATGTGTGGTGCTAGGAGAGAGATCAGGAGAGAGAAGAAGTTGGGGGAGAGGGAAAAAAAAAAAAAAAACAACAAAACTATAATTTTTTTTTCTTTTTTTTGTGAGGAAGATTAGCCCTGAGCTAACATCCGTTGTCAATCCTCCTCTTTTTGCTGAGGAAGACTGGCCCTGGGCTAACATCCATGCCCATCTTCCTCTACTTTATATGGGACGCCACCACAGCATGGCTTGACAAGCAATGTGTATGCCCACGCCGGGATCCAAACCTGCGAACCCCGGGCCGCCGAAGCAGAACACACACACTTAACCACTGCACCACCTAGCCGGCCCAAAACTATAATTTTCTTAATGTCCAAACTCCTTCTTGCCTCAGTCTTCCAAGCAGAGCCTTCCCCATTCTAAGCTGACATGTGTTTACTGACCCCTCCAGTAAAATGTGAGGGCTGGGTTATCAAATGTTCATGTGCATAACAATCATCTGGGGTCTTGTTTAAAATTATGGATTCCTAAAACAAAATCATTATCTGGAAGATATATCTGCACTTCCATGTTCGTTGCAGCATTTTTCACAATAGCCATGTTATGGAAACAACTTAAGTGTTCATCTACAGAAGAATGGATAAAGAAAATGTGATACACACACACATACATACACACAGAGAAATATTAGCGTTAAAAAAGAAGGAAATCTTGCCATTTGCAACAACATGGGTGAAATTGGACGGCATTAAGTGAAATCAGCCAGAGAAGGACACATACTGCATGGTATCACTTATGTGTGGAATCTAAAAAACAAAAATGTCAAAATCATAGAAATAGAGAGTAGAATGGTGGTTGCCAGGGGCTGGTGGGTGGGGGGAACTAGGGAGAGGTTGTAAAAGGGTACAAAATTTCAGTTATAAGATGATAAAATAAAATAAAATGATAGATTCCTGACCATCACCTCAGTTTCTGATGTAGTTTCTCTGAGATGGGTCCTAGTAAATTACCTTTTTAACAAGGCCAGATGATTCTGTTAGTGGTAGTCTAATCAATGTACCATACTTTGAGAAACAGTCAGAACTATCTCTTAGCCTTATTGTATTGGTTAGCATTTTTCCTAAAACAGCAGTCATGTATCAGCTCATGTTTTATGGTGGATTGGCAGTTTAGTTTGGGCTCAGCTGGGTGATTCTTTCACTGATTTTGCCTGGGTTCAGGTATAAAGCTCCAGTCAGCTGGTGGCTCAGCTGGAGCTGGAAGGTCAAAGTTGGCCTCTGCACATGACTAGTATTTGGCAGGCTATCAGTCAAAGGGACTTAACGTCTCCTCTGTGTGGTCTTTACAGCAGGCTACCTTGGGCTTCTTCATAGAGTAGTCTCAAGATTCCCAAGAGCAAGAAAGAGCAAGCCCCAATGTATAAGCACTTTTCCAACCTCTGCATATATCACATTTTCTAATGTCTCATTGGTCAAAGAAAGTCACATAGCCAAATCTAGATTTGAGAGGAAGAGAGGTAAACTGCACCTCTTGCTGGGAAGCATGGTAAAGTCACATTACTAAGGATGGGAGGAATTACCAGGGCCATCTTCGCTAACAAGCTGCCACACCTATTATCTCAATAAATTAATATGTCCAGTAATGTTTGAAGAACAAAGTTTATGAAAGATTCACCTTTTAAAAATATAGATTAATGCAATTGCAAGTTTATTTTCCAAATAAAAGCCCTTCCACTAATTTGAATCCCTCAATTTTTTTTTGAGTAAGAAATCAGTGGATTTATGTACAGTGTGATGGGAATTGTTGTAATCTTGGATAGACTCATGAAAATTTGTAGTCCTAGTTAATGTCATCAGCTGTAAATAACTTGATGGGGGGAAAAAAAATTACCAAAGCTCTAGCGATCTGGGGAAAATTAGGTAAGAGGGAAGGATGAAGATCTTTTGTTTCACTGCTTTTCTGTGGGGAGTGGATAATATAGTGCCAAAGATTATAGCATCTGCCTATCTTTGTCCCAATCTTGGCTCTGCCATTCTTTAACATTTTTTTTTTCTTTTTGGTGAGGAAGATCAGCCCTGAGCTAACATCCATTGCCAATCTTCTTCTTTTTGCTAAGGAAGATTAGCCTGAGCTAACATCTGTGCCCATCTTCCTCTATTTTTTGTATATGGGATGCCGCCACAACATGGCTTGATGAGCAGTGTGTAGGTCCGCACCCTGGATCTGAACCTGCGAACCCTGGGCCACCGAAGCGGAGCGCATGAACTTAACCACTGCACCACCGGGCCGGCCCTTGGCTCTGCCATTCTTGAATTGTTTACCTTGGGTAAATAAATTAATTCACCTTTCCATGCCTCATAGGGTTGTTGTAAGTTTTTACTGATTTCTTACTCAAAAATGATGGATGTCATAAGAGCTCACAAAGCATTAACTATCATCATCATCTTCATTATCATCATTCCAGAAAAAAATCTGGTGCTAACCATACCATAGCTCTCTTTGCCCACCTAAGAAATGAGCAGTTGCCTACAGGATCTACATTCAGATAACTCTTTGCCTCTTCCAAATCCCCTAAATAACTTTTTTTTGTTTTTTTGGTGAGGAAGATTAGCCCTGAGCTAACATCCAATGCCAATCCTTCTCCTTTTTGCTGAGGAAGATCGGCCGTGGGCTCACATCCATGCCCATCTTCCTCCACTTTATATGGGACGCCACCATAGCATGGCTTGACAAGCGGTGTGTTGGTGCGTGCCCGGGATCTGAACCTGCAAACCCCAGGCCGCCGCAGCAGAGCGTGTGCACTTAACCGCTGCACCGCCGGGCCTGCCCCTCCCCTAAATAACTTAAAGACTGACCAAAGCCTTTTATTCCACGAGGACAGGAGCGAATGACTTTGCCCGAACCTGTTTCTATTGTCTAGCAGGGTCTTATTGACTAGTATTCCCACTACAGTTTAAGGCAAAATGTATTGTGGTAACCAGTTTCCAGGATGGCCTCCAATGATCCTTGCTTTATGGTATCCACACCTTTGTATAAAATTCCTCCCACAATGAATAGAGCTGATCTGTGTAACCAAAAGGATATTATAGAAATGAAGGGTGACTTCTGATGCTAGGTTATAGAAGACTTTGCAGCTTTTACCTTACTCTCTCTGATCACGTACTGTGGAGGAAGCCAGCTGCATATCATGAGGCTACTCAAGCAAACCTATGGAGACTTCATGTGTCGAGAACCTGAGGCCTTTTGTCAACAGCGAGTACAAACTTGCCAACCATGTGAGTGAGCTAAACTTAGAAGTGGGCATTCCAGCTCCAGTCAAGCTTTGAGATGCCTGCAGCCCCAACCAACATCTTGGTTATAACCTCATGAGGGCCCTCGAGCCACAGGCGCTCAGCTAAGCTGCTCTTGGATTTCTGATCCATAAAAACTGTGAGAGATAATAAATGTTTGTTGTTGCTTCAAGTCTCTAAGTTGCAGGGCAATTTTTTATGCAATGATAGATAACTAGTACACCTGTTTTGATGTGGGGGGTGGGGGGAGAAAGCATAGATGCACTGGCTCGTAGGAAGAGACAGAGAGCAGAAGGCCTCAGAGGGCGGAGGCTAAGGGTTACCAGAGAGCAACCTCACAATGTTGCTTATAGGCACAGTCCTGGAGGCCCTTATCTGGAAGAGAAGCAGCAGAATTCAGTGTGCCTGTGCTGTGGAGAGAGCCTGCAGGGAATGGCACTAGGTAACCGGGAGGTTGCGCTTTTCCTCTTTATCATCTCGGCCGTTAACTGGAGCGAAGCTCTTTGTGAGAAACATGGAAATTGCTGAAAATGGAGTTGAACTTCCTCCATCTCTCTTTAACTGGAAATATAATTGCAACTCCTTGCACATTGCTATGATTTTTTAAATCCTGTCACGCTTTGTTGGCTCACTGCTTTTCATCTTACTGTTTATTAAAATAGCCTGAGTCCTCTTTGATGCTGAAAGCCCAAGTATGTGATTGGAGGCTATTGCCAAATTACAATTCATTTTTATTTGATACTAAGGTTTTTGACTATTCATTTTTAACTTTTTTTTTTAACTTTGGAATTGGGGAGTGGGAGTGGGGGGAAAAGAGAAAAGTAGAAAATAGTGAATGGCCAGTTGGACCCCTCTCTTGGGCTCAGGAATCTGGCAGTTGTCAAAGCACCACCACACACATTTCATATATTCTTCTATGAGACTTAGTCCCTATGCCCTTGGCTAGTGGCGGGTAGAATGAACTGTGATCCATGGGTGAAGAGCTATGTCATGTGTTCCTATTAGAGTAATTGATGATTTAGCCATAGGCTTGTTTAACCCTTTGGAGTTGTGGATGAGCTGATTCTAATTTGCTCTAGTTAACTTTACAATGAAATTGAGATGGGTACTCCATCTTCCTAACAAGGTAATTTTGCATTTAAGTCTACTCTACAACCAGTGGGATGATGCCCAGACAGAAATACTCCCTGGATGGTTTCCAAAAGTATCCTGTATAAGGAGATTGTGGTTGAGAAGTATATTAGTTTCTTGTGCTTCTGTAACAAATTACCACAAATTTGGCTGCTTAAAACAACAGAAATTTATTTTTTCACAGTTCCAAGTCCAGAAGTCCAAAACCAGTTTCACTGTGCCGAAATCAAGGTGTCAGCAGGCCTGAGCTCTCTCGGAATGCTCTAGAGGAAAATCTGTTCCTTGCTTCTTCCAGCTTTGGTGGCTGCTGGCATTCCTTGCCCATATCATTCTAATCTCTGTCCCCATGGTCACACTGCCTTCTCCTCTGTCTGTCTGTGTCAGATCTCCCTCTGCCTTCCTCATAATGATACATGTGATTGCATTTAGGGCCCAAGCAGATAATCTAGGATAAGCTCCCTATGTCAAGAGCCTTAACTTAATCACATCTGCAAAGACCCGTTTTCCAAATGAGGTACACATCACAGGTTCCAGGGAGTAGGATGTGAGAGCTTTGGGAGCCATTATTCAGCCGACGGCAAGAAGCTTCACATCATTTCATCCCCAACCCTGAGCCTTTCTCTATACCACTTCTATATTTTCCTCATTGGTGCTGTAGTCCAGTTGTTAGTGTATCACAGAAAGGATAAATGGCCCCCATCCTCTTTGAAAAACTATAGGACAGAACACATTAGATGGAGGAATTGTAGCAAGGAAGGAGGGAGAGAGAGCAAATAAAGTTCTGCCGAAACCTACCGCCTCCACGTTCTGTGCTGTCAGTTGTAGCTATCCTGCTTGTTGAATGCCTTCCTTTGAACGCTTCTCTAAGTTTTTACTCTGAAATATAGATTTTGTTACCTGTTCAGAAATTGCCATCTCACATGTTACAATCAAGACCTTGTCTGTCATTGTTGCCCACTACAAAGTTTTATTAACCCTGGAGTGAATTTACTGCTCCACTCCCGCTGTGGGTTCCCTGACATGGTATGTGGACCTGAGATGAAAACCCACTTGATGTATGGTTGGAGGGTAATAGACTTCTCTCACTAGGACTGATAAGTCATTACAGGCCTTTACGTTCAATAAATCTGAGGTGAGTCCCGGCTGGCACTTATTGTGGGGAAGGAGAGAGTGGGAGTGAGAGCAGGATTGATTGTTTTCAAAAATGCTGTCTAGCCATGTACATACTACTTGGTAATAGACGGGAACATTGGCAGGGGTTGGAGGATGGCTGTTGAAGTGATTGTACACTTGGTCTCAAAGGCGGTAATACATGTGATCTCTGATCTAGATTTAACACAGGGGAATTCTTGGATGTGGGGAAAACCTGCAAATGTAAATAATGAATTTAGGCCTCTGCAAAGTTTTTGAGTCAGAGAGAGAGCGAGACACAGGCTAAGGCTAAAACTCAGAAGAGGGATAGTTCCAAATGCTTTGGCAAGGGAATTTTATATATTGGCAGATTTTGACCCTTTTCAGAGTCACACAACGTTTCTTAAACTGGAATCTATAGAGAGACATTGAGACCTTCACAGATTCTCAATTAGAGAAACTCTGGCTTAAAATATATTGTAGAACCTTTGCCTGGTATCTTAATCTCTCCCTAATCTAGCTCCATCTTCCTCTCTTAGCCTACTTTTCATTCCTTCCACTGTTTTCCCAGTCAAATTGGGCTCCTCAGAATTCCCCAGACTTCTCATATTTATAACTTTGCACAGATCACATTCATCCTCTAAAATGTCACGCTAGCCTCTCTCTTCCTCTTTCCCTGGCCCTCCCCCACAGCATGTCCCCTGCTAAGAGTTCCAAGCTCTGCTCCAATTCCTCCAGTGCCAGGTCCCTGGGCACGCGAGCCTTGGTACTCTCCTTCATGATTTCTGTAGCATTTAAACTTTGAAAAGTGCCTTCTTGGGTACCCTGCTGCTCTGCACTGCTTATATTTCTTAATTGCTTTAACTTTTGGACAAGAATGTTTAACTTAAGATTTTGTGTCTCCTTCTCCTATCACGTCTTTCTCAAAAACAGCATGCTTACTGTAAATAAATAAAATGTATCCCCATTTCCCTCTTTGAAAGTTGGCAAAATCAGCTACTAAGACGGTGCTATGGGGAACACACCCTTCTCTTGTCTACCATTCTAATACTCAGGCACGATGCTAGTCCTGCCACTTCCAACTAAAATAACCTGTGATCAAGTTGTTGTGGGTACATAGGGGAGAAAAGAGATGGTGAAGATGGGGAATCCCTGAGAAAACAGGAAGGATGGAGGGCCAGTGAGGAACCTGTGGCGTAGGGTATGTGACAAAGACGTCGAGGAGCAGCCAGTGCCTGAGGTTCAGTTAGACATTGTTGTACAACACCCTCCAACTCAGCATCAAACCTCCAATGAAGTGTATTTCACACATGTGTTGTCTGAGTGTATTTTTGTGTGGAAATTAAGGAAAGAGACTAATTTTCATATTTGAATCAATTGAAGTGAAGCAATCATTATGAGTAGAAGCCAGAGGCTTCCCACAAAGGTAAAAATGAGATAGTAAGCACTGAAAGTATTTGGAGAAATGTGGGTTGGTGATATGAGGTTGCAGCCAATCTTCTCTAGATCTCATGGGGGTAGGAGACCTCAGGAGGCATTGGAACAGGTCCAAGGGATTTTGAGGTGAATCAAAGAAAAAGATATGACCACAAGGTGGCAGTAGCACACCTAAGCCTTATTGGCACTTTGAGGACAGGTTTGCCTGGGGAAGTCCCTCACAGCCGGCATCTGTCCAGAGGCTACTGCCTAGGGCAGCAACTCAGAAGGGGAAGAAGGCAGGGGAGCTCCGGAGGAAAAGAGGGATCAAGAGGGAGCTTACTAAGTAGATGATGTGGCTTAGCAACATGGAGGAGTCTTTGGGTTAGAAAGGGCAGCAGTGGCTTGAGGTCTTTATGGCCCTGGGCTTATCTTATCTATGGCTACAGATGATGGGCACAGCTTCATGGGGTATGCAAAGCCAGCAGGCTCTAAATGGCTAAAAATCTGCTTATTTGGGCTATAATTAAAATAATTTCAAGTGTAAACATTTCACTTTGGCAGCAGTAGGCTTTTGAGCTAACAGGTCTTAGCCTACAGTGAAGAAATACACAATTTAGGGACCAATACACAGAGGTCATCTTTGGTTCATTTATATAACAGACATCACACACACACACACACACACACACACACACACACAAACATTCTTACAGGATTAGAATCATACCATGTGTGGTGTTTTGTAGCTTTCACAATAATATCTTAAGCATTTTTCTTTTTTTTTTAAAGTAATTTTTTAATTTTTTTTAAATCATTTTATTTATTTATTTTTCCCCCAAAGCCCCAGTAGATAGTTGTATGTCATAGTTGCACACTTCTAATTGCTGTATGAGGGACACGGCCTCAGCATGGCCAGAGAAGCGGTGCGTCGGTGCGGGCCTGGGATCTGAACCCGGGCCGCCAGCAGCGGAGCGTGCGCACTTAACCGCTAAGCCACGAGGCCGGCCCTTAAGCATTTTTCAGTGTCTTTAAAAATTCTTCTAACACATTATTTTTAATGGCTGCATATTATTTCATCCTGAGCTTTTTGTATGATTTACCAGTCCCCTCTTTTTTATATTTTCCTACAGGAAGCCTACTGTTTTAATGTTGACCTACAGATATGTAGTGATGGTGCCCGGGGCTTTCTGCCTCCGAATGTGTTTTTGATTCTTAACTCTGCTAGGCCAATGGTTGAGTTGAGGAATCATCCAATGAATTTTGAAAATAATGTTAGGAAGAAAAGATTTCATTCAGATTTTTAAATATTTATTTATTAGGCATTTACTTATTTAACAATGTGATAAATGGCCTAAGCTTGCAGATATGTTTTAGTCAAAAAACAACTGTGCTCATCAAGTAAGCATATTATGCACAGAGCACTCCATCATATTGGGCCCCTGAAGAAAACTAGTTTTGAGGTAAAGAACAGACCCCATCTGGTTACATGTTGCCAACTGTACCAAATCATCATGACATAAAACATTTAAACAGATAGTGGATTGATTAAGACTGGCATTTCCGCATTTAAAATGACGTTAAGTAGAACGCTATTTAAAATCTTGACATTTGTTTGCAAAGAGTCGATGAGCTAGAGAAGGTGGCACAATGACGGTGTGACTCCTCTCCTCATTGTGTGTCTGTGTGCATGTGTGGGGTGGGACAGAGGAGCCTTTGAAAGGCAAGATGTGCCGTAAGAACAAAATCAGATCCAACAACCTGACTCCTACACTTCTGAGGCAATCGCAGTGTTGAGTAGATGTTCTCAGGGCTCTTCCTCTGTATGAGCATTAGTGTGATAGATGTTGCTTAAACCTAAAGGGAAGAGAGGAGAAAAGAAACAAGATGAAATTTATGACTAGTCCATGGCAGACAATTTACAAGACATATTTCTCCACATAATTTAATGGAATCTCCAAAATAATCTTGCAAATTGTGTGTCTCCAATGTTCGGATTGGGGTACTAAGCCTCACAAATATTTTAGTGACTTTCTCAAGATCCTGGCTGAACCATACATGAACCTAGAGATGAGGCTCTTCAGAAATCTGTGCTATTTGTACAAGATCATACAGAGAGTTTCAAATATTCAGGGGGGGTCCATTAAAACCACTCTGTAGGGGGCTGGCCTGGTAGCGTAGTGGTTAAGTTCGCGTGCTCTGCTTCAGCAGCCCAGGGTTCGCAGGTTCAGATCCTGGGAGAGGACCAATACACCGCTTGTCAAACCGTGCTGTGGCAGCGTCCCATATAAAGTAGAGGAAGATGGGCATGGCTGTTAGCTCAGGACGACTCTTCCTCAGCAAAAAGAGGAGGATTGGCAACAGATGTTAGCCCAGGGCTAATCTTCCTCACAAAAAATAAGAAAAGAAAAAGAAAACCCCTCTGTAGGTGAACAGCATCTGTCCTTGATGATTTTCCTCCGCCCCGTCCATGTACCTTTCCTGATAGCTTTCTCCCTCTTTTCGCTTTTACACTTTTATCCGTGTCTGATGCCCAGCCCCTTCATTCTGCCCTTTGGCTGCCCTAGGAAGTCACTGAGACAGGTATATGAACAGGCCTCAGCTTTTCCCTCCATTTCTCATGTCAAAACATCTGTATTCCTGTTCCTAAGCTGACTGTTTTCTACTATCCGAGACAGTAACTAGTATTAATGACAAGCTACCTATGGCTAGGTGTTAATGATTGATAATAACATCATACAGTTTCCACCAAAGAGGTAATTTCTCATTTTATCAACCATTGAAACTTTATTATGATTCAGTAACTGGCTCAAGGTATACCGAAGTCTTGGCTTCCACTTTTCATGTATCCACCTCTCTTTTCCCATCTTCCCCTTCTCTAGGAAACCACATCTTTTTCGTTCCAAGTGCTCTTAAAATCTTTATTTTCCACAAAATTTCCCAGAACTAATTTATATCTGTTCAATGACTTTTGGTTCCCTTAGATTCTTCTCCTTTTATTTATTTGTTTTGTATTGAGGTCACACTGGTTTATAACACTGTATAAATTTCAGGTTTACATCATGTTTTGCCTTCTATATAGACTACATTATGTTCCCCACCAAAAGTCTAGTTGCCATCTGTTACTGTACAAATGTGCCCCTTTACCTCTTTCACCCTCCCTTTCTTCCCCCCTGGTAACCACCAATCTGTTCTCTGTATCTATCTATTTTCCACATAAGAGGGAAATCATGTGGTATTTGTCTTTTTCCGTCTGACTTGTTTCACTTAGCATAATACCCTCAAGATCCATCCATGTTGTCGCAAATAGCAAGATTTCATCTTTTTATGGCTGAGTAGTAGTCCATTTTATATGTATACCACGTCTTCAAAGAAGTAATTTCTAATGGTAGATATCTTGATAATTTGCAGGTTGGTAGAGCAGGGTAGGTTTTTATTATTTTCCTGAGGAAGATTGTCCCTGAGCTAACATCTGTTGTCAATCTTCCACTTTTGCTGAGGAAGATTCACCCTGAGCCAACACCTGTGCCCGTCTTCCTCTATTTTGTATGCGGGTCACCACCACAACATAGCCACTGATGAGTGGTATAGGTCCACACCCAGGAACTGAACCTGAGCCACCGAAGTGGAACGCGCCAAACTTAACCACTAGTCCACGAGGCTGGCCCTGAGCAGGGTAGCTTTTGATATGCACTCTGTCTCCATTCAGAGTACAGTGGCCAAGAGCAAGAGCTTTAAAGTCAGTTGGACCTGAATTCTGATCTGGGCTTCCCAATTTACTAGCTATTTTACTTTTGGCAATTTATTTCATTCTTTGTGTCTCATTTTCCTCCATCGCAGAATAAAGGTGATAATAGTATCTACCTCCTAGGGTTGTATAAGGATTAAATAACATACTACATATAATTGGCTTAGCAAAATGCATAACACATAGCTCTCAAAAAATTAATTGCTATTAAAATAATATTTATACGTTATTATTTTCTGATGAATCTACCTATATATTAAGCTAATACTCCAATATACTTCATTGGCTATGAAGTGTTTACGCACCCTCAGTTATGTACATTGCATGACCGAAGACACTATGAGGAAAGGAGCACTGGGTAGTTTAAGGACTTTGCTTCCCATTTGCTTATGACCTACTTTGGGACAATAAGAAATAGATATAAAAATTTTCTCTATTTCCTTGCTATGTCTGGCTCCCTGATAAGAAATTATGAAGCCTTCATTTGAAATGCCCTCAATGCCACAAAGTACTTGCCACCCTTAAAAAGGAAATCAACCAGTATTTATTAAGGGCCTCTTCAGTGCTCAGGCCCTGTCCCAGTCCAGGTAATGGAGGTGGTTCCCAGGAAAGCATGAATTTCATGCTCCTCAACCTACCCATGGACTTTTCAGCCTTAAACTGCATTCCAGTTCACATCTGTGTTTTTTTTTTTTTTCTTAATCATGCTTTCCATGGACTTGTACACCTGCATCTCATTTTGCCTCTGCCTCTCATTCTGACTTGGGTCTTATTTATCCTAGCATCCTGCTAAATAATAAAAAGAACCCAAGAACCAACTAAACATTCTTTCCCTAAGGCAAGTGTACAGCCACTGTATTGCTAGAACTCACAACAAGGAAACGGAGAGGTAAGATAAAGAAAGGATGCTTTAAAAAGTTAGAGACTCACTAAAATCTAAAATTAAAAAGCTTGAGGGGGGCCGCCCTGTGGTGCAAGCGGTTAAGTGCGCACGCTCCGCTGCGGCGGCCTGGGGTTTGCCGGTTCGGATCCCGGGCGTGCACTGACGCACCGCTTGGCAAGCCATGCTGTGGCGGCGTCCCATATAAAGTGGAGGAAGATGGGCACAGATGTTAACCCAGGGCCAGTCTTCTTCAGCAAAAAAAAGAGAAGGATTGGCAGATGTTATCTCGGGGCCGATCCTCCTCACAAAAAAAATAAATAAATAAAAAATTAAAAAATAAATAAATAAAAAGCTTGGTAATGTCAGGTACTGGAGAGGATACAGAACAACTGTAATTCTCATATGTTTTTGGTAGAAGTGTAAAAAGGTACAACCACCTTGGAAAACAGTTTGGCAATTTCTTTGTTAAATATCACCTACCATAAAACTCAGCAATGATATTTCTGGGAATTTACTCAAGTAAAATGAAAATCTATACAAAGACTTATACACTAATTTTCATAGCAGGTTTATTCATAATAGCTCCAAACTAGAAGCAGTTCATATATGCATCAACAAGTATGAATGGATAAACAAAATATGGCATAGTCATCTGATGGAATACTACTCAACAATTAAAAAAATACTGATATACACAACTGAACAGATGAATTCAACATTTTTCTGAGCTAAACAAGCCAAGTTCAAAAGGTTACATACTGTATGAGTCTATTTATGTAAAATTCTAAAAAAATTCCAAAATAATGTATAGTGTCAGAAAGTAAATTAGTAATTGCCTGGCAGCCAGGAGTGAGAGGAGCATTGAGTGAGATAGGACACAAGGGAACTTTTTAGGGTGATCGAAAGGTTTTGTGTTTTGATTGTGTTGGTAGTTATAAAGACATGTACATTTTTAAAAACTTTTTGAATGTACACTTAAAATGGGTACAGTATATAACTTGCTTAGCATAGTATATTCACATGATATAGTGTGTGAAATATGCATCAAAAATGATGATTTAAAAAAAAAGGTAGGTAGAGAATTCAATTGTCACACAGCAAAGATATCCAGGGTCATAACTGCATTGCAAATGAATCTATTCAAGGTTTAATGGGCACGTTTATTCATTCACTCAAACAATCATGTATTCAACCATTTATTGAGCACTGACTAGATGCTAGGTCCAGTGTTAGGCACACAGAAGTCAAAGGCAATTTTGTAACCACGACACATTTGCAGTTCTGACAAGTAGACCAACTCGAAAATGGCTGCCATGGAGGGGTTAGGCTGGGAGGATCAGTGAAGGTTCTTGGGAGGAGGTGAGATTTGATCTGAGTCCTGGGAAGGGAAGGGGGCATAGAAGCTCTAGGCAGAGGGAATTGCACGTGCAAAGCCATGGCAAGGTGGTTCCTATGGCTGAAGTGAAGAATGTAGGTGTGTGAGTGGTGACCAGTGAGGAGCAGAAAAATGGAGATGGGTCATGTGATGAAAGACTTTGGGTTTTTGCCTATTTTCTGTTTGGTGTAAATGAGGGATTTTAGGCAGGAGAATGGCATGCATTAATTATGGTTTAGAACACTCATGCGAGCCTCAGTGTGGTGCATTGATTGAAGGGGTCAAGAATGACCAGAGAGACCAGTTGGAGAATTGCTGAAGTAATCCAGTAGTGCAGTAATCCAGTCATCCAGGTAGGAATGGGAGAGTGGGCCATTGGGGCCTGGCCTCTTCTTGTTCTTTGTAATATCTGACAAATGTCTTCCAGCTCCATGTGGTGTTGTCTTTTTATTTTGTTTTGTTTTTGTTTTGAGTGTGTAAAACTCAAAACAAGGGCATTGGTGCTCACCCCTTATCCTCTGTGCTTTGTGAAGCATGTCCTATCTTCCACGCTTCTCCTTTCCCTTTTATCTTGTCCTAAACACAACCTGGGGGAGTGACATGGTTTCCTTTTAGGTTTTATAGGAAATATGAGCCCTGTTTGATTTCTCCTCTGCAAGGAATGCTGCCATGGATGATTTCCCCCATTGATGCAAAGAAACTAAGATTCTGCTGCCGCCTTTGAGAGGATTTACGATACAAAGTAGGCTTATTCTTTCAACTGACTAATATTTACTGAGTGTCTGCTCTGTGTCCCAGACTCTGTGAGGTGCTGTGAGTTTGCTAGCTGGCTTGATGGATTACCCAGCACCTCCGCCCACCCCTGCCCTGCTCCCCACCACATGATTATTGTTCTCTGTACAAAGGTCTGTGGAGACACTTGGAAATATAAAAGGTAGTCTCTGCTTTCACCTGACATATAATTTCGAAGGGAAGAAAACATAGCTACAAGGTAAAGCAAAGTGGGAAAAACGATATAAAAGAGGTAGGAGGAGGTTGGCGTAGTATTATAAGTGAAGGAGAGCGCTTCCCCTGGGGAACAGTGAGTACACTGGCGTGGCTGTTTCATGCCGAGAAAAATTCCCCTAGATGTCATGTGATCACCTACTATGAGCTGGAAACTCTGTGATGTGCCAGGAATATGAAGATGAAGGAGAGCAGGCCCTGCCTCCAGGAATTCCTGGAGGCAGATTAGTCTGTAAAATGGGATCAACTTTTTTAATTTGTTAATATTGCTTTATTTCTTAATCTTTGAGGAGATCTCTCACTTCTATAGAATCCGAGTTTGATTAAAATAGTGATGGTAGAAGAACCCTACATGTCATTGGGCCTTTATAAGTTCACTGCTCCCGGTCAGCCTGAAGGTTCAGATGCGGAAGCCTGTTCACCCAGCTTCCTCCAGACCCCCTCTTCGATGTGATGAGCATGGTGCCATTGTAAAAGGTGCTGAAACAAACTCATCTTAAATTTTGTTTGGAGAGGGAATAGAATAAAGTTATTAGAATAATCTTTAAAAAGGAAAACAAAGTTGGAGAACTTACCCTGCCTGACTTTAGGACTTACTGTAAAGCTGCAATAATCAAGACAGTGTGGTATTGGTGAAAGGAGAAACAGATAGATTAATGGAAGAGTATAGAGAACTGAGAAGTAGACCCACCCATTCATGGTCAACTGATTTTCAACAAGGACGCCAAAACAATTCAATAGAGAAACAACCTTGATCCTTACCTCACTCTGTGTACAAAGATCAATTTGAGATGGATTAGAGACTTGAACAGAAAAGCTAGTACTACAAAGTTAGTAGAAGAAACATTACAGAATAGTTCAGTGACATCAGGGTAGGCAAAGGTTTTTTAGAGATAACCCAGGAAGCATGAACCATAAAGGGTGTTCAAGGCTCCCAACTTGGAGAGAACTGCATTGAGACCCCTCCTGATACATCTTTCATTTGGAGACCTGGTTCCTTGATTCACCTTCTATCCCTCCTATTCATAGCATATTAAACTCATATGCATGGCCCCAGTGAACTTTGTTTTAAAAGCAAGAACTAAATTTCAACATTGAAGACAAATTAGACACAAACCTCCATGGAAAGTCTAATCTGTAGTACATATCAAGCTGTATTATAAGTAAAATAAAATCTCTAAAATCAGGACACTGCCATGTAGTTGTGATGTATATTGTCAGAAAGAAACCACTCACGGGTGCACACACCCTTCTATTTCAAAAAAAGAAACACTTGCCGTGTTACAGCTACGTGGGACATATTTTATATGTATGGAACCAGTTATAGAAACACCGTTAGAGGAGAGAAGCAATAAAAACAGTACATTAATATTTTAAATGTTGGTGAAAAAGCGTGGCCGGGTGACGAGCAAATGCTGAAAGAACTTCCCCTTAATAAAAATGACATTCTCAGTTATATGACCCACAGCAAATCGGCTTCAGCTGTGTTTTTATTTAGCAATTTGTGTTTGGTGTTTCTGCTTTGAGATGCTCCCCTATTCCGTTTTATGGCATCCTTTACATAAATCGTGAGGAGGATTGGGGTGTAAAACTGTCAATTCCCAGTAGCTCATAAACTGATGAATTTAAATTTTAAATGGGAGATTTTAAAACATGTGGGGGCTGTTTTCATTATTTGATGGTATGTATCTCCAACGATAAGTGGCAATCTGTGAACGCTGGGGACTGCTCCCTTCAGAAGCTTGGGATGAGAACATTCTCTCTCCTCACTCCCTCCCTCCCTCCCTTTTCTCTTTCTCACTTTGTTCCTTTCCTGTAAAAAATCAAACTCTAATGAATTTCACCTTTGCAAAAGGCATGTTATATGTTGTTTTATAAATTGATTTGAACCAGAGAAACTTTATTCACCCTCATAAATCTCTTTCTCACTTTCCTGTATTCTTTATCCAGATTATTATTCCCCTAAAACAGAGAGACAGACAGACAGACACACACACACACACACACACACCTTTGAAAACCATTAACATAGCTAAGTAATCTGTATTTAAAAGGACTTTTACTGGCTAAGGAAATAATGAGTCCATATTTGGAAATCTGTTCGGCCCTTGCTAGACTCAAAGTCAACTAGCCTTAAGAGAAAGTGGTTATGGAAGGAACACAACACTAACCAATCAACTGTTGTCAATCTGATGGTCAGAGAAAATACAGTCTCTTTTTTCTCTCCGTCTTGCACTACTTACTTCCATATCCCTATTCCTTCTGTAACAGCTCAAGGATTGCAACCAGATGCAAGAGAAAATATAT
Source organism: Diceros bicornis minor (assembly GCF_020826845.1). Lineage (NCBI taxonomy): Eukaryota > Metazoa > Chordata > Mammalia > Perissodactyla > Rhinocerotidae > Diceros > Diceros bicornis. The sequence continues at coordinate 9,433,502 of NC_080751.1, read as the reverse complement.
GAAGTTTCTCTTTAGCCCTATGTCTGGTTTTCTTTGGATTCTGTTGATATTTGGGTGTTTTTAGGACCTGAGCATAGGAATTGAGGTGTGTCTCTCTTCAGAACTCCAACAGATGGTTGCTCTGAAGGTTTAGAGTAAGTATCAAACCAATGGAATTGCTGTTTGGGTCACGTTTTGTAACCTGGTGCTATTTTGTTCTAGTTCAAGAACTTTAGAGAATCAGTGGGATTTCTCTCTGTTTTTTTTTTCCCCCAAATAGTTCACTATTGGAGGTTTGTTTCCTTGTTTTGCATTCTTTTAAAAAGTGTCCTAAAAGTGGAACTGAGGAGAGTCAGTCCTGGCTTCTCTGACTTTGTTACCCCAGTAGCTAGCATAGCAGTAGCATAACTTATGGGATGCACTTCATATTGTTTTGTTCAGTGAACAAATAAATAAAACACAGCAAATTACACCAAGGAATTTACGAACTAAAGAAAAAAATTCAAAAGATTCACCACAAAGAATTCTTGGCCTCTGTTTTCATTGCCCAGAGGTCATTACTTCTTACTTTTAGGCTCTTGGGTCAACTCTGGGACAGTGACTTCAAATGAGATGGTAATTTATTTGGATCAGGTTTGAGAATGTTTTAAAATTCAAAATTAGTAGATGTATTTTATTTTCTTAAAAACTATTTCTATCCCCAAACAGGAAAAAAATTAGAGATTAAAATTCCCTTTATTAGATTTCTAGAATATGATCTTCTCTCTGCAGGATCAAATTGTTCTCTTTACTTCTCTATATGTTCTAGTTTTAATCACTTTTAACAATGGCTTTTCCACTGTGTCACCTGGGAGACAATTGAAAGGTCTAACCGATATCCTAATTAGATCATTTCCAGCACAGAATGTGGAGGGCTGTCACAGCCTGTTCACTGTGGTTTCTTGCACTTGGAAGGTAACTTCCCAGGCTTCCCATTGAATTTCATTATAATTATTATTGGGTTATTCCTACCTTGTAGGAAAGCGGGGGGAAGAGCTTCTCTGTTTGGGGAAGTGATCTGATTTTGTCATCACTGAAGAAATATCAGGTACTCGATCACATCTCTTCTTTTGATCTCATGTAGAAAACACACTTGGAAATTGTCCTTTAAAGACATAATTTGCCTTGATTCTTTGGACTTCTTTAACATTAATAGATGGGACTGTGCAGTCATTGACAGAATTTGATGTGATATATACCCTAAGGACCTAGCTGTATCAAACTATCTTCTCTTGCAAGTAGCCACTGGGAGTTTCAAAACTAATTTTATCAGTACTAGTTTTGAAATTCCCAAATCGGAATAGATTTGGATGGTGGCATGTGGTTAAGGAAAGATCCCTTTAACATAGTAGGTTCTACGAGCTGCTTCTGCAAGCTGCTTAGCTCCCACACTAGCAAGCTGAGAATAGGTCTTTGAGGTTCTGGGTCACAAATGTGTACAGAAGAGAGATAGAACCAATGGACTTTCAATAGTTACCTTCAGGGGTCAGGACCAGGCAGAAGATAGGGGTTGGAAATTACAAGTATCTACAGACAGTTTAAACATATTGGCTGGATGTCAAGGAGAAAAGGCAAGGTCAGAGAAGCATTAAGGAAGAATGAGTGAATTCCCTCCATTTTCAGTGAGAAAATTGAAGAAATGGAAGAGTCATGCTTGAGAGCTCTGTCAGAGTCACCAGCCTTGCTAGAATGTTCTTACTTCTGTGTATGTGTAATTCAGTGTGGTATCATTAGAGTAAAGGACCTTGCTCCTTCTCACTTACTATATTATACAAGTCTTCTTCACCAAAATCTACACTATATTTTTTCATTGTGGGTAAAAGGCAATAAGCTTATGAATTTTTAATATTTCTGTCAAGACCTTACAGGAAGAAATTACTTTATGAGGTATGTAGGGATGCCAGCAGTAGGATGGAAAGTGGATCATAATCTTAAAATAGTAAATGATAGCTCGATGGCTTCCCCACAGAGAGGTAATGTGTTTTAGTGAGCCAAGAGAGCATTTGTAGAATAGAGTTTATTTGCAACTTTCCACCCATTCCCTTCTTTGGCACCAACCCAATCCCCTGGGCTGTCCTTGAATCACATCTGTAAATACCTCCTCAGGTGGAGCCACATTATTGGTAAAGATGGAGGCTTCTTTCTTTGCCTTTAACCCATGGTTTGTAATGAGGTTTAGGAGCAAGGCAGAAGGGAACAGGAGGAAATAGTGAGAGGTAGACATAGGGAGAGAGGAGAAGTAAAATCACAAAACCAGAAAACAGGAAGGCACCCTAGTATTAACCTGGTAGAAATACCACCCAGTGCTGGAACTGTTTCTCTGACATCTCTGATAGATGTGTCCTCTGTTAGACATTTTCATTGACCCAGGGTACACACAATGCTTTCTGTGGGCTGTTTGTTCCTATGTTGGGGAGCTCTAATTGTTAGAAGGTCCTTTTTTATCTTACTCCAAATCACTTTTTTAGAAATGTCCAACCCCTTGGATCTGGTTCATTATACATCACAGCCCTCCTTTAAGAACTGAAACACACGATTACAACTCATGTTGAATTTGTCAAAGACAACTTCAGGGATTGTAATGAGTAGTTAATCACATTGCTCATTGTATTAATTAAAAGTGGCAGAATTTCTAGAGAAATCATGCTTTTCACACACTTCTCGATTACTGTAGGACAATGGTGAATGGAGTACATTAACTAACCAATGGTGAATGGAGTACATTAACTAACTACTTAAGGAACTTCATAGCTGTTTGGTTTATTTTGCTTACTCTTTGGTTGGCAGTTCCTGAGGTATTTATATGAATGAAGCAAAGGAAGACAGTCAAGGGAAGAATTACCCATATTTTGTATCCACTTGTGATGTTCTGTGATATTTGGGGTACAAGAATGAAGATGAAGAACCTGAAGGCAAGTGTGGCTCCTAAGCCATGATACTTAACTATGTGACCTACAAAAGTGACATTGCAAAGTGGAGTTTTCAGAAGAGTTGGGTTCCTGGAAGAAGCAGATAGTAATATCTGAGTGATGGTTGTAAAAGATATCTGAGGGATAAATCGAGGTCAAATTATAAAAGACCTTAAATACCAGAAGAGGAATTCAGATATCTTTTTATGAACAGGGAGAAGCCATTGATCATTCCAGATGTATCAGTGAGGATAGGCCAGGTTAATCTGAGGTAACCAACATCTCCCAAATCTCAATATCTTGATACAACAAAAATTTTCTTCTCATTCATACTCCATGACAAATGTGGGTTGATAAGGCATCTGCTCATCTTAGTCATTCAGGAGCCCACCGTGGTCATATATCCTTAATATGTATTTTCTGAAACCAATGGGAGAAGGGGATATGATGAATAATGAACTGGCTCCTAGAGCTTCCTTCTAAAAGTGGCGAACACTTCTTCTATTTACGGTTCATTGGCCAACACAGGTCACAATGCTGTGCCAAACTTGAAAGGGAGCAAGAGCATCCAATCATACCATGGGTGAGAAAAGAGAACAGGAATAATTTCAGCTCTAGCAACTTCCACTTCAGTGCATGAGAGAGAAATGATGATTAAAAAATAAGGCCAGTAGTGGTACACAGGAAACTTTCCTGAGTCATATATCATGGTTCAGTTCTAAAGGCTGGGTGATTTTGAAAAGGCACAATTTGTTTAATATTTTAGAGAGATTTACTCAAGGCATTATTTCACCCTATATTTTGTCACCTTGTTTGTCTATGGATCATTTTTTAAGCTCTCAGGTTTCATCTGTATTGATGAATTACCTGGGAGATATGTGAAGAGGAGTCTCTTGTGAATAGGCATAGGGCTCCCTCCTTGTGTTGGTTTTGCTAAATATTTTTATTAATGACTTGAATTAGAGAGAGTGAAAGAGAGAGGGTGATGTTGATTAAATCTACATGAGGCAAAGAGCTGGCAGACAGGGTTAACTTAATGAGCACAGAATTCAAAGCGATCTTGATGAGGCATATAGGCCTACAGTTAAACTTGAGGGAAAAAATAGTTCTTTATGTAGAAGTTTTTTAAATCACCTATATGTTCAGAAGTTTGTGAATATCGGATTTGAAATCAATGATTCTAAATCCTTCCCAGAGCGTTTAGCTTGTCACAAATGATATAAGCCTATAGTGTGATCTGGCTATCTAAAAAGTGATACTTGCTTGAGAAATGAATTTGACCCAGGTGTCGCACAGGTACTGGCATTGGTGGGTGCTCAAAAACATCTGTTGAACAAATAAATGAATGAGTTGAAAGAAAGATAAGTGTTTCCTGGTTTTCCACACACACTTGTGGAAGTGCAGAGTTCCCTCCAGGCTTGTTCTAAATAACCCAAAACCACACAGATGAACACATTTCTATTTGTGCTGATTTGAACTTTTGAAAAAAGCAAAATGCTCAGGTAGAGTGAGCAAGCTAATGAGATAGTGGGTCATTATAAGACCCAATTGATTTGATCCAGAAATTCTTTGTCAGAGACTTGACTGTTCGGACATCCCCTTGTGGTGTGTGGAGTCATCCTTGGGGAGGCAGCAGCACAGTATGGGCAAAAGGAATCTGACTTAGGAATCAAGTAACTGGGCTTTGGTTCTGGCTCTCCCATTTACTGGCCTTAAGACCCTAGACAAGTCATCTAACCCCTCTAATGTAAGTTACTACCTAACCCCAGCCTGCTTTGGTTTTGAAGTTTCTTCATCTATAGGTAAAAGCTTGGAATGTGTAGGTTGGGGTGCAGCTTGCCCTGCCAACCTCACAGAGCGGTGGTGGAAGCCAAGTGAGATAATGTACGTGAAAGCATTGGGTAAATTGTGAAGCATTTTAAAAAGATAGGAGGCATTATGGTGACATTTTCCAAATGGCTTCAAGAAACTGACTTGGTTGTGCAACATAAGCATACTACTGGAAGGCCAGGATTACCAGCGTTTCTATCAGAGACTTTTCACAATAAATGCAGTGACTCAAATGTGTTTCCAGATGATGCTTTGAGGATTACGAACAGAGCAGCTATTACGAAGCAGTCAGACCCACTGACTTGTGCCCTAATCCTATTATAAGGCAGACCAGACACCACTTATTTTGCTATGTCAACCTTCCTTTGGTTGATACCAACAACTGTTAGACCTATTATAAAAGGCATTTCGAACCTTTGTGAAGGCATTTCACAGTGAATCAGCAACCGCAGCCCTGCAAACTCCCGTCAGGGTGCGGACAATTCTGTGGCTGGCTTACTACGTGTATCCTGAAGTGATTGTGGAAATTATAAAGCTGAAAACGTAAATGATGTAAGGATACAGGTACTGTATGTTTCTTACGGGGCACAGAACATCCATGAACACCACACATCAAATTGAATATTGTGTACTGGGAAAACAGGTAGAAAAGGCAGAGGTACAATATATGCCTATTTCCAGTAAGAAACCCAGGCTAGTTACAAGGAAACAGGTCAAGTCAGGAAGCGTAATCAGGTGGGCAGATCTGCATAAGCGCCTGATGGATGTGTCCTCTTCGTGGAAGCGCATCTGAGGCTATCCATTTTTCCTTCTGGTTGGAGTACATTCCTGGTGTAGGCAGGTTCCCAGAATATATGGGCTGCTCTCTGTAGTGATCATGGTTTCCAACTGCAGAGAAAATGGAGGTGCTCTAAGGTGGCACTTCTCAAACATTAATGTAAATTACCTGGGGATCTTACTAAAATGCAGATTGTTTTCATGAGCTCTGAGCTGAGGCCTGATATCTGCATTTGTAACAAGCTCCAAGGTTGTAACAGCTCCATACAGCTGGTTCACATCCCCTACTTGGAGTAGCAAGGGAACACCCATATTTCCAGTCCTCACATAGAGGTTTGAGATAAGTTTCTTTCTCTCTCTCCCTCCCCTATTCTCTTCCTCCCTCCCTCCCTCCCTCCCTCCCTCTCTCTGTCTCTCTCTCTCTCTCTCTCAGTAGCCATTTTGGTACAATGAAAATAATAATGGAGTTTTAACAAGAAAGAATATGAGTGGGCTGAAGCAAGTATTAATCACTTCAGACCCTGCTAACCACCCAGTTCTCAGGAGCAGTGAGCTACCAGTTCTGCGACTCTTCTTGTCCATGGAAATTTTGTCTCTTGGCTGTGCCTCTGCTGTTACAGCAGCATAAGAACTTTGAAACCTCCGACTGTACCACTGAGTTCAGAAAAGTTCTCTATTCAGGATATCATCATCCTAATATCGCTTTCTTGGAGGAGAAATGAAATTTCTTTTAAGCTAAAATTGATATACATAACCAATAATAATGCTTGTCATTTCTTGAGAACCCACTATATATTACATGTTCCATTGAAATCATCTTATTCAATCCATATATTAACCCTGCAGGGTAGATACTGTAATTATCAATATTTTACACACGAGGAATCTAAGCCTGATGTCAAAGCCCAGCCTCTGAACCTCACTGCTAACCTCTTTCTTGGTGGTGGCCAGTCCACCTTTTAACCTTTGGATGTTTTGTTTCTTACTGGTTATTTGCACAAGGAGAAACTAAGGGATCACGTATATTTATGGAATTAGTGGTAATAGAAATATTCATTCAACAACTTTGTGCTATGTTTGTCTTAGTCTTTTCAGGCTGCTATAACAAAATACCACAGACTGGGTACCTTATAAACAACAGGAATTTATTGCTCACAGTTCTGGAGAATGGAAGTCCAAGATCATGGCCCCAGCATGGTTGGGTAAGGATTGTCTTTCTGGTTTGCAGCTGGGGCCTTCTTGCTTTGTCCTCATGTGGTGGAAAGGGCTAGGGAGCTCTGTGGGGTCTCTTTTCTAAGAGCACTAATCTCATTCATGAGGGCTCCACCCTCATGACCTAAGCACCTCCCAAAGCCCTACCTCATAATACCATCACCTGTAGGGGTTAGGATTTCAACATATGAATTTGGGGGGGACACAAACATTCAGACCATACAATATCTTTAAGTATAAGCTGTTGTACTTAGAATAAATAGAGTATACTTTTTGGCGTTTTGTTTTATTTTTAAGAAAAAGGTCTATTTGTCTCGAGGAGGTATTTTGGCCCTTCTTTTGGTTTTGTTTTAAATCAGGAGCAGGGTTATTTGCACATAGATGCTCAATTGATGTTTGTTCAATTATGGAAGAAAATAAAGAAGGATTAAAAAGTAATGTATTGGAGCAAAGCAAGAACTGTCATTGGGTCATCTTATCTTCAGAAGAAAAAAGCAGCAACCAAAAATTTTTGAAAAATCCTGAAATGTTGCCTACCTTAAAGAGCTCTCAACTGAGACCTCCAGTTCTTCTGTTGGTGTTTCTCCTTTTGAGCAGAGCTTCTGTGCCTATGAGACCTCTACCAGGGATTAGAGATTTCACATTGGACATCAGCAAATTGAAGATGCTGGGAGGTAGAGCAGTAAAAAACCCATTTTACTTTATTTAGCCCAGCTTTCCCCAACATGATTTGACCACAGAAACATTTCCTCCATGGAAGACCTCTTACCTTCCCCAGGAAGCCCATGAAATGTTCTTTGGGAAACATGGTTTTAGGGTAGGTATATGCTGTCTTTTTAGCTGTTTTTTCCATAGTTGATTTCCAAGTGGAGGAGTCCTATAAATTCAGAACCTCTCAGTGTGGGCCCATTTTTAAATATTCTCTCCTAGAACCTCCTAGTGGGAAGGTAGTCTGAAAGGGAAGAGCTGGATGCCAAAGACAATCTGTTTCTCACTGTCACAGAGGGCTTCCCTGGGTGCCAAGAAAAGGAGATGCCAACAAAGCAAAGACTAGTCCAAAGACTGCCTGGGCTTCAGTGGCTTAGTCTCCTCTTTAGTACCTCCCCTCATCCCAGCAGCCCCCTGTGCATTTCTTGGGGTTCTTTGACCTGCATGCTAAACTTGGTCTCCCAAGCTGTCCCTTCCTCGCTCCTACCAAAGTATGGACACAGACACTTTTTATTTTAGAGTTTCATTTCTTATAACCATGGTAAATCAAAGAAGTGATGAAATGAAAAGAAAAAAAAAAAGTTGGGAAATTCCTCTAGAAGTGCCCTGACCTATAGTTTCTGACTCCATTTTTCAGTGAAAGCACCACTTGGCCTCTGCCCATGCTTTTATTATGAATGTGTTGCCAACAACCAACCACCCCACTAGTCTTTCTTTTTGTCTTTGTCAGACTTTCCTTTAGGGAAGATCTAAGGGACACTTTCTCCAAAGTCCTCATCTTTCCAGCCAAAAGCTACAAACTTCAGCAGATGAACAAAGTACCTTTTTTTTGGTGAGGAAGACTGGCCCTGAGCTAACATCTGTGCCAACCCTCCTTGATTTTGTATGTGGGATGCCACCACAGCATGGCTTAACAAGTGGTGTGTAGGTCTATGCCCGGAATCCAAACCTGTGAACCCCAGGCCGCCGAAGCGGAGCATGCAAACTTAACCGCTGCAACACTGGGCCAGCCCCAAGAAGTCCCTTTTGTCAAGTGAGATATGTGGATCTCTAGGACACTCCAAACTGGAGGCCTTTCGTTTCCCTAGATCTCTGCCTTATCCAGGAATAACACCCTCGGGTATTTTCTTTCACCCAGTCAAGGTGTTAAAATGCTGGCACACCACAAAACATTGTTGATCTGCAGGGACCTTCAGGGTGTGCTCAAGAGAGGTTTGTCAAATCCTAACTTAGAGGTTAAAGTGTAGAGATGGTGGTGACCATCACAGAGAAAGGAAGGAAGTTTTCTGTGTGGAGTGTATGCATTGTGCTTGTTGAATACACACCCAGTCTGTGTGCGTGTGTGTGTTTGCATGTGCTCAGTGTGTGCTTGCATCGGCCATAAGCCCAAGGAGAGAGGAATGAACTAGATAACTAAAAAATAAACCAACTCCCTGCCTCCTGCTACCACTGTCTTCATCAAAACTGTATTATACAGGGATCACAGGGGTGTCTGGGACTGAACAAGCCTGGGAAGCACTGCCTGTGGGTGCCTTTGGTAATACTTGAAAGCTAGCTGTTGTGAATTTGTTCTTACATCCAGAACATGAGGACTCTTGTGAAATACATTGCATGTGGCTCACAGAGCTGTCTCCAAATTGAAATAAGCTGTGTCTTCAGTTCTTGAACCTTATCCTATGCAGTGTGTGCTTGTGTGTGAGTATAAGCTCAAAGTTGTTATAAAACAAGTTTATATAAGAACAAGCTTCCTTATTGTCAGGGGTATGCAAAGATGGAATTGACAGCACTATGAGGCTGAAAATATCCATGCGTAGGGTGGATGATTCCTTGACATGAATATAGTAGAGATAATCCAAATATTAAATAATAAATTGATCTTTTAAGGTCTTTTCCAAAGCTGAGGTCTATCTTCTCTTTGTAACTCTCTTCTCAACTCCTTTACATTGGATTCCCAGGATAAGGTGAATAAGATGTTGATAATGGTCGGGGGAAGAATGAGCTGCAGAGAATATTTTAAAATCAAAAGTATTTCTTCATTTTAAATGTGGGTCTATTTTGTGTCTTCACAGAGCCGAGGAATTATATTAACATATGTAACTGGCAGAGAGGTACCATCTCATCTAACCTTCAGCATTATACTCCAAATAGCTTCAAAGGTTTGATTAAACATACTTATAATAATTAGATTCAAAGCTTTTGGAATTCCAGCAGATTTTTTTGAAAGATTCAGCATCTAATAAAGTAAAATAAATTGCAGGGCTCTTGGTCAGTGAATAAGCACTTTTGTAGCTTAGAGCTTCAATTTATCAATAGGACTTGTTACTATTAGACTTGTTTTCTAGTTTTCTTTGAAGGTTTAAGGGCCGCTGTCCACCCACACATCAGATTTAGTCACAGGCTCTTATGAAAAGAAATAATTATTTTCCCAAGGTCTGTAGGACCAAATTCAATTTTGGAAAACTAGCAGGTATAATGGTTTGTGCTCTACCCTATCTGTCAAAAGCACTAAGATGTGTGAGGCAGAGGGAGTTTGCAAAAATAATTGGAGGACCTGGTGATGGCTGCAGGGGTTGGGGCTAGAGTGAGCATGCTACACCCTGTCAACAGTTGGGGTAAACCAGGCAGGAAGTGGACACCTGGGCTAGTGCTAAGACAGGGTCCTGGGGATTAGAGAGGAGGGTTATGCTAAGCACATTAGAAGAAGATACCAAGAGCCTCCCTAGCCTCATACCAAGAGCCTCCCTAGCCTCATGTCAACTGTGAGGGAATGGGGTAAGAGCAGGGAAGGAGCTAAAGGTATCAGGTAGTAGGAACAGTAGAAAAATGGAGGAAAAAATAATTTAAGGTCTAGGCTTCAAGACATGCTTGATGGGCACTATAAAGTACTGGACCTGTGGAGCAGAAGCAGTCCGCTGGTGTAAAGAAGCAAGGATGGACGAGACAAGAGCATATCCTAATTGATTTTACAAAACCTCTGAAAAACATGATCCTCTGGCAGTCCAAATTGGGGTTTTAAGTTGAATTTTTGTTATAATAATGTACGGTTAGAAATACCCCAAAATGTTTGTTATCTTGAATTTTCTTTATTTATCAACCAAGAAGTTCTTGGCACTCAGAAATGTGTCTGATTCATTTTTGTGTCTCTAGCAACCACGATGAATCCTCATTAGTAATGGAGGGGTGTGAGTGTGTGTGTTTGTAAATTGGTTTACCTTGCATTTGGACTAACTTTTCTGCTGCCTAGAGTCCCCTATAGTGGAGTCTCTCTAACCTTTTCTCCCTTGGGCTTCTGGTCACTAGACACAATTACCAATGACCTCTTAGAACCAGACAGTTCAGCAGTCATAGGTCTGCACAGGTGCAAATAAATAGCTGCATAGCAAATACTTGTTGGAGGAGAGAACTTGCATTCCTCATCAGCAGGAATGGAAGAGACATGTCACCCTTTGTTGTGAATAGCAAGTGAAAACAATGTTCTAAATTTAGTAGAAGAAAACTAGGCATGCACCCATCACCCCAATCTCCTCCTCCCCTGGATCCTGAAGCTTTCTTATATTGTTTGAGTTGAGTGGTTGAGTGTGTGGTTTAGGATTCTGGATGGATTTTCTTTAGAGAGAAGAAATGCTTAAAGTGAGAAACTGCCATTGACAATTCTGTTTGGTGACATGAGAAAAGAACTGTTAAGAGCCCTGTTTCATTTCAACATTTCTTTTTTTTAACATGGAGGACTGTCCATCCTACCTCACTAACCTTTCCAGTGATACAAGATCATTGCCATGGTTACAAATTGCTTAATCAATAGTCTAGGAAACAATAGCAGCCACTCCTTACCCGCCTAGCTGTTGTCAAGATCTCTCGTTGAGGAGATTGCATCTTCCTTTCTAGGTCCTATTGTCAGGACAGCTGCTATCTCATCCAGAGATTCATCTTAGAGGGGACAAGATTAATTTAGAGGCTTTAAAGGACAGGCAGTAGGGCCAGAGAACCTATTTTTAAAATTAAATCTTCATTGAATTATGCACATCTATATTTTATAAACTCTGATTTAAAATGCTAAAAGTAAAGACAAGAATATGTGCATGTGTTATATGTTAAATGTTTCAATGCTTATGGTTGTCAGAAACCACAGATTCATTAAGAACAAATTCTGACAAGTTAAGAAAATTTTCTTTTTCTACCAGTTTTACTATTTACTAGCTGATTTGTACTCCAGAAGAAGCTCATGAGATCTTGGATTGCATTAATAAGAGCAAGGTAGGCAGATCAAAGGAAGAGAAAGTCCTATGTCTGCCTAGTTACAGTAAACCAGGATATTATATTCCATATGAGTGCTCCTACTAAAGGGAGGGATTGATAAACTGAGAGATTATCAGGAGAGAGTAAGCAGAGGTGAGAAGTGGTTAGAAATCATCTCTTGTGAGAAACAGTTGAAGCAACTCAAATCATTCATCCTAGAGATGCGTTTACTTGGGAAAACCATTTTAAATACCATTAGACATTTAAAAGACTGGCATGTGGACGAGAGATTGAACATATTTTATGGGATCTCAGAGGGCGGGAAAAGTTTCAGTGTGGTTTATGGTAACCAAAGTACAGATTCCAGATCAATTTAAAGAACTTTCAGCAGAGTCATCTAGACTTCATACATTGGCACATCCATTACAGTAACAGTTGCCGAGTTTAACTTAAGTTTTTACTCTCTTCTTTAAAGAACCTGTTTAATCAAACTGTGATCGGGGTACCACCGGCTACAGAATTAAGGTGGGGGGTGGGAGATAAGGTAAACATTCAGATTCCTGGGCCCAACCCCAGACCTACTGAATCAGAGTCTTAGGGCTTGTGGCCCTTGAATCTGCATTATGAGCAGGGTTTACTGATGCTCACGAAAGTTTTCAGACACTATAGCCATCTTGAATCTAACAAGCAGATCTTCCTACAAATATTGCTTTCATCCCTGGTTGAAGAACTTACTGTTGGTTTTCTGAAGTCTGCATTCCTCACCAGCAGTTTCAAGGCCCTTGATTGATAATCTTGCCTGTCTCACCTTAACATGTTCTCTCCAGTTACCATCTTGCCTGATACTTAGTCTCAGTATCTTCATGGAGCTTCTTCTAGCACTTCCAGTTGATTCTATTTGCTTTTCATCACAAATCCTAAAATCATTCTAGTCAATATCACAGAATTATTCTATTGCATGCTGTATGCTTCACATCAATTAGGGCATGCGGGTCTTTTCTCCCCATCAAGTAAGAAGGGTGTCTGAAGCACCTGGCATAGTGCCCAGGCCAAGGTATTCTGGGTGTGTGGTACTTGAAGGAGCAAGTTAGGCCATTTAGGTCAACTCACCGTCTGAGGCTTGAATCTCTTATACCAAGTGGTTCATCCAAGTCCAGCATTCCCACCACTGCTGATGGAAACCTACAACCTTCTGAACATACCTCTTCCACCTCTGTCTTTAGACAACTTTGACTTGAGACTTTCTTCATTATTTTGAGTGAATATCATTCTCTCTCTAGCTTCCATTTGTCAGTCCAGGATTCTCCTTGAGTCTTCATAGAACAAACCTAATAAATACCTGCTGTAAAAACACATACGTTCTCATTTTCCTTTGTTTCTCCCAAGCCTCATTAAATTTGCTCTCCTGATGTGTTTATGGGCTTCTTCCTGGAATAAGTCTGATTAGAAAGGAGAGTAGCATTTGATAGGAAATAAAATAACCAAGTGAAAAAAAATTTTTGAGAAATATCTGGTAAATATCCCAGAGGATTTTAAATAGCTCTGATATCCCCACCTTAGCATTAACAACAAAAGATTTTGAAAATGTCCGTTTTGATGCATTTCCCTTTTAGAATACGTTCATAGTCAGCTTTCTAAAGTGTTTTGTGATTGCCAGATGACAGCCCCACACTGTCAAAATAAGTTCTGTAAACGCCGAATTGATAACATTGAAACAGTTGACACTATACATTATGATTTTAATCTGCCAAACCATCTCACACTGACTCATGAAATTAAAAATAAATATCACACCTATGGCAATTTTCACTTGAACTGATTCTTTTTTTATTATCTTCTTCTGAAACTTTCATTCAGAAACCTGAAATGAATACATTTGTTTAACAAAGTGTCTGCCTGTAACCTAATCCCAGTTCTCCTCTTAACGATAAAAGGAGGCATCATTGAAGTAAAAAGGACTTGAGTGGAATTCAGGTACTATCCTTCATGTGCAGAAATGCATTATCAGCGGGCTGCTTGCTCTACGTTCTGTCATCTGCAGCAGGGGCGGATTATGGCAGGTGTCCCTGTCTCCTCTCTGGTTCCTCCTGTGACCCATGGTGTGTTTAAGAGACAGTTGGTTGGATTAGGAATGTACTAGAGAATGGAATCGACTTTGTTCTTGAAGAATTGCAAATGCACGGATTCACTAGGCCTCTGTGCTGTGGGTGCAGAAAGGGGTTTTGTTCACCTCTTCTTCACTCTGTTGATGAGGGAAGGAGTCCCACCCTAGGGTTCTGAGGATGGCTGAACTTTGTAGACTAGTGAAGTTCTGCTGTTGTAAGGTTCTTATAGGACCATGCAACATTTTTGCAAGTTACTGTGCATAGTTGTTAATTATAAAATTATTTTTGTACTTATTTGATTCATTTCTTTCTCCCCAGTTCAGCTCACCGAGAGTAGGTACAGTGTGGATGGTTTTGCTCACTCTTTTTTTTTTTTTTCTGTGAGGGAGATCAGCCCTGAGCTAACATCCGTGCTAATCCTCCTCTTTTTGCTGAGGAGGACCGGCTCTGAGCTAACATCTATTGCCAATCCTCCTCCTTTTTTTTTTCCCCAAAGCCCTAGTAGATAGTTGTATGTCGTAGTTGCACATCTTTCTAATTGCCGTATGTGGGACGTGGCCTCAGCATGGCCGGAGAAGCAGTGGGTCGGTGCGCACCCGGGATGCGAGCCCAGGCCGCCAGTAGCGGAGCGCGCGCACTTAACCGCTAAGCCACGGGGCCAACCCTTGCTCACTCTTGAGTTGCAGCATCTCTGACAGGGCCTAGTGCCTGATAGCAGGTTGGCAGTCAATGAATATTGGTTGAATTAACGAAGGCATCTATCCAATATACACAGCTGATGTTTCCTTCACACTCTTTCTGACATCTTCCTCTTCCCAGAGCTATTGTCCACTTTACCTTCTGAGTGTGTCCCACATAGTTTTGGCAATAGCCTCGGAAGGCCACACGTCTGCAAGTCCCTCCCGCTTCTGCCATGTACCATATACTGCTGTGAGACTCGTCTCATACGAACATTTTGATCATGTTCCTCTCTGGGGTAGCCTGGCTGATGCCTCACCCCTACAAATCCTTGGTACTCATGGATGTTCTTAGACGCCCCTGCAGATATCCAACCCTCAGTCCACTAAAGAAGTATAAAGAGCAGCTGCTGTGTGTCAGGGACAATGTGAGGGAGAAAAGGGTGAACGAGGCACAGTCCCTTCTGCAGACACACTGACAGTCAAGGGCAGGGGGAGGAAGACCTAGAACAAATAGTTATGATATAACACAACAAGTGTCCTAGTCCAGGGATATGACCAGTGCCACTGGAGCCAAAAGGGGAGAGGTGGGAGACTCCTTCAGTGGCTCTGTGCTTGTGGGTGTGGGGCGTGCCATCCTGCTGCTACCCTACCCTACCACTGACTTCCAGTCACACAAGACTGAGTTTCCTGTCCTTGATTCTCAATATCTCTGTATTAGTCTACTCAGTCTGCCGTAACATAACACCACAGACTGGGTGACTTAAACAACAGAAGTTTATTTTCTCACACTTCTGGAGGCTAGAGTTCCAAGATCAGCCTGTCCGAAAATTTGTATTCTATGAGCACTCTCATCCTGGCTTGCAGATGGCTACCTTCTCACTATGTCCTCATGTGGCCTTTCATCTGAGTGTGCACAGAGAGTGAGGAAGCTCTGGTGTCTCTACCTATTCTTATTAGGACACCAGTCCTGTTGGATTAAGGCCCCACCCTTATGGCCTTATTTAACTTTTATTACCTCCTTATAGGTCCTGTCTCCAAATACAGTCACATTGAGGGCCAGGGCTTCAACATAAGAATTTTTGGGGGGACACACTTCAGTCCATAACAATCTCAGTGGACTGTACCTGCCATCTGCATCTGCTGTGACTCCCTGCAAGTGTGTATCCTCGTCTACCACCCTAGCAGTCCTTGCCTTATGTTTGTATAACCCTGTGCATCTGCTACTAATTTATGTGGTGTTATTTTCATGGTGTATGCACACACCTGTGTAAGGTCTACTCACAGTCACAGTGTTGGCTGTAACCCTGGGCAATTTACACAACCTTTCTTAGCGTCGCTTTTCTCACCTGTAAGCAGTGATAGTAGATTGCCAATCTCACAGGGCTGTTAGGAGGATTGAATGCAATAACATATGCAAAGCACTCCAGCCCTGTTCAAGCATATACTTGGCACTGGTCAAGGGTCAGTTCCCCACTCAAACCCCTGCTCGCACTGCCCTTATTCACCTAAGCTCCTGGAGGATGAGAATTATGCCTTCTCCTTCCTCTCTATCTCCCCAATAAAGACTCCTGTCCCAAAGGCTGCCTGATGGAATGCCTGACTGAAGGCAAAGTGGGATGGTAGAGGAAAAAGACCAAGTCAAAAGAACAAACAAAGAAAAAAAAGAACAGCATGCAGGGAACCCTCTATTGTCTAGAAAGTGCGATAGAGAGTCTCTATTTCCTGTTTGCATCTAGGAGCACTAGAGAAACTTTTAACTGAGAATAGACTATTCCCATTGGCAGAATACAATTTTGTTTCTTGTTATACCAGTCATTCATGAGGAATATCTTTGCTTTGTTCTGGGTCATTTACCTTGAGTTGGAAAGATGCCAAATGAATTAGCCCAGAGGACAGGAGTGGGGGATATTATTTGTATTAGTATTTTTTTGAGATATGGTATTGGTATGCGACCATAATAACCAACACATTGAAAAGTTAATTCAGCAGGAGTAATTCTGAGAAGTAATGCAACTTATTTGTCACTAAGGAGGACTGCATAGCCAAGTGATTTCTTTATGCATTTTAAAGTGTTTTTAAACCCTTGGGTAGCTATAGTCAATTTTTAAACATGTTTCCTCATTAATTTTCAATTTGTAAATGTACATTG
The DNA here is from genome assembly GCF_020826845.1 of Diceros bicornis minor. NCBI lineage: Eukaryota > Metazoa > Chordata > Mammalia > Perissodactyla > Rhinocerotidae > Diceros > Diceros bicornis. Next base: position 9,416,878 of record NC_080751.1, on the reverse strand, counting down.
TACAGGAGTGTTTTAATCATCTGGGGAAGCTGCTTCACAGATGGCTCTTGTGTGACCTAAAATTTTAATGATTATAATGAATCAGAATGGATGATGGTAAACTTGCTTGGAGATTTGCTGATTGTCAACAGTTTTACAGCTTTGCTCCTGTTCTTGAAAGTTTAGTGCTTCTTAAAAATGAAAGGAAGACAATTGTAATGGGACTATCAGGGCCAGGAGTTGCCTAAATGAAATAATTCCGGTCGGCCCCTTGCTATTCTGTGTGGAATTCTTTCCAGGGAAAACACACCAATAGAATTATTGATTGTGTTGAATCAAATATACATATAGAAGGTTAAGTCATCAGCTCTCCAGGCCTACACATGGCAGGCTATTTCATGCCTCTCTGTTATACTACATATTTTAAGTCCCAATTAAAATTGAGAAGACCTAACACTAAACACTCTTTGGAATTATTTATGCCAATGTTCTCCTTCTTTGGCATTAGAAGTCAAGAATTGCCTGAGCAGAGGATTTAGCAGGTATACAAAGCTACACCTATGACTGTCAAAGGTGGAACTTAAGATGCATCTTGAAACCCAGAATTATAATCAACAAATCCATTTATCATGACCCTATTTCTGCTTCTCTATGCTAGGATCATTTGTGCCTTATACCCCAGGCCTTACTGTGCAGTCTGCATTCGGTGCTGTGCACGGAAAAGAATAGGGTCTTGAAAGTTGAACCCACATGTGTTCTCACATACTGTCTCTGTGGCCTTGAGCAAATTAGTTAGCCTTTCTGAAGTTTGGTTTTCTGAAGAAGAGATAGTTATCCCTGCCAGGGAGAGAGGGTGTAGGGGTGAAATAACACATGTAATCACCCAGCACATGAAGTGCTCCACAAATAGTAGTTCTTTCTTGGTGTCTTATTACCCTCTTTCTCCATAATGAGTACCCAACCACCCCCGACTGCACATGCCTCAGCCCCATACTTTCCAAAGAGCCTCCACCATTAATCCCTACTTCCTCAGATTAACAATTTTCAGGAAGGTCTGGGACCTGCCCTTAGCTGTACAGATGCTTGCAGCATCAAATTCCTAATGATGCTGAGGATCGCAAGGGGGCTCCAGGAGAAAAGCCAGGAGTAAAATGAGGCCAGAATATTCACTGTCAGATTGTTAGAAGCATTCCAGTAGGAATCTCGGCACCGAAGTGAGACATAAAGCTTGTCCTATGGGGGTTCTGTTAGGGGAAAGTCACTTCCCATTCCCTAGTTTGAGTGTGTGTTGATGTGTTGGCTGTGCCGAGTGTGATACTTAGCACCAGGCTGCAGAACTCATCTCCAACTAAATGGTGAATCATTCGCATTTATCTTTTCTGACCATCCAGCACCCCCAACAATGTCCTCTTGCAGAGCTGCCCAGTGCCTTGTCTGTACCCTGAGCAAATTCTGCTGGAGAGAAGAAAAGGGACGTTCCATGAGCTTGATGTGAGTTGGTTAAATGTGTTACTCTCCCCAGAAGACTTTTCATTTTAATAAGGCCAGATAGAATGAAAAATCAGAGGAAGGAAACATCTACTGGTGGAAGAGAAAATGTCATGTCCCCAGAGTGGAGCAGCAGTTGCGTAGCTGTGGCTTCCGGACTTGGAGGAAGGTGGTCTCCACTGGCCTGGCTAAGGAGGCTGTCACATGGAACCAGCTTTGTTGCTACACAGCAAATATGTGGACGGAGGCCAGCGTTTGAATATCAGAAACCACGTTAACCAGAATATTCAGTGAACTCGCCTTTCTGCTTCCCATAATATTCAGGGAAAGCCCACTCTCAGTGGTGGCGGTGGCAAATAGCTTGTGCTGTCACTCTCCTCTCTCCCTTGCCTAACAGATGCCACTCTTGCATCCTAGTCTACTTTCCTGCTGGGCCCATACAGACTCAGGATCCTTCTCAACCCAGCCTCCCAGGCAGCTATTATTGTTCCATCAGATTTTACCAGTGTGATAAAAATCTGTTTACCTTCCTTGTGCTGTGATTTGCAGATCGTAAATAGAGTAGTCTGAGGAAACAGTATTGTCTCCCATTTTACCAATGAGAAAACGTACTTTAGAGAGGTCATGTAGCTTCACTAGAGTTATCCAGATGGTTCATTGCAGAAGGACAGCTCAGAATGGAGTCTGACTTTTCCAAATTCTGTGCTTTCCTGCTATATCAAGCTGCCTCCCTTAGATCATGGTTTTGTTTTTCACATGCTTAAGTAGATGTAAACTCAAAAGTAGTACTCCTCAGGGCATAGATTTTCAGTTAAAAAAATTCTGAGCCAGCCCTGATGGTCTAATGGGTAAAGTTCGGTGCTCTCACCACTTTGGCAGCCCAAATTCATTTCCCAGTCACAGAACCACACCACCCATCTGTCAGTTGCCATGCTGTGGCGGTGGCTCACATAGAAGAACTATAAGGATTTACAACTAGGATATACAACCATATACTGGGCTTTACGGATTAAAAAAAAAGGAGGAAGATTGGCAACAGATGTTAGCTCAGGGCGAATCCTACCCTGCAAAAAACAAAATTTTACTTTGTGGAGGACTTGGAGTAGCAAAAATCAGACTCACCTGAAATACCTCATCACATCCTTGCCTTTGAGAAAGCTTCCTGTATCCTACTGGGACCCTGGTCAGTGAAATAAACATACTGGTTTCAATGATGGCAGAGTCCAACTGATTTTAGGATTGTTCCAAGAACAAGGTGTTTCATATGGCCTGCCATATTGAAAGAGGATTCATGGCGAGACTTATTGCCCCCCGGGATCCTTTCTGCCACGCAGAGCCTCTGGTCCCAAGGCCACCACTGATTGTGACTGGGGTGTATAATTCCAAAATGTTTGGTATTCTGAATTCCAGGAAGCAGCCAAGTGCAGCATAATATTCTCTGCTCTTCCAAAACCATCTGTTTGGCATGGAAATGCGTGCTCTGCTCTGGGTGTCAAGTTGGTCTGTGTGTGGCTCTTCAACTAAATAACTCAATATAGGAGTATTCATGGGGAGCTCTTCTGAGAACTGGGTTGGTATTCAAAGCCTGGCCAACTCCCCAGGGCTCTCCTGACTACCCACCCATGATGCCTTCTAAATACTTTCTTTGCTTTCCTCACCACAGCTCCAGTTCTCATCAACTTAGAATCTGACTCAAGCCATGTTTGCCTGTGTGGCTGTCCCTGACTAATTAGCCTGTATTAACCCTTCTTTTCTCTGAATTAGTAGTATGCATTTTGACAAGGGCTGCTTCTTATCATTGGGTTTGTGCACTGCACTGCTCTAGAGGTGCCATGCACACTGTTGTCGTTGTAGATTTTTATAGTTGTTACTACAGTGTTCCAGGATATGATAGCAAAGTGCCTTGAAGCAGGGACACTTTTTGTCAAGTCTTACAAAGGTGCTATATTGAATAGTGGCAAAGCTACCCACCAATTCTGATTGCCTGGATGGGCACCGATAGTTTTCTTAGTTTCCACTATAGAGGACACGCCTTAAGGTTGAGAAGGAAGCAGTCATTGACTAGATATCTGTTGGGTTGCCAGAAAGTAGGCTGGGCAATATATTTCTCACTTATTTCTCACAAAAATCACAAAGCACAGGAATCTTCTCATTTTAGATATTAAACTGTAAGTAATTTTTCAAAGTCATGTAGTTGATAGTGAGAGATCAGTGATTGGAACTCTGGTAAGCCTGATTTTAATGTCCGTGTTCTTTCCTATACATTCTATTAGTCCCCAGCACACATGGTTGAGGGCTCATTCCTCTAACTGAGATGCTTAATAAATGCTATGAGAATTAATTGATTAAAAGAGAGGAGCAGAAGCAGTCTATGGGGTTATCCGGATTTTGTTGTATTATCTCTGCAGACAGAGTGTAGCTGCCCTTTCCCAGGGTTTAGGCAGGGGAGAAAGCACCGACATGGACCATCCAGACTCAGAGCTGGTTGGGAGCATCAGTGCTAGGATTGCTGTCCATCCTTTACATCTTCACAATTTCCCCATCTGCCCCTGTGTAGGGGCAACACCACTGTTGTGGTGTGGATGATTGATGAGAGTATCGTGAACATTGACTGAACCATCTTGGAAATTCCCTGGAGCCCAGAGCCCACTGCGATGAAACTTTAGTTGAAACTGCCTTGGAGGAAGGTCTTATAGAGATCTTTTAAACTCTTTTAATATTCAGTATCTCACATTTAAAATGTCTAGGCAATATTGTCCTGTGGGCAATCTGTGGCCCATCTGGTGGTGGTGACATAAGCAATCAGCATGCTGCAGTGGACAGAGGCCTGAATGAGGCAGCAGACTCACATCCCAGTGCCAGCCCTGCCACCTACTAGCTGTGTCTCTCAGGCGAGTCACTTTGCCTCTCTACATTTACTCAAATGTAAAATGGGGATCCTTTCTTCCCTACCTCTATCAAAGGAGATATTTATATGTAGAGGTGTTTTGAAGATTGTACAATGGATTATATTTATAACTATATTACTACTACTAGTGTTTAACTGTTCAGTCAGTCATTAATGGCTGTTTATTAAGATCTGTCCTGTACCAGGTACTATTCTAGGCACTAAGGACATCAAGCTGAAAGAAAGCTGAAAAGGGTATATTTGGTCCCTGTTCTTGAAAAACTTATATCTGAATGAGAGGAGATACAACATAAACAAGAAATAAATGTACAATGTAATTTCAAATATGGGAGGATTTGAGGCAAGAAAGTTAATAGGGTGATATGATAGAGCGGGGGTTGGCAAACTTATGACCCATGAGGCCACATCTGGCCCACCACCTGTTTTTGTATTGTCTGGAGCTAAGATTGGATTTTACATTTTTAACTGATTGAGATTAAAACATTCAGAAGAAGAAGAATATTTCATGACACATGAAATTATACTAAATTCAAATTTTGGTGTTTATAACAAAGTTTTATTGGAACACAGCCATGCTCATTCAACAGTAGAATTGAGTAGTTGCAACAGAGATCATAAAATATTTACTATTTGGCTTTTTACGGAAAATGTTTGCTGATCATTGAGATGGAGAGTGATGGGGGTATAATTTGACTAGGGTAGATCATCATTATTATTGTCATAATTATTACTATTTTGTATCTTCTAGCTGGGTAATCCCTGATAAACTACTTAACTCATCTTTGTCTCATTTGGACTGGATCAACTTTAAAAGCCATTCCTGCTTGATTTTGTGACTCTTTGAATGATCTACATTCAAGTTTCTCTCTATCAGTTATATTTATTCAAGTTATCACAGCAAATTTTTTATCTGCCCAGCTTCTCTTTGCCACCTACCTGCATTTTTGCACACCTCATTCTGTTGTCAGATGGTGTGTGCCATCAAATTGTATTCGTCTAAGGAAGATGTAATTATGAAGGTAAAACTGATACAAAATAAGGTCATTTGCTGAACCAAACATAAATTATATTTGGATCACCTATGGTTTAGGATTTTCTGCCTCGATGCTTCCCCCATTAGAGAGCTAATGAGGAGCCGCTGTGCCTGGGATTGGAACAGTATCTTACATGTGACTGTTGTACAGGCCGCCTGGTGAAATGATTACCCTGATGCTATCCATCAGAGAGTCAGTCCTGTGTAGCTGTCATCCCCCAGTATTGGGATGTGCTTAACACAGATGTTAGCCTCTTCAGGTAGATTCCTGGGGCAAGGAATATACAACATTTTATCCGAGAAGAAAAACATTCAAAGTCAGAGAAGAGCTTAAAATGTGAAGGAAGTATGAGAATTGCATGTCAAAATCTGGAGAGGTAGCTCTCAGCCTTGAGGGTACAGTATAGTTTTATACTGTCAAAAATCCTTACACAGGAATAATTGTGCATTCAATTTCTAATGACTGGTAAAATAATTAAAGGCAAGCAAAGCTATTTTTAAATGTGTTAATCACAATAGTATTGACATACATTGGAAAAATAGCAGTGCAGACATGCAAGAGTTATTTTCATTCAGTAAACCATCTTTACTGTGCATATGGATTGGAATATTCGCTTCCGTAAATTACAGATTCCCCAGGAGTGTGTAGCCCATAGATTAGGAGTCATCCATCTGCATCAGGAGTTGACAAACTACAGCTAGAGAGCCAAATCTGGCCCTCTGCCTGTTTTGGTAAATAAAGTTTTATTGGAACACAGCCACACTCATTTGTTTATTTATTGTCTATTGGCTGCTTTTGCACTACAATGGCAGAGTTGAGTAGTTGTGACAGAAACCATCTGGCATGCAAGCCAAAAACATTCACTATCTGGCCCTTTTCAGAAAAAGTATACCGACCCCTGATCTAGATTACTGTTTTCTCAAGGACAAGGATGGTATTTTCAGATATTTAAAGCCCAGTCTATCACAGGTATTTAAGTAATATCTGATGAAGAGTAAGAAAATATGACAAAGATGTCCATGGGATTCTGATATATTAATTTCAAATATTGTGTAAAATTCTGGAATAACAGAGCTGATGAATGTTTTGTTATTTGTACACTTGATTCCTTAGCCTCTAAGGCCATCAGTTTATTCAACCTACTTAAAAGAATTTCTTTCAGGGCAAGCTCTCCTAGGATTTATCACTGTGTTATTATCTACATCATCAGATGTTTTTGGGTGCTCCCTTTCTGACAGGCACTGGGCAGAGATCGAAGAGCTTAACAATTTGAACATATAGAACATACTCTCCTCTAAATATTCTAAATTGCTCTTCTGTCCCCAGGTATATCTGTCTTTTCCTCCTCGTTTCTCAGAGAAGACGGAGAATATCTGGTAATGTGTTAGGCTTGAAAACTATTTCAGATATACCCTCTTTTATGCGATAGGAAATAGGTTCCTGAACGGAAAAACCATGTTGATTTCAGTAAATCAAATCCAGAGTTTTATCCAAATACAAGGAAAAAAAAAAAAACTGGAGCAAATTATTTTTTATTTTCAAATGTGAAAATAGACCCTCAAATATAAAGGTTTTGCTAGATTTTATTTGCATAAAGTAGATTTTCTTTATTTATTTAAAAATTTTTTTCTTTTTTTTTGTGAGGAAGATCAGCCCTGAGCTAACATCTGATGCCAATCCTCCTCTTTTTGTTGAAGATTGGCCCTAAGCTAACATGCGTGCCCGTCTTCCTCTACTTCATATGGGACGCCACCACAGCATGGCTCAACAAGCAGCGCATCCGTGCGCGCCAGGAATCTGAGCGGGGGTGGGAGGGGGGCGGGATCCCCGGGCCGCAGCAGTGGAGTGCGCGCACTTAACGCTTGTGCCACCTGGCCGGCCCCTAAGTTTTTTACACAGGCCTATGTTCCAACTCTGTGGCCGTACCTGCTATCCCTCTGTTGAACTGCCCATTGGCACCAAGAAACTTTCCATTTTTGGAGTAGAAACAGAAAAGTCAAAGAAGTTGCAACATTCTCAGTACAGCATCCAGTTAGAGTAACACGCTTAGTGAGGAAAGAGGACACTCCCATTGAAATTCAGGAGTCCCACAAGAGCTTGCATTGCACTGGGCTCCTGTTCCCACAGCCCCACTTCCCACAGGGTTCCCATTTCTAACCTGTCTTGTCAAAGGGTGGCTGAGGTGTGGGGGCAGGGCCAAACACCACTCTGCTGTAACTTAAGCTTGATAAGGTGCCCGAGGATATCCTCACACACAGCCTGATTTTTGCACCATGGTTTCCATCAAAAGTGTCAGATCTCGTCTTCATCTTGTTAAGAGAAGCCTGGCTGAGGAAATGTGTAACCGAGCTTTGTGGATGACCCTGTGTGCTTCCAAGAGCTGACCGATCTCATAAGGTTGGCATTATTGGAACCTGTGTTTACACAGCTTCAGGAAATGGTCTTGTTCTTCCAGAGCAGCCTGCAAAAGTGAACGTAATAAGTGGTTAATGTAATGAGATCAGTGTTCGAGGTGGTAGTGGGTGTCTGGGGGCCAGTGACACTTACACATACAATTTGTTAGATAATGTTAAGAGCTGAGGCCTGACTCTGGCTTCATGCTTTGTGAGCTACCGGTTCAATGCTGTTTCTATTTCTATCAAGGCCTTCCCTCACTATGTGGGCCAGCCCTTGTTGGCCTGAGGATCATTCATTCATTCACTTACTCATTCTACAAATGAATAACAGCATTTGCAAGGTGTGATCCTATGTGCTGTGAGATATGATGTGTGAACTTAGGGTAATTGGTCAAGAGGATGGAATCTACTCATAGAAGACATTATTTACCTGACACTTGAACAAATAGAGGTAGATAGTGAGCTCCATCTTCTGAAGATTGAGCTGTCAAGGAACTGAGAATTTGAAACATTTTTTGGATCATTGTCTTCATTCCCTAAAGGCTAGAACAGAAAATACCAAATAAATTGAATCAGTGAGAGCAAGATGATGGTCTTAAAGCATGGTAACAAGAGAGAGAGAGAAAAAAAGACAGGGACAAAGAGAGAGTGAAAAGCAACTGCTCTTGATTAACATAGTGTACACGAAACATTAGGAATTGATGGAGGGCATATACAGCTCATTGGATGGTGTGTCCTGCAGAGGATACTATTCCAAGAAAAAGAACAGCATGTGCAGAGCACAGCCATGTGAAAGGGCAAGGTTCTGGGAATGGAAAATTGTTCCAGGTTGTTCGGGAGATGAAAAAAAGATGAGAGTGATTATAACAGTTAAGAAAAATAATTCTGGATCCCAGTGACCAGGGTTTGGATCCTAACTCCACCACTTAATTGCTGCAGGACCTCTTTGAACAAGTAACTTAACCTCTCTGTGCCTCTGTTTCTCCATTCAATAGGGATACAAAATAGGATATTGATCTGCCCGAAATTGTGGCTAACACATATTGGGCTCAATATGTATTGATGGTAATGATGTTTGGACAGATTGTAAAAAAATGTCCTGTGACATAGAACAGAGTTTAGTAAACTTTTTTCTATACAGAACCCGATAGTAAATATTTTAGGCTGTGGGCTACCTACAATCTCTGTTGCTACTACTCAACTCTGCTGTTATAGCATGAAAGCAGCCATAGACGATACATAAACAAATGGGCGTGGCTGTGTCCCAATAAAACTTTATTTACAAAAACACGTTGTAGGCTGGATTTGGCTTGTGAGCCACAGTTTTCTGACCCCTGTTTTAGAATATGGAATTTGTTCACATTATGTGTTCATGTGTGTTGCAGGGTTGAGTGTGGCAAATTCATGAACAGCTCTACAGTAATAGCTAAGGAAGAGAGTGATGCAATTAGATTTTAGAGCTTAAAAAGAAAAAGAAGTCTCTCTGAACAGAGTTGAGGAGTTACCAAAGGGTGTGATTGTGTGTGTGTGTATGTAGTGTGTGTAATGTGTGTTAGTATTGGCAGAAGTGAGATGAACCTAAAGACTGCTGAAATAGTTTAGAGACTTTGAGAATTTGGGATAAGATAGGGCATTGGAAATAGCGAAGAAAGAACACTTGGGGGACAATGTGTTTAGATATTTTAGGATGCAGCCAGGTTGCATCTTGGGTGATTGAGAAAAAAAACTCCTAGAGGAATAGGCTTGGGAAAGATGCTGCATTTATGTGAAGACAGGGTGAGTTTGCTGAGCCTATCAAATTAGCTTTCTTGTAGGCATCTTGAGGTTCAAAAGAGACAAAGTCTGGGGCCAGCCCCATTGCCTGGTGGTTAAGTTCGGCATGCTCCGCTTCAGTGGCCCAGGTTCAGATCCCGGGTGCAGACCTACACCGCTCATTGGCAACCATTTTGTGGTGGCAACCCACATGCAAAATAGAGGAAGGTTGGAACAGATGTTAGCTCGGGGTGAATCTTCTTCAAGCAAAAAGAGGAAAATTGGCAGCAGATGTTAGCTCAGGGTGAATCTTCCTCAGCAAAAAAACAAAAAGAGACAAAGTCGTAGGTACAAATATAGAAAACATTAATAAATGGGCAATCCAATTCCAGAGAGGGGATGATAGAACAACATGTGTGTATGTAAACATATTTTAGCTCACTTACTCATGTATTAACATGAGACCAGAGATACATAGATGCACTTGGCAGTACTGGGGATTGGGAGAAAGAAAATTAAAATTTTTGATTCAAGCCTATTAGCATCAAAGACTCTAACAATATTTTTCAAATTCAAGAGTGTATTTGTACTGTAAAAGTGTCAACTTTTAGTTAATCACAAGCTGTTTAGTTGATTATCTGGAAAAGTCTGGTAGAAGCTAAACATTGCCAAAGAAGTATCTTTGTGTTGAACCCTTAGGCCAGACAGAAGGACCTTCACATGTGAATAAGTGGAGAGAAGGAAATAGAAAACAAGGTGCACAACAGTCAGGCTGTATTTCTTCACTCTAATGAAGAACCTCTAGGGAATAGCTCTGTTTGCCCTGGAGGGTACATATTTTACATAAACACCATCTGTGTTCGGAGAGTCTCACTGACACACCCACCTAGGATTTCCCTTGGCCCTTCATAAGTTCTCATTTGGGTGTTGTTTTTGTCTAGTGTAGATGGCTCCTATGTGTGTGTGTGTGTGTGTGTGTGTGTGTGTGTGTGTGTGTGCAATGTGTCCCCAGCAACTGATTCCAAAAATGACTTGCTGACATGCACAATTCTGGCTGAGCTGGCACCAATCTTTTGATGTAGGTGGATTTCTGCTGATTTGTAGAAAGCTCCATGGCCCGACCCCCTGTGAAGACACAGCTGGCTTTTCCAGGCCAATCAACTGGAGGTGAGGATGCCATCTGGGGCCTTGGAAAACAGTGAGTCTAACTGGTCCACTGAGAGGAATGAATAGGCCACGTTGATCGTGCTGGTGGTCGGTCTTGCTCTCCCGAGAACTAAGTCGAAGGCGAGATTCCAAATGCGACTTCAGTGCATGACCCCACAGTTCATGTATTAGATCAGTGCATGTCTATTATTTTGCCTCTGACTCTAAAAATAAGGACTGATTGTAATTACCATTATTTACCTGTTTATACGTAGTGTGTAATCCTAACAATAACCCCATGGAGTGACCATTATTTTTATCTGCCGTTACTTTTGAGATTGAGTGATATATGGAAAGGCTGTCACACAGCTGTAGATGGAAAGGCAGGATACAGAGGGTAAGAGCCCATACTCTTACCCAATAAGACATGCTCCTTTGCCTCTCTCTTAACAATCACGTATCATACAAGAGTTTGGTTTTTTTGTTGTTCCATTTTTTTTGAGAATACTTTATTTTAAAATTGGTATTCTTTCACTGACCAAATTCCAACTTCAGGAATTTCCTTTTACCTGCAAACGAATGTTTCCTAAAACATCCGCTATCTTGCAATTCTACCACCTCATCAAAATAAATATATGGAGAATAAATAGTCATATAGAGAGATTGAAGCCCTCTACAGCAAATTGTTACTAAAATGGAGGAAATCTAGGTTTTCTCAGAAGGTTTGCATTAGCTTCGGAAAAAAGTTTCCCTTTCAAATAGCTCTTTCCAAACTCCGCCTTTCCAAATAGCAGAAATTGGAAACTTTATGAATTGGCCTTGTATTTATGCTTCCTTAACTTGCATGAAGACATGATTTGTTTAGTTTAATAAGGCCTTGATTGCAGGTATCTGTACACAAGTGTTGACTGAAACTGGGTTTCTTTTGGTAAAATGCAAGCTGTGTGAAATTCACGGAAAATGCAATTATGTTCTAATTTACTCAATGCCACTGGCTTTAATTAAAGTAGATCATGTTTCAGTGAAGCAAATTTATGGTCCTCTTTAACAAAAGAAGTAGAAAACATAAGAAGGAAATTTAGTTTCCTTTGAGTATTAACCAGACCATAGTTGAACTTGAGCTGCTAATTTAGAAAGTATCAGGGCAAAGGTCAGCATCCCCAGAAGAGAGGCCTGTAGGACCCCTGCCAAGCCAGCTTGTGTGCATAGGAGCCCCAGCAAGCCCTGATTCGAGGGCCTAGTGAGGGCGTCTCCATTCTTTGTCTTTGTCTCCAATTCTCACCATCAACCATCTCATCTATCTCTTCCACCTTGTGTTATATACCTCTCAGTGTATATCAAAGGTACAGATTAAGTTACTCGTAGACCCAATACTCTACCTTCATTTGTATCAGAGGAGATGCTTTAAGTGGCAAGCAAGTCTGGAAGTAGGCAGTTCCAGGGTTGTTTTAGCACTGTCATCAAACTCCCAGACTTTTTCCACCCTTAGTTCATAGGCTTGATCCTTAGGTTTGGTCCTCATGGAGGCAAAATGGCTGCTGCTGTTGCAGGCATCTTATAGAGGCCAACAATATTTGACAAGGAGGAGTGTCCCGTGCTATGCATCTAACAGGGAGGAAATCCTTTCCTAGACCTCTGGCTATCTCCCCCACATAGCCCATTAGCCCGGATTGGGTCACATGCCTATGACATGGCAGGAAGGCATGCAGAGGGGTGGGGTAGGAGAGATAAATAGCTGACAGGTTCATTCATTAGAAAGTATCTAGGGGAGGAAGATGAGGAGGCTAAAGAATGGTTAATGGATAAGCCAACACTCATGTCTGCCATACCACTCAAAGGCCATCATTAGTTTTGATATGTTCGTGGAGGCAGGAAACTATTTGGCAAATGAACTTATAGGCCAAGATCACTGATCTTGTTAGCTTTAGAAATGTATCTGTCAGCTGACCTTCATAAATAAGGGCACACAAAGTTCATGCAACGTAACTATATTTGCTTCTATCAAGGGTTCCTTAAGTCTTTATATTTTCTAATACTCAATGTGAAATGATTCAGAATAATGTTTAAAAGAATTGGAGACAGGTAGTCATGTATAACTAAATTTTTATGTGCTATAAGGGGAGGAGTGATAAAAATATCCATCATGGGAGTACTGTGATGACAATTCTTAATGATATTTCCAGTGGACCATGTAAGACAATAAATTTAAAGTGCAACAATTTATGCTAAACAAGGTTAAAATGCGGGAAAGACTGACTATGTTTTAATGTGCTGTAAGGAAATTAAACGCCTCTGGCACTCTATATAACATTAGCCTTTGGTTTTGACTGAAGTGCCCATTACCCGCAAAAGGTTTAGTCAGTCATTGTACTGATAACACAATTGGTAATTGCTGAGAGGCCCTGCATTGCTGAGGAGGACCATTTTTAATTCCACTCGTCTTTCTTGAACCAGGGCAGAGTTCCTTGGTGCTTTTTAAATAGTCATTTTAATTTGTCTGATAATTTTTACTTCCTTTCACGACTAAATTGACTGACTACAGTCAATAGGCTTTCATTCATTAAGGGTAAAAGCTTAGTATAAGTTTGCTTAGCTAAACCTTTGTAAATAGTTTTCAGTATAAATTTTGTGAGTTATGTGGGTATCAGTCCACTGTTTTATTTATGCTTTGAGAAATAAAATATCACTTCTGGAGAATGATATTCAGATTTTCCTGTCATGCTATGGAAAACTCCTTTGGGATACCCTATGGTCTAACAAGGATGTGGATAAATAGAAACAGAAGGAACTTTACCTCTCCTTGGATCCTACTTTTTCTTTTCAGAACTGATGAAATTGAGATTCATGGAGGATTTTGTTCCAAGATTAAGAGTTACATGGAGATTAGGCAGATGCCTTTTAGCCAGCCCTGTCTAATTATCTTCCATGCCTGGCATAGGGCTATGGCCATGGCAGTCACTCAATAAATGTTTGCTATTTGGGTGAATATGTTATTTAAAGGTGTTTATATTTTCTTTTCTTTGGCTGCTAGGAAGTTATGGCAATGATTTAGGGGTCGTATTGGTCGTGAATCAAGATGGCAAGTAGGACAACATAACTCCCCACTAATGACCCTGTATTTCAGGGCTTCCGTTTTCATTTTTTTTGTTTTTGTTTTTTGTGAGGAGATCAGCCCTGTGCTAACATCTGCCAATCTTCCTCTTTTTTTGCTGAGGAAGACTGGCCCTGGGCTAACATCCATGCCCATCTTCCTCCACTTTATATGGGACGCCGCCACAGCATGGCCTGTCAAGCGGTGCGTCAGTGCGCACCTGGGATCCGAACCGGCGAACACTGGGTCACCGCAGCGGAGTGCGCGCACTTAACTACTTGCGCCACCAGGCCGGCCCCCAGTTTTCATTTTTGTGAAGTGATCTTAGGGGAATATACCTAGACTTATCTATTTAATTGGGTTGTTTGTAATTGATTGGTGGACTGGTTGGTTCCGAAGAGGAGCCATTGACATTTGGCTTAATTGCCTTGGAACAGTTATGTCCCATGTGCCTTAATGATGGGCATCTTGGATAAAACTAATAAATAAGTCGAGTATGCAGTGTGAATCAAATGCCAGCTCTGGATTTTCTCCACATGGTCCAACATGGCTAATGAAGGCATCTATTCTCTGGGGCATGAGGAGATCCAAAAGGTATGGCTTGGATTTTCAGAAAATGGTGAGGGAAACCGCTTCACAATTCTGATTTAATTTAAAAGTTGAACTCTGCTTCAAGAGCTACTTGTAGGAAATATTCATCTCTTAAGTGAAAACTGCAGGGTCTTGAAAGGCAAGCCATTGAACACCACAGCAAGAGTCAAAAGACTCTTGGATTAGAATTTCAGTGCTACCATTTATTTGTTATGTGACCTTGAACAAGTCACATACCTTCTCTGTACCTCATTTTATTAATATGTATAATGGGAATAATCGTTATTGTTAATTTTACCCTCTTCACATGATATTTGAGGAGTAAGACAATACAGGTGAAAATTTTGAAAACAGTATAGTACTGTGTAAATCTAAGGAATAATTATTAATACCTAGTAGAACCACGTAGCAATAAAGAATTGGTTCTATTGGGAGGTAGCTTTCCATAGTAGGACTCTTAGAATCATTGATACCATTGAGAGGGATCTAAGAAAACGTGTAACAGCACTTTCGTTTTGAACTGATGTCCAGTGGAGTTTATCGATTCTCCCAGGGTCCCATGGGCAGTAGCAAAATTAAAAATTGGGGCCTCCAACTTTTCATGACATGTTCCTTTTCGACCACCACGTTGCACTTATCAAAGAGAACCTATAGAGAAGGTAAGTGGTATAATTCTAAAGTGAAAATCTAACCTTGATAAACCAACTGTAAAAGTTTTCCGAATATCCAATATATGGTCAACCTAGTGTGAGGTCCACTGGGAAATAATAAATTTTGCCCCTGCCCTGGAGTTGCTGTTAATCCATGAGGAAGATCAGACTTGCCCCTAGGAAAGAGAGTGATGACAATAACAAAGTCCTAGCTGCACACTAAGTAAAGTGCTATTGAGTCGTGAAGCAGAGTGTTGTGATAGAGAAAGTGCTAGAGCAGCAGCACTCAGTTCTCTGGGCTCAACTACAAACTCATAACTTTGAGGGAATGACTTAATCCTCTAGTTTGACTGATAAGAATCATCCAGGGCACTTGATAAATTCATACATTACCAACTTCTTTCTTTCAAGGAACTCAGTGGGTCTGAGTTGGGGCTGAGAATCAATCTCTCTCTCTCTCTCTCTTTCTTTTCCTAAAAAGTTTCTAAGTAAACCCTACTTGCAGATATGTTTAGGAAATGCATATTTAACTGATATAATCTAACTGGCCTATTTTTTTTTCTTCCTGAAAATTGGAGGGTTGAAGTAGACAGCAGTAATTTTCAGTTTGTTTCCAGAGTTGATCTATTTTGTATATTGGTTTTTCCATATATGCCTTCCTTTGTGGAAAGTCGCCCAAAGCTTTGCCCTCCGTGTGTGGCAGAGGGCTGTGGAAACAGCCTGCACTCAATTAATGTCTGCTCTGAGTGAGTGAATTATAGATAGACAATTATATGAAGGTGATTAGATAGGTATAGAGGAGGAATAGCCATAGATATTCATGCAAAAACATATGTGCTTCTGTGTGTGTGTGTTTGTGTGCGTGTGTGAAGAGACAATACAGTCTGTGCTCTCCATCATCCAGGAAGGCAGAGCTCTGCACTGTGCCTATGGAAAGCGAACCAAAGCTAATCAGCTTCAAATGGAACACTCTGAATTCCGCGATCTCTGAGTGTGGAATGGTGTGTGTCCCACCACCACCTCCCTTCTGGGGACAAAGTCAGCTTGCTCTCCTCCAGTCTCGTCAGCCCTCACTTGTGAAAAGAACAGGGAGAGTCTTGCCCCTTGACTGCTTCCTGCTTTCTGCTTAATTACTGGCTGTAATTTCCTTTAACTGCTACAGGAGCCTACCATTGGGCTTCACCTCACCCAGTCCCCAGGCGTTGTTTTCTTTTCTTGCTGTTTTCTGTAGAATATGGAGGAACCAAGTTATCTGTATAACTTTCCCGAGAGAAAATAATACAACGAAACAGGCCAGTGCTAAATAGAATGGAGAAAGACATGTTATGAATTCAAAGATGATCAGAATGGGCCACAGAAGTAATGTAAGGGCAAAGAAGTACGTCTACAACTTGTCCTTGAAGAAGAGAGGTAGCATTTGAATTGTTAGAGGCATAGGAAAAAATACTTCAGGTAGAGGAAGGATTTGAAAGAAGGCCTAGAGACATTAAGAAGACATGATATTCAATAGGAGTTTTCTGGAAACTGGTCTGGGCATAATTGAACTCAACTGGTACCTCTGAATGTCTACAGAATATGTTAGAGAACAATGGTTCCTCAAATCTGATTTTCTCATTTCTTGTTCAGTATATATTATCTTTGCCCTGCTTTCCTTCCTATTTTTATGGCAAAAGGACTCATAATAGACCTTGCAATGAGCTTTGAAGCCTGACACTGAAGCATGCACTTGTGAAATAACCACCCAGAGAAGGAAAAATAGGATTTCACAAGGATGTTATTGAACTCCTCTTTTCATTAGGCATTTACACAGGTCCCACAGCAATAGGGGGATTGCAGTGGTGGATAGCTCCTCCATCACTCTAGTTAAATAAAGTAATCATCAGAGAGAAAAACGGATGAGCATAGAATCTTAATAGGCTGAATTCAAGACTTGAAGTAGGCAAAAATGGAGCCCAGGTTGGCCACACTCATTAACAGTCCAGACCAGCAATGACTCTGATCCTTCTTTACACGCTGAGATAGGTGATTTCAAGACAGGCTGGAAAATGAATTAGAGGACAAGGAAGCAGGCTCAGTGCTTTTCACAAGCTCCCCTGTCCTCTGCCTCTCACTTCCAGCCACATATTTTAGGTTTGGGTTTAGAACCAGCCACACTGTGAGAACAGGCCTTGCCCTTGGCCAGAAAGGAGAAAAGTCTTGGTGAAATATCATGTTTCCAGATCTACGTCCAGATTCTGTCTCCACATTTCCCAGTCTCTGCTTTCCGTTTCTGATTAAAATTGTCCACAGCATCCAGTCCCAGGAGCTATCTTTGTCTTGTAGCCATATCCTAGGTACTGTGCTAGGTGCCCATACACCTTGTCTCATTAAGTCCTCATCACAATTCAAAGATATTGTCCTCATCTTACCAGTGAAGACATTGAGCCAATTTCCCAAGCTCATGTGTCAAGACAGAGACAGTCTTGAAAGTTAAGAAAGAAAGTCTGGGGTGTATACCTAAATATGACCCAAATATGACTTATATTCTTTATGACATGTGCTCTCCATTAAAGTATCTTCCCATTTTTTCCCCTTACATAGTATACTAAATATTTTCCTATGCATAGTATAAAAATGAGGTTTTCTGAAAACATTAGTATTTGCTTCTCTACCCCAAGTTCTTGAGGACCAAATTCTGTTGAGTACATGAGACCTGGGTCAAATTGAATATTTGAGCTCAATACTTAAATGCACAGAGCTCCTATTTATTACTTGTCCCAAGGATTAACTGAAGTTCTCTTCTCCTCTTCCTCTGAATAAATATGCAATTGTCAAGGGTTCCTCAAAGACCCCATCAAGCTTTGGACATCAGCAGCAGGGGATTAGGAACATGCCAAGGTCAATGATAGTTTTGTGGAGGAAGTTGAGCAGGAGAGTGAACAGACTTGGAAAGTGGAGGAGCTAAGAGAGGAGTAGTGGTCAAGGCAGAGGTAAAAATTAGCATGGCCTATTCAAGGGACAGTCAGCGCTGATTTGTAGGCTCTGAAGAGCATACCAGTACCATTTCATACATTTAACAAAATGTTTTTGGAAAGAACATCAGTGAACCAGTTTGGATGAGAACTAAATCTAAGTTTTGTCTGAAATGATTGAAGTACAGCAAATCTGGGGCATCACAATCTTAGAATTTTGGATCTGGTGTCATTGGCTCAGATGACATTCTACAGTAGAGGAAGCTGAAGTGTCAAGAGGAAAGTGAGCTGCCCTGTGTCATTCAGGGTGACAAGGCTGAGCTAAATCCCAGGCTACAGCTCTCAATCCGCTGCTAGCTCCACTGCACCACAGTGCCTCCCCGACATGAAATCTGAGCAACATTGATAATGTCCTTGGCCTAGGGACCTACAAAGATGACAGGTGACTAGGACTATACCTGATGCAAAGATTTAAATGAGCGTGTAGACAGCTCTTAGGTAAAGATAGATCAATTTTTCCAGATCATTTCATGGCCTACGGGAGGGTTAGTAACTCATGGGGCTGACCATCTAGTCTGTAGCAAGAGAGGTGATTCTAAGGCACACATACAGCCTTTGCCATACTGTGCATAGAACAAGTGTCACTCTCTAGACACTTTAGTTCCATCTAGACACTAGTAGTTTTCTCTACTAGTCCCGGGTGGTGAAAGAATGCTTCCAGTTAAAGCCCTTCAGGAAGCTGGCTTCAATCAATTGGAGTTGGCATGTGAGATGAAACCTGTTTGCCATTTCTGCTCTATTGCCTAGTGCTAAAGTTGGAAATATCTATCTGATATTCTTCATACAAATTCTTTCTGTTGTATGTTACCATCCCTGAATTCTGCAACCTGCCACACAGGAAATCTTTGTGAACTGCAAAGTGAAATTCACACAAAGGCCCATAATATCCCATGTGATAGAAAGCCCAGCAAGGTGAAGGCCATCACATGCCTGCAAAATGGGAAAGCCAAAACACCTGCCTCACTTTTGTAAAAAATATAGTCGTGTACCGCATAAGCATGTTTTGGTCAACAACAGACCACATATATGACAGTGATCCCATAAGATTAGTACCATGTAGCCTAGGTTATACCATCTAGGTTTGTGTGAGTACATTCTATGATGGTTGCACAACAATGAAATCACCTAAGGATGCATTTTGCAGAACGTATCCCCGTCGTTAAGTGATGCATTACTATAAAAGAAATTATGATTGGCAAGTGCTTAATACCATAACTTGTCCACAGTGAGCCATCTGTAAATGTTAGCTCCCTCTTCTCTTTCCTGATACAGAGATTTTCTCATAATACTCCTATTTAGACTTTTGTCCTGTGTAGAATTTGCTGATTCTGCTACTGCCTCGTGGCTACATTTTTACCTTTCTTCTGTGTTCTTTTCATTTCTCTCTTTTCTTTACTTTCTATTTTTTTAGAAGAAAAATGTAATCCAATTTACATGAGGCAGAGTATTATAAAATTTGCAAAAGCTTAAATATAAATCATGGTGTCTGGTCAATCTTGCAAGTTCAGCGTTTCATGAATGTTTGATTAGGTAGATGGTTATATAGAATAGAGGTTTAAAAATCCTTTGTAAAAGCGTTATTATTGTTTAGGCCTCTCTTCACCCTATTGTTACTCCTCATATGTGTGAATAAAGCAAAGTGAAGGAGGAATCTCGCCAGTGAGATCCCTCGCTTTTTCTTCTCTGTGGGCACTTTTCTCTCGCTTCTCTTTGTTCCTAATCGCCTACTTCCTACTCTGCCGTTCTCTCTCTACTCCTTCTTAGTTTCTCTTTCCTCTCCTTTCTTCCTTCTTTCCTTCTTCCTCAACCTCCCCTAACTACCACCTCAAGGTCTGTCCTTCGGTGCCTGCCATTTCCCTCAGTGCTTGGTTAATTCAGGGCGTAAATTCTCTCCATGATCTGTTCATTCTCTTACACTTCAGCAGTCACATCTAAGTTTGAAGAGAGACTTGGAAAAAGAGAATGGGCTGTTTGAGGGAGCCAAACAGGCTTAAGAAAGCTGCATGGGGAGGAGGAGGTGTAGGAATGGGAGCCTGTT
Source organism: Diceros bicornis minor (assembly GCF_020826845.1). Lineage (NCBI taxonomy): Eukaryota > Metazoa > Chordata > Mammalia > Perissodactyla > Rhinocerotidae > Diceros > Diceros bicornis. Next base: position 9,396,794 of record NC_080751.1, on the reverse strand, counting down.
CTGTGTTTCCTTCAGCTCTTCTTTAAGTCAGGCTCCTAGTCGCAAGTGTGGCTTTGTTGCTATGATTCGCCAGCATTGTTTCCCATGGCCTCTTCTGACAAAAGCCAGGAAGCACTCTTGGTGAAAACAGAAATGAGACCTAGATTTCCTTCTTTGACAAAGCTGACCTTGCAAGTTAGCCAGGTAAATGGATATTTACATTGTTATTTAGGGAGCCTTGGACAGGGGTATCGGTCCCCAAATTGAACTTTTTATTTAGCCTTTCTTCTTACCGTCACTCTTCACTATTTTAGATCAAAAAGCTCTTTTTTGGTCTACATAGGAAGCTGCAAATAACAGATTGTTAAATATTAGTGGCACATATGCTTGTTATTTAATGCTAAACCCCTTAGCTCGCTGTCCATAGAAAGAGAGAGGAACTCTAGCTATGGCTTTTGGAGCAGGGAAAGATACTGTCAGGAATAGATATGGCAGCTGACATGGAAGTAGCTAACACTATGGCTTGACTTTACTAGTTTCAAAATAATCAGCCCTACCCCTCAACCAGCCAGCATCATGACATGCAAATCTGTGTAGTCACGTATATACCCAAAAGCTAGATTATAGCCAACCTTATACACATGCATAATTATTTGGAAGAGATTCAACACAGAATATTTAAATATTGGACTCTGTCTCCCATTCTCTTCTGCATGCCTCTGGAGAACAAGAATAGACAATAAGGTAGAGGTCCATAGACTGCACATTAGCAGTTGAGATGATTCTCTTGCTGGGGTGATTTTAAAAGGAGATTGCACTCGAGGGAGACAAAGTCAAGACATTAATGCCAAATGTGTCATTTTTACCATTTACTGAAATGCAATCCTCTGGAACGTCAAGCTATCAATTAGTGTGGGATTTGCAGGGATCATTAGCCTAAGAGAGGGACACTTTTATTGGGAGTAGGGGAGCAGCTATTCTTGGCTTAGTATGATCTCTGTGGGATAGTTCTTATTGGTCGAAAATCTCTGAAGTCATTGATTTCCTAAAATGTCAATTATATTCAGTGATATGTTTTGCAAACTTTTGGAATCAGGCAACTGTCATAGCTCTCTCTGCTCCGTGGTTTTGATATAATATGCTGATGAAAGTAGCCAGATTATTCTCAGGGGCAGTGATCAAGAAGATAGGTTTCTGGGAGAAGGAAGAAATTTGGGAAGGTACAGAAAAAAATTAAACCTCAAGGTGTCAGCCACTGGCAGACATTATGGTTGGGTTTGAGATGTGTTTGACAATGCAAAGGCCAGGGCCAATCAGGCTGTGAAAACGGAAGCCTGGTGCTTCAATGGCAGAAAGGGATTTAATCGCAACTGCCCCAAATGTGTATCTACTCATTTGAGTGACTGTGTCAGACAGTTCTCGGCTTGGTACAGTGAAGGGCGCTCAGCTCTTGGATTCAGGACAGCTGAGATCTGCAGAAGAATTGACACAGCTGGCGTCTGTGAGCTCAGTCTGTCCCCTCCCCTCTCTGGGCCACAGCTCCCCGATGAATAAAATCAAGGTAATGATGTCTGCCAGTCTGCCCCACAGGGATGTTTTAAAGCATTGTAAGTTAAGAGATGGGGAAATAATGGACCAAATTTAAAGTTCTATGCACGGTGTATAGCTTGTAGCCAATTTTGAGCATCAGAAATGTTGTAGAAAGTGGTGCCAATAAAACCCACAAAGATCAGAAGTCCAAGTACCAGGTGTCATCTGCAAAGTACAAATGGTTTCCTGTTCGTATTTTCTTTTTCTATAAGTTCAGGCAGTCCTGAGGCTATGTCTTTTGATATTTTATCTGTTCCATCTATGTGGCTCCAGAAGCGATTCATCAAACTGCCGATCCATGAGTAGGTCAGTCTTGGACACAGGGACCAGGCTTAGAAGTTATCATCGAGGTGTTTTCAAGTGGAAAAGGAGAATATCTCACAGCCCATTCATGTGCTACCTCACCATTGTGCTTTTCTCCTGGGAATTTCCTATAAATGGAAATAGATGTGCTGACCTCTTCTTTAATACAAACTGTGAATGGGGATATATTGGACAATTGAAGACAGAATAAACAACATCATGTAGTCTATACCACAAAGAAAGTATGAAGCTTCTTTTAGGTATTGTCAGTTCATGTCAAGATGTAATTCCAAGATGGGATTGAAAGTGTATGAGGTTTTAGGAGACATACCTATAGATGATAAAGAGGAGAAGCAGGTGAAGGTTGGGAGAGCCTTAGACCATGATGCAAATCTGACATCTATGGATGGACAGAAAGAAGAAAGGAGGAGTATATAAGAAAAACCTTGAATTTCAGTACAATTCTGAGAAAGTCTCAGCCAGGCTGATGTGAAGTCCCTGAACAAAGTCCATTAGAGGCATCCCACATTGGACAAGAATGACCTGGCTCTAGTAACTCTACCATGTTCAGTGACCTCTGTGTAAATGCCATGGTGGCTTCAAAGCAGTGACAACTAGAAGCTATCAGTCAACTGTGCTCATTACAGCAAGTTCTCTTAAAGGGATATCTGAATAGGGTGCCTCCGTGGTCACCACAGACATTATTGACACTTCCCATCCTGCACCCCTGGGCCCTATGTTGTCACCTCCACATATCTGTAGTGCCAGGTGCTCTTGCTATATGTCCAAGCTACCTAATACTGGTTCATTTACCCAATCAACCCAGCATTCACAAACATTCTAGGCAACAATCACTCCTGCTCTTGGATTTTTGCTAGAAGTCTGGCACTGTGCAAGGCACAACTTGGGTAATATCATCTCATCCTTACTACAGCCCTCTGATGTAACTACCAAGAAAATCTCCGTTTTGCAGATGAAACTCACAGGATAAATAAATTGTTCGAAGTCACATAGCTGTAAGTCATGGAGATTCCATTCAAATCCAGGTCAGCCTGGTTGCCTGACTACTCTGTTGCCTGTTCAGTGCACATCTCTCAACAGCCTCTAATAACCCAAGCACTACGCAAGGTGCTGGGGATTTCATGATTATCAGGTGGAGCATTGTTCTCAAGGAACTCATTCTGGTGGCAGAACTGAGATGTAAACTAAAAATCATGATACAGCTCAGTGTGAGAAGTGCCTAGAGGACTGAGATAAACTGGAGCTCAGTCTTGAAGGATGAAAGATTACCATTCCGATCAAAGGAAGGAGAGAAGTCTGTGTAGACCAAAGAGCATTTGCCAAGTCACAGTAGAGCCAGAGAGAACCCAGGGCCCTTTCATTTGTTTAGATTTTTTTGTTCAGTGCCCTAATCAAGCTCTGCTGTTTAAGATGAGACCTGGTTGCCTGGAAAGCTTATGTGTATTAAAACAGCCGTTTAAAACCATTATGTTGCCTAGAGATCAGTTATAAGGTGTAGTTCAAGTAATTACGACAAATAAAGTCCTGGAATTTCTGAAGGCTTTACTATTTCTATAAATTGGAACACATTCAAGGTGATTCCCATTATAGAGCAGTCTGTCATATATTCTAACTCTCTTTCATGAGCAAGAGAAAAAGAGATAGATTTAGGACTAATGCTCTAGGAGTTGCACTGGGGAGTGTCTCCCACTCTCCTACTTGAATATCATCTGCCTTGTGTATATCAATGGGAGAAAATGGCTGAAAATCAATGGTAGTAAAGAGTTAAAATGTTTTGTGAATACACAAAACATGCATGTAAAAGTAGAAAAAAATGAAATGGAAGGGAACACAATCATCCCATGATGGTAGTTATCTCTGAATGAATGAGGGATAAGGGACCAGGATCTAGAATGAGGACAGAGAGGACTTTAACTCTAAATAAGTATATTTACAAAGAGCAATTCTGATTTGGGGTCCATATTTGTTATGTTGTTTCTTGAATTCTTTGGTGTTTTCCAAATTTTCCAATATAAAATTAATTTTTAAAATGTTAATGGAAAAATAAAAGGAATGCATGAAGCCCACGTGAATAGGGGATGAAAATGAGGTTCACAAGACAGGGCCAACTCAGGGAAAATGGACCAATTCACCCTGTGATGAAAAAAATAATAATAATGAATCTATGTGTTAGAAAATTTCATATACCTATATTAAAAAAATGAGTGCAATTAAAAATTGGTGAAATGTGAAAACGATATATAGTTTAGTTTCTTGTATTGTACCAATGTCAATTTCCTGGTTTTGACAATGGACTATGGTCATGTAAGATTGTTCTCACTGAGGAGAGCTGGGTGAAGCGTTCACAGGGACTCACTGTACCATTTTTATAACTTCTTGTGAGTTTAATATTATTTCAAAATAAAAAGTTTAAAAATGGTAATGATGGGATAAAATGCTATCCATTTACAAGATAGTCCTGTTCTTGTTACGGAGCAAGGGCTTGCCCTCCAATGCACACAGATGCCGATACTATGGCACACTGGTCTTTGAGAGAGGAAGCAGTTTATTGCACAATCGATTGGCAAGGAGACAGAAAGACAGGCTCTCAACTCTGTCTCCCTGATCCAGGATATGGGGTAAGGTTAAGGGATCAGGGAGGGCAGGCTGGTATGAGGAAGCGCTGGCAGGATGAGTTTGGATTGGCAAATCAAAATTTTCTCTTCTGTGCATGCTTCTGGCTGGCTCATCACCCTGAAAAATAGCTTTAACATCCTATTGTTAAGATGAAGTCAGTTATGGGAGGTTACCAGGAAAAGCACAGTAAACAAGGGTAAAGTTGTTATGTAGATTTATCATTGCCTTCTCTATTGATAAGCGTTTCTAGAGAATTAGAGTCATCCTCCCCTTCATGGCACAGAAAGGGAGTCACCCTTACAAATGGAGATTTCTCTCATAAATGTAAACTTCGCTTACAAATGGGTAATTTCTACTAGGTTTTCAGAGCTTTTCCTGTGTCTGCTCTTTTTTTAATAATCATCAGCTCAAAATAGCCCTTATGCCAAAGAGGCATATTTTGGGTGGCAAATTCTGTTCCTGGTCCTGTGGTTATATTCTCATGGAGGATTTTTGTCATCACTGTACCTTTACTAAAGAGCACAGCTCTCTAATAGTGACAAGCCAGGCATGGGGTAGGGCCTTCCAGGACAGACTACGGATCTCATGGAGTGGATTTTATCCACCCATCTCTAATTCTAGGCCCTATAATGTTTTTAATTATTAGAGTAATTATACATACATTCTCTCACTTGTTCTTAAACATGCTTAAATCTTCATGAGTAGTTCTTCCAATAGGTGTCTTATGCAGCTCATAAAAAAAAAAAAAATTCTCGTGCAGTTCAAGAATTTCAAGGCTCCTTTCATGGGTCTTCCTTCCAGATTAACCCCAGTTAAAATATAAATGGTACCTAGGGAGAGAGATACATTGATTCATTGGTACATATTTATTTATTTATTTATTTATTTATTTATTTTTATTTATTTTTTTCCCCCAAAGCCCCAGTAGATAGTTGTATGTCATAGTTGCACAGCCTTCTAGTTGCTGTATGTGGGACTCAGCCTCAGCATGGCTGGAGAAGCAGTGCGTTGGTGCGCGCCCAGGATCCGAACCCCAGGCCGCCAGCAGCAGAGTGCGCGCACTTAACCACTAAGCCACGGGGCCGGCCCAGTACATATTTATGATAGACTAGCCAAGAGCAAGTTTGGAAGCAATATAACTCCCTCCTGGGATGGGCAATGTTAAGATCTTATCATTGTTACTACCTCATCATGAATTAATTCTTTAAATCTATTTCAAATAACAAGCAACTCTTGGGAGCACAAAATACCCAGCAGTTAACTAGCATGGGAGAAAGAAGATGAGGGTTGAGATCAGAACTCCTGTAAATTCGGGCTTTGATGGGAGTAGAGATAAGACTGGCAGAATGTTGATAATTATTGGGGTTGGGTGATGGGTATGTGGGGATCTACTGTTATGTTATAACATACTGTTATGTTCTGTATTTCATTTATGTGTGTTTGACTTTTTTTGTGTGTGTGTGAGGAAGACCAGCCCTGAGCTAACATCCGATGCCAATCCTCCTCTTTTTTGCTGAGGAAGACTGGCCCTGGGCTAACATCTGTGCCCATCTTCCTCTACTTTATATGGGACGCCGCCACAGCATGGCCTAACAGCGATGTGTTGGTGTGCACCCGGGATCCGAACCGGCGAACCCCGGGCCACCACAGCAGAGCGTGCACACTTAACCACTTGCGCCACTGGGCTGGCCCCGTGTTTGACATTTTTTACAGGAAAAAAAGGTTAAAAAAGAAAAAATAAATCCTGTATCCCACTATATTGTCAATAGCTATTAGATGTTGTAAGTTTCAAAAAAAAAGTGGTAAAATCATGATACAGATATCATCTGTATATCTATATACAGATATAAAAATAAACACATATTGTTATGGGTTGAATTGTGTCCCCTCAAAAGATATGTTGAAGTCCCAACCCCTAGTACCTATGAATGTGACCTTGTTTAGAAATAGGGTCTTTGCAGATGTAATCTAGTTAAGATGAGGTCATTAGAGTGGTCCCTAATCCAATATAACTGATATCCTTATAAAAAGAGGAAATTTTTGACCCAGACACACAGGAAGAATGCCATGTGAAGACACAGATACACAGACACAGAGGGAAGATGGCCCTGTGAATATGAAGGCAGAAATTGGAATAATGCTGCCACAGCCAAGGAATGCCTGGGGCTACCAGAGCTGGAAGAGGTAAGGACAGATCCTCCCCTAGAGGGTTCCGAGGGAACATGGCCTTGCCAACACCTTGATTTAGGACTTGTGTCCTTCAGAACTATGAGAGAATAGATTTCTGTCGTTATAAGCCACTCATTTTGTGATACTTTGTTATGGCAGACCTAGAAAACTAATACACATGTTAAAGATTTTAACTCACTAATGAGGAAACTGGTGAGGTGTTACAACCAATTCAAAGAAGTCAAAAAAAGCACAAATTTATGTGGAGTAAAAGAATATTGAAATGAATGTGCAAATGGAGGAAAAATTAGCTTCTTCCACAGAGGGTCTGGTAAGTCAAATTGAACCTCTACTGGAAGAATGTAATTTGCATGTGTATAGAAAAATTATTTTGCATTGATATCAGTTCATCTACAATTTACAGAGTTGCAAAATAGCTCCTGTTGCATCAGAATCAGATAATCTTGAAGGGTGTCCTCTAGACCATGGGTTGTTTTCAAATGAGCCACAAAATTCTTCCTATAAGACCAATAAAACCAATTTTAAAACCTTAAATGCAAATGTTCATTTTAAAAAAAAGAAGAAAATAAGATAAAAATAATAGAAAATCAGATTTAAGACACACTATACTTACTGAAATGTGTGATATTTCAGAAAGTTAATCAACCACTCTGTGCCTCCCGTTCCTCATTTGTAAAATGAGAATAATACTAATAATACTGCCCATTAGGTCTGTCACGAGGGTTAAATGAGATAATATATGCAGAATACTTGACAATGACTCAAAGTATTCAGTAAATAATTTCCATTGTTGCTATTATTAGTTTAGATTAGTTTAGGAGAATTAACTCTGAGATCCAATAGGAGCTTTGCACATTGTTAAGTATTATGCAACTACAGCTTAACTCCACAATCATATTACTAGCTACTAACTCTAATGGTGGACTTGTTTTAAGATGAAAGTAAAGTGGAGAGATTACAGGCTAGCGTAGGATCATGTCTGCAAAAGGCAGGGCTAGGAGGGAGGAGTAGGAGTGAAGAGAAGGAGTGAGAGTAAGGACAGGGAGGGAGGAGGCAGGGAAGAGAGAATGGGAGCCAAGGTCAGTTGATAGTTGCTCCGCAATTGTGCTAAGTGCTGACCCTTCTCCGAATCCTTCGCTTGGTGTAATGACTGCAGTGATAGATGTGAGACCAGCTAATGACCTAGCTTTTAAACCTTCCTGAGGGTTTTGCAGAAAGTCCCTTAATCAACTCCAACTCCATCCATTTCACCGGAGACCTCACTTCTGAGGGTGGGCGGAGAAGGGAGCGGGATATTATTCAGACGGACAGAACAAATGGAATTAAAACACACTCATGATGGTTGCCTATGCCATCAGATTTGTGAGGCTGGCCTGGTCTCTTCATTATCTCATTCAAAGGAGCACTTTCGACAAAAAACAATTGCCACCAGTTTGCCTTTCCAGTTGGGCCTGAAACTGTTCCTCAGATTTCCTCCCTGAAGGAGTTTACAGACATTGTACAAAGAAATTAATTAAGTAGATTTTCCATTTGCACGGTTTTAATGAATAAATGATGTGCCTATTTGTTTATCTGCTTTCTAATTATAACACAATTCAACACATCTTGGTTTCCTGCATTCTGACAATGTTATTGTTACGGTGGTATTCTTGCTGCTCTCACGGTGCAGGTAATATTATTTTTTTAGATAGATGCCAGGTGCGGGATTCCATATTTATTAAAGTGTGATCTGCATATTTTTCTCTTTTTGTGTACAGCTTATCTGTACAAGAGCAGAAAGTTAAATATAATACTCTGCTTTAAAGAGCCTGGAAGGGTTTCACAGGCAACCTGAGGATTTGTGGTCTGGTGGGGGGATCAGGCCTGGCTGATGCAGTTCAGGGCCCACAGACTGAGGCCTGGGCCAGGGGCCCAGCCAGCAAGACCAAACCTCACTACTCCAAGCAGCCAACAGGCCATGAACCCTCGTGGGGAGGACTGATAGAGTCCTGGCAAAGAGGCAGATGTCAGAGGCTCAGAGGCCAGCAGGTCAGAAGCTCCAGAAGAGCACCACGGAGACAAAGGAAAGAGGGCTTGGACAGGAGACAGAGTGTCTTCTTTCTGTGTCCTAGAGTTTCTGAGGTGGGCAGTCCAGAAATCACAGGTGTCTGTTATAGCCCGAGTTGGGAGGTCTGCAGAGGAGCTCTGCCTTGACTGAGGTGTGGGCAGAGGTGTCAGGTCTATCTCTGCCCTCTCAGGGTGCAGGGCAGCGTTGCTATGCACTTTTGCCCTTGGCCACGGGAGAGTTGTAGTCTGTAAATCAGTCCTGACCACAGACAGGCCTTTGGGTACCATCTAGTTTAACAGCTGATCATGAGCCTCCCATGATGTTTCACCCATGGGAACAGGTGCTAGGAACATACCCCTGCCCTCCAGGAATTTATAGTCTAGACTCCAGAAAGTGCTTTGGGAGACCTCCGGCCATAACAAATCACCTGGCTGCCTGGAAGAGGTGTACTCCTGGCCTGCCTTAAGGTCAGATGCTGTAGATGTTATTGCTCATGGAGTATTGAGATCACACACGTTTTTCCATGTGCATTCCCTATAACTCTGGTGTGTGTGTTGGGGGTCATGGTAATAGAAGATACTATCTATCTCAATTTTTATGCTTTGTAACCCATGCTAAAAGGCAATGTGATCTACAGGAAAGAGGATTTTGAGGTAGAGAAATCCAGAATATGAATCCCAAATCTTCCCTTTCCTAGTTGTGGGATACTGAGCAGGTGACTTGACCTCCCTGCCTGTGTATCCTGCTGTGCAATGGGGAGATACTCCTTGGTTCTTCTTATGGGATTTGTAACATTTAGATGAGACAACAGTTGTGCAGTTCCTGGGCAGTGCCTGGAGCTTAATAAACGGCGCTGTGCAGACCTAGGGAGGAGGCAAGAGCAATATGTAGGCATCCAGGATCTGGGGGACTTTGCCAAAACCTGGCTCTGTGACTTGGTCAAAGTATTTAACCTCTGGCCCTCAGCATCCTCATTTGTAAAATGAGAGTTTGGGCTAGAAGACCTTTAAGGGCCGCTCTAGCAGGAAAATGCTGTGATTCATTAATTTCTGTGGTCATCCATTGCCAATGCTAACTTTGTTGGCTTTCTCTTGTGAAGAGTTAATATCCACTGCTTTGAAATCTCCCTTCTTGCTATTCCCCAAACCTGAGCTCTTGTGCAGTTTTCTCCCAGCATCATAGTCATGCTTTATCCTCACAACTAAAGTTCTTCTGTGTTGGCTTCTGACCCTGTGTTTACTTGTCAGGGTTTTTGTACTGTGGACATTTCCATCCTTTCTATGTTATTTCCTATTCCTTTCTTTGCTTTTTTTTTTTTCTTTTTGCTCTACACTCCTTGGCCTCTTGCAAAAAATGGGGCCAGTGATCTTTATACCCTTCTTATATTATTTTCCTTCACTCTGTTGATTAAATTGGCCACATACCATGTTTATTAATGAGGCCACTATTTAAGTGGTAATAAAGTCTAGTGTAATTGATTTTATTGCTCCTGCTCAACCTCTCCACTGGACAGAAGGTCAGTTAAACAGATAGGCCCAGGCTTATTTTATATAAATCGTGGCACACCACTTCTGCTTCTTCATTGTTTCATTCACACCATGTTTATTTTCTCCTTACTTAAGTAGATCTTCTTTCCTGGAAGCTCATCCATGATGTACTACAAGCACAACAAATATCAGATGCTTACTCTGTGCCAGGAATTGTGCTAGCTGCTTGAGTGAGAGAGAAATAAATGATATGTCCCTTGTCCTTGAGAAGTTTATAGTTTACTGGGGGAGACCAAGAGGCACACAGGAATTGTCTTAGTCTGTTCGGGCTGCTATAACAGAATACCATAGACTGAGTGGCTTATAAACAACAGAAATCTATTTCTCACAGTCATGGAAGCTGGGAAATCCAAGACCAAGGCACTGGTAGATTTGATGTCTACTGAGGCCCACTTCCTGGTTCATGGATGGCTGTCTTTTTGCTGTAACCTCACCTGGTGGGAGAAGGGGCAAGAAGCTCTTTGGCCTCTTCTTGTAAGGGCACTAATCCCATTCATGAAGCCTCCATCCTTATGACCTAAGCACATCCCACAGGCACCATCTTCAAATACCATCACATCGGGGATTGGGTGAACATATGAATTTTGAGGAGACACAAATATTCAGTTTATAGCAAGGAGTTACATATAATCTGATCTGTTCTCCGATAAGACTGAATACAGGTATTTTGAGAAACTTATCCTAGACCAAGAGGGTAAAGGAAGGCTTCTTTTACTCTACACTGAGTCTGATTGAATGACAGCAGTTTTGTTCTGAGAGACTGCTATAAGGGAATTTATAGACAACTGAATTTTGACTTAGAATAAGGATGGACTTTAAAACTGTCAGGGTTGCTCAAATAGTATAGAAGAAGCTGTTCCAGGAAATGGTGAGTTCCCTGTCAAAGGAGGTAATAAAATATTTGATGGGAACATTTTAAGAAGCTTTTTGAGCTAAAAGTGAATTAGCAAGGTGATCTTTAAAATCTCCTCAAATTCCTGAAAGACTGAGATTCTCTGGACTAGCAGGTAATAGGAAAGTTCCTTGGAGAAATGAGACCTTGAGGTCCCATCAACTAGTAAGATGCTAGTTAAGCAGAGAACAGTGGGGAGGAGCTCACAGGCGATGGGGCAGAATGAGTTAAGAGCTTAGATTCTGACTGATACTCAGATCTAGGACCATGAATATAGGAATCCACAGGGTGGATTTTGAACATCCAGATCTCACTGCCTTGGTCCTAAGTTCTCAGCCATTCAGATAAATTAGGGTATTTCTATTGGGAGTTCTGTTTGTCTTCTGACGCTTAAACCTTCCAATGCTGGAGTGTTGGACAACAAAGGATTGTGAATACAGTGCCCTGGGCTCCAATGTCTCATACTGTTTTGCTGGGGAACACGTGCTCCACTCGGGCATGGCGTGGTAAGGAGGAGGAATTGGTTGTTAAAGCTACAGGCCACTTCTGCTGGCATATGGGCAGGTTAAAACAGTTTTGTGTCAGCCTTATAAAGGAGAGGCTTAGGTATGGAAAATACAGAAAAATTCTAATGAGATTCCACCTAGTATCCTGGAAGTGTGACAGACCTTCAATCCTTTGAACTCTATTAAAATGCATAAATATCTTAAACTGCAGAAGAGGGACTAAATAATCAATTCACCCCACTGTTATTGGAGTGACCTTAGAAAAACCTGAATCTAATTGACTCCTTTGCTTAAAATCCCTCAGTTTTCCCTGATCAACTTCAATATGAACACCAAAGTACCTTAGTGTGGAAAATAAGGCAGTTAATGACTAACAGCATGGGCTCTAGAATCTCATTGCTTTGGGACAAATGCTGATGTTGGGCCAGTTACATGCCCTCTATGTACCTCAGTTTCCTCATCTGCTAAATGGTGATGGTTGTAATAGCACCTAGCTCATCAAAATTATGAAGAGTAAATGTGTCAGTGCATATATATATATATGCTATGTAGAACAGTGTCTGGCATGCAGATGTTATCAGTACTGGGTTTCTTTCCCACAGTCACTGTGAGCTTCTTGAGAAGAGGGATCATGTGCTTTGTGTGGCCATCCTCAGTAGCCTTCCCAGTGCAGGCCTGGCACATAATATGCATGAAGTTTAGGAGCACAGGCTGTGCAGTTGGACTGCTTGAGTTCATATTCTGGTTCCGTCTTGGGACCATCTGCACAGTGCTTAACTTCCTAATCCTTGGTTTTCTCATCTGTGAAATGAGAAAGATAAATGAGACAATGTATACAAAACATTTAATTGAGCACAGAGCCTGGCACTAAAATTGTTGGTGAATATTATCATTAGAGATCAATAAATGCTTGTATAATAAATACTAAAAATGCTGATAGAAAAATACCAAAATGTGTCAACCTTTTTTTTTGCCTCTCTCCCCCTCTCCCTGCCATGATGACCAGTCAGTTCCCTGTACCTCAGTTTCCATGTTGCATATCCAGCGATAATGTGACCAAATGCTTACTTCCCAGGAGGACCAAGAAGATGGATGTTCGTGGATGTTCATGTTTATAAAGTTGCTCTGAGCAACCTGAGGAAAATTGCAAGTGACAAGTATTGTTCTCATCATGATTATTAATTGATCCCCCAACCACTCATCAGTTGGAATATGACTGATCCACAGGCTCTCGAGGAAGATTTATCACTTGCCTCCCCAAACCTATGGATGTGCCTTTCATTAATTCAATTATTTCTCAGCGAATGCACACATCTTAAGTCCACTGCCTCTTACTCAATGAAATCATTAGACTTGTTTGCAGCAAGGAGCCATCAAAAGCCTCTTGATGAAAAATGGCCATAGATTGGTATTTGGGTTTAATTATACAATATCTGCTCTTGGAGAATTTCAAGGATGTTGTTCTGTTGTCTCTGCTTCCTCTTCTTTGTTTTCTGTTTGTTTGTTTTAACCTGCCTTTCCTTTTTACTATTTTAGAATGTAGAATATAAGTGTGAGGATTTCTCTATGCCTCTTTTTAAAACCACTCTATAGGTAGGAGTCTGCCTCTGCAGGGATGGGCATATTTGAGAGGAGGGGTAGCAGAGTCAGCCATGTACAGGGATGGCTGTCTAGAGCTCTCCCTTCTTGAAATCTCCACTATGAGAGAGAACTCTTGAAGAATTATGAATCTTTATCCTAGAAGCCACAATTCAACACATAACTCAGTTTCCTTGGAGGGATTGTCAGAGCCCTCTTCCATTAGCTGTAAAGAGACTTAGCAAGTAGAAGCTGAGATATAAGGTCAGTCAACTTCAACGGAGGGAGTAAGGGGAGTAAGACTGAGATAAACTACACAGTGGGGAAACCTCAGGGCCCATTGTGAGGGAGGGACAGATATTAAAGGGAGGAAGGAAACCCATCAAAGATAAAATGTACTCCTCCTGAGATCTGCCTCTGGCCAGCTTTAACAGGTTTGGCTGGGAGAGCAAGCGTGGGTTGGGGCAGGTAGCATAAACCACCATGAAGAGACATTTCTATGAGCTGAGTTCCACCAGCAAGAGAATATTTGAGGATGCCTTGGAAGGCCTAAGAATCACGAGCAAATCATTAACAGAGGAGAAAGCAGAAAATAGGGGGAAAAGACGTAATGAAAGGGACATCTGGGGTCAGGAAATGGAGTATCCTCAGTTGCAGGTCTCTGGAATACCCTGTGTATCTGAGATATTGTCCTGAACTACCACAATGGCCATAGAGTACTGAAGTGCCGTTGGATAGTCCCTCAGATGCCCCATCAAGATTAACTACAGTTAACAATGCCTTATTCTCCAGCAGCCCAGTCTTTGATTCCATGTGCCAGTGCTGAATGGATATGAAAGCTTTCTGTGCACTGTGACTTAATGTGCAGGTGTCTTTCCTCAAAGCATGTTCCCTAGAGCTTTACCTTGTATTTATTCACAAGCAAAGTGTTGACCTAAAACAAATAAACGGCCAATTATTTCACCCGCAGAATGGGTTTACTCAGGAACAACAAAGAATTGCAATTCAGGACATGTGGTCTATAGCATGGAACCACAGGTAAGTCCAGAGAAACAAAGGAGAGGAATGGAAGGGCTGTTGTAAATGAAGATTCCTAGAGGAGACTGGGAGTTTGAAGTATAATGGCTTTTCATTGGCTGAGTTATGGCAGCCTCTCATTGGCTGAGCTGTTGCTGGGCAAGGAGGAATCTCTTTCTTCTTTCTGCTGGGGTAGTAAGTAGAATCACTTCCTGTCAGGGATGCAAGGTATGTCTCTTCCTATTGGGGTCTCTAGTGTGTGTCGAATGGCTGGCATGTGAGAGTTCTCTCTTCTGGGCCCCCCAGTCCATTTTAAATGAGGTTTCTGTTTGTTAATTTTCACAAAAGTGAACATTAGCAATGGGCAGTGGAATGTCTTCTTGAGTGATTTTGGATAGACGATAGATTTTATATCACATAAAATATATTCTTCTATTCTTCTTTCAAGAAGAAGCAGGCAATAAAAATGAGAAGTAGAAACATCACAGCTAAGGCAGCCCTAAGTGTAACTTGAAACTACTTGGGGAAGGGATCACAAAATTGCAGTGAGAAGTTTCCTTTTGCCAAATACTTTAGCGGAAAAAAAAAATCAGTTCCCAAGACTTAGGAACTTATGTGTCAAAACATTACTTCAGATTTTGCTTGATGGAGAGAATATAGATTTAAAAATATATTGGCATGGTACTTAAAGCAATCACATCTCTTGTTTAGTTTAGTTATCATTAACAATTTTATGAAGTACTTAGAGCAAGGGGTCTCACCGCGAATTGAAAGATGAAGAAAATGAAGCCGAAAGGCTTCTTGTTCCCTATGTTCTTTCCATTTGATGATGATGCTGCTTCTTTAGTTTTCTGTCATTCTTGCACCATACAATTTTTTTTAGCTCTAACTCAGGCGTTTCATCCTTTAAAAATATTGGAAATCTCGGTGTGTGTAGACAAAATGAGGCGGTAGTGATGTTAACCCAGCAGGTTACAGATCTATACACTAAGCGAATAACAGAAAATTTGAAGCCCTAAATGAGAAGTTGGCAACATGAAATTGTAAGAGGCAAAAGATTTCTAACTGGACTCCCAGGAGAGGCATCCCAGATGTTGCTTAGATTCACCTGGTTAAGATACAGCCTCATCCTTACCAATATACCAGAAGTGATCCATAGAACTTATAAGTTTATAAAAATTAAAAAAAAAAAATTATTCAAGATACCAAACGCATACTACAAAATGAATTTTATGTAAGTTACTGATGATTAACTTAAGTACAAATGCAAGAATACAGCAACTTATCGATAATGCAGTTTCACAACAGTGTAATGGTCGAGCTGTTCACCAATCATTCTTTCCTAAATCATCACTGGAACGCTTACAGTGTTGAAGGTCTTGCCTCTGCCCTGGACCTGAGCAATCTCTTATTCGTCACTTGTCCTGACTGTTTTTATCTGACTTCCATTGCTATCTCTAAGTTTAACTCAGGTCACTTCTTATTAATCCAGGTAGGTCTGTCTCTCAATCTGCAATTGATCAATAGTTCTGAGATATTTTGCGTTAACCACTCAGTCTTCATTAAATATATTACTATTGTTCTTCATTTGTTTCTCATTCATTCGTTCACTCATCCTAAAAATATATATAGAATACTTACTCCCTGTCAGGGTTTTTTATGCTCAGCACTATTAACATTTTGATCTGAATAATTCTTTGTTGTGGGAGACTGTCCCGTGCATGATAGGATGTGTAGCAGCATCACTTGCCTTTACTCATTAGATGTTAGTAACACCCCTCTCCTAGCTGTGACACCAAAAATATCTCCAGACATTGCCAAATATCCTCTGGAGGACAGTCACCCCTGATTGAAAACCACTGCTCTATGTCAATCACTCTTCTAGGCACAGTGGATACAGGAGCGAATAAAATCTCAAAATTGTACGAATGCATACATTGTCAAATATTGACATAAAAAAATCTCCTTGGTTAGTAACCTGTGTTCCCTGCCTGAGGTAAATGATCTATGTAAAATCTACTGCATGCTGGGAGGATACTTACAGATCCACAAGCTATAGAGGGCAGTAAAAGACATTTTCTGAGTTAAGCTTTCCCTAGAAAATCCTTCTAGTCTACCCTCAAAGCACTTTTTCTCCACAGTCATTCATCTGTCCATCCAACAAATATTTATTGATAGTCCACTGGGTCCCAAGCATGTTATTATGGTTATTTCCTTTTCTAACTTTGATTAGTTTTGTATATAACCTCCATCACTAGCTACTAGTCACTGTTGGGAGAGTTTAGAAACTATTCCTTTATAGCACCATGCTGCTCCCCAGAGCATTTCTATTTAATTGTCATTTGTCCATTCCATATGGAAAGCACAAGAGGTCTAGAAATACGTGATCCAATTAAACAAGAACTTAATTAGTGCCTATTCTTTGTGAGGTACACAAAGTAGAAAAATGGGATGTGTTCTTCAGTTGACCATGAGATAGTTTGGAAGTTGGGACATTTTGTTTCAGAAGCACTGGGAGCATTTTCCCAGCAGATCAGGGCTTACAAGAGAGTATCATTCATAGTGGCTTCCACAAAGTACTGCAGTTAAGCAGTACTTACTCTTAAGCAGTACTCATTGCTGGTGATGTAGTGTGTATATGACTTTAGAGAAAATGATTCTTTTTTCCCTGCAAAATTCTTTGTATGCAACTCATACACCCTTAACTTGGTCTTGGTTGCTGTGGTGGAATAAAGATGTGCTCAATTTCTTTACCACTTCCAAGGCCAGGCCTTAAGAGATCTGCAACTGCTACTTTCAGCGCTTTAGGATATTTCCTCTCAGAATCCAGCTTCCATGCTGTGAAAACCTCAAGCCACGCAGAGAGCTGAGGCTCTTTGATTGACAGCCCTAGCAGAATCCTCCCACAACAGTGAGCCTCACCTGGCAGCCGTGTGAGTGAGGCCATTTTGGATTTTCCACTTATCCTGGAGCCCCAGCCAATACCATGTGGAGTACAGATGAGCTGTCCTTGCTGAGCTCTGCCAAAATTGCAGAATCATGAACAAATTAATAATTATTTTTGTTGTAAGCCACAAAGTTGTGGGGTAGATTGTTACTCATCAATAGATTCAATAGATAACCAAGACAGTTGCTCCAGAAAATTTCTTTCCTCTGAATTCTCTACTTTCTGCTCATTTCCAAAGTCAAATACCTATTAGCCCAGTTGACTGTCCCAGGTATGGGGGTTTAAATTTACTCTCTCGGGTCAAGTTTTCCTCTATCCTTAATGAATTTTCTTGCTTTTGGGAGGGAAATGGCCCAGTCTCTTATAATCTCCAGCTCATTCCTCCTTGCTCTCACTTGAGTCTAGATTTGGGCTACCAAAACCTCACTTTAGTTAACCAAAAAGATTGATTTTTCTAGTTATAAAACCAATTTCTAATAAAAACGTTAAAAAAAGAAAAGAGCAGTCTCTTGTTTTTAATCACAGGGATGTTGCCAGTATGGGGTAAAGACTCAAGATAAAAATGGCGAATGGATACAAAGTTCCTGTTGGGAACTCTGGTCCTAGCTGAGGGGTGTCCGGATCAGGAAATAACCACTCACCAGCCACAGTGAACCCCCGTAGGACTTTCTCTTAGACTTTCTCACAAAATGCCCCTTGTAAATCATTTTTAGGAGCCTCTGAATCCCTAGCTTTCAGCAAAGTTCTGTTGAGATGCTGTGTATGCTTTTCTTATATGAAATATTTAATGGTCAACCTGAGCCCCTTGTAGCAGGCTAATGCATTCTCTCTCCTGTTTATTGGCAGTGTTTTGTGTTAGAGTCATTTGTACCATGTGGTGGACTTCTCAGCCCTACTTCCCCCCACCCAGCCACCCAATCCTGTTATGATGTTCATTTGTCACATGCAGGACTGTGGCTCAATAGAGAAACACAATTGATATGCCGTCAAATTGCTCCTGACAGAGTGGTTTTAAAAGCTTTTAGAGCAGATATACAAGAGGAAGTTTTGTCTTCATGGAGTCAGTGTGGCTCATCTGTCTGTATTAAATGTCTAACGGTTACACTGAACAAGAATGACATTTTAAATAAGAGTAAGTACTGCTTAACTTTTTAATGTCATTTTTCAGAGCCAAGGACTTGATTTTTTTTTTTTTTTTTTTTTTTTTTTTTGGTTAATGTACATAGCTCAATTTATAGCGTAGGCTTACTTTCTTTCTCCTCTCTTTCTTCCATTGCTAATGTCTAAGTGTCTCTATTTTCAGTTTACTTGGTGGAATCTTCTTATCTTGAGATGTTTGGAGATTTTTTACTTTTGAAGGATATTGGCAGCTTTCTTTCTGCACAGATTTGAAGGTAGTTGGTCTTGACTGGATGCAGGGGGCTGCAAAAGGTGGTGTCAGCAGCAGCAGCAACAGCAGCAGCAAAGACTGTAGAGGAAAGTTGGGAAAGGGAGATCATCATGTGAAACACGAGGAATTGATGTTAACAAGTCAGCAGTGAGGCGGGCAAGAGAAACCTAGGGAACACACAAGCCAGAAGATCACTGATATCAGGTGGCATGATCCAACCCTTGCAAAGAATCAGCCCCCAGGAGGCTTTTAGGGCTGGAGGGGCAAAATGTGATAGGTGCTCACACGTCCAGGTGAACAGTCCTGGAATGGAGTAGTGCAGGTGGGAGAGCTGGGGAGCAGCACCAAGGCAACTTGTGGCAGTCACAGGCTTTTATTTTGTGACATTTAATTCTGGATGAGCATGGTTTGCCCAAACTCTTTGAGGAATTTGAGTTCTGTTTCTCCAAGGCTTTGAAAGTTTGTGAAGATATGTTATATAGACAGTAGTTTCCCTATGGTTTCATGAAGGACAACTGTCTTCCTCTTCAAAAGAGAGCTGAAAGTCTTCCAGGCATGGCCTGGGAAAGAACATTTCCAGATGAGGGGAGGTTGGCCAGCGGCCTCCTCTGTGCCCTGATTTGACCTTCCCTCAGCAGATCCTCTTCTCTATTGCCACCTCATGCCCTCTCCACCCCTCTGTTGAGTAGACAAAAATCTCTGTTACTCGATGCATTAGCATTGCTGAGCAAGCTGGAATTTACCAAATTAAAAAAAATAAAATAAAGGTGAAACTCAGAAAAATCTTAGTGTTTTCACTTATAAAAGTTTCTTATCCTGTTACAATTTATAACATAGGCTTTCTTTCTCCCTCTTCTTTCTTCCATTGCCAATGTCTAAGTGTCCCTATTTCTCTATTTTTAGTTTAGTTGGTGGAATCTCTTTCTCTTAAGATGTTTAGAGACTTTTTTAATTTATTTTACCTTGTTCTAGGACTCATTGCTCCTAGAAAGTGTGCTATTCACACTCTCACTAAGATATTTATCTCTGTAGATGGATATGGAAACACACACACACACACACACACACACACACACATCCCATAGTTATTCAACAAGGCTCAACTCAAAACTCAAATATCACCTTCCCTGTTCTCCACAGCCAATTATAGTTCCTCTTTCCTCTATGTCAGGACTTTTCTATATCCCCAGACCCTGGAGTTCTCTAGGCATTAAGCAATGTGGATACCCCTAAAACTGCACTGTTTGTGTAACATACCTGCCTGCAGACCTGGCAGCGTTAATCACAGAGAGTGCCTCAGTAGCCACTGGAATGCCAAGCAGCTAATTCCTTTCCAAGTCATGCTGTTTAGCTTTGCCTAAAGAAGATCTTCACCTCTGGATTCAGGAAATATCAATTATATTGAATAACCAGAATTAAAAATAAAACAAAAACAAGGTGTATTCACTTTCTGAAGATGTATTAGACAATGACCCAAGACACAGATGATTAATTACAATTTTAAGGCACAATCAGGATATCATTTAAACACAAGAACATGTGGCTGATGGATAAGTAGTAAAAGCTCGTGTGTCCACCCCAAGCCTGTTCATCTTCTGCACTCCCACCTGTCCTGTTGGCTTCCTGGGTCTTGTGTTCGTCATCCCCAGGCTCCAGAAGCTCTCAGAACATCTGCTCAGGGTCTGATTAATATGATGAAGTAATTTCTGGCCACACCATGGAAAGCCTTTTCTGAGATGGCCACACCTGCGTTGCTGCTGCCACTGCTGATATTGCTGTGATGGCATTCATTTGGCTTGAACATTAAGGAATTGCTCATCACCCTAGGCTGAGTTTGGCCTCTCTCTCTCTCTCTCTTTCCCTCCCCATACTCCTCTTCTCATCTCCTCTCAAGGCACTCCTTTCTGACTTCTAAGTTCCATCTCAAACTCCCAGTCCTCTCAGAGATTCCAGTTTGGCTCCCTGGCCTCAGGATCACTTTCTCATTGGCCTCATCTCTTTTCTTCAAACTTGAGGACCATGCAGTCGATCCAGATGCTCACACTGGCCTCACATCTTCCCGCTCAGTAAGTGATGGAAATCGAGGCTCCTCGGTCAGACCTTTGGGCTCAGACTAGGCAACATCCGAATGCCACACCCAATGAATCTTGGCTTCTTTAAGCAATATGGAGTCTCTGTTATACATGTGCTTTCAATTCTGATCTGCAACTTTGAGGATTCTCAGATCTTGGAACCTATGTGCTTTGGAGAAGGACTTACAATCTCTCAGGGGACCGTTTGGGGAAAAAAACCCACAAGGTATGATTATTGCATTTAAATGAATACTGGTGTTGATTCAGAGCACTATACCCCGTAATTGCCTACTTAAGGCAGAATGCAATGCTGGAACAAAAATTTTGTCTTTTTTCCCTTTGTGGCTTCTGACAAAGAATATTTATATAAACACAGCACATTTTTATTCAACTTGGAAAAATATGCCACCCTTTCATTTCCATGCAGATCATGGAACTATTTGCTCTTTAATGTTAGATCTGATAGCAGGTGGGTAGTCTGTTGGAATGCACAGAGGTAACGAGTCTCCTGTTAGTTTTGCCTCTTAGAGGTAAAGCCGAAAGTTCAGCCTGTTTCACACATAGTTAGACATCTAGAATCAACAGATGGCCAGTCCTGGGCAACAGTGAAGACGGGGGTGGCATTTCTCTGTGGGCCTACATTCCTCTCCTTTTGTCATGCGCTTCTCTCCATGCCTCTTTGCTGGGCACTTTCTTCCTAGGTCCTGCGCCTGCAAGCTGCTCGGGAGCCACGTGTCCTTCCATTGGGCCCACGTGTATTTCCCCTACAAGCCAGTACGCTGTCCCTCTCCCGCAGCAGTGACACTGAGTCCCCCGCCGTCTCATCCACCTGGATTCACGTTCACACCAAAGCTAGGCACCCACGTAGATATGGAATTCCATTCTCCTGTGTAGATGGGCGTGGTTTCTCTTGGGCTACAGCCTGGTGTACCGTGTGAGGAGCTTTGGGTGAGGAGTTGGAGCTATAAAACGGTTGTGAAATATACAGGAAGAGCCACAAAATAGAATTTCTTTACAACACACCACTTTTCAAGATTGTCATGGTGACTCACCAATTTCTTCCCAGATTGCTCTGCACATTTTCCAGTGTTTCTTACAC